>NC_084469.1:57204792-57892292 GCF_027409185.1 Cynocephalus volans
GACTGGTAGAAAGCATCCTGTACCACCAAGAACCAGCTAAAGTGACAACACATAATTCACAAATTTGGAAACATGTTCACAATACTGCAGTACACACTAAAATAGTAAAACATTCGGGGCCGGCCTGTGGCTCACTAGGGAGAGTGCGGTGCTGATAACACCAAGGCCACGGGTTCGGATCCCATATAGGGATGGCCGGTTTGCTCACTGGGTGAGCGTGGTGCTGACAACACCAAGTCAAGGGTTAAGATCCCCTTACCAAAATAAATAAATAAATAAAATAGTAAAACATTCTATTTACATTAAAAGTCCTTGGGCTAGCCCGTTAGCAAAGTTGGTTAGAGCACCAAGGTCAAGGGTTCAAATACCTGTACCAGCCAGCCTCAAAAAAAAAAAAAAAAATCCTGTAGTAACAAGGTCAACTACAGACACACTTTCCCCCAGAGGGAGTCCAATATTTTATTCATGCCTCCTGAACTCTTGCAATGAGCAACCATGGGTCAGGTCCTATGCAGGTATCTGAGGACCACTGGAGATAAGCATTATTAGATACCCACACGAATACATATGGCAAGGTTATGATGAAGTACGAGGAACTCCGGCAGCATAAAACAGAAGTTCTGACCTGGTCTGGGGGATCAGAGAAGGGTTTAATGAGAAAGCAGAGAATGGGACAGGAAAAAGAAGGGGAGGGGCTGCTCAAAGCAGGTGGAACAGGGAGAGAAAGTCTTGACAAATGGAAACCTCAAACTGTTTTCAGCCTCACGCCTCAACTGAAACCTGCCTATCGGGCAAGCACCTGGCACCCCATGCAATTTCTCAAGTTGAGGCTATTTTCCCCCTCATTTCTCAAGTACTTTGTGGTAAGAAAAGTGGGCTAAATGTTCTTGGTTCCCTGAGGCCCCTTAAATGGGTTTCTACTTCACCTGAATAAAGTCCACACGTCTGCACCTTGATCTGGCCTTGGTCTGCCTCTCCAGTTTGATCTTTTCCTGTTATCCATCCCCCACAATGTACCTCAGCTACAGTGGCCTCCTATCTGTACCTCGGACATTAAAAGGTTTCAATGTTCCTTTTGCTTAGAATGCTCTTCTTTATCCTTCAGTGAAAACGACAATTCCTCAGAGATGTCTTACCTGGCTTTCCGATCTAATGCACTTCCTCTAACTCAGTGTCATTGGTGGCATTTCTGATACCAGTAGTATTAGAATCAGAGGTTATCTATCGGCTTGTTTCCTTGTTTATTTTCTACTTTCCTCCCTAGAGTACCAGCACTTGAGAGGGCAGGGATGAGTTTTATTTTTATAAATCTTGATTTCCTATGTACCAGAACAGAATTTAGCAGAGTGGGCACTCAAATAACTGTTAAGTGAACAAAGAAGGAGGGCCAGGGGCATATCCACACACACTCCTGCAAAGTCCCCTGCTAGTTTGGGGCTCATGGCCTTTAAGTATACCACCCTCTTCCCATCCTCACTAGTGCCGCAGGGAGACCCCAGGGACTGATTCTAAATCTGCATGAAAAATTCAAGGCCCACTTTATCCTTTCAAATAGATATTTGGAAAGGAGTTTCTACCTTTGACTACTTTAGAAGTTTTCCTGAATTTTCTTTCTGTAAAAGACATAGATGAGTCCTTCCATCGCATTGGCCTCAGGCTACCTACAGTGTTTTCAGAGCCAAAGTTCTTTTGCTTTTCCAGGACTTCTCCAATCCAGGCTGGTGGGATGTGGGGGCTAGAGGATGAGGATGGCGGGGGTAGGGTGGGTAAGACAGGCCAAGACCAGAACCCCACCTTCACGTTAGAGAAGTTGGGTCCACAGGCCAAGACCAGAGCCCCACCTTCACGTTAGAGAAGTTGAGTCCACAGGCCAAGACCAGAGCCCCACCTTCACGTTAGAGAAGTTGAGTCCACAGGCCAAGACCAGAGCCCCACCTTCACTTTAGAGAAGTTGGGTCCACAGGCCAAGACCAGAGCCCCACCTTCACGTTAGAGAAGTTGAGTCCACAGGCCAAGACCAGAGCCCCACCTTCACTTTAGAGAAGTTGGGTCCACAGACCAAGACCAGAGCCCCACCTTCACTTTAGAGAAGTTGGGTCCACAGACCAAGACCAGAGCCCCACCTTCACTTTAGAGAAGTTGGGTGTAGGCAGTCCAGGTCTTTGGACAGGGTCTAGAATCGTCTGGCCCACCCAATTACACCCACCTCACAAATAAGACCTGTCACGGAGAGAACATTATGAAGAGGAATGAATAAATGAGTAAATATGGTGCCTGAGAGGTGGACAAAATGGGTAACAGAGGAACAGAAAAAAGGATGCTAAGAGTCAGGAGAGAAGCATGATTTTTAAAAAGTGCAATTCATATGTCAAGGTCCCCTGCTTAACTCTTCATGGACTTTCAACTGCCCCAAGTTTAAACTCTTTAACATAAGCTACAAGATCCTTCACGATTTAGGCCCTGCCAAGGTCATGTGCGTCTGTCCCGGCTGGGAGAGGCCTGGCAGAGCTGAGGTGAGGCGCTGGGCCGCGCATCTCCCCAGGCTCCCCCGCAGAGGGCCTCGGGCTTCACTCCAGGTCCCAAGCGGATCCGCCCGCGCACGGACCCCTCCTTCCGACTTTGAGCCTCCTATCAACGTATTCTTTCTGTCAGCACCTTGTTTGTTTACTCATTCGTCCCGAGTGAATTTTTTTTGACCTTTAATTTATTTTCCGTTTGCTCGACTTTTGTTTTTTCCATCATCTGAGGTCGGGGATCAGCCTTGACTCACAGTTGTATTCCCAGAGCCCTGCACAGCACCAGGCACAGAACAGGTTCTCGGTAAGAACGGGTTATCGGAGGGCGTAACATCAGGGAGGGATCGGGTGGGCGCCTGACTGTATCAGAATGTGGCTTATTTGTTAGGCCTTTAATCCCGCAGACACCTGGAGTAAGCCGCGGAGCTCCGGGGCGCGCAGCATATGTCGGGGTCGTGCCGGGTAAGGGGCGCGAGGGCTGGAGGCCGGGCTGAGCGGGTGGGCTGTGGATGGACCGAGGCGAGGGGTGCGGGCCTTCGTGGTGGCTCCCGGGCACTGGGCTACCTTAACAGGGACCATTTGAGAAACAGTTTGCAACTGGGCCCCACCAGTAATGTAGGAGCTGCTGTTTCTTCACATCCTTTTCTTTTCTTTTAAAGACAACCAGTAAGAGAGTCTTAACCCTTGACTTGGTGTTGTCAGCACCACGCTCACCCAGTGAGCCAACCGGCCATCCCTATATGGGATCCGAACCCGTGGCCTTGGTGTTATCAGCACCACACTCTCCCGAGTGAGCCATGGGCCGGCCCTGTCCAGATATTTTAAATGTTGATGTTGTGACATTTAGCAATATTCTCCTTTTATAATTGTATTTGTAAAACCTAGTTTAGAAGTGTATTGCTTGTCTGGAGACATAAATATAATTTTACTTATCTTTTCTTTAAAAAATTTTTTAAATGATTTTATTTTAATAATAGAAAATTGTGCATCAACAAGCCTAATTATCAAAACTTGTACCTGGCTCTTCTGATACATATTCTATTCTACTATTTAATACTAAACTTATAAAAATATTAATTAATACATTCTATATATTGACCTCTCAGTTTGGTAGATGATGATTTTAGACTCAAGGCCACATCCCTTTCGATTTCACCCCCTACAACTTGCTAATACAGGTATATTAATAATTTGATTAAATGAATATCAATTTATTTTCATCAGACTTATGTAAGTATCGTTCACCGCTGAGTCAGTCAGTACCAGAATGACTCATTTAACATAAACTTCCTAATTTGAGGTGTGAATAATTACCTTTCCTCATGATGCATCTTTCTTAATTTTCAACTGCATAATTAACCAATTCTTCTACCCATGGCATATTCAGTATTTTTTCCCCAAATACCCAGACCCATCAAGTGTTCAATTGAATCCACTTTCCTGAATGTATCTGCCAAAAGACAATATAACAACAAATTTAGTTTAAAGATTGAATTGGCTTTTATATGCAACTCTAGAACTGGGGAATACCTCATACTATAAATTAGAATGAGTGTTCTGATGAGCTGAGCAGAGGAGTTTGGCTTTATAGGCAGCAAAGGGCTGAAGAAAGCAGAAACTTGGGACAGAAAGCAGATTGGTCATTTCAAAGTTACATTCCTTATAAGGTTGAAACAGAGGGGACTTCCTTATCATGCTGACTTAAGGTGACTGGAATCTCTTGTTTTTTGGAAAACTTGCCCATTTCAAAATTCAGTTTCAAAGTTCAGTTTGATTAGGTGGCGCTTAGCACAAGTGACTCCATTCTGGTTTGGTCTGGTCGGTTGGTGCCTAGTGCAGGAGGCAAGTCCAAAACAATGTCCCCAGCCCCCACTTTGTTTAACTTCCACGTGCTGCTTCTGTCCTCTTCCTGGAATCTGCCTGGCTTGCTGGCATTAACCTGGGACTTCCCTTTGCTGCTTTCTTGCGTTGTCTTTTCTCCCACACAAATTCTCCCTTTTTCTTTATTTTATCAAGTTGAACTACATTCTCATGTGGCTTCTTTTTTTTTTTTTTTAAAGATGACCGGTAAAGGGATCTTAACCCTTGACTTGGTGTTGTCAGCACCACGCTCACCCAGTGAGCGAGCGAACCGGCCATCCCTATATGGGATCTGAACCCGTGGCCTTGGTGTTATCAGCACCGGACTCCCCTCCCGAGTGAGCCACGGGCCGGCCCCAAATGTGGCTTGTTAAGAAAGGGTAGAGAGGACATCAATTTGCTGAGTCCATGCATATCCGAAATTGTCTTTGTCCTTTTCTCACATCAAAGGATAAATTTGGCTGCTGCTATGGTTTGAATGTTTGTTTCCTCCAAAACTCATGTTGAAATTTAATTGCCATTGTCACAGTACTAAAAGGTGGGACCTTTAAGAGGTGATTAGAGACGAGGGCCTCACTGTCATGGGCAGAATTGGTGCCATTATTAAAGGGCAAGCTCACCCCCTCTTGCTCTTTTTGCCTTTCTGCTTTTCACTATGTGATGATGCAGCAAGAAGGCCCTCACCAAATGCCAGCACCTTGAACTTGGACTTCCCAGCCTCCAGAACTGTGAGAAAATAAATTTCTATTTATTATAAATTACTCAGTCTCAGGTATTCTGTTATAGCAGCACAAAATGGACTGAGACACCAGTGGATAGAATTCTAGGTTGAAAGTAGTTTCCCTGAGAATATTATTATCCTTAATTTATTGTCTTATGTGCAATTTGGTTTTCTGAAGACTAGTGGAATTCTAATTATCATTTCTTTGTATGAAAATTCTGTTTTTCTTTAGAAGCTTTTAGAGTTTTCTGTATATTCCTGGTATTCTTGTATATTGCAACAATGACCTTTTTGTTCGTTTATTGTGCTTGTCACTGAATAGCCTCAATCTGGAGACTCCTGTGTTTCATTTCTCAAATCTTAAATTATTTCTTTTATCATACTTTCATAATACTTTGAAATTTTTTTTTAGTCAGAGAGATAGTTTTTAGTCACATAAATATTGCTAGTATTTCTTAGTCAAATATTGGACATCCTTGGCCTCTCAGGCAGGAGGGCAAGCTGGCTGCTGAGCCTGGTCAGCTCCCTGATTTGTTCTGTGGCATTTGTCATCACCAAAGAAAGCCTTCACCAGTTGTGTTTCCTGGACTTTGGACTTCCTACCCTCTGAAACTGAAGCTTTTTGCACTCCACCACCCCTGGCCGCTGGGAAGACGTCATCGCTTCCGCCCTACTTCCTCCTCCTGTTGGTGGCGGCGATCTCTGGAGATGTGAAGAAGGCGGGTGAGCGGACAGGAAGATGAAGGGAGCAAAGCTGCCCGCCGTGGGACAGGCATCTAGGTGAACAAGAAAATGACTGAAGAAACACACCCGGACGAGCCAGCATAAAAGAAGATTCCTGGGAGCACCCAAGCCATGCCGTGGGACCGAGCGAGCAGCCCGAGGCGGCGGAAGCCGAGAACGGGGAAGGCGACAAACTAGAGGCAGAGAGGGAGCCGCCCGACCTGGTACAGCCCTTAATAGTGTGGTTGGAGAGTTCCCAAGTCCACTTGAACCTGCCGGAGAGCTGACTGTGGGCGGGCACCAGACTCAGTCTGCACCGGGGGGATACAAAGGTGAACCGTGTGCTGCGGGCTCCTCCCCCAAGGAGCTCACGCTCTGGTGTGGGAGATAAGACAAGTACACAAATAACCGCCATACCAGGAGGAAGGTGATAAGTCCCAAGAAAGATCTACACAGTGCTACAAAGGCACCCAGAGTGACCAGTCGTCTGTGCCTAGCAGAAACCTGGTAGACTTCCTGGGCGAGGCGGTGCCGAGCAGGGTCTTGAAGGCCCAGCTGATAGACGAGGGTTGCAGAAGACACGTCCCAACCCAGCCCAGTGCGCACAGAGCGGGGAGACATCTGGCTAGGGAGGCAGAGACTCGACAGAAACCACACACCCTGTGGGGTCGCCACTGCATGATCCAACAGCCCGGGCCAGAGCGCACTGAACAGGGAGAAGTCCTGCACGGGAAGTGCAAGCTCAGCAGAGATCATACACCCTGTGGTACCGTCCAGTGATCCAGCAGCCCAGCAGAGTCCAAGCTGACCAGAGAGGTGGCTCCCGGAGAGGCCCAAGACCTGAGGCAACCATACACACAAGGCACTAGAGGCCAACTGAGCAGTCATGGAGGTAGCCATATGAAATTGGCAACCACAGCAACATCCTAGTTAGTCATTAGTCTCAAACCGGTGGACTGTGAAACCCCCTGCCACAATGAATAAACATCAAAAAAAAAGATACCAGAAATACAAAAAATCAAGAAAGTACACCACCAAAAGTTAATAAATCTCAAACTCTAGATCCTATAGAACAAGAAGCCCTTGAAATGACTGACAAGGAATTTCGAGTGATAATTCTAAGGAAACTGAATGAGATACAAGAAAACTCAGCTAGACATCATGATGAAATGAGGAAAAGTATACAGGATCTGAAAGAGGAAATGTACAAGGAAATCAATGTCCTGAAAAAAAATGTAGCAGAACTTGCTGAACTGAAGAAGTTATTCAGTGAAATAAAAAACACAACGGAGAGTTTAACCAGCAGGCTTGTCGAAGTTGAAGAGAGAACCTCTGAACTTGAAGATGGGCTGTTTGAAATAAAACAAGCAGACAAAAAGAAAGAAAAAAGAATCAAAGACATTGAAGAAAATCTGAGAGAGATATCAGAAAACCTTAAGCGCTCAAATATCCGAGTCATGGGTATTCCAGAAGGGGAGGAAAATGGAGATTCCATTGAAAACATATTCAACAAAATAGTGGCAGAAAACTTCCCAGGTATAGGAAAAATCACAGATCTTCAGATCCAGGAAGCTCAACAATCTCCAAATGTATTCAACCCAAAAAGGCCTTCTCCCAGACATGTTATAGTCAAATTGGCAAAACTCAGAGACAAAGAGAGAATCTTAAAAGCTGCAAGAGAGAAGCATCAAATCACCTATAAGGGAGCCTCAATCAGGCTAACATCAGACTTTTCATCACAAACCCTAAAAGCTAGAAAGGAATGGGATGATATATTCAAAATACTAAAAGAAAAAGATTGTCAGCCAAGAATACTTTACCCTGCAAGGCTATCCTTCTTAAATGAAGGGCAAATAGTATATTTCTCAGACAAACAAAAACTGCGGGAGTTCACTACCACATGACCACCCTTACAAGAAATCCTCAAGGGAGTACTGGGTTTGGTTCCTGAAAAATAACTAGCACTGCCTTAAAAAGCCAAGAAAAATCAAAACCCACTAGTATAATAAAAATGGCATTTATGAAGAGAAAACAAACAAGCAAAAATGCTATCTACAACCTAAGGAACCAACAAACGCAGAAACCAAACAGTAAATCAGAAAGCAAGGAACAAAAGACACCTAAGACAACCAAACAACCAGTAAAATGCTAGGAATAAATCAACACCTTTCAATAACAACTCTTAATGTAAAAGGCTTAAATTCCCCAGTCAAAAGACACAGACCAGCTGACATGATCCTATATATCGAACAGCCTAAAACCTCTACAAAAAAACTCTTGGAATTGATAAATGATTTCAGCACAGTAGCAGGATACAAAATCAACACACAAAAATCAGTAGCATTTCTTTTCTCCAATAGTGAACATGCAGAACGAGAAATCAAGAAAGCCTGCCCATTTACAATAGCCACCAAAAAAATAAAATACTTAGGAATTGAGTTAACCAAGGAGGTGAAAAATCTCTATAATGAGAACTAAAAACCACTGCTGAGAGAAATTAGAGAGGATACAAGAAGATGGAAAGATATCCCATGCTCTTGGAATGGAAGAATCAACATAGTGAAAATGTCCATACTACCCAAAGTGATATACAAATTCAATGCAATCCCCATCAAAATTCCAAAGACATTTTTCTCAGAAATGGAAAGAACTATCCAGACATTTATATGGAATAATAAAAGACCACGCATAGCCAAAGCGATGCTGAGCAAAAAAAATAAAGCTGGAGGCATAACACTACCTGACTTTAAGCTATACTACAAAGCTATAATAACCAAAACAGTATGGTACTGGCATAAAAACAGACACGCTGATCAATGGAATAGAATAAGGAATCCAGAAATCAACCCACACACTTACTGCCATCTGATCTTTGACAAAGGCACCAAGCCTATTCACTGGGGAAGGGACTGCCTCTTCAGCAAATGGTGCTGGGATAACTGGATATCCATATGCAGGAGAATGAAACTAGATCCATACCTCTCACCATATACTAAAATCAACTCAAAATGGATTAAGGATTTAAATATACACCCCGAAACAATAAAACTTCTTAAAGAAAACATAGGAGAAACACTTCAGGAAATAGGACTGGACACAGACTTCATGAATATGACCTCAAAAGCACGGGCAACCAAAGGAAAAATAAACAAATGGGATTATATCAAACTAAAGAGCTTCTGCACAGCAAAAGAAACAATTAACAGAGTTAAAAGACAACCAACAGAGTGGGAGAAAATATATGCAAAATATACATCTGACAAAGGATTAATATCCAGAATATATAAGGAACTCAAACAACTTTACAAGAAAAAAACAAGCAACCCAATTAAAAAATGGGCAAAAGAGCTAAGTAGGCATTTCTCTAAGGACGATATACGAATGGCCAACAGACGTATGAAAAAATGCTAAACATCACTCAGCATCCGGGAAATATAAATCAAAACCACACTGAGATACCATCTAACCCCAGTTAGGATGGCTAAAATCCAAAAGACTCTGAACGATAAATGCTGATGAGGTTGCGGAGAAAAAGGAACTCTCATACATTGTTGGTGGGACTGCAAAATGGTGCAGCCTCTATGGAAAATGGTATGGAGGTTCCTCAAACAATTGCAGATAGATCTACCATACGACCCAGCTATCCCACTGCTGGGAATATACCCAGAGGAATGGAAATCATCAAGTCAAAGGTATACCTGCTCCCCAATGTTCATCGCAGCACTCTTTACAATAGCCAAGAGTTGGAACCAGCCCAAATGTCCATCATCAGATGAGTGGATACGGAAAATGTGGTACATCTACACAATGGAATACTACTCAGCTATAAAAACGAATGAAATACTGCCATTTGCAACAACATGGATGGACCTTGAGAGAATTATATTAAGTGAAACGAGTCAGGCACAGAAAGAGAAATACCACATGTTCTCAGTTATTGGTGGGAGCTAAAAATTAATATATGAATTCACACACACACACACACACACACACACACAAAACAAACAAACCGGGGGGGGGGGGAAGAAGATATAACAACGACAATTACTTGAAGTTGATACGACAAGCAAACAGAGGGGACATCGGTGGGGGGAGGGGGGGAGGGAGGAGGGAGGGAGGTTATGGTGATGGGGCGCAATAATCAGCCACAATGTAGATCGACAAAATAAAATTAAAAAAAAAATTTGAACAGAGACAGGATTAGGTCAAGACATGGAGGACCTTGACTTCCAACTTCAGGAATTTAAACCTTATCCTGTAGGCAATCTATGTGGTGTCCATTGAGAGGGCCATCCTGGAGATAGATAAGTTAGAAGATTGTGGCAGTGGTCCAGATGTGCATAGACCAGGCAGATGTCAAGTGATGGAGAGAAAGGAAGGTTCAGGTGTTAGAATATCAAGAAAGAAAAGAGAACTTAGTGATGTGGGAGGCAAGGGAGAGGGGATTACTTAGTGATGACTCCTAGTGACTGAATGACTGTCAGTCGGATAGTGTGTCAGAAAAGACTTGTAACACTTTCAGATCATCATATCCTTAGTTGGAGCAAGAACACTTGGAAAGATTTATTGAAATACTTGATGAAATATGCTATATAAGTGAAAAATAAATAATGGTGCCTAAAAAACAAACAAACAAACAAACAAATATTGGACATCCTTGATCAGATCTTTATTTTCCTATCTTTTCAATCTTTTTGTCCTTTTTTGTCTATTTTATTCTACTTTTTGGAATGTTTACTTGGCTTTTTCTTTCAATTCTTCTATTACTGTTTAAGGGTTTATTTTAAGCTATGAATTTCCAAGAACACTTGTCCTATAAGATGTTCCATTATTTTCAAGACACTATTGATGTATGAGTGCAATATCTTTTCTTATTTATCTGACAGTATTGATTTTTAATGTTTTGAAATTTTCTTCTATTCCTTTTCTTAAAGAAAAACATTTCTGTTTATTAATTTGCTGCTGCCCTTCTTCTCTTCCTCTTCTTCCTCCTTCTCCTTCTTTCTCTTTTCGTCTCTTTCTTTCTGTCTGTCTCTGTCTCTTTGTCTCTGTATGTCTGTCTCTCTCTGTCCCCCTCATGTTTGAGGATTTTCTCTAATGCCCTATAAATTTTTGTGCTCTCTGTGTTTATACAGACACTGAAAAGCTAAGAGAAATCTGTTTATTTGATCACTTGTCTTCACTGTAGGGTTATTAGACAGTATGCAGGCTTTTTTCCCCCCTTCATATATTTGTATAAGCATAAGGGCCTCCTATAAATAGAATCTTCTGTATAAAATGGATGACCATGAGATCAGGTTTTACTAGATAATAAAGTCTTATTCATATTTTAAACAACAGTAAAAACTCCCATTCTGCACTGAGCTTGTCATTAACAGATTTGCTTCTCTGAATACTCACATCTTTCCTAAAGGGGGTAAACTATTTGGGACCATTTTACTGATAGAGAAAAGGAGGCAAAGAATATAGGTATAGTGATACTCCGGAAGTCACAGAGCTAGTAAATGAGAAAATCAACATTCATTTACAGGTCACTAAGCTTCATGCCTGCTCCCATCACTGACCCCATTAATAAATGGCCAAATAAATAGCTTCAGGGTCTCAAAGGCCAACCAATGTACACAGCAGTGCTTCTGAGTCTATGACTGATTAGGACAATAGGATCTCAAATACTTTATGAGATATATGAACTCATATAAACTCAGTGTCAATATCATGCCACTATCCTACGATATCTCAATGAGGACAGATATCTTTTCTCCCACTAGTCTAGTTCATTTTCCTAGGTTATGCGTTTCCAGTACATTCTTCTAAAACAAGTGGACAGTTATTTGCCTTTAAACTAGGCTCGGATCATTTTTCACTGGAGGCAATCATTTTTCAGACAAACAGAAAGATGCCCGCAGGCTGCAAGGAAGTCAAAATGGTGCCTGAAATCAAGGAGAGGTTGACATCTCTCCTCCAGGGGCTTATAGAGTGAGGCCACAAGAAACAAGCTTTCCCCATTTGTGGCTTAAAAATGTGTCTTATTCAGGGGAAATTGGTACTAATTTTGTGGGAGTGCAGAACAATTCCAGCAAGATGAAGGAGCAGGTTCCACAATCAACATTTTAGACCAAGCTCTTGATTCCCAGGTCAGGCTCAAGTAAGAAGTTTTCCTTTGTATTTTCTTTCTATGAAAGCCTTTTGTTTATTTTCTCTGCAGCAAGGACAAGAGATCGCCAGACCCGCACAACCTTTAGACCGGAACAACTCAGAAAATTGAGAAAAATGTTCAAAAGGACCATGTTCCCAGATAAGATCACCATACAGAACCTGGCTTCAGTGCTCCACCTCAACCAGTCAGTAATAAAGGTCTGTCCCTGAGTGTGTCTCTACTTAGCACTATTAACCCAGAGCTTCACAGACGCTTTAACTTATCATTATAACAATTCCTATTTATTTACAATTGCTATGTGCAAGGGCAGATGTTAAGCACTTTATATTTTTATTCTCATAACCAGCTGCTTTACTGAGGAACACTAAGGCTCACATAAAGGCATTGTCTTCCAAGGATTATAAACACAAGAGCTGGAATTTGAACCCGGGCCTTTCAGACTCCAGACCTACAATGCTCCATAGGACCCTTTGAGGCTGAATCTCAGATACTCCCATTTGGGTCTGTTCCTGTTTATTTATAGGTTCTGCCTAATCAGGACATTCACAATCATCCAGATGCCTTGCAACTAAGTTTCCACAGAGTATTCAGGGTAGAATTTTTGGATGAATCCTGAGAGCATTCCAAGCAATGCTCCCACCCCATACTCTCCAATTTTAGAATACTTTCTCTGAAAACCATAGCAAACACTAATACAGACCTGCCTTTACTTAACAGCTTCTCATTTAGGGTTTGAGTGCTCTTTCATATTCTACCCATTGGTAGTACAATTCTATACCTACTTTGTGCTCTGCAACCCAGGACAGCAGAGGATTGAAATCTTTTCTTGTTCAGAGAAATATGAAGAGATGTGAGACTCATTTTCTCACACTAAAAATCCTAATTCCTGAGGAACATGAGGATTCCCCTTTGGATTCATCCCCTTTGATTAACCTGCTCACCTTCTCTCTCCCCAGACTTGGTTCAAGAACCAGCGTGTCAGATGAAAGAAACAGCAGCAACAAACTCAGCCAAGTTTCTCGCCAGGAATATCAAACCAGACCATTTCAGAGAAGGAGGAAGAGACCCCCTTACCCATCACTTCTGCAAACACTTGTCCAATGAGTTCTGAAATTTTGAATGACTATGACCATGATCCATGTGAGCCTTCTGATATCAGGCAACCTGGAGAGGCTGATGACTGTGTGTGTAATTCATCATGGGATTCTCAGCCTTATGATATCCAGCAGATATGCCTGGAAGCTTCTGATCCCCCTTGGGCCACCATCCCCTACGAAATAGACCTATTTGTGCAACTCTATGCATTACCTTGGGAAGATGATCCCAGCAGCCTGGATCAGTATCTCCTTCCAGGGTGCCTTGATTGAGGGATATGGCTGGCACTAATCTTCAGTGTGACTTCTGACACACCCACAGTTCCTGAGAAAGAACTGTGGATCAAAATCCTGACTGACCAAAAGACATTTCCAAACGCCTTTGATTGGTCAGCTCCATTGTAAACAGATCAGAGTCCAGGGATTTATTTTTTCTATACAAAAAGAAAAAAGAAAAGAAGGGGAAGGGGAGGAAAGGAAAGGAAAAAAAGAAAAAGAAAAAGAAAGAAAGAGAAAAGAAAAGAAACAAAAATAGAATAGAAAGGGGAGCTTTCCCCATTCTCTCCATGTGACTGCCTGCATTGCCACAGGACCCTATCGAGAGTTCCCACCCAGAAGAAGGCCCTCACCAGATGCACCCCCTGGACCGTGGACTTCCCAGCCTCCAAAGCTGGTTTGTAAGAGTATGCAAATGTACCTGAAAACTGCAATCTGGAAGCATCTCTCTAAGGGGGCCTTGGCTCACAGGAGTGCATTTCTTAAATGCAGGGTGATTAGTGTGACAGTGCGTAGCCCCACAGACTGATACAGGCCTGTATACGAAGAGATCATGTATTAGGGGAGTGATACAGTTTTACTAAAAGGAACATCAGTAAACCAATGCCTGCCATCTCTTTTGCACAAAGGAAGAACACCTTCTTAATCTTGCAGAAATGCCCCCTCGAGTTGGTGCCTGGGAGCATCAGCTTGTTCCTGAGGGACCCATTTATCATGAATAGATCAAGATCGCTGACTTTCAATTGTACGATCTCCCATCATTCCAAAATCTATAGACAGAATAAAGGTGGGAAGACAACTATGGTGGTATTTTTTGAATATTCCAAACTTATTTTTCCATACCTAAGACAATTCGAATTTGTCAGAAGTTGGTCTATGGACATGTGGGCTTTCTCTCAGCAGACCACCAAGAGGACTAGAGGACCTGAACAGTCAATGAATAGTTCAGAGACAAAGAACTGCTGTGAAGGAAGGAGACATGGGGATGTCACCATTTCCACTCAGTGCTGTGGAATGATAAGATTGAAGACGGAGGTCATGGACCACCCTGCAGCAGCCGGGACTTCCATCTTCTCCTGCCCTTGGACATCAGAGCTCCAGGTTCTTGGGCTTTCAGACTCCTGAACTTACACTAGCAGTCCCCCAAGCTCTCAGATCTTTGGACTCAGATTGAATTACACCAACAGCTTTCCTGGTTCCCCAGTTCGCAGATGGCATATCATGGGACTTTGTGATAATCATATTTTTTTAAGAAGATAATCCCCGTAAAAGAATAGTAAAATAAATTACATAGGATAATGTTGAGAAAAGTTACAGCATCAATAGTGGACATTTTTGTCCATCTTGTGCCTATTAGAAGAGAGACACATGGAGAATTACACTAAAGACATCTGGCCACACTGGCCAGCCACAAAAAAAAAAAACCGAAAATAAACAAACGAAAAACAGAAAGAAGTTTGGCCACTAAATCACCCTGAACCCATGAGTGAAGAAACAGTGTCTGTTTTGTCCACTGTCACGTCCCTGTGCCTAGTACTATGTGTGAGATGAAGGAAGTGCTCAAAAGGTATCTGCTAATTAAAGTGAAAGACTATATTAAAGCCCATATAAATTCCCAAAATAAATCCATTTTAGAATTATGAGCCTTAGAAACCATGGAAACCAAAGCAGTGATCACGTTTTCAAGATGAAGAGGGGCTTAGGTCCGACATTGGATGAGGGATGGATGAAGCAGTTTTATGCTAAAAACGAGAACTCTGAGTTCCAGTCAAATTCTCTTTTAATTCTGCCATTCTTGTTTATAATAAAACATTAAACAAATATCCATTGACAGAACCACAATATAGACAGTATCCTTAAATTCTTGTTTGAATTCAAGCCTCATTAATTCTGTTTTTAATTAAATAAATGAGATACATATAGTTTTAAAGCTAAAAAAGAAAGAAAGGGAATCCCCCCACTTTTCATCATCGCCTGCATTTTCCGTGCCACTTCACCCAGTCATCAGAGGGGTGACATCAGCAACATGTTGGAGCAGGAGGCTCCTGACTCTCCCTCCACCCACAGATGCTCTGAGTAAACATCTACATATGGATCAATTCTCTCTGAGAGAAAGTCAGAAATGAGTTGAGAGACTCCTATGTAACAAGTAACTGAGAAAATATCTGCATCGAACAGGTAGGAAAAGCTGAGGCACACTTGGAAACAAACCCCACCTGGGCACTGCACCATGCAATCAGGGAAAAGAATCCCCAATACCCATAACTAAGATTTCCCACGATTTGCCTTTTAATTCACCTAGTTTTGTGATTAGATGGGGCTAGGCACACTTGAGTCTCCCTAGACCACAGAACTAAATGGCAGGTTTTCTGGTTTTTGTTTTTCAAAAAAGATGACCGGTAAGGGGATCTTAACCCTTGACATGGTGTTGTCAGCACCACGCTCTCCCAAGTGAGCTAACCGGCCATCTCTATATAGGGATCTGAACCCACGGCCTTGGTGTTATCAGCCCCACAGTCTCCCAAGTGAGCCACGGGCCGGCCCTAAATGGCAGTTTTGTATGGGTGCTCAAGCACTTCCAGGAGTTCACTCCCTGGGATCAGAGCAGAGAAGGGGCTAAAACTCAAGGCTCTCAGTTTCCCCCTGGCAGGGGTTTGCCAGTCCAGTATACTCTTCCAACTGCTGCTGCTGACAGTTGCACTTCTGAACGGAAGCTCAGCACTTCCCAAGCTCCCCACAACTTTGTGCCCACAATAAATCCAGGTTTACTGATTCCTCCTGGAAGGAGTTTGTCCACACATCGAGCACCCCAACTTTTATAACTGAGGGACTGTATCCTAAACCTTTTAGCTCTGGGAATGGAAGGGACTAGACATATGTGAGTCTCCCTAGATCATACAACAAAGAAGTAGTTTTAAATAGGCACACACCAGGGGCTACACCCCCTCTCATTCTGGCTAAAATGCAGAGCTCCGAGATTCTTCTCAAAATGGATCTGCCAACACACTCTTCCAGCTGCTTCTTGACAGCCAGGCTTCCAACTAGCTTGCATCTTAGAATTAACAGGACAGAAAAATAGTGGTCCCTGTGAGCTTGATTGGGAGGGAGTTCAGATGTTTCCTGAGCCTTCCCCCCTGGCTTGTTCCCGTGATAATTCCAGGTCTATGGGTTCTCCCTGGAAAGAGTTTTTCCACCTAGCGAGCACCCCAACTTTTGCAGCTCCTACCTGGGGGACTGCATCCTAAATCTCACAGCTCTGGGAACTGAAGGAACTTGGCATTCACTAGTGTCCCTAGATCACAGAACAAAGAGGTGGTTTTAAACTGCCCAAATAGTTCCAGGGGCTACACTCCCCAGGATCAGTAAAAAGAAGGGTTTAAAACCACACCGCCAAGTTTCTTCTTGGAAGGTGCTTGAACACTTTCCAACTGCTGCTTGAGGACTGGGCTTCTACGTAGTTTGCATCTGGGAGCCAGTGGGGCAGATGACAAACAATAGATCTCCAGGAGCCTAAATGGGAATTCAGGCACTTCCTGAGCGTTTTCCCTCTAGTTTGCTTCAGCAGTAAAGCCAGGTCTGTAGATTATGCCTGGAAGGAGTTTGTTTATGCAACAATTACCACAACTTCTACAGCTCCCACCCAAGGGATGGCCTCCTTAACCACCTAGCCCTGTGAGTTGAAGAGATTCTGCATTCCGTAGCCTCCCTAGACCACAGAAAACAAAGAGGTGAACATTCAATGGGCCCACTTCCAGTGGGATCTCCCTAGGGTCAGAGGGTGCAGTCTGAACAAGAGAGCAGGCATTTGACACTGATCCCCTCTCTGGCTTAGTGCGGAGAATGGAAGACAAATTCCTGCTCTCAGCTTCACTCTGAGGATAGAAAAAACTGAAACACAAATCTAACACCCAACATTTCTAGCTGCATCTAGAAGTACTGGCTTCTATCTTTCCTGTCTCGGGGTACTGACAGGACTTGGCACATCCTAATATCCTGGGGACCATTAAAAACAGACAGCAGTTTGGACAAGCACGAAGATTTGAGAGTTACCTTAGAATCTCTGGCTGGACTGATGGGTGAGGTTCTTCTCCTACACAAGACCATTCTCACAGGGCTGGGAGAGGCTGTTGTCTTACCTGAGGTGCAGAAACCAACACAGAGAGTCAAGGAAAATGAAGAAACAGGGAAATCTGTTCCAAATAAAAGAACAAGGTAAGTTTCTAAAAACTTACCCTAATGAAAAAAAAAAAATTGTGATTTACCTGACAGGAAATTCAAAAGAATGGTCAAAGAGATGCTCACCCGGTCAGGAGAGCAATGCATGAACAAACTGAGAATTTCAAGAAAGTGATAGAAAGTATAAAAAGTACCAAACAGAAATTATAGAGCTGAAGAATACAATAACTAAACTGAAAATTTTGATAGGTTCAACAGCCAACTAGATCAAGCAGAAGAGAGGATCAGTGAACTCAAAGACTGATAATTAGAAATCATCCAATCTGAGGAACAGAAAGAAAAAAAGAATGAAAAAGAGTGAAAATAGCTCAAGGTACTTGTGGGACACCATCAAGCAGAACAATTTTTAAAAACATTTTTTGTACATATTTGCGGGGTACAGTGTGTTGTTTCAACACATGCATATACTATACATTGATTGACTTAGGGTATATAGCATAGCTTTGTACCCATTAATCCTCTACCTCTCCCCCGCCCGCATCCCCTCCCATCCCAGCCTCTGGCAACCATTAACCTACTCTCTATTTCTAAGAGAACAATCACTTTTTTTTTCTAGATTCCACATGAGTGAGATCATGTGGTATTTGTCTTTCTGTGCCTGGCTTACTTCACCGAACATGATAGCCCCCAGTTCCATCCATGTAGCTGCAAATGACAATATTTCATTTTTTATAGTTGAATAGTACTCCATTGTGTATTTATACCATAGTTTTTTAATCTGTTAATTCATTGATAGGCATTTAGCTTGATTCCATCTCTTGGCTATTGTGAATAGTGTTGCAATGAACATGGGAGTGTGGGTGTCTCTTTGAAACGGTGATTTCATTTCCTTTGGGTATATACCCAATAGTGGGATTGCTGAGTCATATTACAGTTCAGTTTTTAGTTCTCTGAGGAACCTTGATACTGTTTTCCACAATGGCTCTACCAATTTACATTTCCACCAACATTGTAGGAGGGTTCCCTTTTCTCTGCATCCTCCCCAGCATTTGTTATTTTCTGTCTTTTTTATGATAGCCATTTTAACTGGAATAAGATGATATCTCATTGTGGTTTTTATTTGCATTTCCCTGATGAGTAGAAGTGTTGATTTGTTTGTTTTTTCATGTGCCTGTTGGCCATTTGTATGTATTCTTTTGAGAAATGTTTGTTTAGGTCCTTTGCCTATCTTCATTGTTTTTTGTTTGTTTGTTGCTATTGAGTTGTTTGAGTTCCTTATACATTCTGGATATCAGCTCCTTGTCTGATGTGTAGTTTGCAAACACTTTCACCCATTCCATAGACTGTCTCTTTATTTTGTTTATTGTGTCCTTTGTTGTGCAGAAGCATTTTAGTTTGATGTAGTCTCATTGGTCTATTTTGGCTTTAATTGCCTGTGCCTTTTTAGTCTTGTTCAAAAAAATGCTGCCCACTCCCATTTTGTGTGGCATTTTCCCTATGTTTTCCTCTAGTAGTTTCATAGTTTGGGGTCTTAAATTTAGGTCTTTGATCCATTTTGAGATATTTTGTGTATGGTGAGAGATAAGGATCTAGTTTCAGTCTTCTGCATGTGAATATCCAGTTTTTCCAGCACCATTTATTGAAGAGGCTGTCTTTTCTGTACTGTATATTCTTGGCACCTTTGTCGAATATCAGTTGACTGTAAGAGCATGGGTTTATTTTGGGGATTTTCATTCTGTTCCATTGGTCCATTTGTCTGTTTTTATGTCAGTAACTTGCTGTTTTGGTTACTATAGCTTTGTAATATATTTTGAAGTCAGGTAGTGTGATGCCTCCAACTTTGTTCTTTTTGTTTAAGATTGCTTCAGCTATATGGATGGAGTCTTTTGTGCTTCCATACAAATTTTAAGGTTGTTTTTTCTATTTCTATGGAGAATGTCATTAGTATTTTGATAGAGACTGCATTGAATCTGTAGATTGCTTTGGGTAATACAAACATTTTGACGATATCAATTCTTCCAACCTATGAACAGGGGATCTCCTTCCATTTATTTATGTCTTCTTCCATTTCTTTCACAGATGTTTTATACTTTTTGTTGTAAAGTTCTTTCAACCCCCTTGGTTACATTTAATCATAGGTATTTCCTTTTTTTTTAGTAGCTATTGTGAATGGGATTACTTTTTTGGTTTCTTTAGATATTTCATTATTGGCATATAGGAATGAGGTTGACTTGTGTGTCGATTCTGTATTCTGTTACTTTACTGAATTCATTTATTAGTTCTAGTAAGTTTTGGTGAAGTGTTTAGGGTTTTCCAAGTATATGATGATGTCATCTGCAAATAGGGATACTGTGACTTCCTCCTTTCCAATTTGGATACCCTTTGTTGATTTCTCTTGACTTTTGCAGTGACTAAAACTTCCAGTACTATGTTGAATAAGAGTGGGGAAAGTAGGCATCCTTTGAAAGAAAGGTATTCGATTTTTCTGTTCAGTATGATATTAGCTGTGGGCTCATCATACATGTCCTTAATTGTGTTGAAGTACATGCCTTCTATACCTAATTTGTTGAGTGTTTTTATCATGAAGGGTGTTGGATTTTATCAAATGCATTTTCAGCATCTATTGATATAATCATATGGTTTTTTTTCCCTTCAGTCTGTTGACGTGATGTATCACATTTATTAACTTGCATATGTTGAACCATCCTTGCATCCCTGGGATGAAGATGAGTCCCACTTGATCATGGTGAGTGATTTTTTATTAAAAATAATTTATTATACATATATGTAGGGTACAAAGTTGACTTTCAATAGTTGTGTAAAATGTGCGATAGTCAGATCAGGATAGTTAGCTTATTCATCATTACAATCTGGGATCATTGTTTGTGACCATTAACCAATTTCTCACTGACCTCACTCCCTCTCTCCTCCCCTCCCCTTTTCCACCTCTAGTAACCACAGTTCTTTTCTTCCCTTTTAAAAGTTCAATGTATTGTTGTGATTGTTGCTTCTTTATTTCTCTCTCTCCCCGCCTGTGTTATTTATTTGTTTATTTATGGATTCAGCTCCCACTTATGAGTGAGGACGTGCAGTATTTCTCTTTCTGCACCTGGATTGTTTCACTTAAAATAATTTTCTCCGGGCTCATCTATGTTGCTGTGAATGGCAGAATTTAATTTTTTTTTTTCATGGCTGAGTAGAATTCCATTGTATATATATCCCACATTTTCCTTATCCAGTCATGGACATTATCAGTGGACATTTAGGTTGGTTCTACAGCCTAGTTATTATAAATAGACCTTCAATCAACATGGGAGTGCAGTATCCCTTAGACATGATGATTTCTAATCCTCTGGATATGTAGCCAGTAGTGAGATTGCTGCATCATACAGTAGTTCTGTCTGTAGTTGTTTGAGGAACCTCCATACTGTTCTCCATAATGACTGTACTAGTTTATAGTTCCACCAACAGCACAGAAGTGTTCCTCTTTCTCCACATCCTCATGAGAATTTGTGATTCTCAGTCTTTTTTATAATAACCAGCCTAACTGGGGTGAGATAATATCTCAAAGTAGTTTTGATTTGCATTTCTCTGACGATTAGTGATTTTGAGCATTTTTTAAAGTGTTGGCCATTTGTATGTCTTCTTTCAAAAAATGTCTGTTCAGCTCCTTTGCCCATTTTAAAATTGGATTATTTGGTTTTTAAAATGTGTTTTAATGTTTTTAATGTGTTTTAATGTTTGAGTTCTTTGTATATTCTGGATATTAATCCCTTGTTGGATGCATAGTTTGCAAATATTTTTTTCCCATTCTGTAGGTTGTCTTTTCACTCTGTTGATTGTTTCCTTTGCTGTGCAGAAGCTTTTTAGTTTGCTATAATCCCATTTGTTTATTTTTTTCTTTTGTTGTCTGTGCTTTTGGGGTCTTACTCATAAGGTCTTTGCCAAGTCCTACATCCTGGAGTGTTTCCCGTGTTTTCTTTTAGGAGTTTTATAGTTTCAGGTCTTTAATCCATTTTGAGTTGATTTTGTTAGATGGCAAGAGCTACAGGTCTAGTGTCATTCTTCTACATGTGGATGTCCAATTTCCCCAGCACCATTTATTGAAGAGACAGTTTTTTCCCCAATGCATGCTCTTTGTGCCTTTGTTGAAGATCAGTTGGCTGTAAGTATGTGGATTGATTTCTGGGTTCTCTGTTCTGTTCTATTGGTCTGAGTGTCTGTTATGCCAGGACCATGTTGTTTTGGCTATTACAGCTTTGTAGTATAATTTGAAGTCAGATAGTATAATGCCTCTGGTTTTATTATATTTTTTGCTCAGGATTATTTTGACTATTCAGGGTCTTTTGTTGTTTCATATGAATGCTAGAATTGTTATTTTCTATTTCTGTGAAGAACGTCATTGGTATTTTGATGAGGATTGCATTGAATCTGTTGATTGCTTTGGGTAGTATGGATGTTTTCACAATGTCAATTCTTTCCATTCAAGAGCATGGAATGTCTTTCCATCTTTTTATGTCCTCTTTAATTTCTTTCAACAGTGATTTGTAGTTCTTGTTGTAGAGATCTTTCACCTCCTTGGCTAAATTGATTCCTAGGTATTTTATTTTCTTGACGACTATTGTAAATGGGCTTGCTTTCTTGATTTCTTTTTCTGCTAGTTCATTGTAAGAGTATGGAAGTGCTACTTATTTTTGTGTGTTGATTTAGTATCCTGCTACTTTACTGAAATTATTTCAGTTCTAAGAGTTTTTTGTAGTCTTTAGGTTTTTCTACATATAGGATCATGTTAAGCAGGGACAGTTAAACTTCATCTTTTCCAATCTGGATGCTTTTATTTCTTTCTCTTGCTTGATTGCCTTGGCTAGTACTTCTGATACTATGTTAAAAAACAGTGGTGAGAATGGGCATTCTTGTCTTGTTCCTGTTCTTAAGGACGTGGATATCATCATTCAGGATGATATCAGAGGTGGATTTGTTGTATATAGCTTTTATTGTGGAGTTGTACTTTCTTTCCGTGGAATATACTAAAAAGGATATGTACTTCACAGGGCCTGGTTTTCCAAAGTCTTGCAGTTTCAAATATTGACCTTGCAGAGAACTGGAAATTTTCCTCAGGCTATAAGTCTCTGGTGTAAGATAAAGATTTGTGGCACAGCACAAATCTTTGCTGGCTCAAGGACAGACTAGTTACTGATTGTTATGTAAAGATACTGAGAAATTGCTGTAAGAAGGAATGTTTGCTAAAATCAAGCTTTTGTTGACAGGATCAGTTAATCGTCTACTGGAATGTCATCTGGCTCATTTCACTGAAAGTTACCAGCCTATATTGTTAAGCTATAACCCCACCTATGTTCTCTTCCTGTAACTTCCTGGTCTGGAAAATAAATGCAGGAAGAGAACCCCAATTTGATGTTAATTTCCCTAGGAAGGGATCCCTCTTGCTAGAGTGTTCCCAGGGAAGTTAACCACTTTGGGGCTTCTCACTGGTCAGAAGAGATAGGCTTTGAGTAATCCTTTGCATCTCCATCACCCAGGGGAAGTGGGGTGACAAATCTGTGGGGGGCAAAGCAAGACAAAGCAACAAAATGGTGCCCCATGTGAGGACATTCTCCACAGATTGGAGACTGACCTGCCAAGCATTGGAGAGGAATAGGACGTCTGATTCATCCCACAGCAAGGGAGTCCCTAATAAGGGAAATGCATCCCGGTAGGGGAATCACAGTTGGCTTTCGATTAGCGATTGCACGCCTGCGGCAGGTCAAAGTTAGGTCTTTTCAACCCCAGAGATATTTTTTTCCTTCTCTTTATTTTTAAAATATAGATAATTCGTTAACAAAAGGGGAGACTGAACATACATTACAACTCCAATGTCTCCTTAAAGCAGCAGGCTGTAAGTAACTGAATGGCAGCTTGCAAAACTGTTAGTGGATATTAAGCAACCATGTCCTTGATACCTCAAGGAAGGGAGCCTTAACATAAAAATTTGGGAACAAATTGGTCACTGGTTAATTATGCAATGGGTCTCATTAAGGCTTCCCACCTAACACCTAGGAATCTATGTCTAGTCACTCTGAGACCTATCCAAGACCTTAACAAAAAACTAAGACATGTTTATTTCACCAAAAAAGGATAAAACTTGATCTTTGCCAGTGACTGAGTAAACTTTAAATTGGACAATCTATTTTTTTTTTTTTTGGAAGATGACCGGTAAGGGGATCACAACACTTAGCTTGGTGTTGTCAGCACCACACTCAGCCAGTGAGCCAACCGGCCATCACTGTGTAGGATCCGAACCTGTGGCCTTGGTGTTATCAGCACTACACTCTCCTGAGTGAGCCACGGGCCAGCCCTAAATTGGACAATCTAAAGTAAAAGAAGTTAATATTTCTTTACAGTGTTGGTATTGTTTGAGCATGTTTTTCTTTCTTATCTGCACGATGCTTCTCTCCTCTCTTAAAAGCAGTGGTTCTTTTCTTAAGTTCATGCGCTACTCTTTTTCTCTGAAGACTCTGGAGTTTTATGAAGAAAAGCAGCCATGGCACCAACCGGACCCCTTTTGGGTCTACTGCTCTTCTCCTAAAAACCTGAAGAGTCAAATGGTTTCATCTCTCATGGGTGGCTCAGCTCTTGAGCTCAGTAACCCATATGAGAAACAAAAACTAACCTAAAATCTGTTTAACTAGATGGTCTCAAATTTTCTGGCATCCACTTGGTTATCTTACACAGACTTTTAAATTCTCTTCTGGTCTCATCTACGTATTTCTTCACAAAATCCTATGGTAGAATTCTATGCTATCTTCTTAAAGGAAGAAAATCTTCTCTGCATCTTCTTGAAAAGGTTTGCATACTTTGCTTTACAATGTAAATTTGTTATCTTGCTTTCTTTAAGGCAAGGTGAAGCCTCACCAATAAGTCTTTTGGAAAAAACACAATCTAAACCTGACTGTCCTTTTTGCTAGTGAGCTTTTTATTACATCTTGAACAAAACCTATAAGATCTTTGTTCTTGCTGTTTATGTCTGCATATATGCGTGTGTAAACTGTATGTTATGTCTGTATGTTCATGTCTGTGTAATTGTTTTATGTGCAAGGTACCAAATTGGCTTATAATTAATGCATGCTCATTAAATAAATAAGTATACTTTTCAAGTTCACATGACTTAAATCTTCTCAAGTTTTGATAAATATATTTTCAAAATTTGATTCAAACCTTTTACCTAAATTTGTCTTTAGGTCAATATGTCTCCTTGTTATCTCAGCTCTGCCTCCTAGCCACGTGCGAGAAACAATATCTTTTAGACATAGATAGTGAATACTGCCCTCTGCCTCTCTGGATTCCACTTGGCTCTAAATGCCACGTGGAAACCTGGGACCTGAAAATGGCTAGTGAAAAGAAACCTATGCCAAATATTGCATAGGCCCTAGTTAGCATTAACTGATAGGGTATAGATCTAATACACCAAGTTTTTGCCTGGGAAACCATAAATATGTATTTGGTAAATATAGCTAAAACTCAAAAAACTGGGCTTTGTATAATTTGCTCTGAAAAATGGATGCCTATTTACTAACCTGAGTATATATAAAAATGTTCTTAATCAACACACATTGTTGCCTGAGTTTACTAACAAACAGGACTACATTTGTCTTTGATAGAGGCTTTTAAGTTGTAAAGCCCACCAAAACCAAAAAAACAAAATACAAAAAAACCCTTTTTTATATAATTTTTAGACAAATTAGACAAACTTAACATTGATAAAAAAGAAACAAGTATACAAAAAGGAGATGATTTAAAGAAGGCTATGGATGTGGGGATATGGTTATGGTGGAGGGGCTAGAGAGAAAGAAAAATAATTCTTATGTAAGAAAGTACATGGTACAGATATTTTTGTTCTAGAGCAAAATGACTGGCTATTTAGAAAGTAGGAAGTATAGGACAAAAAACAGAGTGTCTGAGTAAGTCTTGATAATGGTTTATGTAGATAAGTTTGTTAAAAGGGTTTTACAGTAAAAAAAAATTAACTGGATTTAAAAACAAATTATGTGTGAATTTTTCTAAAAATTAATGTCAAAAGTATTCTAATACAGGGTTAGAATTTGCTCTCCTGCGATGGAACGACCAGATTTTCTAAAAAACATTTGACTGCTCTTAATATAAAATTGTAAAAGGTTTTCTTTGTCCCTTAGATAACTGGTTTTAAAAACTTATTTCATGATAAGTTCTTATGCTCTCTGCCTTTATCACTTTGGTTTTATTTTTTGTAGTAATTTGTGATCTTATTCAACTAGATGTTTTAAGCCTTTTGTTATTTAACAAAGCTTTCCAACACGAAATTCTGAAAGTTTAAAATAACTTTGAGGAATTCCAAGGGCCCTGGAGTTTCTCAAAGGATATATAAAAATGTATCAAAAGTAATTGGCTTATTGAATAAATTAGGCTATATGGGAAAGCATTGTCAGTACTGAAGGTGTTATGGATATGTGTTCCAAAATCTTGTAAGGTTCTTAAATATCTATGTCTTGATATATATGCTCCCAGTCATAATCTTGGTTTAATTATAATTTTAAAATGTTTTGTCTTCAAATATTTCATGAAAAAACTCTGATAGGTACAGTTTTCTGACAAACTCTGAGTTCATAGCTTTAAACTGAAGTTCCAAAATTCTAATGAAGAAACTGATGGGTTTGTGAAATTGTTCACAAAGGTCAAAACAACAAAAGTTAATTGGTAAACTAATTTAAAAGTATTAGGGGTTTTTACAATTTCCTTATTTTAAAACACTGCTGGTTCTCCTAATGTTTTCCAAATGTAAGAAAACTCTCTCCCTCTCTCTTCAGCTATCTATAACTAACAACAGTTTGGTAATATGTCTTTTAAAACAGAGATAAAAGCATTTGTTTTCTCCCTATTTAATCCCCCCAACTTTAGTAACTTTAAGTATTCTTATAATTATTATGACAATGTGGCTATTTTTATAAGTTCAATGAACATTAACTCTCTCTTTCTTTATAACAGGATATAATTTAGAGGTTTGGATATAAGATAGCATGTCTCATTTCCAAGTTGCTGATCTCTCTTTCATGTTTGCTGAAATTTGGCCTAAACTGCTGCTTCATCCTGCTGTTCGTCTTTCCCCCAGACGTGGGACAGACAGATCTTCACCTGGGAAACAGTCTTCCCAGCAATGGGGACAGAGCACTGAAAGAAAGTGAGCTGAGATGCTTCTTTCAATCACCACCTGGGAAAGAGCCTTCCCAACACCAAGAGATTTATGCAGCGAAAAGTAAGACCTTTTCAATCTACACATTGGTCATCAATGCTTTTATGAGGAATGCCTTGATCATAAAGGGGGAAACAACATCTTCTGTACAAAAGCAGTTCTCTAAATTTTCCTGGCCTTAAAGAGGGTGTTTTCAACTTGGATGAGACATCCTGTTCTTATACAAAAGACTTGTAATTGAGCAAAGATTTTACCAAAGACTAGATGCTTTGAAAGCAGTAATGTCCTGGACAGTTTAACAAACTCTCTGGACTCAGAATCAGTTATTATATGGAGTAGAATCCCATTCTGGAGTTTCAACAATTGGTAATTACACCCAATTCACAGCACCTGGAGTGATGCTGCTGCAGCCGCCCTGAAACAATGACATCATCAGTCCTCACCTGAAGTAAATTAAAAGGACTTGCCATGCTAAATGATACTAACTTTGCTTTAACAAAATGCTTTTTTGTCTTAACTGTGTCAATTTGGTCAATAGTTTTGCTTTTTTTTAAAAAATAAATAAAATGGGGGAAATGTGGAATATACTGAAAAGCATATGTACTTCACAGGGCCTGGTTTTCCAAAGTCTTGCATTTTCAAATATTGACCTTGCGGAGAACTGGAAATTTTCCTCAGGCTATAAGTCTCTGGTGTAAGATAAAGATTTGTGGCACAGCAAGGTTGCTGGCTCAAGGACAGACAGGTTACTGATTGCTATGTAAAGATACTGAGAAATTGCTGTAAGAAGGAATGTTTGCTAAGATCAAGCTTGTGTTGATAAGACCACTTAATTGTCTACTGGAATGTCATCTGGCTTGTTTCACTGAAAGTTACCAGCCTATATTGTTAAACTATAACCCCACCTATGTTCTCTTCCTGTAACTTCCTGGTCTGGAAAATAAATGCAGGAAGAGAACCCCAATTCAATGTTAATTTCCTGAGGAAGGGTTACCTCTAGCTGGAGGGAGTGTTCCCAGGGAAGTTAACCACTTTGGGGCTTCTCACTGCTCAGAAGAGATGGGCTTTGAGTCATCCTTTGCATCTCCATCACCCAGGGGAAGGGGGGTGGCAAATCCATGGGGGGCGAAGCAACACAAAGCAACACTTTCTATACCTAATTTGCTGAGAGTCTGTAGCATGAAGAGATGTTAAATTTTGTCATATGCTCTTTCTGCATGTATTTAGATGATCATATGTGGTTTTTTCCTTGATTTTTTTTATGTAGTGTATCACATTTATTGACTTGCATATGTTTTTTTTTTTTAAAAAAAGATGACCGGTAAGGGGATCTTAACCCTTGACCTGGTGTTGTCAGCACTACGCTCAGCCAGTGAGCAAACCGGCCATCCCTATATGGGATCCGAACCCCTGGCCTTGGTGTTATCAGCACCACACTCTCCCGAGTGAGCCATGGGCTGGCCCGACTTGCATATGTTGAACCATGCTTGCATCCCCGGGATGAATCCCACTTGATCATGGTGTATATATGTTTTTGATGCATTGCTGTATTTTGTTTGCTAATATTTTTAGGATTTTTACATCTATTTTCATCAAAATATTGGCCTGCAGTTTTCTTTTTTCATTGTATCTTTGTCTGGTTTTGTTATAGGTGTTATGCTGGCCTCACAGAATGAGTTTGCGAGAATGGCCTCTGTTTCATTTTTTTGGAATAATTGGAAGAGAATTGGTATTAATTTCTCTTTAAAGGTTTTGTAGAATTCAGCACTAAAGCCATCTGGTCCTGGGCTTTTCTTTGTTGAGAGACTGCTGATTACTGCTTTAATCTTGTTGCTTGTTATTGGTCTGTTCAGGTTTTCTATGTCTTCTTGGTTCAGTCTTGGTAGTTTGCATGTGTGCAGAAATTTATCCAATTCCTCCAGGTTTTCACTTTTGTTGGCATATAGTTGTTTATAATAGTCTAATGATTCTTTGTAGTATCAGTGGTATACTGATATATTTCTGTGGTATCAGTTATAATATCTCCTTTTTCATATCTGATTTTTGTTATTTGCATCTTCTCTCTTCCTTTCTTTAGTTAACCTAGCTAGTGGTTTGTCTATTTTGTTTATCTTCTCAAAAAAACAACTGTTTGTTTCATTGATGTTTTGTATCATTTTTGGGGTCTCTATTTCATTTAGTTCTGTTCTGATCTTAGTTATTTCTTTCTGTCTACTAATTTTTATGATTGGATTGTTCTTGTTTTTCTAGTTCTTTGAGGTATAGCATTAGGTTGTGTAGTGGATTAAATATGTCCCACCCTCAAAACTCACTGAAGCTTGAATTGTGTCCCCCAAGTTTTATGTATTAGAAACTTGGCCCCCACTGTGACTGTTAAGAGGGTGGGAAATCCTATTATGGTAATTGAAAGGTAGGACCATCCCGTAGTAAATGGGTTAAAAATGGTGGTCTGTGGCGTATTTCTGAGGTCTTTATTTATTTATTTATTTATTTTTAAAAAGATGACTGGTAAGGGGATCTTAACCCTTGACTTGGTGTTATCAGCACCACACTCTCTGAAGTGAGCTAACTGGCCGGCCCCATGTTTCTGAGGTCTTTAAAAGAAGAGAGGGGAGAATCTCTCTCCACTCTCTCTGCTTCCACCATCTTGCAATGTGCAACCCCTGGATCACTGTTGCCACCATCAGATGGACTCTGGACTTCCCAGCCTCAGAAACTGTAAGCAATAAATTTCATTTTCTTTATAATTCACCCAGTTCCATGTATGACGTTATAAGCAACAAAAATGTACTAATACAGGTTGTGTATTTGAAATCTTTCTATTCTTTTGATGCAAGTGCTTATTTTAATAAACTGCCATCTTAGTACTGCTTTTACTGTATCCCCCAGGTTTTGTATGACATGTTTTTATTTTCATTAGTATCAAGAAATTTTTTGATTTTCTGTTTAACTTCTTCCTGGGCCTATAGGTTGTTCAGGAGCATGATGCTAAATTTTCAGGTATTTGTATAGTTTTCAGAGTTTTGCCTGTTATTTTCTTATTTTAATCTGCTGTGGTCTGAAAAGATACTTGAAATGATTTCTTTTTTTTAAAGATGACTGGTAAGGGGATCTTAACCCTTGACTTGGTGTTGTCAGCACCACGCTCTCCTGAGTGAGCCAACTGGCCATCCCTATATGGGATCCGAACCCGTGGCCTTGGTGTTATCAGCACCACACTCTCCTGAGTGAGCCACCGGCCGGCCCTCAAATTTTTTTTAAAAGATGACCAGTAAGGGGATCTTAACCCTTGACCTGGTGTTGTCAGCACCACGCTCTCCCAAGTGACCTAACTGGCCACCCCTATATAGGGATCCAAACCCGTGGCCTTGGTGTTATCAGCACCACACTCTCCCAAGTGAGCCATGGGCCAACCCTAAAATGATTTCAATTTTTAGTATTTGTTGAGACGTGATTTGTGACCTAACATGTGGTCTATCCTGGAGAATGTTCCACGTGCTGATTAGAAGCTTGTATATTCTGTAGCTATTGGATGAAACGTTTTGTAGATATCTGCCAAGTCCAATTCATGTAAAGTGTAGGTTAGAATCCTGTGTTTCTCTGTTGACTTGTTGCCTAGATGATCTGTCCATTGTTGAGAGAGGTGTGTTCAGGGCCTCAGCTATTACTGTATTGTTGTCTATCTGTTTCTTTAGGTCTCATAGTATTTGCTTTATATGGCTGGGCGCTCTGGTGTTGAGTGTATATATGTTTATGATTGTTATGTCTTCTTGCTGCATAGATCACTTTGTTTTTATATAATGGTCTTCTTTGTCTCTTCTTATGGTTTTTGGTTTAAAGTCCATTTTGTCTGCTATAAGAATAGCTATCCTGCTCATTTTTGGTTTCCATTTGTGTAATATATCTTTTTCTATCCCTTCATTCTCAGTCTGTGTGTCTTTACAGGTGAGGTGAGTCTCTTGCAGACAGCATATAGTTGGTCCTACCTTTTTAATCCAATCTAGTCAGTCTGTGTCTTTTGAGTGGGGAATTTAACCAATTTACAGTTAAGATTGTTATTGAAAGATATTGTCTTAATCCTGGCAGTTTATTAATTTTTGTTTGGATTTTTAAATATCTTTTGTTCCTTTCTTCCCCTTTTATTATTTCAGTGTTGGTTGCTTTCTTGAGGTGGTAAGATATAGTTTCTTTCTTTTTCTCTTTTGCATTTTTGTTCTACCAGTGGGTTTTTTTCTCTCTTTTGTATTCTTGATAGTGATTATTGTTTTTGAATTCCAGATGCAGGAGTCCCTTGAGTATTTCTTGTAGGGCATGTCATGTGGTGATGAACTCCCACAGTTTTTTTTTTTTTTGTCAATATACATTGTGGCTGATTATTGTTGCCCATCACCAAAACCTCCCTCCCTCCTCCCTCCCCCCCTCCCCCCACCGATGTCCCCTCTGTTTGCTTGTCATATCAACTTCAAGTAATTGTGGTTGTTATATCTTCTTCCCCCCCCCCGGTTTGTTTTTGTGTGTGTGTCTGTGTGTGTGTGTGTGAATTTATATATTAATTTTTAGCTCCCACCAATAAGTGAGAACATGTGTTATTTCTCTTTCTGTGCCTGACTTGTTTCACTTAATATAATTCTCTCAAGGCCCATCCATGTTGTTGCAAATGGCAGTATTTCATTCATTTTTATAGCTGAGTAGTATTCCATTGTGTGGATATACCACATTTTCCGTATCCACTCATCCGATGATGGACATTTGGGCTGGTTCCAACTCTTGGCTATTGTAAAGAGTGCTGCGATGAACATTGGGGAACAGGTATACCTTCGACTTGATGATTTCCATTCCTCTGGGTATATTCCCAACAGTGGGATAGCTGGGTCGTATGGTAGATCTATCTGCAATTGTTTGAGGAACCTCCATACCATTTTCCATAGAGGCTGCACCATTTTGCAGTCCCACCAACAATGTATGAGAGTTCCTTTTTCTCCGCAACCTCGCCAGCATTTATCGTTCAGAGTCTTTTGGATTTTAGCCATCCTAACTGGGGTTAGATGGTATCTCAGTGTTGTTTTGATTTGCATTTCCCGGATGCTGAGTGATGTTGAGCATTTTTTCATATGTCTGTTGGCCATTTGTATATCTTCCTTAGAGAAATGCCTACTTAGCTCTTTTGCCCATTTTTTAATTTGAACTCCCACAGTTTTTGTTTGTCTGGGGAATATACTATTTTTCCTTCATATCTGAAGGATAGCCTTGCCGGGCATAGTATTCTTGGCTGGTAGTTTTTCCTTTCAGTATTTTGAATATATCATCCCACTCTCTTCTGGCCTGTAGGGTTTTTGTTGAGAAGTCTGCTGTTAGTCTGATGGGGACCTCTTTATAGGTGACTTGATGCTTTTTGCTTGCTGTTTTTAAGATTCTCTCTTTTCTTTAAGTTTTGCCAGTTTTTGTATATGTCTCAAAGAGGATCTTTTTGAATTAAATCTGTTTGGGGATCTTTGAGCCTCCCACATCTGTAGGTTTGTGTCTCTCTCTATACCCCATCTTTACAATATCGAGCTTTCTGATTCATGAACAGAGGGCGTCCTTCCATTTATATAGGTCTTTAATTTCTTTCAGGGTCATTCTGTAGATTTTGGTGTACAGTTTTGCATTTCTTTTGTTAAATTTCTTCCTAAGTATTTTATTCTCTTTGCTATTATTGTAAACAAGATTTTTTTAACTTCTGTTTTTGAATTATCATTGCTACTGTATAGAAATACAATTGACTTTGTATGTTGATCTTATACAACTTTGAGGCTCATTTATCAGTTCTAATATTTTTTCAGTACATTCCTTAGGATTTTCTGTATATAAGACCATGTCATCTGAAAATAGTTTTACTTCCTCTGTAATCTGGATGCCTTTAATTCTTCTTCCCTAATTTCTCTTGCCATAACAACCAGAAATTGCTAAATAGAAGTGGTAGGAGCAGACATCCTTGTCTTGCTTGAATTTTATGGGGAAAGTATTAGTCTTTCACCATTATGTATGATGTAAATTGTATTATTATTTTTTGTAGATTCCCTTTATCAAGTTGAGGAAATTCCTTTTATTTCTTAGCTTGCTGAGTGTTTTGATCATGAAAACATGTCGGATTTTGTCTTATGCTTTTTCTGCATCTAGTAGGTTAATCAAGTATTATATTGATATGGTATGACATTAATTGAGTTTTGGATGTTAAACCACCTTTGCGTTCCTGGGATAAATCCTAATTGATTGTGGAGTTGAATCCTTTTTACATGTTGCTTTTATATGTTTGCTAGTATTTTGTTGAGGATTTTTGCATCTAAATTTATAAAGCATATTGGCTGCAGAGATAACATTATAACAAAATGATTGTTACTATTTTAAGTCATCTATCTTAGGATTATTTGTTACTCAGAAATAGATAACTAGAATGAGGGTGAGGGGAAAAAATCAATCAAAAATGATATCCAGGTATCAGGATTTAGTAATTGTGTGATGCATTTAATTGGATAGGAAATTTTGGGTGAGGAATATGATGGGATGGGAAGGGAACAGGTTTTGAGCAAGAGAACGAGAAGCCTCTTTTGGCCCAGGATACTGTCATGAATGATTCATGAACATTTGGATAAACTGTGATAGGATACAGAGAAGAGGTGAGGCTGGAGACAAACACAAAAGTCATCAGCTGTGCAGTTGTACTGGGGTGACAGAGCTGTAGATGGGAGCTGTAGTGACAGAGGTATAGATGGAAAATAAACTGTCATGAGAAGTGGCTTCAGATAATCACCAAAGGAGTGACCATGAATATAAGTGTCTAAGAATGAATGGGACAAAAGTTCACTGCAGATGTGGAGGTCAAGGAACTCAAAGAGCAGGATATTGGACAGGTCATACACTTGTGTGCTAAAGTCCCTGGAAAAAAAGTATAGAAGTTCGGACAGGTAAGAAAGCTGCAAAACAGGAACTATGGGTTATAACCAGAAATCTAGGAGACTGCAAGGAGGAGTGAAGAAGCTACAGATTTGGTTCTTCTGCTCCACTACGCGTTACATCTTCCCTTTCCAAAATTGCCCGTATAGTGAGTTAAGCTCTCCAGACCTAACGTGTGAGAGATATATTAAATTTGTTCAGGACATGCATGAGGAAAAGTGCTTTGAAAGGTCTAGTTACAAGAGGCGTAGGTAAAGAGAGGAAGAGAGGAAAAGACAGGGCAAAAGTCAGCGTGATGTGGTCTCCATTTGAATGAGGGGGATGGAAAGAGTACTGAGATATATGAATGAAAGGGGAAAGATAGTGATGAGAGAGAGGAAGGACTGGAGAGTATGAAAGACAGAATAGAAACAGCTGGACTTTCTTGAGCAGTTATCGCACGTCAGCCAGAAGGGCAGGCACTGACACTTAGAGATGGATGTTTGGAGGTAACATACCTGGAGCAGATCCAGGTGATGACGGTGTCCTGAGTGTGTGTGCCCAGGGCAGGCTGGAGGAGGGGAGGTCATCTGAGGTGATTTTTTTCCTGCTTTTAGTGGGAATGCCTCTAGGATTCACCGTGAAGCATGATGCTGGCTTTTGTTCTGAGACAGATATTCCTGAATATTTTAAGGATGTAACCGATCTTATTTTATTGAGGATGTAAGGATGGTTGTAAAATTTTGTTAAATGTTCTATTAGTCAGGGTTCTCCAGAGAAGCAGAACCAGTGTGTGTGTGTGTGTGTGTGTGTGTGTGTGTGTGTGTGTGTGTGTGTGTGTGTGTGTGTGTGTGTGTGTGTGTGTACACATATATATATATATGGGGGAGGAGAGAGAGAGAGATGATATGGAATCAGCTCACATGATTTTGGAGACTGACAAGTCCCCAGGTCTGCAGGGTGAGACAACAAGCTGGAGATCCAAGAGAGTGAACGTAGTTCCAGACCAAAGGCTGGGAGGCTCGAGACCCAGGAAGACTTGATCTTTCAGTTCAAGTCTGAAGGCAGGAAAAAGCAGATGTTCCCAGTTTGAAGGCAGTCAGGCAGGAAGAATTTTCCCTTATTCTTAGAATGGTCAGCCTTTTCATTCTATTCAGGTCTTCAATTGATTGGATTAAGCCCACTGACATAGGGAGGGCAATCTGCTTTAGTCAGTCTACCCATTTAAATCTTAATCTTATTAAAAACACCCTCACAGAATAATCTTTGAGCCAACACCCGGTGGTCCAGTCAAGTTGATATGCAAAACTAACTTTTCTTTTTATTGTTTTCCTGACATCGAGACACATCGAATGCTTTTTCGTAATTTTGGAAGTTATCATAATTTTTGTCTTTAGATATATTAAAATGATGAATTATATCACAGGATTCTGTTGTTATTTAATCCCATCAGTTCCTTACTTTGGGATATCTCTAATATGTCTGTGAATCACATTTAACTCAATTAACACCTGATGAAATAAAATAAACAAATTAGTGTCTGAAGTTCCCCGAGGGAGATTTGGTAAGTTTTCTCTTCTTCACTTGAGGCTACAGAAGCAGATGAATATGAATCACCACCCAAAACTATAGATGGTGATGATGATGATGATGATGATGATGATGATGATGATGATGATATTCAACCTGTTTGTATTCCTTGCACTTGCACTGTGTGCAACTCCTGAGATCATAAGAGGTTGTGCTTGCAGTCATACTCCTGATGTGATACTTCTCTTACGTCATGATCATGCTCCCTTGGAACAAGAATTATTATTTTTTGTATGACTTAAATTTTCTTTTAAAAAGTACTTTGGAATAATAGAAGACTTACAGAAGAGTTGCAAGAATAGTATGAAGAATTTCCAAGTACCCTTCACCAACATTCCTCAAATGTTAACATTTTGTTACTGAATTAGGCTCTTGGGTCCCAAAGTCATAGGAATGAACAGAGCATCCAGCAGCAAAGCAAGCAATGCTTTATTAAAAGAGGAAATAGACTTATGCACAAGGGGGGTAGCTACAGAAAAGCCAGCCTCCCGAGAGGTGCTGTTTGAGGCCCTTTATAGGGAAAGGGGTTAAGGGGTGCAGGCCAGTGTCATCATTCTGTGCCTGTGGAGGTGGTCCCCATTCTGTTCTTTGTGGGCACGTGCTCAGTTAAGGCTTTGGTCCTTGCACCTGCTCCATAGGTCCAAGATGGTGGTGTTGTTCATTATCATCATCCCAGGAGGGTCATTTGTAGCAGGCACCTTGAAGCTTTTGTGCACATGCAGGAACTCCTAAAGGGGTCTTAAGGTTAATCTGTAAGTTAATTTTTACAGTTACTTCAAACACGTGTTGGGGAGGGGTTTTGCAATCCAGTGAGTATTTGTTCCCTCTTATCTCAGTTTATTTTATCAGAGCGGGCCATGGGGTAATCATGCACTCTGGGGGTCTCACGACTGAGGAGTGGAAAAGTAACCAAGTGTCCTCTGCAGGGAAAATGGAGTCAGTTTGGTTGACAGGCCTAGCCCTATTCTGTCTCAACTTTACCACATTTGTTTTATTATTCTGTCTCTCTATATTTACAAATTATTTTATCTGAACCATTAGTAAGTTGCAGACATGATGCTCCTTTACTATTAAATGTGTCTGTGTGTATTTCTGAAAACAAGAATATATTCTTACATAATCATAGTCTAATTATCAAAAGCAGGAAATTAACATCATCCAAGTGTGAACTAACAGTATAATGCCCACCAAACTGACAAGGTATCCTGACACCAAAGAATGAAGCAGACAATTGCCCATGGTTTACAAGGAGTTGGTGATGATGATGATGATGATGATTGGTTACTTACAGAGAATGGATCCTGCAGACTATGAATCTGAACGCTGCTCAGCTGCTTCCTCTATAACCTTGGGCGGGGCGGAGGGATTAAGCTTAAAAGGGACTTAGGGACAAAAGTGGAGCTATACCAAAGAGAGAAAGGCTGCAGAAGAGGAAGATGCCCAGGTGCCTCCCGGTCTTCTGTTGCTTCTCCTCGGGGTTGCTGGCATCATTCCCCTTATCACACAAAAGCACAGTCTTCTGTTCCTTTCTCTTCCTCAGTTGTTAAGCAACCTGTGCAGGAGAAAGATTGTAACTTATTGAAACCAGAGCTCTGAAGGTCATGAGGATGGAGTGAATTCTGACCAGCATTTCTGTAAACGTTGGTATAATACAGACCTTACTCAAAGTTCATCAATTGTCCCTATAATGTCCTTTACAGGGAAAGAAAGTTCTGAATCATGAGTTGAAATAAATTGTCATGCCTGTTGAATTTCTTTATTTTCCCTAATTTCATTTAGGCAGTCTTTCTTTGTCTATGACCTTGATCTTTGGATGGCTGTTGTGTTGTGGAATGTCTCTCAATTGGGGCTTGTCTGATAGTTAGATTTAGTTTATGCATCTTTGGCCATAGATTTGTCCCATCAGGGGTGATAACTTTGATCACTTGGTTAAGGTAGAGTCTGCCAGGATTCTCCAGTGTAATATTATTCCTTTTTGCTTTGTAATTAATAAATAAAGTGTGGGAAGAAATTCGAAGACTATATAAATTTCCTGTTCCTCATTAAATTTTTACCTGAATTAGGTATTATTTTGAGGCTTGACAAATGGTGATTTTCTAATTCCAACACTGCTTCTACATTTATTATTTGGGATTTTAAAATTTCTTTTAAATATTAAGTATGGAATTTTGGTGGTCCACTTCATCTTCTTTCTCCAACCAACCATGAGCATCAAGTGTTTAGACACTATGTTGTTTTGCTTGTTATGCTAATAGTTTGGTATTTCACTGTACACATCACTAAGTTTTCTCCTCTGTAACTTTGTTTCTTTTTATTAATGGATTCCTTAAAATCTGGAGTCAGCTACTGTGGGGCTAGTTTATTAATTCCATGATCCATAAACATTTGTTGCAATACTACTTTTCCAGTCCAGTTTATGAATTTTAAGTGTAGGCTTTGGAGTCCGTCAGTTCAGAATTTACTGGCCCTGCCACTTACCTGGCTCTGCCACTACCTTGGACAATGTGCCATGGATTGCCACGAGATGGCCGTACATGACTGGGCTATTTAGACTGTTAGACTAGAATCACTGTGGTTCCCAGAGCACAGGCTTAACCTTGGTCAACTGTGAATACCACCGCCCATCCACACACACCATGGGTCAGCCTGTAGCTTCAGGGGAGGAAAGTGTATATGTAAGAAGTTTGGGAGAGGACACCTGGCCAGAAAGTGGCTGTGCCTTATTCCACAGAAACACATGCTCAGCAGTCTCTTGCCTCACCAGCTGATCCAGCCTTAGAGCCAATTCTCACCCTAAAGTTGTACATGGCTTTCCTACATCCCATATCTATATTGTTTCTACATGGGAGAGGCTGTTGCCCTTGGAGACCTGCTGCTGATATGGATACAGCCAATTCTTGACTCCCACCTCTTCTCTTGGATTTCAAGGGCCTGTGAGAGCCCCTTGACACCATCAAAACCATAGCACTGTCAAGGTATGGACTTTTTCTCCAGAAGAACCCTTTGCAGGACTCCAGCCCTTCCCAAATAAGAGAGAACTCTCCAGGGATCCTCTCAGATTCTCCATGAGAGCAGGAATCCCCATCTCAGAACCACCTGACCCATCTTCAACTGCTGTGGGGATTGAACCATTCTTATTTCCAGCATCCTTAGTTATCATTTAAATATTAGCTGAAATCCCCAAGATCTACTCCTGAGAAGCACCTCATGTCCTGTGCTCAAGGCTTCAAAGTTCACCCCAATGCCCTTCCTACTTGTTGAGTCTTAACTCCTGGGAGAGGAGACTGTCTGGGGCAGGACTCCAAACTCCAAAACTTATGTGTGCTCTTTGTCACTGCCAACAGAGGCCAACTATGAGCCCAATCTTCCAGAATCATTTATTTTGAGGAGTTGGTTTGGCAGGTGAGTTGTTACATCTTAGTAGATCCTGACTTTCATGGCCATTGCCCTGCTGTCTGTGAGAACCAACACCTTCCTGGGGCTTTCTGAGCAGCAGTATCGATGCCTTATCCTGGTGTTTGCTCCATTTTGAAGTACCAGCTCTGCTTACCTAAAGTAATCCATTCGCCATGAGAATTTCATGCTTGACTCCACTGTGATGGGCAAGAACCTGAACTTCCTTCCCATTTAATATTTGAGGATAGGTTGACCGGGATCTTTTTTTCCCAGAACTTCTTTGAACCAAGTCCAATACAAAACGGGTAAAGGGGCTGAGGCATTTCTAGTCACCCAGTTTCTCAATCACCTACTCCACCCCCAGTCTATTCCTGTTTCTTGGGCTTAGAGGGTCAGAAGGCAGCATGGTCAAGATGGGTGCCCTTGGGAGCTTCTTTTGTTGTTGCTAAAAGTGTTTCTTTTAGATTTTCTAGGGCCAGTAGCAACCTAAATTCCTAACCACCTTCCTAACTCCTAGACAGCTTCCAAAGCTGGTGACCATAAATGGGGCTAGAAAGCCGCAGTGTGCAAAAGGAGCCAAATGGAGGTGACAGAGAGCAACTGGGGTGTAATGGGTTTTAAGAACTTTTGTTGATCTAGAGCTGCCTATCTGCCCCAGTTATCCTGGTGTTCCTGTTTATTGGGCCTGGAGAGTCCAGGAAAGGCAAGAGAGGGCCTGCAGAAGATTCTGCCTATGGGTTATTTGGTATCCTCAAGGATTAGGAGACTGGGGGGACTCAAGAACCATAACTACTTCCCTCCCAGACTCGCATCATTGCTTCTGAATACCCCTACAGTGTGGTATCCCTGTTTCTGGGGTTGAAAGGCCCATGAGAGGGAGTTCAAGACAGTGGGACTACAGGGAGCTTCCTCCAAGTAGCTAGGCATCTAGTTCCTGGGCCCCTCTAGGAACCAAGTTAATCTGTGGAGGAAACTGTTTCCTCACTCTGGCTGGCCAATGGAGCTGGTCCTCCTCTTCATAACTCAGGCCAGGAGAGGCCAAGTTGATGGACACCAGAGAGGAGGCCATCAGGGGCCTCTCTGTAGATTTCCAAGAACACTCATTCCAGCACTTCAAAGTAACCCTAGCCATTCTAAAGGGGACACCAGGTTACTAGCTCTCCCTGCCGGTCAGCCACACAGATCCACCCAGTCTTTTCTCCTACCAGCAGAGTCTATGGGTGGCTGGACCAAGACAGGAGACCCTCTGGGAAAGGAACCTAAGATCGCTAGTGGCTTTGGCTTCTCTCCCTCTGGAGCCCAGGGGGATCTTAACACTATACAGAGTTCCCTCTTCATTCTTTTGACCTGCTGGACTTGGATCCTCTTTGCCCTTCAGAGACCAGAAACCTCCGGAGGAAGCCCCAGGATGGCCACCTGCACTGATTCCTAATTTTCCCAGGGGCCACTGGCCAATCAATACTCTACTCATCCTGCACACTCCCTGGGGCCTGTCCATCCTGATTCTCCTACTTATTTGGAACCACATTTCTGCAGCCTGCAGACTCCAGGGAAGCCTAGGTGAATTGAGTACCCTCCAGAAATCATCTCCTGAGGGTATTAATGGCATTTGTTCCCAATTCTTCTGAGGCTGGAGTAGTCTAACACTTTCAAAGATGCTCCATCACAGTTGCAGACCTGTCCAAGGCCCTTTCCAGCCCTGGTTCTTGGAAAAAAAGAAAAACTGAAGGATTTGTAAAGGCATTTTTATCTGATACCCATTTGAAATAGAGCAACTAATTCTCAGTCCTGCGCCCTACCTCTCTGCGATTTGGCAGGTTCAGCTAACTGATGTTGCTTCCTGGCCCTGGTTCTTGGGTCTCCTCACCTAGGCCCAAGAAAGAGTCCAGGTTGTTCCAGGGGGTACCCTGAGGTTTCTGAGAACATTTGTTCCTGATGTTCTTGACCCAGGTGAATTCAAGTCTTCTACTACTCTTGTTTCTAATTCTCATACCACATCCTATACCATGCTTTGTGGATATTTGTTATTATTTTGGTGCATAAATATTCATAACTATTATGCTTTTATTGCTAATTATAGCCTTTGACTATATGAAAAGTACTCCCCCCCATTTAATGCTTCTCAGTCTGAATTCCACTATTTTTAACATTAGGATTATGCTCATGTTTTCTTTTAATTTTCCTTTGGCTTATGTATCACTCTCTATCCTTTTACTATCAACATTTATGATTCACTTAAGTTTGATGTGTCTTCTTGTATATAGCACTTTTTGTTGAGAAAGATGTTGCTTTTATTTATTTATTTATTTATTTTAAAGATGACCGGTAAGGGGATCTTAACCCTTGACTTGGTGGTGTCAGCACCACGCTCTCCCACGAGAGCCACGGGCCAGCCCAAAAAGACATCACCTTAATGGAAGATATATCTACATGTCAAGTTAAGCACCCAACATGTTAAAGTTTTTTTTTTTTTTTAAATATTTTGAAGCCTATGGTTATTTAGCAGGTCTCAAACACATTCATAGGCCCTGGAACAGTTCAAGAATCCTCTTTCCCTCTTTTATATTCCTCTCTTTCCCATTCTTCTAAAGCAGTAGTACATGATCAGGAGTGATTTTTGCTCCTTAGGAGACATTTGGCAATATCTGTAGACATTTTTAGTTGTCACAACTGAGGGATGCTACTGGCATCTAGTGGTATAAGCCAGGGATGCTGTTAAACAGCCTGCAATGCACAGAACAGCTCCCTGCAGCAAAGAATCATCCCACCCAAAATGTCAATTGTACATATTTAAAGTGTACAATGTGATGTTTGATATACATATACAAGGTCAAGGGTTTGGATACCCCACCAGTGCTCTAAATCTTTCCCACTTGCTTTTTTTTTTTTTTACTATCAGAGTTTTTGCTGTTTTGCTTTCATTTAGTTCATTAATTTTGTCTCAGTAGTGCTTGGTGTATTCGTTTCTGTTGCTTATAATAAAAATACTTGGAACTGGGTAACTTATAAAGAAAACAACATTTATTGCTTACAGTTTCAGAGGTTGGGAAGTCCATGTCCAGGGAACACATCTGGTAAGGTGACTACAGCAATTCAGGGAGCCACATGGCGAGAATGGCAGAGCAGAGAGAGAAAGAGAAAGACTCATGTACTCTCCTTTTAAAGCCCTCAGAACCACGTCCATGACCACCATTATTAATCCATTCCCTAGTTCATAGTTCTCAAAATCCAGTCACCTTTACAAGGCCCCACCTTTCAATTACCATAATAGGACTTTCCACCCTCAACAGTTACAGTGGGGCATGAGATTAGGGGGACACAATTCGCTCCACTGCACTTGGCAAGCTGTGGAATTAATAGCTTCAGCAGCAACAATCAGTTTATCATTTGGCTGCCAACAGAAGGAGATGAGCATTGTCCATTCCTGGAACTGGGCATCAGGCAGTGTCAGAGGCGGCATCTGTCTCTGTGGCATAAATAAAGGGCTTATTTTGGTCTTTTCGCATAACCAGAAGTGAGAGCAAACTGATGAGTCCTAGTGAACACTCTTAACTACACCTCTGTGCATTGAGTTGGACAGAGGACCTCACCATAATCGGTGGCCTCTTCCAAAGTGTTTTCTCACCTGAGGGCAATGCTGCATGATTCAGAAATGCCCAAGTCATACTAACATATGTTACAAGAGTCTCTGAGTCTTTGTGAACATTGTCATTCTTGCTGCATGTTGGGCAATTCTTTCCCTATACTTCTGAGCTATGCTTGTGTCCATTGTGTAGGCTCAATGACCGTGGCTCCTTATTAGTGACTAGTACTTAGAGTAAATCTCAGGTATTCTGTTATAGCAATGCAAAATGGACTAATATAGTAAAGAATGATAGATGTGGTATAAGCTATAAGAGGTATCTGATATTTGATTCACTGGAGCTGGTGGGTAACCAGTCATAAAAGCAAACTGCTGGCAAGAGTACAGTGGGATGCTTGGGTGTGGCTGAGCATGGGACAGAAGACAGAAGGCAAGTTCCATGGTGCACCACACGGACGATGTTGCCATGTCACACAGACGAGGAAGATCTGCACTCAATAAGACATGAAATGGTCTGCTCTTTCCTAGTTAGCTTGCTGATCTTTAGGCATAATACGTGTGTATGAAGAAGCATAAAAGCTTTTAATTTTGATAATGTCCTATTTATCTATATTTTCTTTTAAAAATAATTTCATTTTTTAATCAAGTAAAATTATACATATTTATGGTGTATGACACGATCTTTTGATATATGTATACATTGTGGAATGAACTAAATCAAGCTAATTAACATTGCATTACCTCACATACCTTTTTTGTTGTGAGAATACTTAAAATCTATTCTCTTAACTTTTAAGTACACAATATATTGTTATTAATTATTGTCACCATGTTGTACAATAGAATAGATCTCTTGAACCTATTCTTCCTATCTATCTGAAATTTTGATATCTATTATTTTCTTTTGTTGCTTGTGTTTTTGGTGTCAAATCTAAGAGTTTTATAGTTTTAGCTCTTACATTTAGGTCTTTGATCCATTTTTAGTTAATTTTTGAGTACAGTATTAGTTAAGAACCCAACCTTATTCTTTTCTATGTGGCCATCCAGTTGTCCCAGCACCATTTCTCGGTGAGACTGTTATTTCCCCCACTGAATGATTTTGGCCACTGTATTAGTCCATTTCTGTTGCTTATAACAAAATACATGGAACTGGGTATTTTATAAAGAAAACGAAATTTATTGCTCACAGTTTCAGAGGCTAGGAAGTCCAAAATCCAGGGAACACATCTGGTGAGTCTTCTTTGGTGATGGCTTTATAGCAATGCAGGGGTCTCACATAGCAGAAAATGGCAGAGCAGAGAGTGACTAACCTCTTCATCTACTCTCTTTTTAAAGCCGTCAGAACCACGCCCCTGACCACCATTATTAATCCATTCACTATGGCATGGTCCTACAATCTAATCACCTCTTCAAGGCCCCACCTTTCAATATGATCACAGGACTTCCTACCCTCAACAGTTACACTGGCAATTACGTTTTGGGGGGACATTCGACCCAAGGCAGCAACCTAGTGGAAAATCAGTTGACCACAGACATATGTTGGTTTTTTTTCCCTGTACTCCCAATTCTATTCTATTGATCTATAAGTCTATCTTTATGCCTGTAGCACAACCTTAATTACCATTACCCTGTAGTTAGTCTTCAAATTGGGAAGTGTGAGTTCCACATTGTTCTTTTTCAAGATCGTTTTGGCTATTCTGGACCCCTGCAATTCCATGTGAATTTTAGATTCAGCTTGCCAATTTCTACAAAGAAGTCTGCAGGGATTGCATTGAATCTATAGATCAAGTTAGGGAGTGTTGCCATTTTAACAATATTAAGTCTTCCAATTCATAAGCAAGGGATGTTTTTCCATTTATTTAGGTCTTTTATTTCTTTCAACAATGATCTTCTGTCTAATTTTTTCCAGCTTTATTGAGGTGCTCTTGACAGACAAAAATTGAACACTTTTAACATGTACAATGTGATGTTTTGTGGTACATATATATTGTAAAATGATTACCACAATCAAGCCAATTAACGTATCCATCACCTCACATAGTTACAATTTCTCTTTCTGAGAGTGAGGTATTGATATCTCCAAATATTATTGTTGAATTTTGTATTTCTCTCCTCATTTCGGTCAGTATTGGCTTCACGTATTTTGGGGCTCTGTCGTTGCATGCATGTGTTTATAATTGTTATATCTTCCTGATAGATCGACCCTCTTATCATTAGAAAATGCCCCTTACCTCTAGTAACGTTTTTATTTTACATCTATTTTGTCTGATATTAGAATAGATGCACCAGCTTCCTTCATTTGCTGTTCGCATGATATGTCTTTCTCTCCCATCACTTCCAATGTATTTGTATCTTTGAATCTAAAGTGCGTGTCTCAGGGCCGGCCCGTGGCTCACTCGGGAGAGTGCGGTGCTGATAACACCAAGGCCACGGGTTCGGATCCCATATAGGGATGGCCGGTTAGCTCATTGAGAGAGCGCAGTGCTGACAACACCAAGTCAAGGGTTAAGATCCCCTCCGGTCATCTTTAAAAAATAAATAAATAATAAAAAAAATTAAAAAAACCAAGATTCAATGGTACACTATCTGCAGAAGACACACACTTTATTTTATTTTATTTATTTATTTATTTTAATTTTTTAAAATGATGACCGGTAAGGGGATCTTAACCCTTGACTTGGTGTTGTCACCACCACACTCTCCCAAGTGAGCCATGGGCTAGCCCTGAACCTCGGTTTTTAAAAAATCCAGTCTGGCAATATCTGCCTTTTGATTGAATTGTTTAATCTATTCACTTTTAATGTTATTATTGATATAGTTAAGTTCACACCTGCCATTTTGCTTTTATTTTCTGTGTCTTACGTCTTTTTGGCTCCTCTATTCCTCCTCTACTGCTTTATTTTACATTAAATGAATGTTTTCTAATGTAGCATTTAAGTTTCTTAACTATTTTTTCCATTACATTTTGAGTTACTTCCTTAGTGGTTGTTCTGGGGCTTACCATATACTTCTTAACTTATTGGAATCAGCTTCAGATTTATACTAACTTAATTCCAGTGAGATATAGAAACGTTGCTTCTGTAAAGCTCTATTGCCTTTACCCCCTTTTTTGCTGTATTACTGTTATACATTTTACATTTATAAATGTTACAAAGCTACGAATGCATTGTTATAATTGTTACTTTATATAATTTTATACATTTTAAAGAGGCTGAAAAGAGAAAGGTGAGCAAGTATACACTTATAGATTTTGTTATATTAACCTTGTTACTACCATTTCTGGTTCTCTTCATTTGTTATTGTTCATTGCAAGTTACCTTCTGGAATAATTTCCTTTTTTGCTCCAATTTACTTCCTTTGTGCTGTTATTGGCAATTAAATTGTTTTATTTCCATATATTAAAGACCCAAAATACTCCCTCTCTCTTCCTCCCTGACCCCACACAGATATATATTATATATATATGGTATATAGTATATATATATGTATGGTATATAGTATATATAGTATAATAGCATAATAAATTCTATTTAATCTATAGTATACTATATAATAATATAATATAGAGAGAATTATTATACTATTATATAGTATAACAATATAGTATTGTATTAGTCCAATACATACACACACATGAGGACACTTTAAAAAAGTTCATGGAAGGGCCGGCCCATGGCTCACTCGGGAGAGTGTGGTCCTGACAACACCAAGGCCACGGGTTAAGATCCCCTTACTGGTCATCTTTAAAAAAAAAAAAAAAAAAGTTCATGGAAAGATTTGAATTGTCTTTTATTAGTACCACACTAATCAACTGATCTAATAGACCACCAGCTTGTATTATTATTTTTTTTAATGAGTAGAAGTAGGATTTTTAAAATTAAAATACGTATAACATAAGGATTGCCATTTTCAGTATTTTTTAACATACACTTGCGTGGAATTAATTACATTCACAATGAAGTGTAACAACTACCTCCTTCTATTTATAAAACATTTTCATCATCCTAGACATAAACTTTGTACCCATTAAGCAATAACTTCTCATTATTCTTTGCGCCAATTTCTGGTAAACTCGAATCTACTCCTGCCTCTAAAATTTTTTTCTTTTTAATTCATTTTTTTAAAAAAATCAATTCAACCAGCCTATGTCTTTTTATTGGAGCATTTAATCTGTTTACATTCAAAGTTATTATTGATATGTGAGGTCTTACTCCTGTCACTATGTTGGTTGTTTTCTGATTGTATGTGTATCTTTCATTGCTTTCTTCCTCTCTTATTGTTTCTCCTTGCAGATTGGTGGTTTTCGGTATCAATAAGGTCAATTGCTTTCTCTTTCTAATTTGTGTACCTATTCTACCAGCAAGGTTTATATTTTCAAGTGTTTTCATGATGGTTGTTTTTGTTCATTCTCTTCTAGAAGTAGGACTCCCTAAGTGTTCCCTGGTAGGCTGGACTGGTGGTGCTGAATTCCCTTAACTTTTGCTTGTCTGAGAAAGACTTTATTTCCCCTTCATTTCTCAAGGAATGCTTTGCTTGGTTATCAGTACTTTTCTTTCTGTACCTTGAATATATCACCTTTTCTCTCCTGGCCTGCAGGGTTTCTGCTGAGAAGGCTGCAATTAGTCTAATGGAGATTCCCTTGTAAGTGACTTGACACTTTTATCTTGCTGTTTTCAGAATTCTCTGTTTTAACAGTTTGACTATAATGTTTCTTGGAGAAAACCTTTTTGGGTTGAATTTATTTGGTGACCTTTGAGCTTACTGGATTTGGTTGCTTGCATCTTTCCCAAGACTAGGGATATTTTCAATTATTATTTCACTTAGTAGGTTTTCAATACGTTTTTTGGTTTTTTTCTCCTTCTGGAATGCCCATAATTAGAATATTTGTTTACTTAATAGTATTCCATCAGTCTGGTAGGCTTTGTTCATTCTTTTTAATTCTTTTCTTTCTTCCTTTTCTATTTTTGCCTTCCTGGATTATTTCAAAACAGCTATCTTCAGGATCAGAAATTCTTTCTTCTGCATGATCTAGTCTGTTGTTGAGACTCTCAGATGTATTTTTTATTTCATCCAACGAATTAATTCCATGGTTTCTGTTTGCTTTTTAAAATATCTATCTCTCTGTTAAATTTCTCATTCAAATTAGAAATTGTTTTTCTGATTTTGTTGAACTGTTTGTCTGTATTCTCTTGTATCTCAGTTAGTTTCCTTAGAATAATTAATTTGAATTCCTTTTCTGGCAAGTCAGCATTGATATCTGTGCATCTGATGGAACAGTAACTGCTTCAAGATTCATAGAGTGGCTTGCACAGAAAAGGACTTTCACCTTCAACTGAATGTTGGTGTTGATAGGGTACAGTGCAGTGGCTTTGTTCTGAATAGGTACAGTAGTGTACACTCAGTGTTGTTTCTTCAGTGGTAAACCACTTTTGCTATGTCTGTGTGTGCCTCAGTGACTTATGCTTGGGGGTTTGTGAAAGCAGTAGCACAGCTTTGCTGGGGTTTGGCTCATTGTGTTGGTTCTCATGCTGGTGGTGTGCACCTGCTCACTGTTCATCAGTCATCTTGGGAGATTGCTCACTGGGGATAGGATTGCTAGATTGCTTTTTGGGCTGGGGTGTGGGTGTGTAGCATGGTAGGGATTCTGGGACTGGTTCAGCAGTGGCAAGGTCACCATGCTGATTCTCTGACTGTGGGTGGGCCTACCAGGGGCATGTCAGCTAGGCTGTTTGTCACTCAAATGCACATGCATGCAATGGCTCCAAGACTCAGGGGTGGGTCCACCAGTGGCATGACAGCTGGGCTGTTTCTCTGATTTGGAGGCATGGGCATGATTTAGCTTGGCAAGCTGGGTGTGGGTCTGCCAGGAGCTGGTTCACTGCACCATTTCTCCGGGCCAGCTGTGGAGTCATGCTTCCCTCAGCAGTAAAGTAGCAGATCTGCCATGGGCTTGGCTGCTGAGCCACTTCTTGGGCTGTGGGCTAGGTCACTAGGAGGGGCTGCAGAGATGGGGCCCTGCCAGCCACTTCTCAAGCAGTAGATGAAGTCATGAAATAGGTTTGCTGAGAGGGGGCCAAGCCAGCTGTTTCTTGGGCAGTGGGTGAGGCCACTAGGCAGGACTGCTGAGGGTGAGACCACCTGGCTGCTTCTTTGGGAGGGTGCAGATGTGCTTTATTTCTGCCAGCCTGGGATGTATTCATTAGGGTAGGGAACCATGAGCTGTTTCTCTGGGTTGAGATGTCAGGCACACAGAACTCAGCCCACTGGCAGGGGAGTGGAGTTTGCCTGTCTGATCTCTGGCCTGGGGTGTGGAGGTGTATCAATTCAGCAGGCATGGGATTGGCTTCCCAAATGTGTAGGACTTGGGTCCTACCCACTCCTGGGCCCAGGCTTCAAGATTTCAGGGTCAGTGCATTGTAGCCTCTCCTGTGAGTGTGTTGGGATAATGGCAGAGCCTTAAGGCTGGGAAAGCCAAGTGGCCTCTGGCCCCAGGCCATGGCATGTTTCTCCAGTGGCTCTGGCTTCAAGATGGTGCTTCACTACATCAGTTTGGGTCACAAGAGTGGGGGGCAGGGAGTGCACTGTGTTTGCTCTTGTTCTGGAGCGATGCAGTGCATGTTTTCTAAGCAGCTCCTCATGCTTGCCTCCAGGCTTGCAAGCACTGTGGAATCTTCTTGTAGTAGGAACTGCAAGCCTCTGTGGTAAGGATGAGGGCTGGTGTGGGCCCTTGTCTGAACTTTCCCCCACAAGGGAAAGTCTCTCTCACACCAATCCTTGTGACAGAGACATGGCATCTGAGGCCATGTGCCTCTCTCTTCTCTCCATACTGACATCCTGGGCTTTCATGTTCCACAGGGATCTCGTCAGTCTCCTGCTGCACACCTGTGCTCTCCCACTGATGCTCCCATCAATATTTAGCTGTCAGCTGTCTATTAGTTGGTCTGGTTCTTTGCTGTGAGAGGAAGATGCTCTGGGCACCTCTAGTCAGCCATCTTGCCCCACCTCCCTAGAAATAGGACCTCATGTTATCTTTTAATTCTGTTTTTCCATGAACTTTTTGAATTACCTTCTATAATTACATAATTACCTTTAGTAGTGCTCTTTGTTTTTTGGGGGGTTTTTTGGTTTTTTTGGTGGGGTGGATTCAAATTACTCTCTGGGGTTACTTGCTTTCAGCCTGAAGAACTTCCTTCAGTATTTTTATAAGGTGGTTCTAAAAGCAACAATTCTCTTGGTTTTCATTTAGGAAAATCTTTATTTTGACTCCATTTTTGAAAAACAGCTTTGCTTGATTTAGCATTCTTGTCTTTTTTCCTTTGAGTACTTTGTTATCCCACTGCCTTCTGGCCTCCATTGTTTTGGCTGCAATGTCAGCTACTGATATTATTGGGGTTCTCATGCAAATGATGAGGCATTTTCTCTTTCTGCCTTCAAGTTTTTCTCCTAGTTTGGCATTTCTATTATGATGTGGATCTCTCTGTATTTATCCTACTTGGATTTCACTGAGTTTCTTGGATAGGTATATTATTGTTTTTCAATAAATTTGTGGAATTTTCAGCTGTTATTAGAATTTTTTTCTTCCTTTATCTCTATCCTCTCCTTCTTGAACTTGCATTACATGATGTTGTTTTGCTTAATGGTGTCCCACATTTCTCTAGGGCTCTGTTCATTTTTCATCATTCTTTTTCTTTCTCTGTTCTTTGGATTACATAATACCTATCTATCTTTAAGTTTGCTAATTCTTTCTTCAGTCATTTAAAACCTGCTGTTAAGCTCCTCTAGTGAATTTTTCATTTCAGTTATTGTACTTTTCAGCTCCAGATTTTCACTTGGTTCTATTTTATAATGTCTAACTTTTTATTGACATATTTGATTGATCATACCTCCCATTTACTTTTAAAAAATGGGTTCCCTGTAGTTATTTGAACATATTTATAATGGCTACTTTCAAAGTTTTTTCTGTTAAATCTGACACCTGGTCACTCTCACAGGCAGTTTCTGTGCCTGCTTTTTTTCCAGTGTGGGGGTCATACTTTCCCATTTCTTCCAGAACCCATACTACTCCTTCCTAACCAGCATTGTCCAATAGGACATTCTGTAATAATAGAGACGTTCTATGTCTGCACTTTCCAATGTGAGATAGCCACTAATCAAATGTGGCTACTGAGCACTTGAAATGGGTCTAGCATAACCGAGAAACTGAATTTTAAATCTTATTTCATTTTGATTAATTTAAATTTAAATAGTTGTATGTGAATAGTGGCTACTTTCTTGGACATAGTTCTAGACTATGCTCAGAATACCCAATTCCCTAGAATTCTTTACCCCAATGTTCCTGAACTTGCTTTCAGCACCTGTGTGGGCCTCCTCCCAGTCCATCTTCCTCCCGACACCCAGGGTGATCATGCTGGTGCACACACCCCTAAATCCAAGGGGTGAACAAGAAGTGATTTGAGAGAGATGGACGAAGCTCCAACACACAGATTGGGGTGTCCACATACATGAATGGATGACCCTTCAAGGGTGCAAGACACAGACAGGCATGGGAAGAGAAGGGTATGAGCTAGAGATAGGGAGCTTTTATTTATACTCTTGATCTAGGATCCACAAATGTTAGGGATAATTTTGATTGGCAGTGTCCCATTTCCTATCCATGTGATGCTACATGTATGTTCATTGTACATTTTTGACTGTATATATTTATATATATAATATATACACTGTAAATCTACTGTATGTATAAATGTGCATGTGTGTGTATGTATACACGTATACACACAGATATATACTTCACAATTTAAAAAATGATTTAAAGTCCAAGCTGTTCCGAGGACAGATAAAGCCTTGTACAAACTATCTTGTGCCTATCTCTCTGACCTGATCTCCTGCCATCCTCCTTCTGGCTGTCAGCTCCTGTCACACTTTCTTGCTCCAACCAGCAAGGCCAAGTTACAGAGGAGTTTGTTGGAAGAAGCTTGTTTTTGCATTTAAAGCCATTTGTATTAGCAAAGCAAAGAAATGTCTGTGAGGGGGTTGAGTGAGGACTGGAATGGACAGCCAGAGTGTGAGGAATGAGGTGGCAATTGCAGCCTTCCAAATGTTAGGAGGAAAGGTGTCTGCTTATATAAGAAAGCTGGAGACAGTTCTGAAGCCTGCCAAAAAAGGAACAGTTGTGGCTGAAGGAACCATCAATCAGGTCCCTGAACAGGTGGAGGTTGGGGCTACTCTCAGTGGAAAGCTGGACTCAGAGCTCCAATTACCAGCCATGGGGAATCCAATTATCAAAACTTATGCCAGAGAGGAGTGAGAGGAGAAGACAGAAGCCTGAGTCAGCGGAAAGAATGATTCCAGAGCACCTGAGGTGACTGAAGAACCACTTGAAAGGGAACTAGAGATCAGTAACAATAACATCTAATTCAGTTGTTCTCAAAGTGGGGTCCCTGGGCCAGCAGCCTCAGCTTGACCAAGGAGCCTGTCAGAAATGCAAATTCTCAGGCTCCCCTTAGTGAGAATCAGAAACTCTGAGGGAAAGGGAGGGCCCAGCAATCAATGTTTTAACAAGGCTTCCAAAGCGATTCTGTTGTCTGATAAATTCTGAGAACCATGGGTCTAACTTTAACTGTGTGGACTGAGTACCAGGCACTATTCTAAGTATTTTATCTCCATTGACTAATTGATCCACGTCACAACCCTATAAAATAGAAGGTGTACTGTTGTAAAGATGTGAGATGTGAGGCAGGATAATTTACTCACCTAGAATCAGAGAGCCAACAGAGGTAGAGGCGCAACTTGAACGTCGAGAGCATGTGCTCTTTCTTCACCACCATGCTCTACTGCACTGATGCTCAGACTTTAGTACACAGTCCTGCGAGGGCTTCTGAAAATACTATCGCTGAAGCCCATTCCAGCAATTCATCAGGATTGGGTCCAGGAATTTTCATTTCTCACAAAGTCTCAGATGATACTGGTGCTCCTGATCTGACTCCACACTATACGAGCCACTGTACTGTGTTATACTGCCTTTCCCACATGAGGATTTAGTCCAATGGCGATGTGGATGGGGCTTTTTGAGAGAATCCATGTACAAAGTCCCTTGCTGGGACTCTTTTGGCTGCAAATAACAGAAAATCCAATTTAAACTGTCTTAAGCAAAAAAAAAAAAAAAAAAGGTTCTTATAGGCTCATCTAATTGAAACAGGATAAGTCTACTGTCTACCTTCAGGCACAGCTAGACCACGGGACCAAAGAGGTAGTCAGGATTACTTCTTTCTCTATCCACCTCTCAGCTCTGCTTTCTTCTCTGTCTTCATTCTCAGGCAAGATCTCCTCTCACAATGGCCCCCAGCAGCTCTGGCCTTACATCCTACCAGCTGGGAAACCATATCAGAAAAGGAGTTCCCCTTCACTATTATCCCAGTAGAAGCCCACCCTGGCTCTCACTGGCCAGGCATGGGTCATAGGCCCATTTTTGAATATCACTGTGGTCAAGGAGATGGAATATTCTCTTAGCCTGGACTAAGTTATGGGCTCACCCCTAGAAAGCCAGAAGTTTAGCTGCATCCAAAGCACAGAAACCAAGAATGGGAGAGAAGAATTGGGGTGCTGGAACTCAAAAAGGGAATGGATGTTAGACCAATATAACCAACATCTTCTATACCATCCTCAAGGGACAGAGCACTGGGAAGCCAAAATGTGTCCAACTCATTAAACTTTCATAAGATGGGACCAAGCACAGAGATCATGGTCAAAGAGAAAATCCAGATGTTGATATATTTTATTATTTTATTTATATAAGCATCAGGCAAAAATAATATATGGTGTTAGAAGTCAACATGGTGATTACCCTTGGGAAGAAGGGATGTATAGTATCTCTCGCTACATAACAAATCTCCCTTGAACTTAGTGACATAAAACATGAGTGATTTATTATTATTGTTGTTGTTGTTATCACATTTCTGGGAGTTGGCTGGGCTCAGCCTGGTGGTTTTTGCTTGGGGTATCATGTGCTTGTCATCAGATGGTGGCTGGAGCTGGGGTCATCTTGAAGGCTTCCTCACATGTCTGGAAGTTGATGCTGGCTGTTGGCCAGAATGCTCACATGTCAACTATCCAAGTGGCCTGGGCTTCCTCACAGCATGCCAGGTGGGTTCCAAGAGTGAGCATTCCAAAAAGAGAACCAGACAAAAGCCATATTGTCTTTTATGACCTAGCCTCATAAGTCACATAGTGTCACCTCTGCCATACTCTCTTGGTTGCCTTGGTCATAAAATGTCTGCCCAGGAACAAGAGGAGTGGTCATAGACTCCACTTCTTGTGGAAATTGTCAGAACATGTGGAACAGGAGACATTACTACAGTCATTTTTGTAAAATGTAATACAACACAAGGAGGTCATGACTGGGAGTGGGAATGAGAGGGGCTTCTGGGGGACTATTAATGCACTGTTCCTTGACCTGGGTGCTGCTTACGACCATTTGCATAATTTTTAAACTACACTAACAGTGTTATTTCTGGGGTCTCTACACAGCATTTCCAGACTTTCACTTATCCTTCAAATCTTAGCTTTCTTGTTCTCTCCTTCACAAAATCACTAATGACATCCTACACTTCCTCCCCAACCTTAGTTCCCTCTGCTCCACAGGGCCCAGTGATACCTCTATTATAGTACACATAAATTTACCTTAAATTATCCTGTTTATTTGTCTACCCTCACTCCCTGCCACTCTAGACCAGAAGTCCTCAAAGATTTTTGAGCACATATCCCATTAGTAGAAAACTTATGAGCATGCATCTCCAATATATGTATACAAGGGTACTTCAAAGAGTTCCTGGAATGATTGATATCTTTTAATTCCATTTTTCCTTGAAGTTTTTGAAGTACATTTTTCATATGTGTGCCCCACCAGGTGTCAATTCACATTGACTTTTTATAGTCAACTATGACTCATCACCAAGAACTACCTAGCATCAACATCTTGCTTCCCTCTCTCCGTGGTGCCACCCACTCTCCAGGGCTCTCGGCTGGAACCTTCATCAGGCATCAAGCCTTCTGCTGGGCAGGCCAGATGTAGCTTAAATTTCTTGTTCTTCCACTATATCCTGACGTTTTTCTCTGATGTCCTTCAGCTTTGAAATTTTTACCTTTTTTGTTCTTGTTGTTAAGTACTTTTTTACTGAAGTATAATAATACAAGAGGTCTTCAAAGAGTTCATGGAAGAATTCATATTATCTTTTAATTCAATTTTTCCATAAACTTTTGAAGTTTACTCATACTGCTTCTCCCATCAAGAGAGGGTTGGCTTGTCCTTCCCTTGAGTCCAGGTTGCCCTTAAGTGACCTTCTTGACCAAAAGATGCAAAGAAAGTGGTATTCTGGGACTTCTGAGGCTAGACAGAAGCCTTGAGACCTTACGACTGGGCCTTTTGGAAAGCTCACTCTTGTAATGCTCCCTCTCAGAACACAGCTGCCATTCTGTGAGAAGCCCAAGCCATGTGGAGAGGCCATGTATGGGCATTGCAGCCCACGGCCTAAGGCCACAGCCAGCATCAACTGCCAGCTACATGAGCAAGCCATCTTGATGTCTAGCCAGTAGGGCCTACAAGATGACTGCAGTCTCAGCTGATATCCTCCTGCAAAGACACAAGTGTCCCTATACAAGAACCACCAGCTGAGCACAATCAACCCACAGAACCATAAGACACAATTAAATTGTTGTTTTAAGCCACTAAGATTTGGTGTGGTTTGTTATGTAGGTCTTGATAACTGAAATCATGGGCTGCCTCCAATGGCTTCTGTACGGTGAATATATAAAGCTTCCCCAGATCTTAAATATGTGATTACAATGTTGGAATTCCCCGAAGGTGATGAGTAGACATGACAGTGTGTCTAGACCTGGGAGGCATCCAGTGGATGGCAAATCAAGCATGATAATCTGTAGTCTATTTTAGGACCCACTCAATAAAATGGGGGAGCTGAAACCAACCTCACCAGGATGTGAATATTCAGAGAAATCATGCAGGCCAAGTTCTCGACACAGGGCCTGACACACAGTAGGTGCCCCCTAAAATTATGGTTGCCAGTTAAAATATGTTTGACTGGGTAAGAGGACCTAAATCAAAAGAGTTTGAATCAAAGGAAGTGTTTTTTTTTTCCTTTTTTAAAAAGATGACCATAAGGGGATCTTAACCCTTGACTTGGTGTTGTCAGCATCACGCTCTCCCAAGTAGGCTAACCAGCCATCCCTATATAGGGATCCGAACCCATGGCCTTGGTGTTATCAGCACCACACTCTCCCAAGTGAGCCACGGACCGGCCCTGGAAATGTGTTTTTTCACATAGCAAGAAATGCAGAGATAGGTTCCAGCATTGTTAAATCTATTAATCTACCTTTTCAAACATTAAAAAAGTTTTCATTATAGTCCAAAAATATTTTAAAATACATGAGTGCCAACTAATTGCCAGGCACTGTTCTAGGAGCTGGAGATATAGCAGAGAAGGAAATAAAGTTCCTTAGGTGACTCAGTGACATCACCAAGAACTTAGGTCCTTTTTCTTTTCTGCCCTCCCATCATCAGCATAACTGCACCTGCCCCTAGCATCACCTCCTTACTGGCAATATCCGGGGCAGAAAAGGGAATTTGTTCTAGCCCATCTCTCTTTTTCTATTAAAAATTTTATTATTTTTTTATTGAATCATAATTCATTATACATATTTTTGAGATTCAATGTTGACATGGTAATCAAATCAATATTACTAGTACATATAGTTACAAATTGTACTTATTCTTTTTTTTTTTTTTTTTTTTTTGTCCTTTTTTTTTTTTGTGACCGCGCTCAGCCAGTGAGCCAACCAGCCATCCCTATATAGGATCCGAACCCGCGGCAGGAGCGCTGCTGTGCTCCCAGCGCCGCACTCTCCCGAGTGAGCCACGGGTTTGGCCCAAAATTGTACTTATTCCTTATGCCCCTTGTCCAGTCTCTCCCTATCCCCCTCTCCCTCCTCCCTCCCACCACTGATAACCCTAGATTTCTTCTCTCCCTCTGAAAGAGTAATGGTTACTCTGTTGATTTGTTGCCTAGATGATCTGTCCAATGCTGAGAGAGGTGTGTTCAAGTCCCCCAATGTTATCATAGAGCAGCTGCTTCTTCTATCGCTCTGGAACAGGCTTTGTGGAGAGAGACATCCTCTTCTTTTCTTTGGTGTCTGCTGGTGACTCTCCTTGTGTCAATGCACTCAAGTGGCTGGTGGACCATCTGTATGGTGGTTGTGACGTCTAGCCACTTTTGTAGCAGCTGTGGTTCCTGTGGTGGCTGTGGTGGGCCACCCACATGGAGGTGATGTTTTTGGCATGCTCCTTGGTGCTGGTGGTGTGCCTGGTTGTGGGCGGGGGGTCTAGTCCCTGGCTATATGCTACAGGCCCCTGGGTGGGGCCCCGAGGCACTTTCAGTGTGCCTGGATGTGGGCATGGGGTCCAGTCATCTCTCTTTCTAATTCAACTTTTTGAGACATAATTTACATGCAATAAAATATATCCATTTTGACTGTACAGTGCAATGAATCCCAAAATGTTCCCTCATCCCTTGCTATTTTAAGATACAGTCATGCACCACATAATGACATTTTGGTCAACGACAAACCATATACGATAGTGGTCCCATAAGAGTATAATGGAGCTGAAAAATCCCTATCATCTAGTGATGTCATAGCTGTCATAATGTTGTAGTGCAATTACTTTATTTTTAAAATAAACAGTGTAGCCTGAGCATAGTTTATAAAGTCTATAGTACTGTGCAGTAATGTCCTAGCTCTTCACGTTAACTCACCACTCACTCACTGACTCACCCAGAGCAACCTCCGGTTCTGCAAGCTCCATTTATGGTAAGTGCCCTGTACAGATGTTCCATTTTTATCTTTTATACAGTATTTTTACTATACCTTTTCTATGTTTAGATACATAGATACTTACCATTGTGTTACAATTGCCTATAGTATTTAGTACAGTAACATGCCGTACAGGTTTGTATCCTAGGAGCAGTAGGCTATACCACATAGCCTAGGTGTGTAGGAGGCTATACCATCTAGGTTTGTGTAATTTCACTCTGTGATGTTTGCACAATGATGAAATTGCCTAAGTACATACTTCTCAGTATGTACCAGCTGTTAAGTGATGCATAACTATAGTTTCACATATTTTTGTATGCATAAACAATGTTTCTTTTTGCTTGGTTTTGAGCTTTATAAAAATATTATCATCCTAAATGGACCTTTTTGAATTTCGCTTTATTCACATTATGTTTCTAAGATTCATCCTTTCCTTGTGCATCTGTAGTTCCTTCATTTTCACTGCTGTATAATATTCTATCATGTGGACATGCCACAATTTATCCATTCCCCTTTTAATGGGCATCAGGTTTGTTTCTGACTTTTTGCTATCAGACAGTGCAAATACGAATTTTCTTTAACATCTCACTTGGTACACATGGTCAAGTGTTTCTTCTTGGTACATACCGAAAAATGGAGATGCTGAACATAAGGGACTCAAGTCTTCAATTTGGTTGAATTTTTCAAAATAACACCAAACTTTTCCAGAGGGTGGGGCTAATTTGCCCTCCCATCACCAACATATATGTCTTACTAATCTCCATCCTTACCTACAGTTACCTTAAGTTTTGCCAATTTGAGGGTGTAAAATAAAATGTGTGGCCTTTTTTTTCCTCTTTAAATGTACATATAATTAAGGGCTGGCTTTTAGTCAGATGGGTGGGACCAAAACATGGAAGAGGAAGAGAATTTAGAGGCTGACTGTAATTATCAATCTATAAAGTACAGGGGACAGTGGGCAGGGTGGGATGAAATAAGGAGAGCTGTGGTGCACGGGGAGAGAATGTGGGAACATGGCTTAGAGGTTATGGTAAAAGCAGAGACACTGAAGCAGGGATACTTGAACAAGCAAGCTGGAATAAGAGGAAGCCAATTTCAGTTTCCTGATCTTAATTTGTCTCTTTCACTGATCACTGATGAGTTGGAGCATCTTTTCACATCAAACTAATTATAAAACTACAGAAGCAATAGAAGAATCTCAAAGGAAAAGACAAAAAACTGTTTTAATGACTTTATTTAAAGCAATGTTTCTATGCAATTAAAAAACAAAAACAAAGAAAAGAATATGGAAAAAAACTCTGACTAGAATAAAAACCTCTTTATCAGAATCTGTTGTACCAAAAGCTGATATAAATTAACAAAGAAAAAGATCATGTCCGCATTTGGACATGTGCCATTGGCAGAGTTCAAATCTCAAGAGAGGAGCTACGGAGTAGCTCAGAGACAGGTAGGCAAAAGAACACTTTTGAAAAGAGGCAGATGAGATCCACAGCATGTCTACTGAATGACCAGCAGAGTAGTTAAAGCAGTTCAAGATGCTGCACTGGTGTCAGGGCAAATCAAAACAAGACCTCTAAAGCTGGGTTCACAGTCCAGTTCAAGAGTTGTAAAATGTGCATGACTCATTCACATCTTACTTGTCATTTACTAATTCAGTTAACAAGTACTATTGACTCTCTGTCAGATTCTGGAGATAATGTGGTGACCAAGACAGACTTTGTCCCCATCCTCATGGACTTATCAGTTTAAAGAGGGAGATGGGGACAGATGCCGACACCACAGATGGTCAGGGCTGGGATGGGGGATGCACAGAAAGAGGGGTCAGGGCTGGGAAGGGGAAACCCAAGGAATCGTGAAAGTCCAGAATAGGCACCTGACCCGCCCTGGGGGACAAAGGTGGGGAGGGGTTCCTAGAAGAGAGGCATCTTAATTGAAACAGGAAAAATATATGTAATTAGTTGTGGGGAGGAGGATGAGAGAAAGAGGTGTGCTCCAAGAAGAGCATGTACAAATGCTTAGAGGTGACAGGGAGTCTGGATTGTTCTAGACCAGCACAATCCAGTAGAAACAAAAGGAGCCATAAATGTGAGCTGCACATGTAATTTTAAATTTTCTAGCAGCTACGTTTTTTTAAAAAGGTAAAATTAATTTTAATAATTTATTTTATTTAACCCAACATACCAAAAATATTACCATGTCAACATGTGATCAATATAAAAAAAAATTTGTGCGAAGTCTTTGACCCAGTCTAGTGTATTTTACACTTAAAGTATATCTCAATTCACACTAGCCACATTTCAAGTGCTCAATAGCCACATGTGGCTAGTGGTGGCTGTACTGAATAGCACAGCAAGACCCTGGCTACTCAAAGCATTGGAATCACATGGGAGCTTGTTAGAAATGCAGAGTCTCAGGCCCCTTCCCAGGCCCTCTGAAGCAGAATCTGCATTTTAATAGGATAGCAGGGGATTTACATGCATATTAAAGTTTGAGGAAAATAGGTCCAGTTCCGCCTAAAACACTTCCGTGGCTTCCTATTGCCCTCATGATAAATGCCCAGCTACTGAGCTTGGCATTCATTCATTCATTCATTCATTCATTCATTCATTCATTCATTCAGCACATGGTTCCTGAGCACCTGTGTGTGCCAGGCCCTGTGCTGGGTGATGCTGGGAACACAGCAGGGATAAAGACAGACCTGATTCCTGCCTTCATGGAGCTCCCAGGCCATTAATAAATGAGTACTCAAATTATTGTTTTGTTTCAATTATGGCAAACATAATGTGCTTAAAGTGAAGTTACAGTGTGCAAGGAGTGTGAAAGGCCTGACCTGGTTTGAGTGGAGAGGGATCCAGAAAATAAACCAAATAAGTAAGAGACCACGATCATGGCAAAAAGCCACAAGCAGATTAAATGTCCTACTGCAGGGGACAGGATTGCCAAGAAACCCCAGCCTGTCCCTGGTCATTAAGAAGGATCTTTTTCAGGCTTCAGAGCCATGTGGAGAAATGCCCAAAGTATAGGGTTACAGGAAACAAGCCAGGGACAGACCCGGGGTAATAACATCACACCATGCACAGACTTGTCTGCATTTGGAAATCCAGGAGAAAGGGAACAGAGAATCAGGAAGATGGTCAATTTGCTAGCAAGGGAATGACTTAGGGCAAGGAATTGTAGGTTATCTTTTCTTTAAAAAAAAGTACTTTAATAAAACTTATCTGGATTTGCTTTAAAATAATTGGGCAGGGGAGAAAAATGTGCAAGCTACGGATGAAATAAGAATGGCCACATGCCGGTATCTGTTGAAGCTGGGTGATTGGGACACGAGAGTTCACTAGCCTTTTCTCTATGCTTCTGTGTATGTTTGAAACTTTCCCTGGAAAAAAGTTAAAAGTTTTTTTCTTTACAAATAATTGGGGATGTTGAAAAGGTTTTTAGCAGCTGGAGAAGAAAATAATTTAAGCCCCTCTTCCAAAAGGAAGAAATCACAAGGTCAGAAATATGAGCTTTTCCTTTAAGAATGGAGTCAAGGAGTAAGATGGTTAAAGGCATACAGGACGGGACCAGGAGCCCTGGGTTCAAATCCTGGTGCAGCCACTTCCTAGCTACGGAACCTGAAGCAACTGACTTAGACTCTAAATGCCTCACTGAAGAACTGGGATAATAACAGTAACTACCTCCTAAGTGCTGTGTGAGGATTACTGAGTTACTGCATGTAAAGACCTTAGAACAGTGCCTGGCATGAAGAAGGTGCCATGTAAATGTGAGGAGTTGTCTTGAAGCAGACACATTTACAGTTCCTTCACACTAAATTCACTAACCCAACAGCCACTGACAGAGTGGAAGACAGGAATTCTTCCCAAGGCCAATATACTCTAGAAACCTTCATTTTATACATACGAAATCCTTTTATACAATTCAGTTGTTCCAAATGCTTGTGAGACACTGTTTAGATACCGTATATAAGTCATGCTTACAATGATAATTGTGAAAATTAATGATAGAAAATTCTCTTGGTTGATGTGATTCAAAAGGAAGCTTACAAGTATTCCTTAAAAGTTCATGCTGGGGCTGGCCAGTTAGCTCATTTGATTAGAGCATGGTGCTAATAACACCAAGGTCCAGGTTTCAGCCCCTGTACCGGAGGGCTGCCAAAAATAAAAATAAAAAAAAGTTAATTCTGGTGTGACTACTGTTGTGTAAAGAGAAATATACATGTTCTTTTCCTACCTCTGTGTAATTTATTAAGTAACAAAGTGATTCCTGAAAGTTTTTTTCCTCTTAAGATAAAACACAATGCAATTTCTTTTATTTACTTAACTTCTTTTCCCACAACAGGTTTAACTGGGCCAGAGGGTGAAATGGAAGGTCAGACACCCAGGAAGTAGGCTGGGCAGAAAGAAGGAGCGAGAGGACTGGGTTGGACTAAGGCTGAACAGTAAACGGGGAGAAGGGTGCAGGTATGAGAGACATCCATCAGGAAGTCCTAGAGGACAAGCCCTGGAGGAGGTTGATGGGGCTGGGCTGGGGAGTGGGTAGGGGTGGGAGGCATCCAGGATGAGGTCTAGGGCTCTCTCTGGGATCCTGGAGTATGGAGGGGTCACCTCTGACAAAGGGAGTGTGAGGGGGAACAGGTTTGGAATTTGGGACATGGTGACTGTTAGGGGCCCAAGGTTTACCGGGTTGTGGGGGAGGGCATCCATGAGTCCTCGGGATCCCTAAGGGGTGGGGCTCAGAGAAGAGGTCAGAACTAAGGATAGACAGTGCGTATCATCAGTAGAGAGACAGGAAACAGACCACAAAAGAGGGAAAGATGGCCTAAGGGGGATAAGAGGAGAGAACAGAGCCCCCCACATTTAAGGGACTGGTGAAAATGAGGAACTTGCAAAAAAGCAAAACATAGAGCAAATGTCAGGGGATAGCAGACTCACAGAAATGAAGGGGAGAGTGCACTCACAGAAGGCAGGAATAGTGAACACTGCCAATTTCTGCCAAGATAATCAAAAAGATGAGCACTAAAAACTGCTCACTGAGGGCCGGCCCGTGGCTCACTCGGGAGAGTGCGGTGCTGATAAAAACTGCTCACTGAGCCAGGTTTCTCACTCTCAGAAAAAGAAGTTACAAAGAAAGCAAAGGGGGAAGGCAAGAATGAACCCTCTGGTGCTGGATTTGAGTCAGCGACATCAGTAGGAACTCATGCTTATTTTATGCATACACACACACCCACACAGAAATGTAGAGATGCGTATATGCATGGGTCCATACACCTACATGTACTTCCTAGCTCTGGCAGCTGAGAAGAACAAGAAGCAGTGACACCCCATTAGCAATGAGCATACATACTTAGTGCCTAGACCTTGGTTTCTACTACCACTCTCCAATAAAAGAAATCAGTGCTCCCTGGAGAAGTAGCCAACTCTAAGGCTGGGGCAAGGAGAATATAACACGAGCCTGGAACATCTTACAGTGCCAGAAAGAAAGAAAGTGATCAAGGAGGGGAAAAAAAAAGAGTAAAGAACAAAGGAGCCAACCTGAAAGGGCCCCTGATGGCCAAAGCTCGAATGACTTGAGCCCCCAAAATTAATTACAATAGTACTGGGTTATACCCAAAGAAGAGAGTAAATATCCATGAGTCCATACTGATGTAAATTAATGACTGCATAAATAAAATAAATGGAGTATAAAGGACAAATCTTCCATACAGAATTCCAAATAATAAATATAGAAGAAATGAGGAACACAGAAAATCATCATTAGAATACCGAGGTAATTGGACAGTGGACAAGATCCACTGATGAATGCTAAAATTTAGTGAGTGAAACTTTAAGGAGAAACAGAACATCTGCATAGCCTCAAAGTATCCTCCCCATATTTATTAATTAGTGTGGTAGTTGTAACATGTGAAGACAAATTCTTTGATATTCTTCGCTCCAGGAATTGGAGCTTAAACCTCCTCCCTTTGAGTGTGGGCTGAATTTAATGACTTGCCTCCAACAAATAGAATAAGGAAAGGGGAAAACAGTAATACTACAGTTGAGAAACCTGCAGACACCAGCTTAATGAAGTGATCAAGGCTAACATCACCCAGTCTAACCGTGAAAGAAATATCAAACAAACCCAGACTGAGAGACATTCTACAAAATACCTGACCAGTACTCCTCAAAACTGTCAAGGTCATGAAAAGCAAGGAAAGACTGAGAAACTGTCACAGATTGGAGAAAACCAAGGAGACATGACGAATAAATGCAACATGGTATCCTGGATTGGATCCTGGAACAGAAAAAGAACATTAGTGGAAAAAATGGGTGAAATATGATAGTCTGAAGTTTACTAGAATAGAAATCAACATCAATTTCTTGGTTTTGACAAATGTACCAAAATTGTGTTAAGATGCTAAAATTAGGAGAAGCTAGGTGTAGACACATGGGAAGTCTCTGTATTATTTTTGCAACTTTCCTGTAAATCTAAAATGACTAAATAAAAGTTCAAAAAAAATTTTAAGTCTCTACTGACTTGGCTACAAGTAGTCACCAGCAGAATTCCTAACTACCCTTTCTTTGACTCTTCCTTCACAGCTCATCTTTTGTGCTCCCTACTCCAGGAAGTCCTTCCTGACACCTTAGGCTGGACCAGATGCTGCCTCTCGGTTCCCTCAGCCCCCTGGGCCTCCCCCATCCCAACCTGACCCCTCTGCCTGTGCCTCCCCATCCCAGCCCTGACCACTGTTGGGGTTGACTTTCCTATTGCACTGTGTGCTTTGGGAGGGCAGGGTGGAGGCTGTCTCTGTCATCACTATGTCTCTCTCAAGTTAGGTGTAATGTATGTCTCCCTAGCTACTCTGGAAACACCTATGGGCAAGCATGAGCTGTGCCTGGATTCTTTCAACCTGACCCTTAACCCTTCTCAGCCCAGAGCCTGCCAGATCCCACCTTCCTGATATCCCCTACCCAATTTATCCATTCCAGGACACATCTGAGGCGACATAATTGGTCTGTCCCACGCACCTACCAAAACAGGGTAAATCACCCCCCCACACACACCCCCGACATGCACCCAATACACCAACTTTCAGAAACACATTGTAACTGATTATTTGGAGTATGTGCCTAGTCCACAGCCCTTCCCAGAAGACAGACATTACTGTAGGAACACTCCAGCTGCAGCGGTTTGAGTAGGGTTGGACACCCAACCGCAGCAATCCAATTCCTGTTTGGGAATTTGAAATGGGGAGAGAGGGGTTATGGGGAACTGAGCTGGAAGTCACATAAAACTGGGGCAGGAGGCCACCAGGGTCAGCCCAGCTGCCTGCACAGAGGAAACAGCAGATACAAAAAGAAGCAGAGAACACAGGGCCCAGGGGAAGGAGGAAAGTTGAGTCGCTGTCCCATGTTGTGACTCTATTCTCTTCTCATGAGGCCCTTGTCCATTTCTTTCCATCATTACCTACAACCAATCCACTGTGGGCTCTGCCTTCAAAATATATCCAGACTCTGACGACTACTCACTCCTGCCCCTGCCCTGGTCCAGGCCACAGTCGTGTCTCACCTACATTATCACAGCAACCTCCTCATGGGCCTCCCTGCTCTCACTCTCAGACCTCCATTAGGGATTTCATCCTCGGCTTTAATACCATGAATATACCAAGCAGTCCAAATTTCTGTCTCCAGTCTGGATGTCACCCCTTGGGAGCCAGTCTTGCACATCCCCCTACTTGTTCAGCAAGTCCACTAGGAGGCTTAACGTATCCACGCCCTCTCTTAGTCTTCCCCATACAGTTATTGGCATTCCCTCCTTCCTCTGCTCAGGCTAAAAACCAGAGTTGTCTTTGTTCCTCTTTCTCACTACACACCCACACCCCAAATCCTGTTGATTCTCCCTTCAAATTAGACCCCAAATCTGGCCATATGACCCCCCTCCCCTGCTGTCACCCAGGCCAAGCCACCTTCATCTCTCAGCTGGACAACTGCAAATTGCAGTCGCCTCCCCACTGGCATCCTGCTTCCATCCTTGTGCCTACATGGCAGCCAGAAGAATCCTGTGAAAACTTTAGATCACATCACTTCAGCTCAAAGCACTCTGATTGCTTCCCATCGCACTCAGTATCAAGCTCAAGTCTCTACAAGGACCTGAAGCTTTTCTCTCTTTACTAGTCCTTCCAAGAAAATGGCCTAAAATCACACCATTAGTAAGTAGGTTAATAATGCTTTTATTCATCTAACTGACTACTGCTTCTTTAACAATTATGAACATTTTGATGCTGATAATCATGATGCTGACAATAACAGCTATCACGTATTCGGTACTTACTACGTACCAGGTACCTTTGCTAGTACTTTACTAACTTCTTTGTGCCTTGGTTTAGTCATCTGTAGAATGGGAATAATAATAGTATCAAATGGGGTGACTTTGAGAATTAAATAAGCTAATACATAAACTGGTAAGAATTCCAAAAAAAATTAGCTCATTTCAGTTAGTTATTGCTCTGTGACAAATCACCCTAAAACACAGTGGCATAAAAGAGCAACAACCATTTATTTGCTCATGATTCTAGAACTTGGGCAAGGCTCAGAGGGTGAGGGGACTCAGGATGGTTCATCTCTACCCCACGTAGTGTCAGCTGGGAGCTGGCTTAGCATATCATGATGGCACCACTCACATGCCTGACACATCAGCTAAAACCGCTGGAACATCTGGGAACTGGTTGGGCCTCTATAAAGACGTCAGGACTCCAAGAATGAAAGCAGAGGCTGCCTGGCATCTTAAGGCTCTGGCCCCCCATTTGGCACAGCATCACTTCCACTGCATTCTGTTGTTCAAAACAAATCACAGGGCCAGCTCAGGTTCAAGAAGAAGGAAGGAGACTCCACCTCTTGATAGGAGAAAGAGCAAAGAATGTTTGGCTGACCTTAATCACTGCTGTTTTAATTTCACATTAACAGCCTTGTCACTGGTCTTTCCACCTCAATCCTTAGTCTGCTATAGTCAATTCCCCACACAACAGCCAGAAGAATCTTTGAAAATATACAGTTGGCTATGCTCCCTTCCACTGCTTCAAATTCTTCTACAACTTCCCCCTACACATGAGATAAAGACCCAAACTCTTCACAGGATCTGCATGGTCTGGCATCTTGCTCAGCCTCAACCTCTAGGTTTCAACCATCACACCCTCTTCTCTAATGGAGTTAGTGCCTACTCCTCACCTTAAACCTCACTTCCTAGGGTCCAGGCTAGATTTCCTATCAAGTGGTCTTATGGCACTCTCTATCTTTGTATTTTCACATTTGATTATTTGACAGTCTGAACCACCCATCCCCAAGATTATGTATTCTTTGGGATCAGGGAAACTATTTTGTTCTCTGCTGTGTTCCCAATGCTGAGCACAAAGCAGAGGCAAGATGAAGGACTTGTTGAATGGCTTGAGTCCTCAAAAATCTTTAAGGCAACCCCTTCGAGTTTTCTAGAAAGGGAGCTCCAGGATGCTGAGATCTGGATCTGTGCTCTGAAATCATTCATTTGGTAAAACAGTTATTGAGCCCCTACACATGCCAAGCAGGAAGTAGGTGAAAGCCCCTGCCCTCATGAAGTTGATGGTTGCTGGGATGGGAGAAGGGGATAAAACAAGATAAAAAAATTTCACAGTGAGTTAAATAATATGATTAATGCAAAGGAAAAAGTTAAAGAAGGGAAGATGGATATGAATGTTAGTGGTACAGTCTTAGAAGGGTGGTAAGGGAGGATATCAAGGAGGTGACAACTGAGTAAAGACTAAAGGAGGTGAAGGAGTGAGTCTGGGCTATCCAGGAGATATGCATTCCAGGCAAAGAGAACAGCAAGTGCAAAGGCTCTGAGCCAGTGTAGCTGGAGCAGAGTGAGCAAGGAGAGTAAACGATGTCAGAGAGGTGGTGAGGGCAGATTATGCAGGGCCTCGCAGGCCATGGAAAGGACTCTGGCTTTTACCCTGAGTGAGATGGAGTCACAGAAGGGTTCTGGGCGGGGGAGGGATGTGACCTGATGCAGGTGCTCACAGCATCCCTCTGACTTCATGTGAGAAGCAGACTGTGGGGATAGGGGTAAGAGCAGGAAGACCATTAAGGAGGCTGTCATAACGGACTAGGCAGGAGATGAGGGTGGACAGGAGCAGGGTGACGGGAGTGGAGATGGATAGAAGTGGTCAGGTTCTGGTATACTCTGAAGGTATCTGCTGATGGACTGGACATGGGTATAGGACAAAGGTGACAAGGACAACTCCAGTGTTTTCGCCTGAGCAACAAGGATAGAGGTTACATTTACTGAGATAAACACGGGGGGAGTAGGTTTTGGGGAAAAGTGCAGCAGTTCAATTTGACCAAGATTACTCTGGAGATACCTCCAGATAACCAACAGGAGGTATCAGGCAGCCAGCCAGTCAGGAGCTCAGCGGAGAGGTTCTGGGCTGGTAATTGAAGGGTGGGATATACATTTCCATGCCTACCCGTTATTTACAGGATCTACATAACCTGGCCCCTGCTTATCTCTAGGCTTATCTTGCACCTTGCTAAGTCGACAGTCCACACACACGCACAAAGCCTGAGCCTTCCATTTCCTAGCTATAGGATCTTGGGCTAATTACTCAATCTCTACCTTCAGTATTTTCATCTGCAAAAGAGAGATTATAATAGCATCTGCCTTCTAGGACTGTTCACTAAAAAAAAAAAAAAAAATATTTACTGAGCACCTACGATGTGCAGGCACTGTTCTAAAGGCTGGAGATATCCCTTACTCGCCTCTCTCCGTTCCCCTTCCCAAAGAGCTTGTCAACTCAATCTTCTGGACACCTCTCCCACCCGCCCCTTCCTGTCCTCCCTACCATAGCCCCTGCCCTCCTGACCCATCCCGACATCTTTTTTGTGTGTGTGTGGTGTTAGGTGGATACCGGGATCCGAACTCTAGACCTTGGTGTTAACAGGACCATGCTCTCCCAGGCAAGCTAACTGGCCAGCCACATCCCCTACATCTCTTGCCTAGAAACCTGCCATGGGCGCTACCCTGGGCTCCTGAACACCAGTCTCGTTTTCGTCCATCTATTCCCATATCGCAGCAAATTGGGCCATGACTCTTCCCTTCTAGAAATCTTCCCATGGCTCCTCATTGCCTTCAGGACAAAGACCAGCTCTCTAAATGACCAAAGAAAATCTTCCACGATCTAATTCATACTGAAGTTTTAATATGATCTCTACCAACAACACATCGCCTGTAGTTCACATTCACACATCACGATGTTTCTCATCGCTGCTTTTGAGCAAGCCATTCCACCGCACCACCACCCCCAAACATTCTTCCGTCTTCAGGTCTCAACTCAGACACCTCCCAGTCCTCCAGGAAGGTCTCCCTACCTGTCCCTTCTCTGGGTTCCCACCGAGTTCCACACTGCCTCCATCAGTGAACACATACAGGTCCATAACGAGGTCCTTGCCTGCGTCTCCTATCGACTGAGGCTTCCCGCGACCGGGCCAGACGCAGCGTCCAGTGATGCCCCTCGTGACGGGGCTGCTGCAGGGATCACCGTTTACAGCCGGTTCCTGAAACACCTAACCTACACGCCCTCCCGGCACGGATCAGTGAATCACCTTCCGCGAAACGCAACACCTGCACACAGCATGCTCAATACCACCCAATCACAGCCTTCTGTCCCTCTGCGGACCACTTCAAACATCCGGGCCCCGTCTACCTCTGACTACCGATTGGCTGCCTGAAAAGCCTGCCCAAACCTTGCGAGCGAAAAGAATTCTGGTCTTTGTAGTTTCCCAGCGAAAACCGGGAAAACGCATTACTAGCAGAACTCCATTTCCCAGGAAGCGCCACGCCCCAGTGGTAGGAGACGGTACCCTTTGAACCAGGCGGTTCTCGATTGGCCAGTTGAGAGACGTTTCCAAGTTGCCATGGAAACAAGACCACTTACCTGGAACCCAGGGAATATCTTTCTGCCTCAAAATCGCAAAACGCTTTGCTTCACAATGATTCCAAAGGGCGGGACCGACATGTGTGGGGGTAAAGTCTGTACCCATCGCTTGCCTGTTCCCCAGATGGCACTAATAACGGCCTCCTACATGCACTCAGCACCTCCTGAATGCTTGCTTCACACAAGGAACCACTCCTGTGGAAGCAGACTTTGTGGAAGCCCTAGCTTATTAGGGCAGAACATGTTTCCCAGAGACAGGCCTGAGCTGGGCCTTCACCCTTTCAGAGTCTCAGTTTACCTTGGAAAAGGCAAACGTTGACTAGGATTCTCTGCACCAACAGCCATAACTTCCCCAGAAGGGATGATTCCACACCACAAAGCTTCTCGCACCCCCTCCCGAGACCCCCTTCCCCAGCATGCCTCTGAGGGGAGCCGAGGCCCTGCAAACGCTCAAGCAGGCATGTGAGAAAGCTCTTTACTGGGGGGTACAGCGAGGAGGAGCAAGGCCATCTCCCCCTACCTGCCCCAACCCCCTCCTAGGGCTCTGGGGTGAGGGGAGTCTCCCCTCCACCGGACCACCACTGTCTTTGGTACAATAAATAGAAAACAAGGGGGAAGAAGGGGTCAGGGTCCAGTCCTTAGTGGGGAGGGTGGGGCCAAACCCCTCTCCTTGACCCCCTTCCCCAGGCCCCAATCAGTGCAGGCCTCACCCACCCCAGCTGGGTAGCAGCAATTCCAGTCAAGGGGAAAGATGAGGATGGGAGCCCAGGGCCCCCAGATGGGGAGGGGGGTATGGCTTCAGGAGGGGCCCCAGGGAAGGGGCAGGGTCATGAGCTTGCTGCCGTGCTCTGGGGTACACCACGGAGGCCCAGGTGAGGCCCCAGAGTGGCTGGGTCATCAGGGGGTGGGAGAGGTGGACGACCTCCTGTCATCCGAGTCCGGAGGGCTGAGGCAGCCAGGTGCTGGGGGGCAGGTGCTGGGTGAGGTGGGGAGCAGTCTGGAGGGCCGCCCGCTAGGCTCACATCCATCAGCTCCGGGGGTGGTGGTGAAGTTGGTGATGGGGGACGGCCAAGGCATCGGGGTTGGGGGGGTAACTGGGCCCCGGTTCCCGGCAGTGACGAGGCAGAGGTAGGGGCTTGATGTGTCTTGTGGGGCACATCACCCCCTGCCCAGGGGCGCAGCAGCTGGGAGGGTGGGACCTAAAGAAGCAAAGGAGCAGTGAGTGATGGGAGACCCAGGCCCTGAAGCCCCAGGCACCCCTCCATCTGCCTCCAAAGCCCCAGTACCTGGGGGCTGTTCATCTCACAGTCAGTGATAGGGGGCCCGGGGCCCCCACAATATCGGTTGCTGTAGCGGTAGGTCCGGTTGTCACTGGAGGAGCCACTGGAGCCTCCTGAAAGTGCCAGGGAAGAGAGAAGAGACCACAGGTGAGGAAAGGTGATAGCTGAGTTTTGGAGTGATGAGTCTGGCTCACGGCTAAGGCCCAGTCAGAGTCCATTTGAAGGATCAAGGCCAATTGTGAGATTTGGGGTGAGAGTTTAGTTTCGGGTGTTAAGAGTTAGAACCAGTTTTAGGTGAAACAGCCCATGCTCAGTTTCAGAGATCATCTCAGAGAAGGTCAGAGCTCTCCCAACCCACCATATTTTGGAGTTCAGGACTGGGCAGTTTCAAAGCTCTAGTGTGAAGGTCCAGCAACAAGGTCCGCCAGACCAGGCCAAACCAGAGCCGCCCCCACCGTTGTACCCTATTTGGGCACTGGGCACCCACCAGAGCTGGAGATGGAGCTGGCAGTACTGGAGGAGGGGCAGGTGTCGAGGGGCGCGGGCGAGGTGGAGGCACTGCTGCCTGCCGGGCCCGTGTTGGTGGCTTCATCAGCCGTGCGACGGAAGAAGCCGTGCTGCAGAGCCCCCAGAGGGCTGATGCGGGCGGCGGGCTCATACTCCAGCATGCGCAGCACCAGGTCCTGGAAGCGGAGGTAGTCGGCGGGGCTGTGGCCCGGCTCCCCCGCCCGCCGGCCCCCGGGCCCGCCCGTCTGCACGCCCAGCACCTCCTGCAGCCGCCGTGTCCCGGGGCCCTGGTAATCCTGGCAGGGAGGGGGTGGGAGGGGGGGCAAGAGAGTGGCCGTCAGTGGGCAGGAGGGGCAGGGAGACACACACGGGGAAACAGAGGCACAAGAGAGAAAGTGGAAAGACAGAAGCTAAGAGTTGTGGGGTGGGAAGGAGAGAGAGGGTGGGTAGGGGAGGAAGGAGAGGACAGACAAGGGGGAGAGGAAGAATGGGAAAGACATAGGGAGAGAAAGCAGGGAGAGAAGAAGCCCCAAGTGTGAGAGAGTGAGGGGCCACCCGGGATGGGAGGACTGGCGTGAGGCAGGGGCCGCACCTTCCTGAGTTCCTTTGTCCTTCGTAGGGTCCAGCCACCCCCAGGCAGCCGTTCAAAGTACTTGCGAGCCTTGGGTGCCTGGTCCAGCATGGGGGCTGGTGGGATACCCAGCACCTCCACAATGCGGTTCATCTGGTCCACCTGTGAATAGGCAGCAGTCAGGGTCATCAGGCCAGCCAGGCTCCACCCCCTCCACCTCCAGCACACCCCTTCCTAGGGGGCACACCTCATTGGAGCCACTGAAGAGCGGCTCTCCGGTGTGCATCTCCACAAGGATGCAGCCCAGGGACCACATGTCAATGGCCAGGTCATAGGGCGTGCCCAGGAGCACCTCAGGAGAGCGGTAGAAGCGGCTCTGGATATACTGGTAGATCTGAGGGAAGGGAAATAGTCAGGGGTCCCAGCCTCCCCTACTGGTTCCACTGACACCCCTGAAGCTAGAAGAACCTGACTGACGGCAAGCCTCCTGCTCCAAATCCTGACATCATCAGCACCAACTTTCCAGGAGTCAATGCCACCATCTTGTTCATCAACCTTAGGAGTCTCTACTGGCCTAGTCTGACCCTGATCTCCATCCCCAGCCCTGACTATGGGCCCCTCTTGGTCACCAGTCAGAGGCTGGCAGTCTGCAAGCCACAATAGTATTGTCACCTTAAGTGCCTGTTCACATGAAGCTGCAAGGCTAAATCCCCCACCTGCATCCCCGGCTTTAAGAGTACAGGGTAAACAAAATTTAGCAAAGCAGCATCCCAGGCTCAAACCCAAGCCAACTTCACCCTGCCCACACCGTGCAGCTTCAGAATTGGTCCTGCTGCTTCAGGCTTCACTTTCCCCTTCCTACTAGGCAGTATACTCTCTGGGCCACTTCTCTACTCCTGTCACCCACTGGCCACACTCTCTAGGGCCATACCAGCCAATGCACCCATCATAAGCACTATCAGCCATTTCAGGCTGTGCCCTTAATCCCATCTCAGTCTAGCTCCATCCCTTGAACCTGGCTTCCCCAGTGGTGCTGCACCCACCCTCGTTATACCCACACCACTAGCCCCACCACTGGGGCCATGCCGCACCCGCTGGCCAAGCTGGCATGAGCTGCCAAAGTCCACAATCTTGATGGCGCTGCGCTTGGGGTTGCAGAGCAGGATATTTTCAGGCTTGAGGTCGCAGTGAATAATGCTGAGCTCGGGAGTGGCCAGGAAGAGCAGCGCCGTGCAGAGCTGCTGTGCCAGCTTCCGTGTCAGGTTCAATGAGACCCCGCGGAAATGCGTGTTGCGCAGGAGGTCATACAGGTTGTAGGACAGCAGCTCGAACACCAGGCATAGGTGGTTCCGGAACATGAAGTGCCGCTTCAGGTGCACTGCGGGGAGGGGATAGAAATGGAGACACACAGAGGACACTGAGGCTCAGAGTGGGCAGGCGGTGGCCTGACGTCACACACTAATATATATCTCTGTTTCTTGAGCACTAGCCAAACCTGCTAGTCACAATGTTTTTATATGGTATATAACTTGATTTGCATAGGAAGTTAATTCTCTTTTCAAGTCTCTAACAAACCTTCTGATTAAACCAAAGAGAAAGTTTCCACTAGCTACTATTACATCTTCAACACAATTCTACACTTCTTCATTTAACTTTATAACATTGTTTGCATTTCAGTTGTATTTATTTTTGTGGCAATGGATACTGGTTTTCCATTTACTGTAAGGATGAATAATTTCCTTTTAAAAGAAACACACAATTTTAAAATCCATTTGCTTTTTCTAAGAGGACTTCAGTGTAAGAAAGGAAAAAGACTGGGCAGAGATGTTAGGAGTAAAGGCTCTGGAGTCCACTGCCTTGTCAAATAATAGCTCTGCTGAGTATAAACTGTCACCTCATGTAAGTGACAGAAACTGAATGCCCTTCCCTCACTGGGCCGTGGTGAATTAATTTATGTAAAGTGCTTACAATAGAGCCTACTGAGGGAGCTCTCAGTAAATTCTGACCATCACTATCAAGTGAATAGAGCAAAAATCATGAAAGTAGTAGGAGAATCACTGATGTCAGGGAAGTATAGACCAAACCCTGCCCTGAAGACATCAGCCCTCTCCTGTACTAGGGGGTGACCCATCCTTCTATCCCAGGTGCCCACAGCCCTGCCAGTCCCATGCCTCACCTATGTAGTACTTCATCTCCGTGTCATGCTGGTTCATCAGCTCCAGCAGCCGCAACTCAATCTGGGCCTGGTTCAGGAATGCCTTTTTGTTCTTGATGATCTTGATGGCCACCAGCTCCTGGGTCTGATGGTCATAGGCCTTCACCACCTGTCAGGGCACAGCATGTGATGGAGTTGCGGGTGGTAGTGCAGGACAGAGCAAGGCAGTGCTCTTCTCCCTCCAGCCAAGAAGACCCACCAACAACACTATCAATAGGGCACTTCAGAGAGTTAATGGAAAGATTCGTATTTTTAAATCTATTTTTCCACAAACCTTTTTTTTTTTTTTAAAAAAGATGACCAGTAAGGTGATCTTAACCCTTGACTTGGCGTTGTCAGCACCAGGTTCTCCCAAGTGAGCTAACTGGCCATCCCTATATGGGGATCTGAACACCCATGGCCTTGGTGTTATCAGCACCACACTCTCCAAAGCGGGCCACAGGACGGCCCTTTTCCACAAAACTTTTGAAGGAGCCTCAAAATTCACAGCTGAATACTCACCATCAGTCAGGAACCGGTGTAAACAAGGGATATGAAATAACACAACTACCTCATGTGGAGAGTCTTGTTATTTGCACCACTTTACAAAAAAGGAAACTGAGGCACAGGGAAATTAAGTGACTGGGCTGGGGTGAGTGGCCCAGCATGGGACTTGAAGCCACTGAACCACTGGGTGTGTGGATGAATGTTAGTGGTGCCCGTGCCCCCCAATCCCTGAATGCGGGTGGAGTCCTGCACCTGGCCAAAGGAGCCTTTGCCAATGAGAGAGTCAATCTCATAGCGCTCCAGCCAGCGCTCGCCACTGCGCACAATGTAGTCATGGTTGTCGTCATCAAAACCATGGTTCAGGACCTTCTTCTCTTTCTTGGTGCTCGAGTCCTGGGGTGGCGCCTGCTGGGCCCGCCGCTTCTTCTTCGCATAGTATACCTGCTCAGCCAGCCAGCCAGGATATGAGAACTGGTGAGTGACCCATGCTAGCAGCCAGGACCCCTCAGCACCCAGTCCGGGGTACTGCACTCCCTGCCCACCTCATTGATGTGCTTGTAGGTCTTGATGAGGTCCACAGAGAGCTTGCGCAATGGGGCTGAGGTCGCATCCCGGAAGGCCAGAGGCAGCCTCCGAGACAGTAGCCGCACATCAGGCAATACCTACAGGGCAGAGTGAGATGTGGGCGCTGAAGACAGGCTTTCACCTTGGACCTCAAGGGAAAGGACTATATGGACTGTCAGCTCGTCTTCACCATACACATATTTATGTGATCATTGTCTGGCTTCCCCACTAGAATATAATCTCCCCAAGGGAAGAGACTGTCTTATTCTTGCTACATCTTCAGTGACTTGAGCAGGGCTGGCACATATAGATATTCATTAGAGATCTGTCATGGGATCAAATGAGTTAACTATTTATCCCTGGCCTTTCACCCAGACCCTTAGTCAGCTTTTTCACCTCACACCTTTAATCTTTTCTGAACCTCAGTGGCAGAGATATGGAAAACCTGGGCTCTGCCCCTCCCAATCCTTCAGCCTGAGACTATCCATTCTGGGTATCCCACCTCTGAAGTCCCCTGATCTCAATTTACCCTTATACCTTGCGGCCTTCCCAAGCTTCACCCTCAACTCTGGCATCCTTGCCCAGTCCTTTCACCCCAACGCTCTTGGATCTGGATTTGGCACCCTGGACCTCCCACTCTATCCTGCTTCAAACTCCACATTTCTGAGTTTTAACTGTCTCTATCATTGATGATCTCTGCCCTGTTGGTCCCAAGACCCTTCAGGCTTAATCCTCCTCCCCCATTTACTTCCTCCAGATCTTTCACTCTAGACTTCTTTTTCTTAGTGAATATTTAGTGGATGTTTACTATGTGCCAGGAACTGTTCTTGGCATTTTACATGCATTTCATTAACTTGTTTAATCCTCACAACAACCCTATGAGGTAGGTATTTGGCCCCATTTTACAGAATTAAAAAACACAATTATGGAGGACCTAAGTAATTTAACCACCATATCAAGATTTGAACCCAGACTCTCCAAACCATGACTCTGCCTGAAACTCCTCTATTTTATCTTCCACTCTAATGGTGCCCATCACGCCCCCAGAAGACGGTCCTGGGCAACTGCACTATCTTTTGGTCCTGAGACTATTCTATCCCCAGCTTCCCCCTACCTCCAGGCAGATGAGGAGCCAGCTGAACATGTACCTGTGTGTGCTCCTGGGGTCCTGGGAAGCCAGCAAAGGGACCATGGCCTGGTGGGACGGCCATGGTAGGCTCAGACGGCTGCAGGGGAGCCAGGCCTGGAGTGGGAGCCCGGCCGGGGGGCGCCTTCTCGCATCCTGCACCTCGGCTGCCACCGCCGCTGAGACCTGACAGCAGGTGGGAGGTAGGGAAACATGGAACAAGGGGATGTGTGGGACAGTGCCAGGCAAGGAAGAGGTGGGCAAAAGAAATAAGGTAGGGCACAGATGGAGGAGGAAAAAGGTGCAACAGAGCAGCAGGTGGCAATGAAGAGAGGGGACATTGAGAAATAACAGGCAGGTGGAGGGGTGGTACAGCAGAGTCCCTCGACGAATGATCAAATAAATGAATGAGGCAGCACAAAGAGGAGAACATGTAAGAGGCAATGATTGGGAGCCGGGGGAGGGGGGGGGCGCGGGGTGTGTGTGTGAAGGATATGAGCCATGACAGGAAAGAACAAAAAGACACCAATAATTGGAGGGAGAAAAAGACAGAAACCACAGACGATATGGGGAGTAAGATTAATTCTTTTCTTCCCACTTCTACTTAGTAACCCTCCCCAGGACCCCACACACAAGATCTCGCCTTCTTCCCTGAACATCGAGGACCTCATCCTGTACCACAGTGAGGTCTAACCTTCCAAGCAGATTCCCCTAATCCAGAGATCTCTAGGATCATCCAAACCACATGAGTCCTCTGAGATACCTCTCCCCAAACCACAGCAGTGTCATCTGCAGGCCCCTATCCTGGGGGACCTCCCAACCACACAAAGGTTATCTGAGAACCCCTACCTAACAGAGTTCTACCCCTATGACATTCTCATCTACCAGGGCACATCCTTCCCAGGGGCCTCTCTCCATATAGGACTTCTTCCCTATATCAGGTCCTCCCACATCAGGGTCCATACCTCTAGTTAGTCTCCCTATACCATAAAACCCAGTTCCCCCGTGCCACGTCAGGGCTCTTCCCATAGTTTTACTCCAAGACCCCTTCCCAGTTATGGCCCATTCCTCCTGATGGGAGCAAGGGGAGGTCTCTACCCACAGTTTAGAGTGATCATCCTTTTCTCCCCTTCACTGGATCCTTGCCCGTCCATCCCCCAACCCTACTATTCAATATTCCCACCAGAACCCTTTCTCTAGTCACCACTCTATATCAGGATCATTCCACCTGTGTCCATTACTAAAAGGCCCCCACAGTCAAATCCCCAAATATCACATAGGATTCCCCCCGCCCCCCAGCGTCTGCCACAACAAAATCCTCTCCCCACAGGCCTCCCATGTAAGCTCCCTTTCTCCTATCCCATCCCTTGCCATTCCAGGACCCCTCCTCTCTTGGAGTTTCCCCCCAAAACCACCTCTTCCCTGGGACCCTCCCACACCAGGACCATCTCTCCCAGCCCCCACCCCCTACCCGGGTCAGGACTGTTGCGGGGCCCACGGGGGGCTGGAGCGCGGTGGGGCCCCCAGTGGGGTGGGCGAACGGCCAGCATGGCGGCGGTGGCAGCAGTGAGGAGCCGGCCGCCTGTACTCGGCCTGGCCGGCCCGGCAAGCCCCGCGGCAGGGAGGACAAGCGGGACAGACGGCCCGGTGGGTGACAACAGCAGTCGCCGCCGCCAGGGGCGGGGAGAGGAGGGGACGAGGGTCAGCCCGGGGCACGCGGGGGAAGGGGAAAGCAGGTGGACGGGGGAGGGGCAGGTTAACCCTGGCTCCACCGGCCCCGCCCGGCGCAGACTCCCGCCCCCGGTACCCCGGCGTCCCGCCCCCCACCCAAGAGGCCCGCCCGGGCCGGCGGAGACCCGGCAGGCGGGGCCGACAGTTTGGCAATCCCCACCTGCCATGGCAACAACCGTTCCATTGGTCGCTGCTGCCAAGAGCTCAGCCAATCACAGCCTAGGGCAGCTGTTGCTAGGCGACGACGATGCGGCCGACGGAGCCGAGCCCAAACAAAGGGCAGGAGTGGGGCCCGGCTACCCCCTCCCAGCCTCTCTCCCGAGACGGCTCCCGCGGACTCGGCCCCTTCCAGGAATCCAACTATGAATAGCAACGCACGGCCTGCACCTGCCCACCACCCCCCTCCACTCCTCCCTCGGCCTCGTGCTAAGTCTGAGGCAACGCGGGCAGGGCGGAACCCCACCTGACCCTCTCCCCTCAAGCGCGTCCCGCCCCGCCCGCCGGTATCGTTACCTGAGGGCGCGGGCAAGGGACCTCAAACTGCTCGGGGATCCCGAGCTCAGACCTGCCCACTGGCTGAGGGTACCCGGAGGACGCGGCGAGCTAGGGCCCCGATTACCCAGTAATGCAACCAGCAAAATGGCGACCACAACAAACCGACACCCCCCCCCCCGTCCCAGGCTCCGCCCCCACCCCGCCATCCGCTCCCCTCACGTGACCAAAGGTAACACTCCGCGCCTGCGCGCTACTGGCATACATGCGCAGTGAGCTACCAATCCCGCCCAAGGGAAGCTGTAAGTGGAGCATGCGTTTTGTGACCAGATGAAAGTGCCCACCCCCTACCACGCAAAGGTGACCAAGGGCGCATGCGCCCTGTTGTCAAGAGCGGTCAAGGAGCAACCAACAGCCGACTAGGGAGACGGATGAGTATTTTAATAGAAAAACACACGTGCAACAGTAGCAACACACATTTCTTATAATTCAGACAGCACTGAGCTTCAATTCTTCACCTTTGGGGGTGGCCTGTGAGAGGAAAATAGGAGATGGGGGGGTCACAGCTTGTCACCACACTGGGGGTCCCCAAGAGCTTGGCACAGAGGATGTGCACTGGGACGAAAATCTCTCTCCCGGTGGATTACTGGGCCCTCTGCTTACCTGTACACACCCACAACCACAGCGTGGTCTCTTTCGTAGGGTTCTAAGGTCAACTGCTCCTGGGGCTTCATGTTCTCCTGTTGCATCTTTTTCACTTCAGAGGCGAACACCGCCTCAGCTGAGGCTGTGGAATCAATGCAGTTGGCCTACAGAGGAGAAACATTTGAAATCTGTAGCAGGGCTTTGGACTATTTACCCTTTTTTGTGCTCTTTAAACCAGAAGTATGTTTTCATTGGAAACTCAAGTGAAACTCAAGGAATGTGGTGAATGGAAGAAGTTTATGAGTGATGTATGTGGATTAGAGCAGGAAACCTTAAGTAGAATTCTATTTATTTAAAAGCCAGTGTTTAAATTTTACACCAAGGGTTGGTTTGCTTTCTACTTCCTTTTTAATAATAGTAATAATGCAGCTGAAAATAATAAAACGAATGTAGCAACAGGCTAAAAAATGGTGAACGTGGTGAAAGGTACTTGGGAGAAGTTTTCTGTATTTCAAAATACATTTTGAAAAATGCACCTAGAATTCTTCTAGTGTCTATTCTATGCCAGGATCTGTTCTAAACACTTCACATATATTCATTAATTTAATCCTTACTCAACCCTAAAAGAGACAAGACTAGTATTCCTATTTTACAAGTGAAGAAACTGAGGCACATAGGTTAGGTAATTTGCCCAAAGTCACAAAGCAAGCTGGAATTCAAACTCAGATGGTCAGACTCAGCAATCATGCACTTGAACACTACACTCTCTTGCCTCTTTAAATTCAAAGCTTGTAGTTTTGCAGACATTTTTTATTTTGTGCTGTTTGGGCGACAGGGGGTGGCTTGTAGGGAGCTGGGGTAGACATAAAGGCTGGGAATACACTGAATGATTAGGGGTGCAAAGGCCCTTTTGATTGGCTGCTTGACAACCACAGATAGAGAAGATACCTCCCTGGGACACTGCCACCCCATCTTAGACTCCTCACCTTAATGGAAATCACAAAGTGTCCTCCATTACGCAGGAAGGTATGGGCATTCAGGGCCACAATCCGGGTTTGGTCTGGCTGGGCCACATCGGCAAAGATTACATCCACCATTGCTAAGGAGAAAGGGACATGAGTTAAAAGCTGGATCTACCAGAGATCTTCCCAGATCCTCCCATGGGGCCAGTGTCCCATTACCAGCAGGTTCCTGAGAGAATCTCCCTGCCTCCAGTCTCACTTTGTCCCCACTCATCCTCCTCCTTCCACAGTGCCCCCATCATGGGTCCAAAACCCAGTCACATCACTCATTCACTCCTATTATAAACCATGGTTGCCACCTACTCTGTGGCCAGCCCTGGGCCGGGCGTGGGGGACACTGAGATGAGCCAGACCCAGACCCAGACCCTGCCCTCGAGATGCTCCCAGGTCTGGGGCGGGGGAGACAGAAACATCATCAAAAAGACAAGTAAAGGTAAGCACTTATAGGCAAGAGCATCTGCAGGACTGTCGAATGAAAAAAAGTTACAGGACAACGAGTATGGTATAAGTACATGGAAAAAAACTCACAGAAAGAAAAATGAATGAAAAGTAATATTTTTAAGGCAGTGTGCCTTGGACTGAGTATCCCCCCAAAACTTGACCCCCACTGTGACAATGTTAAGAGGATGGGAAATCCTATTATGGAAACTGAAAGGTAGGGCCTTTAAAAGTGATTAGATTATAGGTTCCCCCATGCAGTAGTGAATGGATTAAAAATGGTGGTCAGGGACATGGTTTGGAGGCTTTAAAAGGAGAGTGAGTGAGGTTAGTCTCTCTTTGCTTCCACCATCTTGCAGTGTGGGATCCCTGGGTCACTGTCACCAACACCAGATGTGTTCCTTGGATTTTGGACTTCCTAGTCTCTGAACTATAAGCAATAAATTTCATTTTCTTATAAATCACCAGGTATTTTGTTGTAACAAAAACAGAAACAGAAAAAGACTAATAAACAGTGTGGGTTTTTTTTCTTTTTAATGAAAAGGTGGTGTGTTAAAACTGATTCTTCAGTTGTGAAAAACAGACGTGGAATTTTTCTTAGCAATTACCTCTGGGGGTGGTTCATAAGGCTTTCCATATTTACATTATACTTTTTTTTTTTTTAACGAAGTCATTAACATTCAAAGGGGCCCCTCTGGGCCAGGTCATGCTTACATTGTGCTTTCTGAGCTATAATCTTACCAGATGAAAAGAACCCCTGAAAGAAGCTTTATGCACAACCAGGGGCAGTATAAAAAGTACTAGGGCTGGTTGATTAGCTCAGATGGTTAGAACACAGTGCTGGTAACACCAAGGTCAAGGGTTGGGATGCCTATACTGGCCAGCTGCCAAGAAACAAGAAAAAAAAAAGTAGAAGTAATAAAAAGTACCATGTTTTGGAGGGAGGCAGGAAGTACAGGGGATCTAAGGAGAGGGGGAGGAGATTGGAAGAGATGAGGTTGGCCCTCTAAGGGTGCCAGACATCTGAGACCCTAAAGCAGAGTCACCACCTGCATAACCTCACCTGGCTCTCCTCACCCCATGTCATTCCTGTAGACTCAAGAGGCCTGCTCTTCCATCCAAATTCCATCTGAATTAGGGCTCTGCTAGCCTCTTCCAGGAAACCTGGAGTGGCCTGTCCTACCCCACTTGGGCCAAACCCCAGACTCCTCACCGATAAGCATGCGGTATTTGTGCGGGTGCCTAGCATCCTCGATCACAGGAATAATGTTGGTCCTCTTCTTGGCCAAGTTAATGAGGTCACGGCCAGAGCGGTGGGAAAACTCAACTGCATAGACCAGACCATCCTAAAATAAATCAAATAATAATTAACAAAGATAGTACCTCTCATGGATGGAGTGGTTACTTTGGACCCATATGCTACAAATAGCATCTGTTCGAATCTCCAAATCAAAAGCCTACCATTTAATGACTTTTGTTATCATGTTCACTTTACAGATGAATAAACTGAGGTCCACAGACATGAAGTCACTGGCCAAGGGTTATTCAGCAAGTAGCAAAGCTACCAGTCCAGATTTGCCTGATCTCAGAGCCTAGGCTCCCAACAGAAGCTTAAAACCAGGAAGCCAAGGCACACAGGTGAAGTAATGAGAGCTAATAGTATTTGCAGTGGGCCAGGCACTGCTCTAAGCACTTTCCAGGAATTAACTTGTTTAGTCTTCACAACAACTCTATTTTCCAGAGGGGTAAACTGAGGCTCAGAGAGATTAAGTTAGGTAACTTGCCACATCATTTTTAAAAGCCTGCCCGAGAGCCTGGGTTTTTTTTTTTTTTTTTTTTAAAAAGATGACCAGTAAGGGGATCTTAACCCTTGGCTTGGTGTTGTCAAGCACCACGCTCAGCCAGTGAGCTAACTGGCCATCCCTATATAGGATCCGAACCCATGGCCTTGGTGTTATCAGCACCGCACTCTCCTGAGTGAGCCACAGGCCAGGCCGAGCCTGGGGTTTTTAAACACCAAATTAAACAACCTATAATCATGTAAAGGAACAAAGGGTTATGAAGTGATAAGCATGGGTCCAGGTGCCCTCTAGATGGGAAATGCATAGTCACACAGAAATGCAGCCCAGAAAACATTAGATCTCCCAGTTCTTTCAAAAGAAACCAGAAGACCAGATTTTGGAAGCATGAATTTTTAAAGAGGGTAACCAAATCTAATAGTCTGGTATATATTTTCCCAGCTCTGGGCCCTTCCAGTGTTGGTCACCCACACCCACACCTCTATCCTTGAGGACAAGGACTCAGGAGTTAGGCTGAATGAGACTGTCTCAAACTGCTCCTTTTATTCACAGGCACTGAGAGAGAAGGGCCCAACCGTAAGCCACACAGTGCAGGGAAGCAGCCAGGCACTCTGGTTCCATCTGCCATTACCCTACCCCCCACCCATCTACTCACCGGGCCTACAATGTCAGAGACGTGGGAGACAGTGGTGCCTGAGGCAGCCCCAAGGTAGAGCACCTTTGCCCCTGGCTTGATGTGGATCTGGTCCACGCCACCCAGGATTGCTGCCGCCAGCTTGGAGCGAAAGGGGTTCCAGGCTCGGTACTCAATTTTGTCATCTCCTTCCTGGGCCAGGACAGATGGGGTTGAAGTCAATTCTGGGCTCTTCTATAGGACCCCATCACCCTTAACCCTAGGGCCCTCAAAACAGACTGGGTGGTTCAGTATGAGAACTGAACATGGGTACACAGCAGTGACCATGACAGACGCAGTCCCTGCCCTCTCATGGAGGTGACTGTCTCAGGGAGAAAGGGCAGCAAAAGACAATAAACACAAAGAGTAACAGAAAGACCTAAGTACTTGTTCAACAAACATTTATTGTGCTAGCACCTGCTGTGTGCTAGACACAGTGCTAGGCACTGGAGATATATATAACAATGAACAAGACAAAGATCCCTGCCCTTAAGTATACACTAAGCTAACTAAATATAACACAGCATATTAAATGGTGACAGGTGCTAAGGAGAGAAGATGAAGCAAGGCAAGAAGATAGGAAGTATGGGGAGCAGGGCAAGGAACAGGCGAAAATGAGAAAGCATGGCCAGAGAAGAGCAGAAAAGGAGACTTCTGAGTCAGAACTGAAGACAGCAAAGGAGCTGTTCAAGTTATCTGGGGAAGAATATTCCAGGCACAGAGAAAGCAGGAAGGTCCTGAGGCAGGTATACCACTGGCCACAAAGAAAATGACATGGGATCGTAGGGCAGGGGATGGGACTGCTTTTGACAGAAAGGGAGGTGTGAAGTGGCCTTGTCACAAAGACAAGGTGACATCTGACCAGAGATGCAGATGATGAGAAGGAACAAGCCTTGCACAGAGCTGGGAGAGGAAACAGCAGGCAGGCCATTGTGGCTGGAGGGCACTTAGTTGGGGGACAGTGGGAGGAGATGGGGCCATGGAGTGGGGAGGAGGAGCTAGAACATGCAGGGCCTTCATGGCACAGTGAGGACTCAGGACTTTAACCTGAAGGTAATGGGGAGTCACAGAAGACATCTGAGGAGGGGAGTGCACGGTCTGACTTATGTATTAAGATGACCCCTGGCTGTCATGTGTAGGACACACGGTGGGAGCAGGCAGGGAGACCAGACTGCTGGTTGACACCATCAGCTGGGGCCCTGGTGGCTAGGACAGGGGCCCAGGTCTCACTGAAATCGAGACTCTCTTCTCTCCATAAACTGATTCTCCAGGAACTAGATTCTTGGTGACTAGTGCATCTTCCTTTCCTCGACAAATGAAGACACCTGCAGAAGACAGAGCAGAAGTGAGGACTCCGGGCCCCATCCACCCCTAACCTCACCTGGTTCTCTGCCTTCCCTACTCACCTTCATGCCGATGAGGTTCCACCATCACATTCTTCCCCGACTGGTTTCCCTTTTTTCCTCCCCGACCACGACCCCGGTTGCCACCAGACTGGAAGCCTCCACCTATAAGAGAGAGACACAGTAAGACAGGCTCAATTCTCTTCCCTTCTCCCACCCAGAGAAGGCCTCCTCCATCACCCCTTGCCAACCTCACTCACCACCTCTTCCTCCTCCTCCTCCTCCTCGTCCACGGCCCCTAAATCCTCCACCTCGACCTCGGCCCCCGCCAAAGCCTCCTCGGCCTCCACCAAAACCTCCTCGGCCTCCACCACGACCACCACGGTCACCAAAGCCCCCTCGGCCACCGAAGCCACCCCCACGGGGACTGAAACCTGTGGTAGAAACAAAAACAAGAATGAGGGCAACAAAGCTTACAAAGTTAAACAACCCTGTATCTAGCAATTCCACTCAGGCAAGAAAGTGGAGAAACTTGCCTGTATGCAACTGGGACACATGTCCAAGAATGTCCACAGCAGCAGAAAAGCAGGACTAACCCCAATGTCCAGCAGTGGAATGGACAAACAAAATGGACAATATTAATAATCGACAAGGAAAATGATCTTCAGTTATACACAACAGATAAATCTTAGAATCATAATTTGGTGGGGGGGCGGGCCAGTATGGGGATCCAAACCCTTAACCTTGGAGAGAACCATAATGTTAAGTGAAAAAACCAAGTTCCAAAACTCTGGCTGGCCGTTAGTTCAATTAGTTAGAACACAGCCTCATAACACCAAGGTCACGGATTTGCATACCTGTACGGGCCAGCCGCCAAAGGTAAAATTAGATTAAAAAAATAATAATAAAAACCCACATCCAATACACTATCCTGTTTATAAAGTTCAGCAACAACTAAAATTAAACAATGCTGTGCTGTGTTGATATACGGGTGACCCCACCCCAAAAGAGGCAAGGGGATGATAAATGCAAAACTCACAATATTGGTCCTTGGTAAAGAGATATTACGGGGTTAGGACAGGGTAGGAACATATAAGTAGATGCAGGTTACTGTTAATAATGTGGTTTTCTTGGTTGAATAACAGATTCACAGAATTCATTGTATTGTCAGTATTAAGTATGAAGAGCAAACCCTTTACATGTGCATGTGCTGTGGCAATAGGATTCCCTAGACCCTGGAAACGTCTTCATGCCTTCCCACCCCGACCCTGTATCTGGAAAAGTGCCAAGCCCCAAACAGAGGGGAGTTCAGCTATGTTATTCCCTGCTAACTTATCTCACTGCTTCCAAGCCTGCAGAGGTCCCTTCCAGCTCAGGGAAAAAACAAGAAAACAACCAAATGGTCCTTTAAGGATGGGCAACAGTTTACAAGCACTTTAGGGCTTGTCAATAAGATCAAAAAGTTTAGAACAAAATTGATTCAGATTTATTTTCATCACTTCTGGACAGAACATCCATTGTTCACTGAGCACAGAACAATGAAGTAGGCAGAATTCTTCTGGTGCTAACAGAATCAGTATCTGATCTTTCTGTAATGGTTTCAAAAGCTCTGAAGGACTATCCTAAAAAAATCATATGAGTTATAAAACAATAGTTAGCTTGAAAGTTAGTGATGGTTTAAAATGATCTCACATGATGTAAACTGTTCAATAATAAACTTGCTAAAGTTTTTGTAACGTGCATTATGTTAATAGCCTATGAAAGCTTCATGTATCTTAACAGCATTAAAGATTTAAATGTAGGGCCGGCCCTTGGCTCACTTGGGAGAGCGTGGTGCTGACAACACCAAGTCAAGGGTTAAGATCCCCTTACCGGTCATCTTTAAAAAAAAAAAAAAAAAAAGATTTAAATGTAACTTTTAATAGCTATTCCTTATTTATAAATATATTTATTTATTTATTCATTTATTTTTGGTGGCTGGCTGGTAAAGGGATCTGAACCTTTGACTTCAGTGTTACAACACAGCTCTCTAACCAACTGAGCTACTCAGATAACCCTAATTTTTTAAAATTGATAGTTTAGAAGGAGGGAAGAAGGTTTCGGTAACGGGCCACAATAATCAACCACATTGTATGTCGACAAAATAAAATTAAAAAAAAAACAAACAGATTAATGTATATCCTTCCAGGAAAAATAAAGTGTATCTACACTTAAAAAAATAAAAGAATTGATAGTTTAATTTTCAAAACTCCCAAACATAGCCAAGAGTTATTTACTTTTTATATTCTACTCCCTCTACAGTCTACTTTTCACATAGCAGCTAATGATGATCTCTTTAAAACAGCAAATCAGATCTCATCACTACCCTGCCCAAATCTCTCCAATGGTTTCTGCCACATCCAAAATGGAATCAAAATTCTTTTCCCTGCTTTACAAAACCCTAAATCAGTGAGTCCAACCTTTAGCTAATCCCTGGAACCTAGAGACTCTGATTTAATTGTACTGGGCATGGGGACTTTTTATTTTTTTTAAGAAATATTCAGTGAATTTACTAAATGAAGTTTAAATGATACAGAAATAAAATATATTAGAATCCTGCATACAATAAAAAGTGAATATAAATTAGCCAACTCCACGGACATTTCCAGTTAAATATTCATGAAAATACATATTCACCTTTTTATTTATATAGGGATAACATATATATACATGACATGATGATTCCAGCCAAAAAAAAAAAAAATCAGATACTAAAAACTATTCTGAAGTTTTAAAAATAGTGTGGAATATGTTTCAACATATTCCATGAATGTAAACCCCTGATTTAATTCCATGATTTTGTCATGGTAGTTGCATGGTTGGTTTTAATTTTTTTTAAACTGATATTGGTATCATAACACACTGGCTTACTAATAATTAAGGCATTTTGGGCCGGCCCATGGCTCACTTGGGAGAGTGTGGTGCTGATAACACCAAGGCCATGGGTTCTGATCCCTATATAGGGATGGCCGGTTAGCTCACTTGGGAGAGCGTGGTGCTGACAACACCAAGCCAAGGGTTAAGATCCCCTTACCAGTCATCTTTAAAAAAAAAATAATAATAATAATAATTAAGGCATTTTGCATATAGTAATCTCAGTGTGCACAAAACATTTTTACTATTATTTGCTATGACGTTTTAAACTTTCAAAGTCTTCTCAACATAAGAAAATAGCTGCACACATTTAATAGTTTTTTTAATAAAACACAATCTTAAGAAAACTAATGATGATTGGTCTTTGTGGTTCCTCGTATTAAGTCCTGTCTTATTTTTTCACATAATATAAATTATATTTTGGGGCTGAATGGTTAGCTCAGTTGGTTAGAGCACACTGTTGTAACACCAAAGTCCGGGGTTTGGATCCCTGTACGGGCCGGCCCGATAAAAAAAATTCTTATGCAGGATTGCATTAAGTCCCAGTAGTTCTTAAAACAATGTTACCAAGTAACTATATAAATCCTAAATGCAGGGGCCGGCCCGTGGCTCACTCGGGAGAGTGTGGCGCTGGGAGCGCAGCAGCGCTCCCGCCACAGGTTCGGATCCTATATAGGGATGGCGGGTGCGCTCACTGGCTGAGCACGGTGCGGGCGACACCAAGCCAAGGGTTGTGATCCCCTTGCCGGTCAAAACAAACAAACAAACAACAACAACAAAACCTGTAAATCCTAAATGCAGCAAAGGTGAACAATCTTCACAATGCACTTTCCCCTCACTAAAGTTAAAGCTGCTCCTTTTGGATTTTTTCAACTTCAACGTGAGGTAGATTGTTAGGGTTTCATTAGTGGTTTCATTATGTCACTTTTCAAAATGAAAAAAATGGCTTTGATTTCTCCACAGTTCACAGTTCTCAGAAGAGACCTTATTTTGGAAAACATATAGTCCAGGGATTTTTTGAATAAGCAAATGTTCTTTAGTAGATGAAATCTCTCAATGCAACTGTAATAAAAAAGCATCTACATCCTTAGCTATATTACCAGTATCCTGGAACCAAAGTAAAAATGGTTTTCCTGTTCCCATAATCCACTTAATTGTTATTTTAAAATCTGAATATTTCCGGGCCGGCCCGTGGCTCACTCGGGAGAGTGTGGTGCTGATAATATCAAGGCCACAGGTTCGGATCCCATATAGAGATGGCCGGTTTGCTCACTGGCTGAGCGTGGTGCTGACAACACCAAGTTAAGGGTTAAGATCCCCTTACCGGTCATCTTTAAAAAAAAAAAAAAAATTGAATATTTCCATCATCAATAATTTGTTTTGATGACAGTTCTGACCATCACCTTTTTATGACTGTTTGAAGCCAATTTAAACCAACTATTACATATTCTTCAAATTTGTTTTTAAGTAGTGACTTTACTAGAGGCAACAGGTCTATACAGGCAGCCAAGTGAAATATATTGTTTTTCTTCTTGTAAACTACTAGTGAGCACAGGAAGGCAATCTACCACAACTCCAGGATCTTCTATCCTCACCAAATAAGCTACAAGTTCACTTGTCTTTCTCCAAAAGTTAAAGCTACATTCAATCTCAGATTCCTGCTGAACAAAACTTGGCCGATTGTTTCATGGTCCTGAGAAACCTGAGAAAAAAAATAAAACCCACTAATATTTTGATGATGGGCTTTCTGTTTGTGAAGACCTGGAATCACTGGAGTGAACCAAATAACTATCATGGCACAATTTTTCAGGCAAGTGGCCTGCACAAGCCAGTTCATCTTCTTTATTTGCCATGTCACAGCCCCTACTTCTATGGGACTGTTTTTTTCTGTAACAAAGATTTGAAAAGGGATAATAAACTTTCTTTCTGCGACAGATCACCTGATATAGTTTACCTTTCCATAGCTTGTCCAACTGTTCTATTTATGTAAGCAGCCAACTGTTTTGGAGATTGTTTAAACTCCTTCATGTTCTTAGTGAAATTAGAGATACTTTTTCTAGAAAGATCAATGGAATGATCCTCAATATTATTATAAAAGCTCCAGTTTTTAACACTGTGAGTTTCAGATGCCATCTCTTAAATATCATGACCAAGTAGGATTTATTCCAGGGATGCAACACTGGTTCAATATTTGAAAATCAATCCATGTTATCCACCATATTAACAGGCAGTGCCTCATAAGTACCACAGTGCCTCAGCCCAGCCCTGGTGCTGATGAACCGCACCTGGCAGCCTAGAGCGTCCCTCAGCTCCTGGGGCCAGCCCCACGCAGGGCCATTCAAACGCAGCCCTGTAGGTATTAGGCATGGGGACTTTTTAAAGCAGCCCAAGTGATTCTGATGTGTGGCCCAAATTGAGAACCACCATCCCAAGGATCTGACCTCTGCTGACTTCTCTGACTTCACTCTCTCCATGCTGGGCCCCACATTCTTCCGCACCAAAGAACATACACAGTGCAGCTTCTTAAATCTCTCACATTTAGGGCCAGCCCATGGCTCACTTGGGAGAGTGTGGTGCTGATAACACCAAGGCCACAGGTTTGGATCCCTACATAGGGATGGCTGGTTGGCTCACCTGGGAGAGTGTGGTGCTGACAACACCAAGTCAAGGGTTAAGATCCCCTTACTGGTCATCTTTAAAAAAAAAAAAAAATCTCTAACATTTGCTGTTCCCACTGCCTGGCTCCTACAGACATTCACATGACTCCCCCACTCCTTCACTGCACTCAAGTCTCTGGTTAAATGCAACTTCTCAAAAGGGCCTTCCCTGGCCACCCTACCCTTTCCCTACTCTATTTCTCTTCATATTAACTACCATGCATGGTATTTTTAATATTATTACTGCCTGTCTCCCCCACTAGAATTGAGCTCCAAATGGACAGGGATTTTTAATTGTTTCGGTCACCACTGCATCCCTGGCACCCTCCGTAACAACTGGCAAAGTATGGGGTCAATACACACTAAATGACCAACAGTCTGCTGATGACTCTGGATCCCATTTCAAGAAGAATGCATCCCCTCTGCTCGTTCAGAAAGCGGGTGATCAAATGGTGACAGGAGAGCCCTGGTTCTTCCCCCCAAACAGCTCATGTATCCCACACAGGGAGAAGAGCCCACTGCCATTCACCACTCTAGAGAGTAAGGAAAGTTCATGGGAGTCTTGAAAATGTCACCTGGAAGACATGGATATGGAGATAATACAGCACCCACCTCACAGGGTTGTAAAGATTAAATGACTTAATACACACAAAGCACTTCACATAACGCACTGCCTAGCACACAGTTTGAGTATGATTCAAATTCAGGGGAGAGTCTGCTCTCCCCTCTACTTAAGGGAGGAGCCACTAGCTAGACCTATGTGACTCTCAGGCCTGATAGAAGATTGGGATGTGTGGGCATGTACACAGAGTGCAGCAGGGCATGAGTATAAATTTTTAATGCCAGACTCAAAACATATCTTAATCCATTTCAGGACATGGGGCTCTTAGAAAAAGGTACAAAAGTATTCACTTCACTCCTCAGAAAAAAACACATGTTCACACATAGTTTTCTGGGCAAGTTTGGGTGAGGGGCTCCATAGACCCCTGATTTAAAATCTGTTCTCCTGTCAAAGCCTTCTCCATCTCAAAAATGGTAACTCCAAGGGCTGGCCCGTGGCTCACTTGGGAGAGAGTGGTACTGACAACACCAAGTCAAGGGTTAGGATCCCCTTACCAAGCATCTTTAAAAAAAAAAAAGGTAACTCCATCCTTCCAGTTACACCCCAAAATCCTTAATTATCCTTGACTCCTCTCCCATACCCACAAACTGCTGGCTCTTTCTTCAAAATATATTCCCAAATCATGACAATCTGTCAGCACATCCACTGTGACCACCCTGGTCCAAGCCACACCATCTCCTAGGCTGCAGCAACAAACTTCCACTAATGTGCCTGCTTCTACATACACTACCCTAAAAGTCTTTTATACACAGAAGAAAAAACATCTCTTTTAAAAATGTCAATCAGACTGCATCATGCCCTGGCCCAAAATCTCTCAAAGGCTTCTTCCTCTCTCTCAGACTAAAATCCTTACTGAGGAACTGACTCCCGACACCTTCTACGACTTCACATTCTACTACGCAGTGGAGGAAGGTTGGAAGGACGGTGTATCCTCCATTCCTGGGGGAATCACAGACCACAGATGCCTGCAGACATAGCAGGGTCTCAGTGGGAGACATACACAGCCTAGTACTCCCCACCCCACTTCATCAAGGGATCCCCAAACACTGAAGAGAAAGGGAGCTTAGGACGAGACGAGACAAAGGCATGGATCCACAAATGCCACCCCCAGGTGACCCCCATCTCTCCACATACACACACAGAAGTAGGAGGAGGAGACGGAGGGAAAAAAGAAAACCTGTACTTGGGAAACAGGCCCTTTTGGCCATGGTGGAAAATTCCTTAAATTCAGTGAAGCAAGTTCTCACACGGGGAGGATAGGGCTTGAACACGCCTGACTTAGGGAGTACTTAGACACCAGGGAGAAGGATCCTAATTTTGTTCCCCTTGAGAAAGATACAGATAACAATTAGAAGCAATACTGTTGTATGTCAAGCACTGTGCTATTTTAAAAATATGATCTCACTTAATCCTAACTGGGCGCGATTTTATTGATGAGAAAACAGAGGCTCGGAGAGGTAAAGCCACTTGCCTAAGGTCACACAGTAGGCTACGAAGCTGAGCCAGAACTAAAACGATGAACTAAGGCTCTCTTCTGTCAAAGCCAGGATTCTCATCATTCCACAATGAAGGGGGTGAGGTTGGTTCTTCAGAACCTCGGGGGATATCGAATAAATAAAACCACTCATATTCTGCAACTACCCCCTACCCCCGCTAATGCCGGACTTGTGAAGTTTCGTCTTCCCCCAGAATTGGGAATCCTAGACCCTAATCCCCACTCCATCCCTGGGGACTCGCCCCCCGAAGTGTAGACAGCGGGAAAGTAGACCAGAAAGGGCCGCAAACTACCAAGCAGGGAGTCCTCGTCCACTCTGGCCCACATCGAGAAGCTGAGTTGGGGGTCAGGAGGATGATGGTGGCGGTGGCGACAGGGGAGGCAAACGGGGAGCTTCCCAGACCTAGCCCCCGGACGCAAGATCAGGACTCTCCATCTCCGACCCTAGTGAGATTTCTAAAACCCACGCCCAGAGAACCACGAACCCAGACTCTGGGTCAAGACCCTCGAGCGCCGCCCCCGGCCCAATATCCAAAGCCTCTAGTGACGGCCTCCATGAGACGAATCCCAGGGCAAGACCCCCAATCCCAGGCTCAAGGCCCTTGACTCACGACCGTGACCTCCTTAGCCAGTCACAAACCCCCAGACCCTGTGGGCTTAGGATCGATCGCAGGGAAGAACCAGGACTCCCTCCTCACACGAGACCCGATCCCGGGCTCAGAATCCCTGTCCCCAAGCCAAGGCCCCGCCCCTCCGATTCCAGTCTGGCACCCGATTCCCGCCCGGACCCAGTCGCTGACCCAAACCCCAAGCCCGGTCTGCACCTGGCTTCATGGCGAGCACTGAGCTGCGCTACTCTGGAGTCTGCAGCGTCCTAACTCCACGAGTCCGGGGCTTTCGCACGTGGAAAGGAGCGCAGGCGCGCGGCGACGTGTGGCCCGTGTCGCAATCACGTAGCCCCGCCCGCGGGTTTACAGCCTCGCGCCTGGGTCTGGGTGTGCGCGTGTGGGCGGGGATTCCTGAGCCTGTCGAGACACCGCCTCCTCCCCCAGCTCTCTGCGCTCGCTCCCTCCGCTTCCTTCTCGTTTCCCCTTAACGTGTGTGAGGCCAGTAAACAGAGATCATGCCCAGGCCCTCGGCAGGGGCTGTGCCCTCTGCCCCTCTTCTCTATTCATAGCTAACTCCCTAAGGCCCCGTCTACATCCAAAAAGCCTTCCTTAGTCCATTTCCACCCCCAAGAATAGGGGCCTACTCTGGGCTCCCATTCATATATTCAAAAACATTTACTGAACACAGCAGTAAACAAGACATAAAAATCCCCATCCTCCTGTAGCTCATCTTTTAATGGCAGATACAGACACCAAACTAGTTAATAAAATAGCTGAATATTCGAAGGCAATAAGTGCTTTGGAGAAAATAACATCAGGGAACGGGGATACGGATTGTGAGGTGTGTGTGTGTGTGTGTGATATTTTTTATAGGGTGATTAAGGATTGCATCAGGTGACTTTTGGGCCAAGCGCTAAAGAAGGTGAGGAGTGAGGCATGCATCTCTCTGGGGGAAGAGAGTTCCAGGCAGGGAGAACTGTAGGTGCAAAGGCCCTGAATCAGGAGAGAGATGGAGGGTCGGAGAAACTCAGAAGTGTGGTTAGAGTAGAGTGAGCAAGGGGGAGAGTTGGGAGGAGATAAGGGAAGGGAGGGCGGATTGTGTGGGGCCTTGTGGGTCATGGTGAGGTTCAATGGTGAGGACTTTGGCTTTTACCCTGAATGTGATGGAGCCATGGAAGGGTTCTAAACAGAGAAAGAATGTGATCTGATAAGGGGTCGCACTGGCTGCATACGGGGAACAGATTATGGGAGTAAGGGTGAGAGCAGGTAGACAAGGAGGGGCCTGCTGCAATGGACCAGGTAGGAGACGAGGATGGACAAGATCAGAGTGGGGTCAGAGGACGGGACGAGAATTTTGTGCTTCATAATTTAATAATATTAATATTCATCCTTATATTCATTCCACAAAGCAAAGCACTGTTGCCTTGGAGATTAAGTTTCCAACACATGAATTTTGGGGGACACATTCAGGCTATAGCATAGGTGTTCACTGTACATTTCTTCAAACTTTTCTTTATGTTTGAAAAGGAAGCGGGGTGGGCCGGCCTGTGGCTCACTCGGGAGAGTGTGGTGCTGATAACACCAAGGCCACGGGTTCGGATCCCATATAGGGATGGTCGGTTTGCTCACTGGGTGAGCGTGGTGCTGACAACACCAAGTCAAGGGTTAAGATCCCCTTACCGGTCATCTTTTTAAAAAAAAAAAAAAAGAAAAAAAAAGAAAAGGAAGCGGGGAGTTAAATAGGTGGAGCAAAGGAAATTTTTAGGGCATTGAAACTACTTGGTGTGACTCTATTGATACTGGGGCCGCTCAGTTCCTGGCCTGGCTTGCCAAAATTTGATTCAAGGCACAGGTCTGGCTGCCTGTTCCCTTTCTTTCTTTTTTTAAAAAGATGCTCGGTAAGGGGACCCTAACCCTTGACTTGGTATTGTCAGCACCACGCTCTCCCAAGTGAGCCACAGGCCGGCCCCTACCTGTTCCCTTTCGAAAACAAACCACTCAAAGGTCAAATGTTGATGAAAATGGAAGTCAGCTTTTATTCAGGAATACTGGTGACCTGAGGAAAGATGTTAGCCTAACCCATGTCTCTGGTAAACCTGAAGGAGAATAGCCAGACTAAAGTCATCTCCAAACTCAGATTTACTGAGGGGTTTTTAAAGAATGGGCTGAGGGAATGGAATGCGGGAATTGAAGCGCAAGAGGGATGCGGATGTGAGTCACGAGGGCTTCATGCAAGGTCTCAAGTGCAAAGTCTCGCCTGTTGTCTAGTTTCTGCTCCCATCCTTGCTCTTACCTGAGGGTCTGGATATTATGTGGAAGTCTGCAGCTCCAGGCTGGATGGAAAACCACTTTACATTCATGTAAATAATGTCATCTTGGTTATTTGATATAAGGTTCATAATATCAAATAACCATAGGAAAAGAGGGAACTCAGAGCAGTACATGCCAGGAAAAAAACTGTGTCCTTTTAAAATCTTTTGGAGCCCATCTGGTTTTAGGTCCCAACATGGCTTCAGTCCTGCTCACTCCAATAGTATAATAATGCAAACATGTCATGATATATTTGTCAAAACCCACATAATGTACAACACCAAGAATAAATTGTAATGTGAACTATGGACATTGGTGATAAAAAACGCATCAGTGTAAAAACAAAACAAAACAAAACAAACAAACAAACAAAAAAACGCATCAGTGTAGGTTCCTTGTTTCTTCATAACAAAACTCCTTGAAAGAATTTTCTAGACTTACTGACTTCACTTCTCATCTTTCTCCTGGATCCATTCCAATCAGATTATCCCCTCCATCACTGCACCAAAATAGCTTTTTTCAAGGTCACCAAAGACATCCATGTTGCTAAAGCCAATGAGAAATTTTCCACCCTGATCCTACTTGACTATGAATGGCATTTGACACTCCCTCCCGCTTAATATGCTTTAAAAAAAATTTTTTTTTTTAATTTAATATGTTTTTTTCACTTGGCTTTCAGGACCCCACATTCTTTTTTTTTTTTAAGGGAAGAAAGATAAATGTCTGACTTAAGAGACCAAAAGGGCTCTCGTCAGGTGTTTCTATAAATTCTCTCCAAACTGGGGAGAGTCAAGGGTCCCCAGACTCCTCCCCAGGTCAGGAGTGGAGGGAAGACCATGCAGGCCTAATGTTGGAAAGTTCTAGGTCTGACTTGTGTGACCTTGAGTTTCCTCTTCATGTCACTAAGCTGTGTTCCCATCGCTACCATGGAGATGTTTTGTGAGGACTCTCTGGGATAATGCTCTTTACCAGGGAGGTGCTTTCATCACTCAGCCAACAAATGACTTGAAAGTACTTGTATTTTAAATTATCCCTTCACCTTAAATTCTTCTTTTGACACCAAGAGCCCCTTTTTGCTGGCGCACTATTGTCCCCCCTCTGGCCACAGTCACTGGAGGGTGTCTGTCCACTCCCAGATCCCCTGCCTCCAGACGTGGGTGAAGTAGGCCTTGCTGAACATGCCTGCTGTGGACCTGCAGTGCCATGCCCAACTCCTCCTTGCCTCGCTGTAGCCCTGGCCCCCACGGAGGCAAAGCCAGAGGTGGAGGAGCGTTGGGATGGCTGCATGTAAGCATGTTATGAGGGGACAGGGCTGGGCCACACAGAGAAGCCTCAGAGGCAGGCAGACCAGTCCTATTATCTCAGGTGTCCTGGCCTTTCCCTGAGGAGACGCTGGGAGAGTCTAAGGAAACCCAGTCTCGATACCACCGCCCGGCTCCTTGTCCTCAGCAGGCGTGTTGCAGGTCAGGTGGACCAACACGCTGCTCTGGGGCACCCTCTCAGTGGATCCAGAGTCCCCATCTTTGCTGGGCCTCACCCCAGAACAGGGAACTGAGAAATGGGCAGCCAGGACCCCATCATATCCTCACAGGAGGAGCCACTCTTGGGGACGCCCAGACCACATGGCTTAGCAGGGGGTGTGTCCCAGGCCACAGGGGTGAGGAGCAGCTTTATTTCTGCAAGGGCCCTGGAGCAGGGAGGCTGCCTTTTAGTTAGGGCCTCCAGGGAGCCCTGTCTTCCCGCAGGTGCTGAAAGGACGGGTCTGCAGCAATGGCCTCTCCCACCTGCCACAGGAGCTTCTCTGGCCACAGCAAGAGTGTGCTGGTGTTCACTGTCTGGAAGCTGAGGTGCTTGATCACAGACCCCAGCACCTCCACCACGTGGCCGAATTGAAAGGGCCTGCTGGGGGACTCCCTCCAATCCCTCCTCCTGGATGAGGAGCCTCCTTTCAGCAATGACCTTCAGGACATGGTAAAATTCTTCAGATTGATCCCCCAGTACCTCATGGTGACCTGCAGAGGTGCGAGTCTTTGAGGTGGAGACAGCCCTGCAGAACAGAGCGTTCCCATGGCTGTACATTTTCCAGGAGCTGACGGAGTCTCTGTGGGGCATGTGGTCCTCGGGGTTCCAGCTGTATTCCGACACCACAATTTGCAATGTGTGCAACCACGTCTCCTATTTCTATGGCAGGCAGTGGAGTCGAGCTTCCCTGCTCTTCACCCCGTGTGGGTGGTCGCGGCCCTCGGTGGAGGCGCTGCAGAACACGCAGGACACGGGAGCAGCAGGTAGCGCTGGAAGAAGCTGGCTGACCCCCGCATCCTCCTAGTGTCCTCCCACCTCACTGGCCGCCCTGCCTGGGTTTTTTAACCAATTCCCTCACTGCCCTGATCTCTTCATCTTATAGTGCCTCAGGGCTTCTGCTTCCCTCATCTTCTCTTCTGTTCCTACTATTCCCTTGATGATTCATCCGTTTTCATTGTATTCAAAGCAGGCGACTCCCACGTTTATCTCTCCAGCTTGGACTTCTTCCTTGAATTCCAGACTGACACGTCCAACTGCCTAATTGACCTTTCTCCTCTGATATAGACATGCATTAGTTTCCTGTAACAAATTACCACATATAAGGTGGCTTACACCAACAGAAATTTATTCTCTCAATGTTCTGGAAGCCAGAAGTTCAAAATTAAGGTGTCTGCAGGACTTCACTCCCACAAAAGCTCACGGGAAAAATCCATTCCTTGCCTCTCCCAGCTTCTCGTGGCTGTTGGCATGCCTTGGTTTGTGGCCGCATAGTCTCTGAATCTGTCTTCTCGTTGCCTTCTCTGTGAGTGTCAAATTTCCCTCTGCCTCCTCGCTATACATATGATTGCATTTATGGTGCACCCGGATAATCCAGGACGCTCTCCCTATCTCAAGATGCTCAACCTAATCACATCTGCAAAGACCACTTATCTAAATAAGGTAGTATTTCCAGGTTCTAGGGATTAGGAGCTGATATCTTTGGAGAAGGGGGCATTTTCAGACTACCACAAGACATTTCAAACTTAACACATAGGAGGTATGCAAGCAAATTTACCGAATAAATGCAGGAATGGCCACAGCAGGCTCCTAAGTGTTACTGCTAGGCACACTTTTCAGTGAAAAACCAAATTAGGATCAAGGTGCAGAACTCTTCAAAGGCTGTTATGGCTGGGACCTTTATAACTCAATGAATTTTCTTTTAAATTTTATAACAAAATTTTATTTATTTATTTTTTTAAAGGAAAATCTGTTTTTTTTTTTTTTTTTAATGACAGCTACAGTTTTTATTTATTTATTTTTTTCGTGACCGGCGCTCAGCCAGGGAGTGCACTGGTCATCCTTATATAGGATCCGAACCCGCGGCGGCGGGAGCGTCGCCGCGCTGCTAGCGCAGCACACTACCGAGTGCGCCACGGGCTCAGCCCTTATAACAAAATTTTAAATCCTTCACAAAACAGAATATAAGAACCCCCATTGGGCCAGCCCATGTCTCACTCGGGAGAGTGTGGTGCTGAAAACACCAAGGCCATGGGTTTGGATCCCATATAGGGATGGCCGGTTAGCTCACTTGGGAGAGTGTGGTGCTGACAACACCAAGTCAAGTGTTAAGATCCCCTTACTGGTCATCTTTAACAACAACAACAACAAAAATCAACAACTGTGAACATATTGTCAGCTGTTTTTTCTTTCTCCACCCTCTTTTTTTTTCCTGGGTTGGAGTATTTTAAGGTAAATCTCGATATGATGCCATTTAACCCCCATGTACTTATGTGTGCATCTCTTAATAAAAAAGAAGAAGGGCCGGCCCGTGGCTCACTCGGGAGAGTGTGGTGCTGAGAACACCAAGGCCCCGGGTTCGGATCCCATATACGGATGGCCGGTTCGCTCACTGGCTGAGCGTGGTGCTCACAACACCAAGTCAAGGGTTAAGATCCCCTTACCGGTCATCTTTTAAAAAAAAAAAAAAAAAAAAAAAAAGAAGAAAACATTTTCTTACATTATCATACCTAACAAAATCAACAAGTCCTTTGTATAATCTAGTAGCAGTCCATATCTATATTTCCTCAATGATCTAAAAAATGTGATTTTTAAAAATTGCTGGGCTGGCCAGTTAAGTCAGTTGGTTCGAGCGTGGTGTTATAACACCAACATCAAGGGTTTGGATTCCCATACCCACCAGCCGCCAAAAAATAAAATGAAATAAAAATTAAAAAAAAAAAAAGAAATTGCTGATAGTTTAAATCAGGATCCAAACAAGGTCTCATTTGGTTGTTTCTCTCTGTCTCTGTCTCTTGTCTCTTTGTCTCTCTCTCTCTCACACACATACAGAGGTATACATTTTTTGTCCAAGAATCTTCAGGGATTATAATTTATTTATTTTTAATTCTTTTTTTTTTTTTTTGGAAGCACGACAAGCATACAGAAAAGTGCATGTAACTGTCCAATTTGCAACGTGTGCAAACTATGAGTTATCACTAAGTGAACAAACTGCATAATTACCACCCAGATCAATAAATAGAACATTGGGGCTGGCCTGTGGCTCATTCAGGAGAGTGCGGTGCTGTTAACACCAAGGCCACGGGTTCGGATCCCATATAGGGATGGCCAGTTTGCTCACTGGGTGAGCGTGGTGCTGACAACACCAAGTCAAGGGTTGAGATCTCCTTACTGGTCATCTTTAAAAAATAAATAAATAAATAAATAAATAGAACATTACCAGTACCCCCCCCCCCCCAAACTCCCTTGTGCCTCTTCTTTTAGGTTTCATTTACTGTGTACACTGTTCTAACCCTTCTTTCTTCACTTCATAATATATCCTGGAGATCACTCCAGAACAGTTTATAGAGATTTTTCTTATTTTTCATTCATCTGCATAGTAGTCCACCATGTAGGTGAAACGTCATTTATTTGACCAGTCCCCTACTAATAGGCAAATGAATCGTTTCCAGTCTTTTTCCATTGCAAGAGTGCTACAATGAACACTTACATAAGCTTACATCCTTTTATTGCCAGTGTATCTTTAGGTTAGATTCCTAGAAGTAAGATTGATGGGTCAAAAGATAAATGCAAGGGCCGGCCCGTGGCTCACTCGGGAGAGTGTGGTGCTGATAACACCAAGGCCACGGGTTCAGATCCTATATAGGGATGGCCGGTTGGCTCACTAGCTGAGCGTGGTGTTGACAACACCAAGCCAAGGGTTGAGATCCCCTTACCGGCCATCTTTAAAAAAGAGATAAATGCATCTGTAATTTTGCCAGACACTGAATAATAGATCTGCAACATAACCAGCACCACTATAGACAAGCCCAAGTACAAAATGGCACCATCCACCTCTTCCCTTCCCCTCCCCTCCCCCATTCTCTTTTACAAGTCTCATGGTTTCGGAGAAAGTGAAGCTTTCAGCATTTCTGCATGCGCAGAACTCTCCATCCCCATGACCTAACTCAATCCCCACCCCGGAATTACATCACCCAGCTCTTGGCGCCAACATACCAATATAGGCTCCCACCACCCTAGGTTAGCTGATGCCCTCCATTTTCAGGGCAGCCCCAGGCTGCCTGCCACTTTGAGTACAGCTTGGCAGATTCTTTTCCTTTAATAAAGCTTGAGCGGTACCTGGCATCTCAGCTCACTTTCTTTCACTGATAAATTTTCCTGCGTTGGAATTACATATTTTGCATTCTCACTGGTAACAAACAAGAGTGTTCTTTTGTTCATAGCTGTGTCAACAAATTATATTGTCGTTTTGTAATTTTGCCTATCTGATAGGTGAGAAGGGGTATCTCAGGGTAGTTCAAATTTCATTTCTCTTAACATGAACAGGAATGAGCATGCCTTATGTTTTAGAGCTATTTGTATTTCTTTTGCTATAAACTATTCAGGTCTTTTGCCTATTTTTCTATTGGATCATTACTTTTTTCCCCTTCCTTTTTAGGACCTCTTGTTCTTTTTTTTTTTTTTAATTTTTTTTCTTGAAGGAAAATTGATCCTAGGTGAGACTCAACAGCAAAATTCAGTAGAGGGCACTGGCTTTGGTGAAAAACACACCTGGATTCAAATCTAGGCTTCATCATTTCCAAATTGTTCACCTTTGGGCAAGTTATTTAACGTCACTGAGCCTATTTCTTTATGTCTATATTCATTTCATAGGGTTATTGTGAAGCTCAGAAATACTATATGTGAAGAACCTGATATATTGTATGCATTCAACATATTTAGGTTTCTTTCTCTGGCAATTGTCTGTTTATATTCTCAGCCCCCCCCCCTTTTTTTCCTCCTAATTGGCTTGTCTTTTTCTTATTGATTTGAAGGAGCTTTTTGAATGCTGTGGATACTAGTCCTTTGTTATGTATGTTGCAAATCTTTCCGCTGTGTTTTTTGTTGACCATTTATTCATTCAGCAAACATGTACTGAGCTCCTACTACGTGTCAGATACTGTGGTAGGTGCTTGGAATTGAAAGAAAGAGAGGTGAGGTGCCAGGTACCGTTCAAGCTTTATTAAAGGAAAAGAATCTGCCAAGCTGTGCTCAAAGTGGCAGGCAGCCTGGGGCTGCCCTGAAAATGGAGGGCATCAGCTAATCCAGGGCAGTGGGAGCTTATATTGGGATGTTGGCGCCAAGAGCTGGGTGATGTAATTCAAGGGTGGGGATTGAGTTAGGTCATGGGGATGGAGAGTTCTGCGCATGCGGAAATGCTGAAAGTTTCTTTTTCTCCGAAACCATGAGACTTCTTGTAAAAGAGAATGGGGGAGGGGAAGGGAAGAGGTGGACGGTGCCATTTGTACTTGGGCTTGTCTAAAATGGCGCTGGTTATGTTGCAGATCTATTAGGAATAAAGTGGTGAATGAGGCAGATATAGTCTCTGCCCTTGAGTTACTTCTGATTGGACAGAAAGTCAAACAAAAGTAAGTATAAAGTGTGATAAATGCTAGGAAGGAAGGAAGCAAGAGACTGGGACAGAAGGGAATCCATTTTAGGTGGGGTGTCATGAAAGGCCTCTCTAAGGTAGTGACATTTAAGTTACCAAGGAGCCCATCATGTGATGAATGGAGGGACAGCATATCACGAAGTAAATGGCAAAATTTGACATGCTCAATAAATTGAAAGATCAGGTTCTGAAATCATAATTGGCAAAGAGGACAGTGATAGGAGATAAGTCAGAAGAGGTTGACAGGGCTTTGTAGGACAAAGTGAAGGAATTTGATTTTATTTTAAGAGAAATTTTCAGCTAATAATCCTGTTTATATTTTAAGATTCCTCTAGTGGCTGTGAGCATGGATTATGGGAGGGGAAGAATAGATAGTAAGCTATTGTGTTGTCAACCTGAGTGAGGATGATGACTTGTACCATGTGGTGACAGGGGGCATGATAAGAAAAGGCAGATTTCAGGTATGTTTTGATACCATTTAACATGATTTGTTGATGAACTGAGTGGAGGGCAATGGGGAGGGAGGAATCAAGAATAATTCCCCATTTTCTGGCGGCTAGACTTACTGGGTACTGGTAGTGCTATTTGCTGAGTTAGGGAGGACCATCATGGAAAGGGTAAGGGACAGGTTTGGAAGGGAACCAAGACTTTAATTTTTGACTTGTTCATAGGATTAACACATTAAATCCTCACTTCAACTCTATAAGTACTATCATTAACTCTACTTTAAAGATAAGGATACTGTAGGGCCAGCCCGTGGCTCACTTGGGAGAGCGTGGTGCTGACAACACCAAGTCAAGGGTTAAGATCCCCTTACTGGTCATCTTTAAAAAAAAAAAAAAGATAAGGATACTGAGCCAGAGAGAAATTAAGTAACTTGCTATGGTTATAAATGATAAAGCCAGGATCTATTGACCTTTTTCTCCATTTCCACTCCTTCCCTCCATCCAATCATTCATCTCATCCATCCATTCTTGTAATTATCCATTTCCTCATCTTTCTATTTCCCCATCCATCCTTTTCCCAATCCACCAATCTGTCTCTTCATCTACTCATGCAATTATCCATCCATCCACTTTCCACCTAATAAGTATTCACCATGTGTCAGATTCCCCAGGCATCTGATGGCTGCTGTGCAGGGAGGAAAGTCAGGGATGAAAGGGCATGAGACAGACACATCATCACACAGCTAAGCTTAAGATATTTATTCAGCACTCTCACATTTAGCCTCAGTGGATCAGCAAAGGGATACATCAGGGTTAGGGGCAAACAGTGCATCCTTCAACCATTGCGACCTCCAGGGTGATCAGGTCCTGAAGACTTCATCATCGTTGGATGACTGATCAGCCATCACTGCAAGAGACAGACATTTAGTACCTCCTCTTGAAGACTAAGTGCCACCCTGACTCCCCCCTTCCCATGAGGATCCAGTGCCCCTGGCCCAAGAAGCCTAGCTTCCAAACTATATCCCTCACCATGAGGAGAAGTCCTTTGCTTGCCATCTTTCCATCGCCGTCTTCCCATCATTGGTCTGGTCCCCGTCAAAGTTTCCACAGGCCCCGCACAGCATCTCAGCATGGTCATTGCTGACCATCACAGCCAGTTGTCCATTGATTCCAAGAGATACATGGATCCCTGCCTTCTGGCGGACTAGTATGGAGCCATTGGGTGTCTGACTCACAGACACAGATGTTAACACCTCCCCTGGGAGATCCACTCGGAGACCATTCACCTGGCGGGGGGGGGGGACCAGCAAACACAGAGGTGAGGCCAGAGCCATAGGATAGCTGGGGTAGTACCAGGATGGAGACCCCAAGCAAGGTAACAAGTTGAAGGACCTAAGGCAAAGAAGGAGGTGCTGAAAGAGATGAAGATCTGGATGGGTGCACAACATGGAGAGATGGATACCTGATAAGACAGCTAAAAATTTGCATAGATGAGTGGGTAGAAGGATAGAGAGTGGATGAATACAGAGATGGATGAATAGATCCACACAACATCTCAGGGTTGGGGGTGGGGGAAGCACTTTGTACTAGACAGATAAACAAACAAACCCCAGGGTCAAACCCTAGGGTTATTCTGCTTGGTTCCAGTTTTCAAAATATAAAAACCCTTGGGCATGTCCTATAAGTTACTGGTTCATCAACAAAAACAACTTTATCCCTTATTTTTGCAATGCTGATGTCTAAAGATGAGTAATGACCTTAGCAAATATAATAATCACGTGAGAAAATTACTATTCCTTCATCATAGGTTGCAGACTCAGTAACCTTGTGAGCTTTTTCTTTTAAATAACTGTAGTCTGTTTTAATTGATGAGTTAATCCTTCTAAAGTTAAATTCCCTAGTGAAACTTATTTGAAAGAGAAGTTCTCTCTTTTCTTTTTTTTCTAAATGCTTTTATATCTGAGTCTTCCTCTGCCAAATGACTGGACAGATAGATAGACAGACAGAAAAGGTAGGTATAGATCTGAAAATATGGTTGGATGGATGGATGGATGGATGGATGGATGGATGGATGGATGGATGGAAGGAAGGAAGAAAATAGGGAAAAAAGAAAGAGAGGTGGAAGAATAAATGCTGGAAAGAAAGAGCAGAAAAGGAACGATGAATGCAGTGAAGGATAGATGGAGACTTGGTAGACGAAAAGTGAAAAGTCTCATTAGGCTGTAAGCTTTGCAAGTATAAGAACTGGGTCTGAGTCATCTCTGATACCTAGCACAAGGCCTGGCACAGAGGGAGCATGGCTAAGTTATTCACAAAACCAAAATTTTCCTGGGTACCCTCTAGGTACCAGGCCCTGATACTGACAGCAAAGTAGTGACCAAGATGGACAGGATCCTTGCTTACCTGAGGCTTATATTCCAGTGACGAAAGAGGTGCTGGGCTGGCCAGTTAGCTCCGCTGGTTAGAGCACAGTGTTGATAACACCAAAGTCAAGGGTTTGGGTCCCCGTACTTGCCAGCCACAAGCCCCCCAACCGAAAAAAGAAAGAAAGAAAGAAAGAAAAATAGAAAAAGGTGCTAAACACCTTCTAGGAGTATGAAATTTTGATATGTGCTAAGCTGAGGGTGCCTACATGACCAGCCCCCAATAAAAACCCTGGGCACTGAGACTCTAATGAACTTCCCTGGCAGACAACATTTCACATGTTTCATCACAACTTATTGCTGGAAGAATTAAGCATATACTGTGTGATTCCATGGGGAGAGGACTCTTTGAAGCTTGTGCCAGGTTTCCTCTGGATTTTGCTGGATGCACATTTTCCTTTTGTCGATTTTGCTTTGTATCCTTACACTGTAATAAATCTTAGCCATAAATACAACTATATGCTGAGTCCTGTAAATCCTCCTCGTGAATCAGTGAACCTAGGGATGGTCTTGGGAAACCCTGACACATCATGTGACCCCAGCCTGACCAATCACAGCCTCTATCCCCAAGGCAGCAGTGATTGGTTCCAAGGGTGGGCATGTGAACCAAACTGATCCAGTGAGATATAATCCTGGGTTTTTTTTAATTGAATCACTTTCTACTAAGGAAGCTAATAAGCTGGTGGGGTGCAAGCCTGGAGCAGCTGGGGAAGGTGGGCGGTAGGGTTGTCTTTGTCCTTGTGAGGGAAAAGCGTGTCTGAGAATGAAGCTGATTTGGTGAACAGCAAATCTAAAAGACAGAGTTACAAATGCCTGATAATATTCCCAGGGCTCCTGGATCCAGCCACTCCTGAAGCTCTATCCCTGGATTTTTCTAGTTATATAGGCCAATACATTCATTTTTGCTTAAGGCAATTTGAATTTGGTTTTCTGACACTTGCAACCAATGGAATCTTAATTAATACTAATGTCAAAACTACTAAGTTATTTGAGCGTGTTTTCGCTCAAGAACTCAGCCAAAACAAAGTGTGAAATATGGAAACAACTACAAATTCAGAGACCAGATTGTAGAGACCTGTATGAAGAAAGCAGCCAGCAAGACAGACAGGCAGCCAGGAATATAAGGACACTGCGATAGGAAGAGCAAAAGCCCAGGAACATCCCCACCCTCATGCCCAGGCTTACCCATACGCCCTTGTTTCGGGTCATAGTAACTATTCCATCATGGAAGAAGATGTGGACAAGGACCACCTCCTCCACTTTATCATGGCAGGAATGGACCTCAGCAAGTATACGGTACCAGGGGATGGTCTTCCCTACTCCTGGGCAGCGGAAAGAGAGCTCATAGACGCCAGGTGAACTGATGGCACTGTGGGCCCCATCAAAGGTGGTGAGGTTGGTGCCCATAGAGAGGGAACAGAGACCAGGGGGGACCCAGCAGTCCCGGGCTCCAGCCTGGACCTCACACACACGGCCTAGTGGGCAGCCAGCTGCCTGGCATGTCAGGCCAGTGCTTGAGAAACAGGAACAGCGCTCACTGCAGTCTGAGGTCAGCAGGGAGGAGTTCACCTGTGCACAGAAAGGGGCCAGGTTATGGTGCTGTGACGGATTGCAAAAATGGGCATAGTCCTTCAATCCTCTGTATTCATGCAGACAGATTTTGCAGCAGACTCCCATTAAGAAATGGAATTTATTTCCCCTCCCCATGAATCTGGATTGGACTTTAGACTATGCTTTGGTCATTGAAACACAGCAGAACCAGTGTTCTGCCACATGCAAACCTAGACCTCGAGACCTTATTGCTTCTCCTTCTCTTCCTCTCTCAACCCTGCCCAGCCACCATGAGAATAAGCCTGGGCTAGCCAATGGGAGGATGAGTGGCCATATGGAACGGAGACAGTTCTCCCAGGCAGGCCACCCTAAACGAGGCAGCCCTCAGCTGACCTACTGGGTAACTAGTACAGGTACATGAGTAAGCCCAGGAGACAGCAGAAAAACGATCCAGCTGAGCCCAGCCCCAACTGCATTTATAGAACTGCAAACTAAATAATTGTTGTTTTAAGCCACCGTGTTTTGGAGTGATTTGTAACCCAGCAAAAGATAACTAATAGAGGTAAGGATGGGCATCAAAGACATTCCAGTGTCCGAACACCCACATCCCAGAACACAGAGCTCTGGAAACCCAATTCCAGGACCCGACTTTCTCCTGGTTTTCTCCTACCTCATTGGCTTCTCCTTCTTCACCTTGTTTTCAGGTTCCTCCTCATCTCCAGATCCTTAACTGTCTCACCATGGGGTCAGTCCTCAGACCTTTTTCTTCTCTATCTACATTCACTACCTGGAGATTTCATCAAATCTCATGACAAATAAATGCAGTGTCTGATCCTCAATTAGACCCTGGCTCAGAAAGGGGTAATTGTTATAGAGGATATTACTGGGACAACCAGTAAAATTTGAAAAAAATCTATACATTAGATAATAGTACCAAATTAGGGCCGGCCTGTGGCTCACTTGGGAGAGCGTGGTGCTGACAACACCAAGCCAAGGGTTAAGATCCCCTTACCGGTCATCTTAAAAAAAAAAAAAAGATAAAATGAATCTTTCCACAGACTTTTTGAAGACCCCTCATAGATATTTATATAAAGAGAGAGGATGATAAAGCAAACACGGCATAAAGTCAACAGTTGAAGAGCCCGAGGGAAAGGCATGTAGGAGTTCTTTGTACTGTTCTTGCAATTTTTCTTAAGTTTGAGTTCTTCAAAAATAAAAGTTTGAAACATAAAAGATATTAATAAATTTAATTAACAAAATAAATACCATCTCCATACTGATGACTCCCACATGTATATCTCTAGCCCACACCTCTCTCCTGAATGCCAGACTCACAAATTCAAAAAGACTTTCAGCACAGGCAGAGGGGTCAGGGCTGGGATGAGGGAGGCACAGGGGGCTGTGGGCATCCAGAGAAGGCACCTAACCCAGACTAAGGGATCATGGATGGCTTCCGGTAGGTGGTGAGACCTGAAGGAGCAGAAATTTGGCTCCATTTGCAAGTGGTGCAAGTTAGTGTCACTTGCTCATGGGTAGCCTTGGGGTGACTTCTCTATGTGCTAATGCCCTCATCTGTAAAATGGGGAAAATAACAATATTACCTGTCTCATTGAATTGCTGTGATTATTAAATGAATTAACACCCATAACAAACTTGGTGCATAGTAAGAGCTCAAAAAATATCATTAACAAGAATAAGTCAACCATTAAGTTCCAATTCATATTATTAAATGATTGTTAGCTGGGCTACCTATTGTGCTGTGGTAAATTGCTGTTCTTTTTCTGAGTGTGATGAACAGGTAGGACAAGGCCCTGTGCTCAGTGGGTACTTTTCATGCACTATGATCCTGACCCCTGGACACCTATGGTGCAAGGATGATAATTATGTTCACTTTACAAGTGAAAAAAATGAAATTCAGGGAGAGGACTACAGTAGGCTAAATGATAGTCCTCCAAAGATATCAGGTCCTAATCCCTGGAACTTGCAAATGTTACCTTACATGGAAAAAAGGTGTTCTCCACATGCCAGCCGCCGAAAAAAAAAAAAAAAAAAAAAAAAAAGGAAAAAGAAAAGGGTGTTTGCAGATGTAATTACAGTAAGAGTCTTGAGATGGAAATTTTATCTTAGATTATCTTTGTGGGTCCTAAATGCAGTCACGTTTATCCTCATAAGAGGGAAGGAGAAGGAGATGTTATGAAGTGGAGGCAGAGATTGCAGTGAGTGGCCACAAGCCAAGGAATGCCTGCAGCCACCAGAAGCTGGAAGAGGCAAAAACCATTCTCCCCTAGAGCCTCTGGAGGGAGTACTGCCCTGCGTTTGCCTTGACTTCAGCCCAGTGATCCTGATTTCTAATTTCTAGTCTTCAGAACTTTGGGAGAATAAATTTCTCTTATTTGAAGCTACCAAGTCTGTGGTAATTTGTTATGGCAGCCGCAGGAAACTAATACAGAGATGTTACCCGCATCAAGTCACACAACTTGGAAATGGGGGTGGCTCCTCCGTCCCCATCCTTGACGAGGTCAGACAGAAGCTCCAAGTCTCCCTCAAACTCCTCCACCCCACCTGCCCACCTAAAGCCCTTGCTCACCGGCAAGTATCGGCCATTATGGGTGCAGCCGCAGTCTCGAATAGGGATGCAGACATCCTGGGAGAACAGGAAGCGATCATCGCACTCACAGCCCTCAAAGCAGTGGGTGGTGCAGCCCTTGAGGCCAGAGAGAGCTGCACAGGAGCCCTGGCAGGTGTGTGTGCAGATGGAGTAGTGGCTGTGGGCGGGGCACTGGAGCGCTGCAGAGAGAAGAGGCAGGTGGGGGAGTCACACCTCCATGGGGGCACTGAAAACCTAATGGCACCTACTGCATACCCAGCCCTGGGTTAGGCAGTGCTGAGGACACAGGTGGTGAAGACAGCCCTCAACCCTGTCCTATGGAACTCATGTCCAGTGGGATGAACAGTAAGAGCCCAAAGTGATCATGCTGCCTTGAAAAGTATAGACAGAGAGGTCAGGGCTGTGACTGGGGAGGCACAGGCAGAGGGGTCAGGGCTGGGATTGGGGAGGCTCAGGAGAAAAACAGGTGGCTGTGAAGACACAGGGGAAACACCCAGGGTAAGGCCCTGGACTCTGGCTGAACAACTGGTGGCTGATGTGGCTGTCCTAAGACAGGCACCGCAGCAGGGGAAAGGAAGATCAGGTGTGGGGTGAAATGCTGATTTCAGCTGGGAACACAGTGGGTGTGAGGGACTAGTAGGACACCTAAGGGAAGGTGTCAGGAAGCCACTGGACTCCTGAGGCTGGTAATCAGGAGAAAGTTCGAGGCTAGAGACAGAGTCCAAGATCAACAAGAAGAACAAATCTGAGGCTGTGAGAGTGGATGCTGGCCCCGGGTGTAGGTCGTTCCCTGAGGAGACTGAAGGAGACAGGGCTCTACCTTGGGGCACAAGGGGCCACTGCCTTGTCCTAGAGAGTCTAAGGGGACATGTCCCTGCCCTGGGGATTTGAAGGAGAGGCACAGTCCTGGTTTGGGGGGTCTAACGGGCCGTGGCCTTGGGCTGGGGGGATCTGAGGGGATATGGTGTTGTCCTTGGACCTCTGGGTGAGCCACAGACTCAGGCTTTACTGTGTGAACTTCTGACCCTCCCACCCTTCCCTCTCAGGTCACTGCAGAAGGAGTCTAGGATGGAGCCCTAGGGAAAAAGTGAACCTGAGCTCTGGGAGAGCAGGCTCCTGAAAGGAATCTGAAAGGGAACAGTCAGAGGCTTCGGAGGGAGACCAGCAGAGCACGCTGTGGGAGAAGCGGCGGCGGTGCGGTGCGGGTGCACTGTAATAGGGTGGCACAGCCCCTGAGATGGACACAGGAGAGGGAACAGGTCAGAAGGCACCCCCACGCCTGGTCTGGAGTCTTCCAAGGGACCCAAGAATACTCACGGCAGAAGCTGTCTGTCCTCCACGACTTCACTGCCACACCGGCTGCCTGACAGGCCGCTGTGTAGGCTGCCAGGCTGCGGCAGAGGAAGGCTCTGTCACCCTTTTGGGCACACAGGTCATACACGCATTGGCGGAAGTACTCAGAGGGGCTCAGCACCTCATGGCAGGTCGCAAAGGGTCCCTGAGGGTCCTTGAGCTGCCCGCAGGCCTGGTTGCTCTCATATGGTGCTGTCTCCTCCACTGAGCACACAGGGCAACCGTGGGGCCCGCAGCCCTCACCACAGCCCTGGGAGTAGCCAGGTGCCCGCCACGCAGCTCCAAAGGCCTCCAAACTGGGGGCCGCTGTGCCACTGGGCAGGACAAAGTCATCACTCCAGTTGCCGTTGAAGTTCCCACAGAGGCCACAGATCCGCCCACGGAAGGGGCTAGGGATGGACATGAGGACGTGGGCATCACCATCAAAGAGAAGCCACAGCCCCTTGGTTGTCTGCAGAACCATGTTTCGGCCTTCAGCCGTTACCCGCACTGGGCCCATCGCCACAGGCAGGGCCACAGCCTCACCATCCACGGTGACCTGGGTGGAAGGGTCAGGTAGGTCAGGGACTCACAGAACCACAGGTAAGGTTGTCCCCTCATATCTCCAAGGTGGAACTGTGTCTCCATCAGACCCTGAGGGCAGAGCTGTCTCCCTTAGTCCCATTAGGGTTGGGTCATGTTTCTCTCAAAATCCCCAGAGTGAGACCATGTTCCCTTCACACACCTGAGGTGAGACTGTTTCCCCCCCAGACCCTCCAGGGTAGGGCTGTGTCCCCCTCAGAGCCTCCAGGTTGGGGCAATGTCCCCTTCAAACTCTCCAGGGTGGAGCTGTGTTCCCCTCAGACACTCCAGAGCAAGGCCATGTCCCCGCAGACCCCCAGTACAGGGTCATGTCAATTTACCTGCGGCCCCCGAGCCAGGCCCACAACCTGGCCATCCACAGTAACCAGCAGGCGTTGGGGGTCTCCAGTCATGTTCTTCTCCAGCACGATGGTAAAGACCTCGTCCCCAAGCTTTGGGCGGCAGACCTGGGCCAGGACATAGGAGCAGGAGCCGTGCAGGTCATAGACGTGTCCATCAAGGGTGACGTAGTGGACGCCCCCACTAGCCAGGCAGCGGCCACTGCCAGTGGCATGACAGGCTTGGACACCGTCCTGTAACCGGCACTCCTCATAGGGCCCGCAGGCTGTGCCCTCCTGGCAGCTGACATGGCCACCCGGCCCACACTCACAGTGCCGTTCACATTCAGGGCCCTGGTAGAAGGCTTCACCCAGCAGGTAGTAGCGGCCATCGTGGAAGCAGCCACACTGGCCCACAGGTACACAGGTGTCGCCACTGAGTACGAAGCCAGCATCGCAGACACAGCCCTCACGGCAGGCCGGCTCACAGCCCTCAGGCGCTGAGAGGCTCGGGCAGCTCACGGGACAGGAGTCACTGCAGAGCTCGTAGTGGCTGTGGGCAGGGCACTGGAGGGCTGTGGGGACAAGGTGTGGATAAGCCAGGCAGGTGTGATGGTGGGAGTCTGGGGGAGGCCCTGAGTGGGAGAACCTGCCCAGGTCAACCTGGGTGTCTCTGATTGAGTGTGGGGTCTGATCCAGTATATCTGACTGGGATTTACTGTGGGATCTGAGGGGGGGGGGGCGTGGTATATAACCTGGTCTCTCTGACCAGGTTGTGGTGTTAACCCAACTGAGTATTTCTAATCAGGTGACTTTGCCTGGGTGAATCACTGGGATATGCAGGATTCAAACAAACCACAGGCATCTCTGGGTATGTATGTGACTGGGACACAGGGCCAGAGGTATCACAGGACATGAATCTGCCTGAGTGTACCTGGCTGTAGTGTCTTACTGGAGCATCTGCCAGAGGCCCTGTAACCCAATGTGTCTCAGAGTGTGACTGACTGCGTGTATCTCTGTGTGTGAAGCTGACCGGATAAATTAGACCAAGGAGATCTGCCTGAAAAAAACTGCCCAGGACTATCTATGAATCTGTATGGATTTGCCTGGGGCACGTCAGAGTCCTCATCCTATCTGGGTGTATCTGACCAGTTTACCTCAGTGTGAAATCTACCTAAATACTACCGAAGGCATGTGACCAATCTATGTGACCAAGTATATTTCAGTGTGTGAGACAGTCCAGAAGCATCTGACCAGGGTAGCTCACTAGGTATCTCTTACTGTGGGTACCTTGCTGTGTGACTTTGGCAAGGTCAGCCACCCGTCTGTCTTACTAGAAAGTCTGAGTGCATGAATCCCAAGAGTGTCATGGATCCAGGATTTCTGACCAGGTATATCTGAGTCTCTCCCACTAAGGTACCTGACCTGGTGTTTTTCGGTGTATAATGCCAATGAGTTTCCCTGACAGGAGATACCAGGATCAGGGGGAAAAGGATAGTCCTGAGCTCCATGGAGGAGGGGAAGGCACGTGTCTTAGAGTCCTGGGGAGGGCGGGGAGAGACTCCCACTATGTGGTCCATGCATGGATCAGTACTCACGACATAAATCCGGCCGCCTCCACTCGCCGAGCTGGGCCCCAGCGGCCTGGCAGGCTGCCACGTAGGCGGCCACGGCAGGACAGAGGCCTCCTGGATGGCCCTGAGCCTGGCAGGCATCCAGTAAGCAGGCCTGGAAGTACTGCGCGGGTGGCACGAGGCCGTGGCAGGGCGCCAGCGGACCATCGGAGGCCGAGATAATGCCGCAGGCGTCAGGGCGGCCGAAGGGCTCCTGCTGCTCAGCGGTGCACGGCTGCGGGCACGGCCCAGGCACGCACTCTCCGCAGTCGGGGGCACCGCCCACTTGCCAGCCGCTGGGGTTCCCGCCCACCGCCTTGAGGTCGTCCTCGGGTTCCTGGTTGTAGTTCCCGCACAGGCCACAGAGGGCGCCCGCGTACGCCGCCGGCACGCGCAGGCGTACGAAGCTGTTCCCGTCAAAAGCCAGAGAGAGCCCGGAGGCAGTGGCCACTATCACGTCGGCGCCGCTCAAGTGCGCGTGCAGGAGGGAGGCCAGCTGGAAGGGCAGCGACACGAGCTCGTCGTCCACCTGCGGGTGTGGGGCGGAGCGGTGAGCGGCATGCACACGGGTTCGAATCCTGTCTCCGCCAACTACTGGCTGTGGGACCCTGAGCTGGTGTACTCCTCCCTCATAACAGTAATAATGAGCATTTATAGACACGGAGTCACTAGCAACTAACGCTACTCTGAACCAGGAATTTTTCTTAGGCCCATTTTACAGAGGAATAAACTAAGGCTTAGAGAGAGGGACGCCACTGCTCCAAGCCATCCGGCCCCCTAGGCCTGTACTCTGACCCCTTCCATCATGCTCCAGCTAAGCTGTGAAAGGTGCTCAAGGGAATAGCGGGCCTCTTATTGTCTCAGCAACCCCGGGGCTGGCACGTGCTCCTAAGCCCTCTTCACCTGTAGCTGCCGGGGCCAGCGAGCACTCAGGGTCAGGCTGTGGTTGTGGATGTGTAGAGTGACACTGCGCGTGTAGCTGACAGCCTGGCTGCCCCGGTGCTCATTGGCTACAGTGACAGTGAAGTTCTCAGCCCCCGTAGGTGGTGCATGGCAGGGTGCGCTCAGCAAGTACTCGCAGGTGCCTTGGAAGTCGAATCGGTGCCCATCCAGGGTGATATAGTGGGGGTCGCCCCAGGCCTTACACTCAGCTGTGCTGACAGGGTGGCAGCCATGCTGGCCCGAGGGCAGCAGGACACACTCTTCGCCTAGCCTGCAGCTGGCAGGCGTGCAGACCAGCAAGTCACCCCCAGGCCCACAGCGGCACCACTGGGAGCAGGTGGCATCAGCCCAAAACTCGCTGCCTGCCTCATAGTAGGTGCCATTGGCCCAGCAGCCGCAGCCGCCTTCCAGGGGAACACAGCGGTCAGCACTCAACACGAAGCCTGCGTTGCACTGGCAGCCCTCCACGCAGGGGCCCTCACATGGGGTTGGGGTCGTGGGTGCTGCAGGGGATGGACAGCTGGCCGGGCAGGGTGGGCCACAGAGTTCATAGTGGCTGTTGTCTGGGCAAGAGATCTCTGTGGGCAGATGAAGGAGTGGGAGGGAGAGAGAAACAGAGAATGTGTTGGGGTGGGGTCCAAGGACAGGGTAGGAGGAGACAGAGACAGACACAAAGAGGGGCAGACAGAGAGGGAGAGAAGACAGACACAGAGAGACCAAGTGAGATAGACCAAGAGACACAGAATGACAGAGAGGGATACAGAGAGAGAAATGAGAGAAAGAGAGACAGAGACCCAAACAGAGAGTGAGGAAGAGGCAGAGAGAGAGAATGAGAAACAGAGAGACAGAGAGAGACAAAGGGAGTCAGAAACACCAAGAGACAGACACACAGAGAGTAACTAACAAAAAGACCCAGAAGGACTGCAGTGAAACCAAACCAGCCCCACAGAGCCAGGCCCCACCCCGAGTCCCTGCCCTGCTCCCCCAACACTCACCACAGCCGGCCTGTGTCCGCCAGTCCTTGATGACAATCCCAGCAGCCTGGCAGGCAGCAGCATAGGCAGCTAGTGCCTGGCAAAGTATGTCGTGGGCCCCACCACCCAGGCACACATCCAGAACACAACCCTTGAAGAAGCTATCGGGCGGCACAAGGGCATGGCAGGTGGTGAAGGGGCCCCCTGTGCCAGGGACCAGGGGTCCGCAGAAGCCAGGTCCCTCATACTCCTCCAGTCGGTCCTCAGGGCACGTTGGGCAGGACCCCTGACATTCGTTCCAGCACAGTGGGTCCCATCCTGGGACTTGCCAGCTGCCACCCCAGACAGGTATCGAGGGAGCCAGTGTGCCGTTAGGAAAGACTTGGTCATTGTTGGGGTTATGGTCCATGTTCCCGCAGAGCCCGCACACTGCACCATGATAACTACTGGGCAGTGTCACCTCTACCCCCCAGTTCCAGTCATAACTGACTCGCAGCCCGAAGTCAGCCACTAGCACCGCTTTTGATGTGCCCTGGGTCACTGAAAGCCGCCCACCAGCCACGGAGACAGGCAGTGATGTCAGCAAACCGTTCACCTGGAGTAAGGGAGGAAGGAGGCAGATGGGTCACTTGAGGTGGGGACGCCGCAGCTGTGGCCCCATTCTCCCCTCTCTCATCCTGTCAGTGGCTGAGTGCTGCCGAGGCCTTCCTCATGACTGACAGTTATATGGTCATTGGACAAACATTGTAGACGTCTGTTGTTGTCCAGGCCCCGGGGAATGAAACCTTACATCTGCTTTGTTTTCTGGATCTCTCTCTTGATCTCCTTTCTCTCGCTGTATCTCTCCCTCTCCCTCACCGAGGTCTATCCTTCTGGATCTCCTCTCTTTCTCTGAGTTTCTCTCTGTGTATCTCTCTCTGCCTCTGTCTCTCTTTCTCTGGATTGCTTTGTCTGGGTCCATATCTCTTTCTGGATCTTTCTGTCTCTCTCCCTCACTTGCTCTCTGTGTCTGTCTCTCTCTCCTCCTCCCTACCTCGCTTCTCCTCGTTCTCTCCCACTCACTCACCATCCTTATTGATGCCTACCCTGTTCCAAACCTCACTCTGTCCCTGTGAGCTGCCATTAAGCTACATCTCTATTTCCTTGGGCAGAAAGGGTGGCCTTTCTCTGTCTCCCCATCTCCCTGGCTTTCTCTTTGTGTCCCAGTTTCTGCGCTTCTCACTTGTTCTCTCACAAACACGGGTGCTTTCCTGAGGCAGACTCTGAGCTGAGCACTTCACATACACCACCTTGCTGTGGGGCAGCTACAATGCCCACCTGCTATGATGCCCATTTTACAGATAAGGAAACTGAGGCCCACTAAGTAAACTCATAAGGAGGAGAGCCTGGATTCAAACCCAGGTTTATAAAAAGGCGAATGCTGAAGTCCTACATTAAAGCCCCTAGCAAAGGGCTAGGCTCACTTAATTCCCAGTAAAAGGGTGATGTTTTGCTGTAATTATTGTTGTTTGGGTTGCCATTTTTTTTAGGCCTAGTTGAAGGCAGAGAACCTTGAGCTCCTAACCGTGGCCATCAGGACCCCTCCCACACTACTCAGGGGCTCAGGGGACCGGCCAAACATACCCGGACTTTGCCAATCTCTCCCTTGTGGATGGAGATGTTGGTGCCGAGGGTAGTCACAGTGACTAGCTTCACAAAGGACACAGTGGGGTTGCCCCGGTTCTCATTCTTGGTGGTGACAGTGAAGAGTGTCAGGCCCTGGGCGCTGACCCCTGGGCAGCCAGCTGCCGCCAGCACATAGTTGCAGGTGCCCTGGAAGTCAAAGTTCCAGCCATCGAAGGAGTGGTAGTGTGGGTCACCCCACAGCCAGCACGTGGCCTCATAGTTAGGCACGCACATGCCCTGGCCACCTTGGTCTTTGCACGTCTCCTGTGGCCGGCACGTCACACCATGGCATGGGTCTGGGGACAGAAGAGAGAGGACCTTGAGGGGATGCCCACCATAAGGATGGCTGCTCCCCAACTTCTGCCCCAGTCTGTGCCAGGGATACTGGCTCTGAGGGTTACCACAGGTGAGACCAGATTCCAAGTTCCTCACACCTAAGACCCCGGCCCTACAGTTTGCTGTTTCCAGGCCCAGGCTCTGGGAGTCCCCAACATCTGATACTCATGCCCCAGGTGTTGAAGTTCTCCACATCTGAGACCCAGGCCCCAAAGGTCCCTACAACCCAAACCCAGGCCCTAGAGTCCCTACCTCTGAGACCCTGGCCCTGAAGTTTGCTGTCTGAGACCCAGGTCCTGAGGTCCTTGCAGCCAAGACCCAGGCTTTAGGGTCCCTATGTCTGAGACCCAGGCCCTGCAGTTTTCTACATTTGAAACTTAGGCCCAAGGGTTCCCTTGCTTGAGATCTCAGCCCCAGGGGACCCAGGTTGAGACCTGAGCCCCAGGGATCCTTGTGTCTGAGATGCTAGCCCTCAGAGTCACCATATCTGAGACCCAGGTCCTGGAGGTCTCTGTGCCCAAGACCAGGGTTCTAGGGGATCTTCTAGTGAGAACCCAGTGCCAAGGGTCTCATATCTAAGTCTCAAGGCCTGGGTATCCCTCTGTGCAAGACTCCATCCCAGAGGGTTGCTGCATTTGAGACACGAGCCTTGGTGGGTCTCATTTTTCCAAACTTGGAGGGCTTCTGTGTCCAAGACCCTGTCCCTAGGCCATTATATCTGTGACCCAGCTTTTGGAACCCCTGTGTCCAAGAAGCCGGCCTTCAAACTTCCTCCTCTCTCCACCGGTTATCAATTTATTGCCTCTCAGCTTCAAATCCACTCATGGAGTTATGCTTTGTCAGGAGAGGGTGCTAGAGAGACACTGCAGGAGGGAGGGGTTCCTCATCCTGCTTCTATCCTGCTTTGCTCTTCCAGCTCCTGCCTGTATTGGGAGCCACATTACGGAGTCCCACTGTCCCCAGCTGGCTTCCAAGTGAGTCACCATGGTGCCCTTGGCAGGTGGCTTCCCACTGAGTTTCACCAGCACCCTAGTGGGGGTTTCCTTCTTGCCAGCTCCAGCCTGCACAAATCTCTGCCACCCAGTGAGCTACAGCCGCAGCCTCTCCACAGAGATCTGAGTCAGCCTTGGGGTTGGGGCCCCTTTCCCAATTTCTCCCTCCTCTGCTTTAGCCCTAGAGGTAGGGACTACTCCCTATATCCATTATGCTTGTATTCTCTTTACCCTTTAGTATTTAATCACCTATTACAAGTAAATAATTCCTCACATTAAACATTCCCTATTTGAATGACTGTGAGGTTTCTGTTTCCTGACTGGACCCTGATTTATGTGCCCCCTTCCCTGGCATTCCCTATTATCCTGCTCATCAGCTCTGAGGGTCTCAGCCACTGCCCTGAGTGCTGATGGTCCCATTCTCTTATCTTTGGGGGGCTCTCTGCCCTTCGCCCTAAGAAACCAGTCCTGCAGGCGGCTTTGTGTCCCAGATTTAGTCTGGGCAGGTCCTATGTCTGAGACCATATCCCTAGAAATTCCAATCCTCCACTTGACATGGGCCCCCATATCCAAGATCCCCTTGGTGGGGTCTCTGCCCTTGGCCCCGGGAGTCTCTACCTGAGACCTCAGAACTCTGCTTTCTGTCCCTGCCCCCAGGGATCCCCGTCTCCCCTGCCTTTGGGTGCTGGTGTCTGAAGACCCAAGCCTGATTCTACATACCAGTGGTCAGCAAACTATGGCACTCCAAGCTCCCTATTTTTGTATTATAGTTTTATTGAAGCCACACCTCTTCAATTACATAGTCTATGGCTGCTTTCATGACACAAAGGCAGAGTTGAATAGTTGTGACCAAGACCACGTGGCCTGTAAGCTTAAATATGTACCATCTAGTTCTTTAGAGAAAAGGTTTGCCTGTCCCTACCTTACACCGAGGCTCTCTGACATCTACCCTGGGAAACCTAGCCTTGAGGGTCCCCTCAGCCCAGATACTCCCCAAGAGTCCCAGCCTCCCAGACTGGATGGTCTCTTCCTGGCCCTAAGAAGCCCAGCCCAGGTGCCCCCAGGTCTGAGACCTCAATCCTTAGTCCTCTGCACCTCCCACTGTGAACATCCTGGTCACACCACCCTCAGCTCCAGAATCCCCACCTCTGTCCCCAGTTGCATCAGCCGCAGCCCCAGCCCAGCACCTTTGGTAACACAGCTCAGGACACCTCCTGAAGGCTGGCACACCTGCCCTGGCTTGCAGCTGTGATCCTGGCACACCATGCCTTGACCCGCATGGCACACGCACTGCTGCTGGCAGCTGTCAGTGAGTACTGTCTGCTCCAGCTGTGGAGACAGAGGACATGGCCATCAGGTACCCCACAGTGGGAGCTGACTCCAGCCTCTCTGGTGTTCCAGGCACAGAGGGGTCCCATGGATATGAAAAGAGCATCTCTCAGCAGGGTGGCCCATGCTATGAAACTGATGCACAATGTGGCCTTGGGACACAACTCATTCATTTATTCATTCACTTTCATTCATTTACTCATTCATTCATTCCAAAATATCCACTCAATGTCTACTGTCTAGGAGAAATGGTGTGACATTGGAATTAAGAGCATATTGCCTAGGTTTGAACCCTGTTTCTGCTATTGCCAAACTGTATAACTCTGGGCAACTTACTTAACCTCTTTATGCCTCAGTTTCCTCATCTGTAAATTGAAGATAATAATATCACCTACACATGAAAGTATAATTTAGTTAATAATACATGTAAACTACAGATGAAATGAAAAGGGACTTCCTTTAAATAATCCAACTTGGAGGCAAAGGAGGGTAGAAATAAAACAAGACTGGTAAAATGCTAATTACTTTTTAAGCAAAGTGATGGGTGGGTAGGTATATGGAAATTCATTCCACTATTGTCTGAACTTTCATGCATTTGAAAATTTTCATAATAAAAAGTTTATGTGCATGTAATACATATAAATAAAATATATACGCATAGCATTCAAAACAGTAATGGGCATGTAGTAAGCACCATCTATGTATTTGCTGTTATTACTATTATTATTTGTGTGAGAACAACATAGAGGGCCCTGCCCTCAAAGAGCTCACAGTCCAGTGAGGGAGACAGACTTTAGACGAACACACACTCAAGTGAGGAGAGGGTGCTGGAGACTAACCATGAGAGAGTGGAAGAGGGAAGAAGCAGGAGGAGTTAGCAGCTGGTATAACAGAGACAAAATTTCATGTTTGTGGTCAGGAAGGCCACCTTTGCCAGACCAGGGATACAAAGCCAAAACCTGACCTGGGGAGCCAGGGGAGGGTTTAAAGTTTCAGGGCCTATGGTCATATTTAGAAAGGTTTTTCCCAATGCCATGTAAACGGGTGGACCAGAGGGAGCAAAAGTGGGGACTCGGAGGAACCCAGGTGGGAGAGGACAAGCTGGACCAAGGTGGGACCATTGGGAGAGAAGAAGGGCTGATGGGCAGTGGGAGGGGGCTCCAGGACGAGGCCCCATGTTCTCTCCCTGATGGCTGGTTCCTACCTCATAGTAGACGCCGTTGTGGTAGCAGCCACATTGCTGGATGGGCACGCAGGCTTGGCCATCATAAAGGAAGCCGTGGTCACACTGACAGCCTTCAGCACACCCATCTGGGCACTGTGGGGAGGCACTGAGAGCTGAACAGCCCAGGGAACAGGTGTCCGCACAGACCTCATAGTGGCTGTTGGGGGGGCACTCCATCGCTGCAAGGGGGGTTACCGATCAGAGCCACAGGGAGGGAGGGGCTTCAGGGCCCTGGGTCTACCCTTCTGTGCATCAACCTCCCCACTCCCTGCCTCAGTCTCCCCTCTCACTCACGACAGAAAGATTCACTCCGCCAGGTCTCCACGTGGCCTCCAGAGGCTTGGCAAGCACTCACGTAGGCATGAATGTTGGTACAGAGAATGCTGAGGTTCCCACCACCCAGGCAGAGATCAAAGACACAGTCTTGCAAGGGACCCTGGGGGTTGACCAGCTTGTGGCAGGAGGCCAGTGGCCCTGTGGGGCTGGTGAGGAGCCCGCAGAACTGCTCCTTCTGATACTTCTCCTCCAGCTCAGCACTACATTCGGGGGTGCTGGGAGTGCAGCCCTTGCTCCCGTGCTCGCAGGTGGGCGGCGGCAGGCAGGGAGAACCGGGCACTGTCTCCTCCCACGAATTGCCAAACTCGTTGGGATTGTCTGCCTGCGAGCCATTGGGCTTCCGGAAGTCATCCTTGGGGTCACCATTGTAGTCCCCACACAGGCCACACATTTGCTGGTAGTAGTTGCCTGGGATGGTGACCTGCACATAGTACTGGAGGTCATAGGCCACACGCAGGCCAAAGTTGGTCTCGATCACAATGTCTGAACCATGCTGGGAGGCACGGATCTGGCCTTCGGCCAGCACCACCGGCAGCTTCAGGTCCACACCGTTGACCTGGGAGGTGGGAGATGCCATGCTTCAGAAGGTACACTTGCAGGGGGTCAGACCCTACTTCAAATCCCTGCCTGACACTGAAGATCTGTGTGACCTCACCTCTCTGGCCTGTTTCCATGTTTGTAAAATAGGTATAATAACAGGGTCTTGTAGTAGATTGAACAGTGGTCCCCAAAAGATATGGCTTTGCAGATGTAATTAGGGTAATGATCTCAAGATGAGATCATCTGGATGAGGGTGGGTCCTAAATCCAATGACAAGTGTCGTTATAAGAGCCAGAAGAGAAGACACAGAGAAACACAGAGGACAAAGCCATGTGAAGATGAAGGCAGGGGCTGGAGTGTGGCCACTAGCCAAGGAGCACCTGGAGTCACCAGAAGCTGGAGGAGGCAAAGAAGGATCCTCCCCTAGAGCCTTTGGAAGGGGTGCAGCCCTGCACACACCTTGATTTTGGACTTCGGGCCTCCAGAACGGTGAGTAAATAAATTTCTGTTGCTTTAAGCCACGAAGCTTATGTTACAGTAGCCACAGGAAACTAATTCAGGCCTCAAGGGAGTGACAATCTTACCAGCCATCCTTTATTACCACTCGATGTGGTCATCAATAATGCAGTGGTTGACCCTGGAGCCACGTGCCTGGCTTACCCTCTTTGTGACCCTGGGCAGATGATTTACCTCTTTGTGTTTCTGTTTCCTCATCTATTAAGAGGGAATAAGGTGCCTACCCCATAGGGCTGTTGTCAGGATCAGGTAAATTAATATCTGTAAAGTGCTGAGAAAAGTAGCTGGCACAGATTTTGTGCTCTGGGAGCATTCACTGGTATTAGCAGCTATGAACGAAAGTTTTCATTTTGAAGAGTAAATGGGCACTAAGGTTTTTTGCTTTAAGCATTGGTGGGTGGAAAGTCAGGCTACATTCCTGGGGAAATAAACTTCAAGCCCATGAGGACCCGTGGTTTCAGTTGAAGGCTACTGGACACAAACAAAGCCTTGTAAATCCACCTGATTAACACACTTGCTCGTCCATTCTTATCACAAAGTGCACACTGGATTCTTTTGGAGGTGTGAGGAACCAGGCAAGAAGGCAAGAGAAAGACATGTTCCTGGCTGAGTCTCCTAAAAACATAGTCAACTGCCATACTTCCCAAGCAGGGCCAGGTAATAGTTAAGGGCAAGTGACTTAACATGTGTGCCTCAGTTTCCTCATCTGTAAAGTGGAGGGATATATTAGTTTTCATCTCACAGGGAAGCCAGGAAATTCAGTGAGATGCGAATAACAAGAACACCAACAACTCATGCATATTTAGAGCAAACTATAAGTAAGATGCTATTCTAGGAGCTTGGGATCCATTAGGGAATATATGAAATCATGTCATGCATGCCCAGTGCATAGTGAGCACCTGGTCAGGTCTGCTGCTTATCAGTATTCTCTTCAGTACTGCTACTAGAACAATGGCTGCGTGCCTGCATTGTAGTGGGACCTCTGGGGAAATCCCTCCAGTGTAACTGAAATCCCATTCTCCATATGAGACCAAGTCCTTCTAGGTCAGGAAACCCAGAATGGCACAGGGTCCAGTGGGTGGTATGCTGGCACATGATTCTAGGTTTAAGTTCTGCCTTTACTGGAGGACTTTGGGCCAGTGATGAGACCTCCCCTCTAAAAAATAAAGCAAATCATAGTGCCTCCAGCTACTGTTGCTAGGATAAAATGACACCATGGACATGCAGTGCTTAGCAGCCAACAAGGCCTGGGGTCAGCTGTGTTAAAACTGTAGCTGCTATTATGGTTATTGCTGTTAAGAGGGTGACAGGGTCACCCACAGATTGTCCTCTATCCCTGAATCTTTCCCACCCCTGAACTTTCCCAACCTCTGATTGCATCATGTCTTGCCAAGGGTTGGGATGCCAGGGAGGTGACTGGGGTAGACACTGGGGGTGGTATGGAGGGAAGATAGGGTGGGAGGGAGAAGGGGGTGGGAGAGATGTTCAGAGGGGATAGTCGATGGACAGAGGGGCAGAGAGGGGGGAGACTGAGCCACATGGGAGCAGGTCTGAAGTCCCCAAGGCTCTCACTCTGGGTTCTGACCAGCATCTCCTCTTCTCAGGGACCCAATGCTTCCCAGAGCACCCTGGGCTCTGTGCCCCTGATCCTGGGCTGAGAGCTGCCTTGCTCCACCCACAGGTGGCCTTCCATCCCAGGGTTCCTCCCTCCACGCCCCACCTCTGCTCTCACCGTGACCTTCTTCTGCCCCTGCTCCAGCCGCAGGGTGAAGTTAGCCACCTGGACCGTGATGTCTCTGGTCACACTGACTTTCCCATTGCCCCAGGCCACATTCTCCTGCAGAACGGCAAACTGGTGCAGGCCGGGTCGGGTCCCGCAGGTTCGAGCCAGTGTGTACACACAGGTGCCCATGAAGTCGAAGCGGCGGCCATCGAAGGTAGTGTAATGGGGGTCTCCTGATGCTTGGCAGGTGGCAGAGCCCACAGCCACACAGCCCAGGATGCCTCTGGATGGCTGGCAGTCCTCATGTGGGCCGCAGGTGAAGGGTTCACAGGACACCAGGCCGCCCTCCTGGCATTGGCAAAGGGAAGTGCAATTGGACCCAGGATGGAAGGTCTGGCCTGGCAGGTGGTAGGTGCCCTCATGTATGCAGCCACAGGAAGCCAGAGGCACGCAGGATTCGCCACTGAGCACAAAGCCCTCGTCGCACACACAGCCCTCATGGCATTCTGAGCCACATCCCCCAGGCACTGGGAGGTCTCCACAGGACAGCGGGCAGCCGTGGGAACACACCTCGTAGTGGCTGTGGGGTGGGCAGCTCAGTGCTGCAGGGAAAGGAGTGTCAGGATCAGGAACTCCTGCTTCCAGGGCGACACAGTTGACCCCCAACACATACACATGTGCGTGCACACACATGCACACACACTCATACATGAGCAGTCCAGCTGCAAGGAGCCCCTATGCTCAGTGGGGCCTGAGGAAGACAACATATCACAGTTAATCTGATCCTGATAATTTAGATTCTATTCCAATTTCACCATGGTCCAGGGTTATCTGAAATGTCTTTAATGACCTTATTCAAGTTGGTTACAGGCTGTTGATATGTGGCACCTATTTTAAACATGCATATGCGTGTCTGTGTGTATAATCTATGCAGTGTATTGTGAATGCAGTACTTTTAGCTTCTTCCTTCTGTAGTAGTAACATATTTAGCCAGCATTGTAAAGAGAAAACAAAACAAAACAAAACAAAAACCTTCCTGCTCCCCTCCCCAAACTCCAGTCACTTCAGTCTATAAACTAAATAAAAAGACTTAAACTAAAGCAAATCAAGCCTCTATTTGTGCTGTCTATTACATTAGCCTCCAGCCACTTGTGGCCATTTAAACGTAAGTTAATTAAAATTAAATAAAATTGAAGATATAATTCCTCGGTTACACTAGCCCCATTTCAAGTGCTCAACAGCCACATGTGACTAGCGGCAATCATATTAGATCGTTCAGATATGGAACATTTCCATCATCACCAAAGTTCTATTGGACAGGACTATCCTAGATCAGGAAAATCAGGGGGACAGAGGGACAAGATAAACAACTCCACGAAGAAGCAACTAGCCAAATCCAGAAAGTGGGAAATTCTTTGGGACAAATGACCTGTTTTTTTTTTTTTCTTTCAATAAATAAATGGAGGGAGAGATAGAGAAATAGACACGTGATAAAGCAAGTAGAGTGAAATATTAGATTGTAGAGTTTAGGTGGCGAGTATATGGGTATTTACTGTAAAATTCTCTCAACTTTTCTGTGTATTTGAAAATCTTTATACTCACGGCAAAGTTTCTCACTCCTCCAAGGGTGTACGGTGGCCCCAGCAGCCTGGCATGCAGCAGCATATGTGGCCAACGCATCACACAGTGGCGTGGACTGGCCTGGCAGCAGGCAAAGGTCATAGACACAGTCACGCACAGCACCCTCAGCATCCACCATGACATGACACTCCCGGAAGGGCCCCTCAGGGTCAGCAAGGATCCCACATTCCTTCTTGCTCTGCAGCTCCTGGGCCACCAGGGAATCCAGCTTGGGACAGTCACCTGGTTCAGCCGCTCCGCAGCCAGACCTTGTCTCCTCCTGCCAGCTGTTCCCAAAGGCCAGTGCATTGGCAGCTTGGCCCCCACCCCGCAGAGCCAGGTCATCACCTGGGTCCCCATTGAAGTTCCCACAGAGCCCACACAGGGCCCCAGAGTAGCTGCTGGGCACCTTGGCAGTCACTAGGGCATTCCAGTTGTAGGTGACCGTCAGGCCAAAGTCCGTGCGCACGACAGCATCATTGCCCTGGCGGAACACCTGAACCTGCCCATCTGCTGCATGGAAGGGCAGGTACTGAAGGACACTGTCCACCTGGATAGAGATGTGGGAGAACCAAGTGGTCAGGGTATTCATTATTCTGTGGCCCACCCCTCGCTCACTTGGCTCCAGCTACCTTGATCCCTTGCTATTCTGTGAATGCATTACACTCAGTCCCACCTCAGGGCCTTTGCACTGAATGTTCCTTCTGCCTGGTGCACCATTCACCACTCTTCATCCTTCAAGTATCAGCTTAAATCCAAATCCCTAACCCATGGCCTTCAAAGCCTACATGATCTGTCTCCCCATTACCTCCCTGACCTCATCTCCTCTCACTCTCCCCCTCACACGTTCTGCTCCAGCCACACTGGCTTCCATGATAGTTCCCTAGCTCTTTGAGTTTATTCTAGCCTACATTACCTACCATGGTACCTTTGTACTTGCTATGCCCTCTTTCTGGAGTACCACCCATTACTCTTTACCTGGCCACTTCCACTTCATCTTTTAGGTGTCAGATTTGATCCAAACTCTTCATAATGGCCTAAAAGGCCCTGGACAATCTGAGACCCACTACTCACCCATTTAGACTCCTGGTACCGCCCCAACCACCACCCCTGCAACTCCAGCCATGCAGGCATCTTGAACTCACCAAGCTCAGCCCAGCCTTAGGGCCTTTGCACTTGCTGTCCCCCCTGCTTGCAACATTCCCACCCTCTTCCACATCCCTATTCTTTGCCCGGCTGCCTACTCCTTGTCCTTCATATCTCACTTCAAAATCTAACTCCTCCACCCACCAGGCCCTGCCTGTCCCCACTTTTCTGACCTCATCTCTACCAACCACTCTATCCCATCTTCCCAACTTCATTCTTGCAAGTGCATCCTCATTGTCCTCTATGCTGTTCTGAGCTCTTCTAGCTCAGTCCAGCCTCAGTCTTTGCACCTGCTGTTCTCACTGCCTAGTAACTGTTGCTCTTCACCTGATGGCCTCCTCCTCATCCTTTAGGTTTCAGCTTAAATAAAAAACCTGATAGTAGCCAGACCCTGCCTCATCTCCCACCTCACTCTCCCTTAGTCGCTGCAGTCCAGCCTCACTGGCCACTTTGCTGTTCCTCAACCCTGCAAACTTATTCCTGCCCCAGGATCTTTGCACTTGCTATTCTTTCTTCCTGGAATACCCTTCTGCCCACATCTCTCCCTGCCTCTCTCTTCCATCTCTCTCTTCAGGAGAGTCAATAGAGTATAATGGTTAAGAATACTGACTCTGGAGCCAGACACTCTGGCTTCAAATCCTTGGTTTGCCATTCACTAGCTGTGTGACCTTAAGTAGGTGACTTAACCTCTCTGTGCCTCAATTTCCTCACTTAAGATGAGCTACTTCACAGGGTTATTGTGGAGACTGAATGAGTTAACATATGTCAAGCATTTAACACATTTAAGTAACGTAATATATGCTAGTTATTATTATTCAAGCCTAATCTTAAATGTCATCTCAGAGAAGTAGGAATATAAATATTAATAATTATGCCTTCTGTTTATCTAGAGGTTTCTCTATGCTAAACACTGGGCTTTATGGGCGTTATTTCCTTTACTCCAAGGTTGCTGTGAGGATTATAAGTTACGGTATGTGAAGGATTTAACGCAGTGCCTGGCATATTGAAAGTTCTCTTGATCTTTCCCATTTCCCATGATCTGACCCATTCCCCCCCCTAGGGCATGGGCCACTGCCCCAAATGCTCAATAATAATTATTAGCTATTGTTGTGAATCTCCCAACAATCCCACTTCTCCATTTTTATCTTTTTTTGTTTTTAAGAGAAAATCAGTGGTTCTCAACATCCACTGTGTAGTAAACCCTCTGAGAATACTCTGCTCAGAAACCTGTGGCCATGTAGACTCATCTGTCAGGCCCCCCACCAGCACCCTGGCCTGAAAAGTTGGGTGAGTGCCTCCGTTATCCCCTGTCCCCCACCTCTAGTTCTGGCATTTCACATATCACCTGACATGTCATCTTGCTCTCTGAAAATCTATCCTCTTCCAGAAGATGCACAAATCTACAATTCCAAGGGTTCATAACAACAAAAATAATAACAGCCAACATTTACTGAACTTAAACACCCTTCTATTATTAACTCACCAACTCCCCACAACCACCCTGCGAAATGCCTCCCACCCACAACACACCCTCTTATCATTCCCGTTGACAGAGAACAGAACTGAGGCTGTGAGAGACAGTCACCCAGCCAAGGCGAGGCAGCGCCACCTGGCTTGGGGCCCCGGGCCTTAACCACTGGCCATAAGATCTTTTAACATCCCCCCGCCCTCCCAGCTCTCCTACTCTTTCGGGGGATCTCCTGCCCCTGCACCATGCCGTGGGCGCGCGTCGCTCACCAGCACTTGCCCGGGGTGCTCCCGGCGCACGGCCACGGTCACGCCGCGGGCCTCCACCCGCACGGCGCGCGTGTAGCTCACGGTCTGGCTGCCTCGATACTCGTTTTCCACCAGCACCCGGAAGGCCGGCAGCGAAGCGTTCTGGCTGCACAAGCCGACCAGCAGGTAGGTGCAGGTGCCCATGAAGTCGAAGCGCCGGCCATCGAAGCTCACGTAATGCGGATCTCCAGAGCCCTGGCAGCTCCCGAAGCCGTCGGGGTAGCAACCCAGGAGGCCGTTCTGGACGTCGCAGCGCTCGCCCTCCGGGCAGCCCTGCGTGTCGCGGCAGCTCACCTGCCGGGTGGCCTCGTCGCAGGAGCAGCGCCGCCGGCACAGGTCGTCGGCCCACACCTCCTGGCCGGGAGAGAGGGGGCGGCCCTGGAAGGTGCAGCCGCACGACGAGGCCGGCACGCAGGCGCCGCCGCTGGCCACGAAGCCCGGGAGGCACACGCAGCCCTCGACGCACGGGCGCCCGGAGCAGTTGGACGGCGCCGCCTCCGAGTTGCAGGTGGCCGGGCAGGCGGGGCCGCAGAGCTCGTAGCGGCTGTTGGCCGGACAAGCCAGGGCTGCGGGGAGACGGGGGCGGGCGGGTCAGGCCAGCGCAGCAGCGTCCTCGAGGGGCGCCCCGACTTCTCTCCCCAAACCCTGCGCCTCTGTGAGCTTGCCATCTCAATTAACGTCCCTTCCATCCTTCTAGGTGCTCGGGACCGAACGGCAGAGATGTAGTTAACCAGCACCGGCCCCATTCACTGGACAACCAATCGGTGAGTAAATCCTGGGAGCTCCATATTCAAAATATATTTTGCCCCCATCCCACCCTGACCCCTCTGCCTGTGCCTCCCCGATGCTGGCCCTGACTATGCCTCCTCATTCGGGTTCTGACCACTCTGGACTGTCACTGACTAGTGACGAGTCTGCCCCAACTTTAGGCTCACTGTGGGCAAAGCCTGGCTGTCTTGGCCATTGCTGGGTCCCTGGCATTGCTCAGCACTAGGCTGGACCACAGTAAGTGCTCAGATATTTAGCAGATATCCGAGGAGGTCTCCTGCCCCTCATCATGTGGCCCTAGCCCCCACCCAGGGCATCACTCACGGCAGTTGGCTGGTGACCTCCAGTCCCCAACAGAGATGCCAAGCTCCACACAGGCCTGGGCATATGTGCTGAGAGCACGGCATAGACTGAGCCGTTCCCCGCTGGTCACACACAGGTCGTACACACACTCCTCCTGGAAGGGCTGGGGATCCAGGGTATCATGGCAGACAGTGAAGGGGCCATCAAGCCGGGTCAGCATGCCACAGAGACCATTGCCTTCATAGTGTTGGGCCTGGCCCGGGGTGCAGGAGGGACAGTTGCTCTGGCAACCATCCTCGCACAGGTAGTCCCCATCATCTAGCTTCCAGCTCTTGGCAAACTCCACAGCATCAGGAGCCGGCTCCAGGTCGGGGGTAAGGAAGTCATCAGTGGGGTCGCCATTATAATTACCACACAACCCGCACACCTGGTTGTGGAATTTTGTGGGTAGACTCAGTGTCACCTGGCAGTCCCAGTTGTAGGTGACCACCAGCCCGAAGTCCAGCTCCACCACAGCCTGGTTCCCGCTCTGATACACACGCAGGCGACCCTCGCCCAGAGAGGCGGGCAGGCATGAACGCTGGTTGTCAATCTGCAGAGGGGGTGAGGAGGGACTGGTCATACCCCTGTGCGGTCTGGCCTTTGGCCTCCCTCTCCACCGACTTGCTTCCCCTGCTCTAGCTGCACTAGGATTCCTTCCTTCTGTCACTGACACCATCCAAGACTCAGGATCTTTGCTCTTGCAGATCCTGTGGCCTGAAATGTCCTTGCCCCAGATGTGCACGTGGCTCACTCCCTTACCTCCTGTAAAATATTTGCTCAAGTGTCCAACAGCCACTAGTAAGAACATCCCTGACTGATTCCTCTCTACTCTCTGTTCTTTTTCCCTGCTTTATTTTTTTCCTATAGCTTCTAGCCTTCTAAAATATAATTTGCAAATTAATCATGTTTATCATCTAACTATCCTAGAATGTCAGCTCCACAAAGTCAGGGACTTTTGTCTGCTTTGATCAGTGTTTTATCTCCAGTGCCTAGAACAGTGTTTGGTAGACTAGCAGGTACTCAATAATGAATGACGTCACTGCTGCATTAAATAAATATCCACTGGGTACTCAGCACCTGGCCATGGATTGGGAGATCCTGGAGATACAGCAGTAACAAAGACAGCCCCAGGCCCTACTCTCATGGGGCTCTCAGCCCACTGGGAGAAACAGACTCATCAGCAGATAATGACAGCTGACTGGTCAGGGCCAGGATGGGGAAGGCACAGGCAGAGGGGTCAGGGATGGGATGGGGAGGCCCAGGCAGAGGGGTCAGGATGGGATGGGGAGGCACAGGCAGAGGAGTCAGGGATGGGATGGGGAGGCCCAGGCAGAGGGGTCGGGGGTGGGATGGGGAGGCACAGGCAGAGGGGTCGGGGATGGGATGGGGAGGCACAGGCAGAGGGGTCAGGGATGGGATGGGGAGGCCCAGGCAGAGGGGTCAGGGATGGGATGGGGAGGCACAGGCGGAGGGGTCAGGGATGGGATGGGGAGGCACAGGCAGAGGGGTCAGGGATGGGATGGGGGAGGCACAAGCAGAGGGGTCAGGGCCGGGATCGGGGAAGACAAGAGGCTTTGGGAGCCTAGAAAAAGGGCCAGACCCAAACTTGCCAGTCAGGGAAGGCTTCCCAGAGGAAGGAACCACTAAGATGAGCTTTAAAGGAGCAGTGAGAGACAGCCAGGAAAACAGGGAGGGGGAAGGATATTCCTGTGCAAATGTCCTGAGTGGAGAGAGAGCTTGGCCTGTCTATCAGGCTAGGTGTTATGGACTAAATGTTTGTGGCCCCCAAAATTCATGTGTTGAAATCCTAACTTCAATATGATGGTATTAGGAGGTGGAGCCTTTGGGAGGTAAGTAGGTCATGAGGATTAGCGCCCTCATGAATGGGATTGGTGCCCTTATAACAGAGGCCCCAGATACCTCTCTCACCCTCTTTCTACCATGTGAGGATACAATAAGTCGCAACCTGGAAGAGGAGTCTCATCCAAACCCAAGCGTGCTGGCACCATGGTCCCATACTTCCAGCCTCCACACTGTGAGAAATTCGTTGTCCAGGTTATGGTACTTTGTTACAGCAGCCTGAACTAAGACACCAGGAGACACACTAATCTAGTGCTAATCTAGTGTGTCTCACATTCTCTGAGATGTGCCAGAGCTGAGACCTGAGGGTGGAGAAGTCTCAGCCAAGAGGATGGGCTATGAAAAAAAAAGCAGCAGGCAGAGGGGACAGCATGGGCAACAGCCCAAAGGGAAGACAGAGCATTCACTCATTCAAGCATTCAGCAAAGCCTCTGTGAGTTCTGCAATGTGTCCAGCTCTGTGCTAGGCAGTGCTAGGGACACTGCAGAGACTGAGACAGCCCACAGCTCCACGTTCAAGGCTCTCAAGTCCAGGATGGCTGTTCAAATCTGCCTCTCCCCTAAAACAAGTAGGAATTAATTAATTGCAGTAACATGGAAAAAATGTCAAGAGCATTATGCTGAGCAAAAGAAACTTTACACAAAAGGCTTCTTATACTATATGATTCCGTTAATATGAAGTTCTTGAACAGGCGAAACTAATCTATGGTGGAAAAAAAAAAATCACAACTGTGATTGCCTCTAGGGATGGTTTGGGAATTGTTTGGCAAGGGGCATGAGGGAATTTTCCAAGCTGATGAAAATATTCTATATTTTAATGGGAGTTTTGATTACACATTTGTTAAAGCTCAGTAAACTACAGTTAAGATTTGTGAATTTTATTATATCTAAATTTTATCTCAAAAATAAGCAAAAAAGAAGTAAAAATATTGCATTCTAGTTAATAATATGCATGCTGAAGTCTTTTTGGTAAAGTGTACTGACGTCTGGAACTTACTCGGAAGTGCATAAAAAATAAGAGGGATTGTTGAATGCACAGAGGGATGTACAGATGGATAGATGTGCGATAAATCAAGAATAGCAAAATGTTTAGAATCTAGGTGATGGACATATGAGTGTTCATTGTACAGTGATTTAAACTTTTATGGATGTTTTAACATTTTCATAATAACATGATGGAAAAAAAGGAAATAATTGCTCTAGGGTGTCATTTGCATTGGCCAAGTAGGAGTAATGCACTTACCAGAGGCAGAACAGCCTAGAATTAAGAAGCCCACCTGTGTTCCCAGCACCACCTCTTATTGGCTGTAAACCCTTGGGAAGCCATTTGCCTCTCTCAACCTCAGTTTTCTCATCCGAACGTGTTCATGGTAATAATGCCTACACCCCTCAGAGCTGCTGTGAGCATTAAATGCGTTAAGACAAGGAAAGTGCTAAGAAACCGATCTGGCGCACAACAGGTGATCACTAAATTTAGTGATTTAGTCACTTAAATCCTTCATTGTCTAACAATGAAGATACTAGTTTCCTTTTTTATTTATTTTCTTTCTTTCATTTTTTTCTTTTTGCTATTATAAACCATTTGGCATAGGCTTTTTCCCCTAACCATCTCTCTGAGCATCCTTAAAATTTCTAGAAGTGGAATTGCTGGAGGAAAGGATTTTAAGGTTCCACTACTCATTTTCCGATCCCCCGTCCCCACCGCCCACCTCCATGGCCCACTCCTCTGCACCCTCCACACCATGGCAACGGGCTTGGGTCTGGGGTCTGACATCCGGGCTTTGCCTCCGCCTTCGGACTGGCGGCTCGTGCGTGTTCAACCCCGAAGCCTCTCGACACTCACCCGGGCGAAGCCAACTTCCCCGCGGGCCAGCGACACGGCGTGGCTGTAGGCGCGCACGGTGACTAAGCCCACGTAGGAGACCTGGCGGCTGCCCCGGTGCTCGTTCTTGGCCTCCACGCTGAAGGCGGGCAGGGTGTTGTCCTCACTGCACAGCTCGGCCATAGTGTACAAGCAGGTGCCCATCATGTCGTAGCGACGGCCGTCGAAGGTGGTGTAATGGGGGTCCCCCTGGGCCCTGCAGACGGCCGTAGGCTCCGCCACGCACTGGGCCTTCCCGCCCACCAGCTGGCAGCGCTGGGAGGCTGCACACTGCACGCCTTCGCAGGACGGCTCCGGCTCCGCCGGGGACAGCTGAGCTGCGGAGGGGAGCGGGCATGAAAACACAGAGTCAGAAGCTCCCCTGGGGCAGGACTCCGGGGACTCTCCCGCCGTGGGGGTTTGGACAGTCCGCTCACAACTGCCCATTTCAGAGGTGGGAAAACTAAGGTCTGGAGCCTCACGGAGAGAGAGCTGCTCAGGCCTCTGAAAACCCCAGGTCTTCTGATTCCCCAGTTTGACGCAGCTCAGCTCAGAACAATGGAATATAGTGAGAAGGAGAGAACAGGAACACTGAAATGTTCATTTGTGTTTTTCTCTCCCTCATTCCCCCTCTTCCCTTCCTCCCACCAAGGTCAAAAGGCTAAGGGATTTTTTTTTTTTTTTTTAGGACAGAAAATGGAAAAGACTGTTTAGCAGAATGGAAATGACGAGGTAGGAATACTGGCTTAACCGACTAGCTCTGTGACACTGGGCAAGTTATTTTAAATTCCTGGGGCCTCAATTTCCTCATCTGTAACATGGGGATGATAATACCGTCAGGGATTTGGGGAGGTGTTGTCAGGTTTAAATAAGCTAAAACAGAAGTTAGGTTTGGAACTGAACCAAGATGTTAAATTGAGTGTTACCTACTATAATTAATCAGCCACCCCTCCCCCATTCTACTATTCAAGCCCACAGTGGCCCCTTGAAATTAGGTGGTTTCCATGTCCTGGAGGGTGGGAGGAGGGGCATTTTTGTCAGGACGTGGAACCCTAGTGTCTAAGGTCCTAGCCTGGGGGAGACCACATAGGAAGAAACAGCCCTTCTTTTCTTCTTCCTGGTCTTCAAATGCTCTTGCTTGCTGACCCCTCATAATAATAGCTCAGCCTTACCTAGCCCTAATCTCTTGCCAAATACCGCTCTCAGTGCTTTGCAACTGTTAATTCATTCTACCCTCACTACAGTATTGTGAGGAAGGTTCAGTTTTTATCCCCATTTTACAGATGTGAAAACTGAAGCCCAGAGAAGTAAAGTCACACAAGCAGGGCTGGGATTTGAAACTGGGCACCCTGGCTCTAGCATCTGTGTCCTCAAATACCACATGCACAGCCTGGTGGCAGCTCCTCGATGGGCTAAACCTGAGGACACACACAGGGCCAGGTCTAAACAATAACTGTGTCAAAATATGTGAAGCACCTAGAAATTCCATTCCTGGTATACTGAAATATACTCCCCCCCACCCCAACATGGTAGTCATCATTAATATTGCACTTTTAGATCTCCTGAATATGAGGTATGGAGAGTGGCAGTTAGCAACTGGTGTAGCTGGTTGCTAAAATAAAAAAAAGTATTTCCAAACTGGTTGGTACGAAGCTGCTGACCTGGCCCCCTCAACCCCCAAAGATGCCTCCCTCTTGGCACCCTGGCTCTCCCCTGGGCCACTTCCCTGACCTCCCACAAACCAACAGACAGGGGCCCATGCCGGCACCGTGGGGTCTTCCAGGACCCTGCTGCAGTGCTCTCACTGGCACTTCTTCAAAGTGGTTGTGCCCTGGGTCAAGATGGTTGCTCAATATTTTGAATATTGTTCCTGAGAAGAGGGATGGGGCTGGGACGACTTAAGGAAAGATTTCAGGGAGGATGGAAGTAGGGGGTGGGCAGCCCAGCTGAGCCAGGAAGTCACAGAGGAGCAGGTAGGTGGGAAAGGTATCACCAGGTGGACAGGGCCAGGGGTCATTTCCCATTACTCACTATGGCCGCAGGAAGCTGTTGTCCCATAGCCCATAGCCTGGGCCAGCCCTAAGGTGAGCAGCCCGAAGGTGGTGGTGGCCCCAGCCATGTGGATACTGTCAGCAGTGTTGAGGTCCACTTCAGCATATGAGAACTCACTGCCTGGCACAGCCATCCAGGTCAGGTTGGCTCCCAGTGTACTCCCGTCCAGGGTCAGCCCATCAGTAGCCTTCGTCTCTGTCACCACTAGGACCACGTCCTCAGAGCCTGGCACACTCTTGACTACATAGGCAGAGCAATAGCTTGCCACATCTGGGATCAGGATCAGGTAGGGGTCATAAGTTATTCCATTTCTTGTGGCACCTGTGCCAAACAGCAGGACCTGGATGCCCACATCTGCAGACAGGTAGAGTGGCTGGGATGACCGGACATCAAACTCTACCACTTTACCCGTTTGAAGCGCTTGGGAGCTAGTGGTACCCCCGTGGTTGTAGGTCAGCTTTGTGGCCTGACTGGCCACAACATAGACCAGATCATAGCGTGTCTGGCAGGCCAGAGGGGGCACCACGTAGTGAGTGCCCCAGGCGGACGTGGGTAGCAGCTGCTCCACCACGTGGTCACAGTATGTGAGTTTCTGGACACAGCTGTGGCCAGAGAAGACAGCCACGGGGCCACTGGCTGTTACTTTTGATCCTGAGAGATCAGCTGTGCTCTGTACCTGGGCCACATTGTAGGGCTTCAGAGTCACGTTTAGGACATTGCCTGCTGGGTAGACCTTGTCCTGGAATGTCACTGCCCCCTTCAGCTCGATACTGACTGAGGCACCTGTTGCACCAGCCACCACAGCAAACTCCTTAACATAGTTGGATGAGATGCCGGGGGGTGTGAGCACAAAGTACTCTGTGCCCAGGACATGAGCAGGCCACAGCAGCGTCAGCCCCTGTGTGTGGGGCTTAGCATTTAATGCCTGCACAGAGATGGTGCTGCTAGAGCGGACCAGCACTGCATGCTGGGAGATTTTGCTGCCGGTCATCTCAGCCTTGTCACTGATGTTGACCATGACTGACTCCCCAGGCTTGACTGTGACCTCCTGCGAGGTGTTATCTGCGTAGCTGAAGATGGAGACGGAGGTGGGGCTTTCTGACAGACTGGAGATAAGGAGGTGGAGGAAGGCCGTGCCATACCCGTGATCATAGTTCTGCAGGAAGGCCATGAGGAATTCCTTCCCGCCAGTGTTCCCAGGGTCCACTGAGGTCTCCTGGGTCAACCCTGGGGTGAGAAAGCACAACTGTGGGTCCACTTATCCAGTCCTCCCTTATCAGAGAATCAACCCCTTGTCTTGTGCCCAGAACTATGCTGAACTACGAACATGAGGTTTTTTCCCTCTTCTCCCTCCTTTTTTCTTATTCATGACACTTTCACCTGCAAGCCTTTCTGGCTTTTGTTCTCCAGAAGCCTGAACACTTTGAACAGGGCTCTCAAACCCAGTACTGATGGGGCCAGGCGAGTCATGTAAGTGCACGAAATAGTCGGGATGCTGGGTGGTGACTGTGGAAACTGGAGCACTCATGTACCATTTAAAGTAAGTTGCTGTCACTAGTTTCAGTTGTTATTATGAAGCGTGTGTGTGTGTGTGTGTGTGTGTGTGTGTGTGTGTGTGTGTTTTAACGCTAGATCTTCCAAATTTTCAAGAGAAGCTGGCTGTCTGAATTTTCATGTGAGATCTCCAACCCAAAATTGTTTTAAGCACTGTGGGGCCCAAGCTGGCTGGGCTTGGCTGCCAGAGTGTGATTTCTGTCTTCATAGGACTTGGGGGTTGTGTGAAGGAGGTAAGAAGAGGATTATGGGAGTGTGGACAAAATGTCTCCTAGAAACAGAGGGGAGCGGGGGCTTCTCAACACACCCTACTAGGAAGAGATTCCTAGGGCCAAGAAGAGAGAGAGGTATGAGTCTTGATGAGAGTGTGGGGGTTATGAAATGCTACCTGCCAAGTAAAGGGAGCCTTGAAGGATGTCCCAGTGTCCCACGGGGCCAGGAGATCAGGAGCAATGAATATTTCAAAAGTAATCTAGCTGGATGTTGACTGGTGACTAGAGAGCCCTGGTGTCCCATCTTTCCCCCAGTACTTTGGCTTTCCCTAAGACTCTAGTCCCGGACATTAACCTGGGAGAACTGGGGACAAAGCCCTCTAAGAATGACTCTAGCAAAATGTTCCATCACCTCAGCAGAAAGAGGCTCAGAGTCAAAACCTTAGTTGAGTTGCAGAAAAACCTAGAAAGGGGTAGTTCTTGCACACTTGAATGTAGGGACTAAGATTTTTATCTGCTTCCCTCTAGAAGAAAAAGAGAGTGGATGAACTTCACATTGCTCTGCAGAACCTAAGGGCCTCTCTCCCATCTCAGTCAGCATGGGGTGACATTGGGACATGGGTTTGTGGATGGGGCACAAATGGAAAGTGTTGACCCAGGCAGGCAGAGTTCCCCAGACTAGAACGAGGACGTGGATGGGGTCTTGGTCTGACTTACCCCACAGGAGGGCTGCTCCGGCCCAGAGTTTCCACCAGCTCCACAGGGAACCCATGCCTGTAATAGGGAAAGAGGGGGTGTCACAGGAAGCTGGTCAGCTACTCCTACTGGAGACTGTTCCAGAGAGGACAGAAGGAACCAGTCTCAGGACAAGGGCCACCCGGGCATCAGGAAGGCTGAGATGGGGAGGGAAGTCAGGCAGATGGGGCAAGGTAGGCTGGATCCAAGGGCCAGTGTATTCGTACAGGGGAGGCTGGCTGGCTGGAGGGTCTGGGGGGAAGGTGGGAAGGGCAGGAGCCAAGGATGGGGTGAGGCGTTGGATGTCCAGTGGGTCTGAGGGTAGGATGAGGAGGCCTGGAGCCAGGGGCAAGAGTAGGAAACCTGCTCTTCCACTTCCAAAGGGGACTCCAGCCCTTCTCACCTGCAGGTCCCTGGAGCTACAGGGTCAGTCAGTGGGCTGGATTATATAGTGGAATTTCTTGATCGTTTTGGCCACACCTTGGGCCATCTGCCAGGCAGATGGTGCTAACTTCCTGCAGGAGGCTGTCGATCTCAGGGCCAGATGGCATGGGGAGCCCTGAAGGCCTGGTAAGGGTGGAGGGTGAATCTGACACCTGGGTCCTGAGGAGGGTGTGGGGACAGCTGGTGGTTGTGGCCTGGGTGCCTACAGGAAAATTCAGTTCTAGAAGGGTGGTGCCTCTGAGGGAGACAGCTGGGGATTAGGGTGCTGAGAGCCTGGATCCCTTGGTGAGGGATGGGGTGAGGTGGGGATAGTGGAGGGGGGGGGCGGGAGGTGGCATTTGGTCACGTTTGCTGGCTCGCTGCTCAGATTCCTTCCTTTAGCTCCTGCCAGGAACAACAGCAAAGGACCCATATCCGGGTCCTGGCTCCTCTCCAGTCCCCACAGGCCGACCCCTGGTCCCCAGTCATGTGTATCCTGTTTCTAGGCACCACCGGGAGGCAGGCGTCTGGGGATGGGCAGGAGTCTGAGGCTCTGACTCAGGCCCGTGGAGTAGGACACAGTACCTCCACCCACAGTCCCACAGGGCTTCCTGGGTTCCTCATCTACGACATGGGAACATGGAAACTAGCCTCAGTGGGCTTACTGATGTCCCAGAGGGTGCTCTGTAAACTTTCAAGGCCTGCAGATGGGAGGCAGGCTTTTCTGGTGTGGTCCCAGTCTGGGGAGCAGGGTGAGAACTGGAGGCTGGGGCTGTCTATGAGGAAGGGCAGAAGCCCTCCTTGCCTGTTTCATGCAAACACCCAGGTTCCACTTTCTGGAAAATTATTTGGTTTGGGATTTGTCTCCCCCTACTCCACTCCCTCAGGAAGGACTGGCTGAGCAGGGTTTGGGTTGCTCTGTGCCTCCCTGTCACCCTAGGGGGTCTAGGTCTCATATGAGGAGCAGCAGAATAGCCGAGACAGGGTGTGGGCTTTCTGAGATGGAGCTAGCGCCACCCGAGGGGATGCCCTGCTCCTTTCCTCCTCACCTGGGGACTCATTGTTTTCTGAGGAGTCTCCCCTGGAAACAGCAGCTGCAAAGCCTGGTGTCTTCTCGGACAACACCCCAGCACCTGCCGCCACTAGGACTCCTCTCTTATCACCGTGGAGGATAGGTGGCAGGGTGGGTGGGGGCTTTTCTCTCTCTGTGGTTCTGACAACCTCCAACACCCACCCAGGGCAGGTTTCTAGAGGGAAATATAAAGACTCAGATTTGACTGGAACCTGAAAGTCAACCAGGAAAATGAAGCAAATAAACAAAAAACTGGACAAAAGCCGGAAATAACAAGAAACAAGCAGGAGTTGGGAGGACCAATTGGGGAGTGGGAGCTTAAAGGCGGGGGATACTTTGGTCCCTTAGGGGTCTGAGGGTTGGTAGAGGGGCTACTGGGTCCCTGAGGAACATAAGAACTGAGAGGAGGGGACACCAGGATTCCTGAAGAGGAAACAGCAATTGCAAACCAAGATGTCAACATCCCGTATGTGCAGCGCACCTCTTGCAGCCGGAGACACCCAGAGAAATGAGGGGTGAGGGGCAAAGAATTAGGGTGAGCTTCAGGGATGATTCTGACCCTCAATCCCCTCTAAGCCTTGAGGTTTCCCCCTGGTTGACCCCAGAGAGAAGCCTCCCCTCTTCCTAACCCATCATTACTCTCTGTGGTCAGAGTCCCCAGAAATGGGATGGTGGTGGGAAATCTCTCGAATTAGTACTCTGTACTTGACAACTCCCTGGAACCTTCTCTTTTGCTCCTTTCAGGGCCTAAGGTGTGTGTGTATGTGTGTGTGTGTTATGACACACCCCTGTGCCCTACCCCATATTATATCTATTCTCAGGAACTCCACTGGTGACCTCAGAAATAACTTCTGGGGACACTTCCTTATGGTCAGAGAAACCACATCCATCTGGCAACCTTGTTCTAAGCTCAGGGAAGGGTGTTTGTGTTTCTGAGACTTTCGGCCTCTCCCTGCTGTGTGAGTTGGCAGGATCTGCATTGGTCACGCCATTCCAGACCCCTGGGACTCTTGCCTTGGGCTTCTCTGGACTTCACAGACCAGGGCACAGCTGGAGAGAATTTACTTTCTCCAGCTAAATTCAGGCGAGCCGGCAATCTCTAACTTCATTCCTTCATGCTCTGGATCGCACAATCTGACTTTCATATGCACTGAAACTGTTTTGCTAAACTCTCCAATGACCTATTATTGTAGCCTACACTGCAACATTTGACGTTAACACTTCCTCTTTGAAATTGTCTAATGTCTTGGCTTCCATGACTTAATGGATTGAATTACATCCCCGCAAAACTCACTGAAGCTTGAATTGTGTCCCCCGGGTTTTATGTATTAGAAACTTAGCCCCCACTGTGACTGTTAAGAGTGTGGGGAATCCTATTACAGTAATTGAAAGGTGGAGCCTTGAAGAGGTGTTTGGATTGTACGACCCTGCAGTAGTGAATGGATTAAAAATGGTGGTCAGGGGTGTGGTTCTGAGGGCTTTAAAAAGGAGAGGAGAGTCTGACCATCCGTCTTGTAATGTGAGACCCCTGAGTCACTGTTGCCACCACCAGATGGACTTTGGACTTCCCTGCCTCAGAAACTGTAAGCAATAATAAATTTTGTTTTCTTATAAATCTCCCAGTTCCAGGTAATTTGTTATAAACAACAGAAATAGACTAATACACATGATATCAGTCTCTCCTAGATCTTGTCTTACGTTGGTCTGTTTCCTCCAATAATCCCTTCAACATTGGTGGTTCTCAGATTCTCTTTTTCTGCTTCTTTCTCTAATTACCTTTTTTCTCCAGATCTCATTCATGTCCACCTATGCTGTCCAATAGAAGTTTCTGTGATAATGAAAATTTTCTGTATTTTGTACTGTCCAACATGCCAGGCAATAGCTACATGTGGCTATTGAGCACTTGAAATGTGATTAATGTGATGAAGGAACTGAATTTTTAATTTAATTTAAATCTAAATGACTACCTGTACCTAGTGTCCATACTAGACAGCACAAGATTCCAGGGCTGTTGCTAACACGGGCCCCATTGCATCTACGTACCTAGCTGCCTATCTACCTACCCATCCACCTTCCTACCTATTTAATTCTCTTTTATACCTATTTTCCATTTCTATTGCCTCCTTGTAGGCAACCATTCTGATATAATTCATGGGAATAGTTTTTAAGTATTTTATTAAAATAAAATCCACATATTAATAAGTATACAAACCATAAAAGTATACAGTTCATTAAATTATCTCAAAATGAACACATCTGTAAAACCTTCACTCAGGTCTAGTCTTTACAGAGAACATTCCAGCATTCTAGAAGCCACTCTCCCTCCCAATCGCTACTCACTCTACCTCCCATAGGTAGCCACTATCCTGGCTTCTAACACCACAGATTATTTTCCTTGTTTTTTGAATTTTATGTAAATGGCATTATACATCTGTATTGTTTTGTGACTGGCTTCTTTTACCCCATGTTATCCTTGTGCACATAACTATAATCCATTTTATTGCCATATGGTACTCAATTGTTAAAAATCACTACATATTTACCCATTCTACTGTTGACGAACATTCGGATTGTTTCTAGTTTTGGCTAATGGATAGTGGGCTTTTTGGCACACGTGTACACAGCTTCTGCTGGAATGTGGTGTGAAGTTCCTTATTGTAGAATTGCCAGGTCGTTGGGCTCAGCTTTAGGAGATGTTGCCAAACATGTTTCAATACTAATGTTCCAATTTAAACTCCCATGATCAGTGTATGATCATTCTGGTTGCTTCACAGGTTCACCAAAAACATTCTGGAGGTGTAGTAGTATTTGGTTTTAATTTGCATTTCTGTGATTATTAGTGAAGTTGAGCACATTTTCATATACTTGTTGGCCATTTGGATCTCTTTTTTTGTGATTTATGATTTTAGTAAATATACTTATTCAAGTCTCTTGTCCATTTTTCTATTGGGCTGTCTTTCTTTTTCTTATGGATCTGTGTGAATTATTTATATATTCTGGTTAGAATCCATTTGTTGGTTACATGTTTTACAAACTCTTTGACTCTGTTACATGTTTTCTCCAAACTCTGTTACACGTTTTCTCCAACTCTGTGACTTGTCTTTTCACTTTCTTGATGAAAACATTTATTAATTTTAATTAGTCCATGTTTATCAATCTGTATTGTTTTTGTAACTGGCTTCTTGTGATTGAGTTGAGTCTTCTAATCAATGAACATTGTGTGTTTTCCATTTATTTAGATCTTCTTGGATTTATTTCACCAGTATTTTGAAAATTTTCCGCATATAGATCCTGTGAATGTTTTGTTAGATTTATACCTCAATATTTTATTTTTCTTTGGAGCAATTGTAAATGGCATTGTGGGACCGGTAAGGGGATCGTAACCGTCAGCACAGTGTGGTCTGCACCATGCTCAGGCAGTGAGCGCACCGGCCATCCCTGTATAGGATCCGAACCTGCGGCCTCAGCACTGCCAGCACCGCACTCTCCCGAGTGAGCCATGGTGCCGGCCCCAGCACTGTGTTTTTAATTTCAGATTCTACGCTTTCATTGTTAGTGTATAGAATTGCATTTGATTTCTGTGAGGTGGTCTTATACTCTTCAACCTTACTAAACTCACTTATTATTTCTAGGAGTTTTTTGGTAGATTCCTTTGGATTTTTTATGTTCACAATCATGTCATCTGAAAATAGGAACAGTTTTATTCCTTTTCAAGTAGTATATATTTTATACCTTGGTCTTACCTTATTGAGCTGGCTAGAACTTCTAGTGCTATGTTGAATAAGAGTGGTGAGAGTGAATATCCCTACCTTATCCCTAATCAGCAAAATATTCAGGATTTCACCACTAAGTATGATGTTAGCTATAGTTTTGTGGTGGATGCTGTTTTCTCAGGTGAAGGCAGTTCCCTTCTATTTCTAGTTTGCTAAGAGTTTTTATTATAAATGGGGATTGGATAGTGCCAAATGCATTTTCTTTCTTTTTTTTTTAAATTTTATTTTGTCGATATACATTGTGGTTGATTATTGTTGCCCCTTACCAAAACCTCCCTCCCCAAATGCATTTTCTATATCAATTGATATGATCATATAATTTTTCTTCTTTAGCTTGTTGATATGGTCGATTACACTGATTTGTTTTTGAATACTGAACCAGCTTTGCGTATCTGGGATAAATTCTGTTTGGCTATGGTATATAATTCTTTTTACACATTGCTGTATTTGGTTTGCTAATATTTTTGAGGATTTTTGAATCTAAGTTCATGAGAGATTACTGTCTAATTTTTTCTCTCTCTCTTCCTCCTGCTCCTCATCCTCTTTTTTCTTTCTTTAATGTCTTTGTCTGGTTTTGGTGTCAAGGCTTCATAGAATTAGCTGGAGAAGAACTTGCATAAAATTGGTCCTAACTCTTCTTTAAATGTTTGCTAGAATTCTCTGCTGAAACCTATCTGGGCCTGAAACTATCTTTCTCCAGAGCTTTTTAATTACAAGTTTCTTTAGTGACTACTAAGATTATCTGTTTTATATTGGTTGAGTTTTTATACATTGTGGGTTTCAAGGAATTGATCTATTTCATCTAAGCTGTCAAATTTGTGAGCATAGATTTGACCATATTTTCCTATTACGACTTTAATGGCTGAGGATCTGTAGTGATGTACCATCTTTCATTCTTGATATTGGTGATTTGTGCTTTCTCTGTTTTCATCTTTGTTAGTCTTGCTATATGTTTATTAATTTTGTTTATCTTTTCAAAGAACCAGTTTTTTGTTTCATTGGTTTTCTGTATTATGTTTCTTTTTCAGTTTTATTAATTTGTGTTATTATCTTTATTATTTCCTTCCTTCTGATTACTTTGTGTTTATTTTAATCTTCTTTTACTAATTTTTTGCATAGGAGCTTAAATTATTGGTTTGAGAACTTTCCTCTTTCCTAATTTAAACATTTTACTGCTATAAATTTCCCTTCCAGAACTGCTTTAGCTCATTCCACATATTTTGATATGTCTTATTTTCATTTTAATTTAATTTTATGCTTTTTGATACTTCCTCTTTGACCCATGGATTATTTAGAAGTGAACTGTTTAAGGGCCAGCCCGTGGCTCACTCGGGAGAGTGTGGCGCTGATATCACCAAGGCCGCAGGTTCGGATCCTATATAGGGATGGCTGGTTAGCTCACTGGCTGAGCGTGGTGCTGACAACACCAAGTCAAGGGTTAAGATACCCTTACCAGTCATCTTTTAGAAAAAAAAAAAAAAAGAAGTGAACTGTTTAATACCCATGTGATTGAAGATTTTCCCATTTTTCTGTTACAGTTTTCTAGCTTATTCCATTATGGTCAGAGAACATACCCTATATAAGTTCAATTATTTTAATTTTATTTATTTTATTACTCAGTATATAGTCTATCTTGGTAAATTTTTCATGGGTGCTTGGAAAGAATTTGTATACTGCTATTGTTGGGTGATGTTCTGTAAATGTCAATTAGATCCTGTTGATTGATGATGCTATTCAGTTCTTCTATATCCTTGTTTATTTTCTCTTTACTAGTTCTATCAATTGGTGAAAATGAGGTTTTGAATTCCCCAAATATAACTGTGGATTTGTCTATTTCACCTTTCAGCTCTATCAGTTTTTCTGTATTTTGAATCTTGGGTGAGTACACATTTAGGATTGCAATGTCTTCTTGGCACAATGATACTTTGTTTTTAGCAATTTTCTTTGCTCTGAAGTCTACTTAATTTGATATTAGTATAGTACCTCTTGCCTTTTTTAAATTGATATTTGCATGGGTTATCTTTTTCCATCTTTTTACTTTCAGCATACCTATGTTGTTATATTTGGAGTAAATTTTTTTGGAGACAGCATCTAGTTGGGTCACATTTTTTTAATTCACTCTACCAATCTCTGTCTTTTATTTCATGTATTTAGATGGACGATTTACATTTAAAGAAATTATTGATTGTTTTGTCTTAAGTTTGACAGTTTATTATTCATTTTCCATTTGTTGCCTCTGTTTTTCATTCCTCTTTTTTTCATACATTCCTGTGGGTTACATGAGCATATTTTAGAATCCCATTTTGATTTATATTCTTTTTGAGTATATTACTTTGTATAATTTTCTTAGCACTTTAGTGTTACAATATGTAACTTATCACAGTAACTTATCAATATCTCACCTCTTTGAAGTGTTGAAACTTTACTGCTGTATTGATTCCTTTACCCACCCACTTTAAAATATATAACTGTTTTAAGTACTTCCTCTACCTATACTAAACACCACATCAGATGATGTTATAATTTTTCTTCAACCACATATGATTTTTAACAACTTATGAGAAGGGTAGTCTATTATATTTACCTCTATTTTCTCTCATTCTGCTATTCTTTCTTCCTTTCTAAAGGAAAGGAGGTCTTCTGTTATTTTCTTTCTGCATCATCTTCTGTTATGATTTGGAGTTTGCAGAACTTCCTTTAATCATTCTTTAAAGATAGTTCTGCTGATAATAGTCTCTTAGTTTTACTTCATCTAAGACCTTTCTATTTCTCCTTCATTCCTGAGAGATAGTTTTGCTGGGTGTAGAATTCTCAGTTGACAGTTCTTCTTTTAGCATGTGAAAAATATTGTGCCATGGTTTCTTCTCCATGGTTTTACACAAAAAATCCATTTTCATTTGATCAGTGTTCTGCCATAGGTAATTTATCATTTCTCTCTAGTTGTTTTCAAGACGATTTTGTATGTTTGCTTTTGCCTTAGTTTTTAATAAGTTAATTATGCTATGTTTTGGCAAAGATTTCTTTGGATTTATTCTGTTTAGCTTCATGTATCTGTAGGTTTATGCCTCTACCACATTTGAGATGGTTTAGTCACTGTTTCTTCAATCACTTTTTCAGCCCCACTTTCTTCTCTCTCCTGTTACTGTGATGATGCAAATATTTTATAATTATCCTGCAGATTCTCTGGGGCCTTTTTAATTTTGTTGTTGTTGTTTTCCAGATGATTTTCTCTGTTTTTTGGATTGGGTATTTTCTATTGTTCTAATTTCAATTTCATTTACTCTTTCCTCTGTCACATTTATTCTGCTCTTGAGCCCTTCCAATGAGTTTTTATTTTGGTTATTGTATTTTATTTTTCAGTTTTATCATTTCCATTTTGTTCTTTAAAAACATATTTCCCATTTCTTTGGTGATATTTTCTATTTTTTCATTTGTTTCAAGTGTTTTTATAATTGCTTGATAAAGCATTTTATGATGGCAGCTTTAGATTTTTTTAAATATAAAAGTGTTGGTTTATTGTAGTTCAAATATATAAACTAAACATTCAAACAACTGAAAAGTAAACTTTAGAAACAAAGTTTAACATTCAAACAGGAGTACAGTTTACAGGGAACACCTAGAAATGTAATTTGTTGTCTAATCTAGAATAGTCACATAAAGATCACTTAAGGGTGAATAAAATATTTTTCACCAGTGGCTCTATTCTGGCAAACATGTTAGTTATGGCCATGGTTTCATACCCAAAAAGAAATGACTAAATAAGTCTTCTCTTATGCTAAATAGGACATTGCCTGTAATTCAGAGAGGATAATCAAAGCATGTGAGTGAACAAATAAAACTAAACTGTTCTTGAGAGACAAAAGTAAAAATATGTTCATTATAATAATCTTAGCCTCTGGAAAATAAGAATTCAATTTTCAGTGTTTTCCCTTTTACCCACTTAAAAGACAAAACAATCAAAACAAAACAATCCCCAACTTAGATTTTCTTGGAGTCAGTAGTATTTGCATCTTGCAAATTCAGACCACAAATGCTCCTATGACTTGCATGTGTAACACTGCTAGAAAGAACATCACCAAGTCACTGACTTCCACACCTCATAAAAGGATGGTTTTTAGCTTCAAAATTTTAGATTTACTAGAGACAGTTTATCTTTGAGTATGCATGTTGGTCATGCCACACAAAGAAAAAAATATTTCCAAAGTGTTCTGTTCAGAAACTGTTCATGAATGCTTCTCTTTTTGTTTGTCAGATGGTTTTGAAATAGGTTGACTAATGCACATATAGGTAAAAACCTGAAGATTGGCTCATGTGAGCATTTTGAGTTAATAGATACCTGTTGCTTTGCCTCCCATGGATTTGTTTCCCCTGGGTGACAGAGCTGCCAAAGATTACTCAAAGCCCATGTCTTCTGAGCAGTGAGAAGCCCCCAAAAGGGGTTAATCTCCCAGAACCCTCAAGAGCAAGGCATTCCTTCCATTTGGGAAACTAGCCACGAACTGGGGTTCTCTTCCCACGTTTATTCTTCAGACCAGGAAGTTACAGTAAGAGAACACAGGTGGGGTTTTTGTGAAGTACCATTTAACAAGTTTAATGACAGAAGCTGCTAACATGCAATTAAGTTGATCCACTAACAATAGCTTGATTTTAGCAAACATTCTCTTCTTACAGCAATTTCCCAATATCTTTACATGTCAATTAGTAACCTGTCTGTCTTTGAGCCAGCAACCTTGCTGTGTTATAATTCTGTATCTTACAACAGAGACTATATAGCCTGGGGAAAATTTCCTGTCCTTTGCAAGGTCAATACCTGAAACTGCAAGGCTTTGGAAAACCAGGCCCTGTGAAGTACATTTGTTTTATGCATACTCTACAAATACCCCTGTGCAAGAGCATTTAGATTTATTTTGTGGACTATTTTTTGGGCTCTGACACTGTAGGAGATGGGATTGGACCCCACAGGTTTAGGTCATCAATATATGGCACTATCAGTTTATGCTTCTCCTCTGGCGCACAGTCCAGTAGTGGATAACACTTGTCATTCTGTGAAATTTTTCCTGTCTTAGGTGCTGATTAGATTCTTAGATTAGCTTGTTGGATCTGTTCTGTGGATGAACAGAGGACTTCAGTCTGCAGTGCTGCCAATACCAGCATCTTTCACAAGCTTCCATTTTCATGCCTTTCACTAAATTAACTATATGTTATAAATTTGGTCTCTTTCAAAAGTGTCCTGAGGTCGGGTTTGGTTGTGATGCATTTGATGTATTCTTTAAACCGTCTCTGTTTTTTCCTGTCACTGGAGGAGAACTTAATGCACTGAGGATCTTCCTTAATGAATTTTTTACTTCTTTCCACATGGATGTTAAGGTAATCACAGAAGTTTCATCTAGAAGTTGCTTAAAATGCTCCCTCTTCTTTTTGGTAAGTTCTTCAGTGTGTTCATTGAACAGCTTTTTTTTCTCCTCTCTTTCCAACAAGGACTACTTTAGATCTTTGTCAGATAATCCCAACATCTAACTCATTTGTGTTGTCATCTTTTGATTGTCTTTTCTCATTCAAGTTGTGATTTACCTGTTTTTACATGTGATTTTTAAAATCATATCCTGGCCATTTTTGATATTACCTTAGCAGAGTCTAGATCCTATTTAACTCCTCTGTTTTAGCAGGCAGTCACCCTATTTATGATTGTAATTACCTGTAGGCATGCAGTTTCAGGCTTACTTTAGTGTGTTGTGATTCCAATGACAACTTAGTTTTCAGAGCCCTTGCAGTGTTATTCTGGCCTGCTTCATTTGCCCAGTGCTGGTCGTGCTCACAACCAATTCTTGTTATCAATGGAAGCTGAAAGCATTTTCTTGGGCCTACCTGGTGCTACTAAGATAGGGGTAGGAGACACTGGTACAAAGAGGCGGAGAGCACTTTCTTGGACTGTGTGTGCCAGCAGGGCTCCTGCTTGATCTCTGCCATCCATGGTATGGGAAGCACCTACCTGGGTGCCTTCTGTTGCCAGATGGGGGATGGGGAGACATGGCCTGGGCTATCTCCTGTCACTGGGTGAGGAGTTGAGAGATGCTGAACCGTGGTGATGTTTCTCAAGTCCTAACATCCCTAGACAGTTTGCCTTCTTTCTATCTTTCAGAGTCCTCTTATGAATGTCTGTTATATTATTTATAGGGTTTTTAGTTGTACTTAGCAGAGAGGATTTGGGAGAAATGAGTCTATACTGTTTTTTGGAACTAGAAGTCACCATTTATAATTATTATTATTGCAAATCATCTTATTTATATTTTTTGCAAATCGTCATTTTTTTGTTAACTTTATTTTTTAATTATACTTGTTTTTGTGGTACAGTGTGATGTTCCAATACATACAAATTTGTTTGTAGGTTCTTTTGGATAATCAACATATGCAATCATATTGCTTATGAATAACGAATTTAACTCCTTCCTTTCTCATCTTTACAATTTTTTTTAGGCTCTTCAATACATCATTGAATAAAAGGCATGACAGGGGCCATCCTCATCTTGCTCCTGATTACAAAGGAAAACTTTTGACATTTTGCTATTAAGTATGATGCTTACAGTAGTACTTATTTAAGTACACATTATTGTATTAAAGTTTCCCTCTATTTTTAGTTTTTAAATCACAAATGGACATTTAGTTTTATTAAATGATTCTTCTGCATCTGTCTCAGTGATGTTAATATCCATTGTTAATCATTACCTAGATCTAGGTTTGCCAAATAAAATACAGGGCCTTCAGTTCAAATTGAATTTCAGATAAACAATTTTTAGTGTAAGTAAGCTCCATGCAATTTATTTACTAAATCTGGCAACCTACCTAAACCCATTATTTCATTAGGGCTTTGCATAATGGGGATTTCTAATTTATCATTATTTCTTCATTTATTAGCTTCAATTCTACTATACAGAGAAGCATCCCTTCATTAATTCTTTGGTTACCATAAGTTGCAGTTAATACAAAAAACACAACTCTTAAATGCTTCAATTTTCAGAGTTAGTTCTCTCTGAAACATTGTGTGTGTATGTTTTTAATATCATTATGAGTTAATCATTATGAATGCCTGAATTATTCATTTATTGTTTATTGACACATAATAGTACATATTTATGGGGTACAGTGTGACATTTCGATACATGTACATAATGTATAAATAGTCAAATCAGAGTAATTGGCATATCCATCCTCTCAGTTATTTATCATTTCTTAGTGGTGAGGACATTCAAAATCCTCTCTTCTTGCTATTTTGAAATATACAATATGTTATTATTAACCATAGTCACCTCACTGTATATTGGAACACTAGAACTTATTCCTCCAATCTAACTTTAACTTTTTTTTTTTTTTTGTCTTTTTGTGACCGGCCGTACCGCGCTCAGCCAGTGAGCGCACCGGCCATCCCTATATAGGATCCGAACCCGCGGTGGGAGCAGTGCTGCGCTCCCAGCGCCGCACTCTCCCGAGTGCGCCACAGGGTCGGCCCTAACTTTAACTTTGTACCCATTGACCAACCTCTCCCCATCCTCTGTTCCCCCCCACCACTCCCAGCCTCAGGAAACCACAACTCTGCTCTTTCCTTCTATGAGATCTGCTTTTTTAGATTCCACAAATGAGTGAGATCATGCAGTATTTGTTTTTCAGTGCCTGGCTTATTTCACTTAACAAAATGACCTCTAGCTCCATCCATGTTGCTGCTGCAAGTGACAGGATTTCATTCTTTTTTACGGATGACTAGTATTTTATTGTGTAAATATACCACATGTTCTTTATCCAATCATCAGTCAATGGACTGGGCTTGGGGGAATAAAGGCAAAGCTCTCAGATTGGTTCAAGTCTGAAGCTTGGAAACTGGGAGAATAGGAGGCAAGGGGGAAGTTGCCGAATTCTATTTTATGTGATAGACCCTAAGCCTCAAGTAGAAATCTGGGATGCCTTTGGGTGTAAAGTGAAGGCCTAGAAAACAATTAAAAGCTGCCCATGCAGAGGAAAAATAAAGGATTTATTGATATGGTGGTTTTCCTTTTTTATGGCCATAAAAATACTGGGACCTTAAACAGGAAAGACAGGGAACAGGTCTGATTAATCTCTGGGTCCCCTCAGCACAGAGCTGGCACTGAGCAGGAGCCACCAATTCTCTTTGTGACTTAATAGAAGTGACTTTCCTCTGTCTAGGCCTCAGTTTCCTTATTTGTAAAACCAGGAAAAACAAACCTCCCTTTGAGGGTTGTTATGAAGATCCTGGTTTGGAATTTGCCTAGCCTAATGTAAATGCACAAATGATGTTTGCTGTGACAGCCCACAACACCCACCAGATAGAAAAGATTTTTGAAAGACAGACAATATCAAGTGTATATACGCTGGTGGGAGTGTAAGTTAATACAGTTTGACAGTGTCTCCTAAAGCTAAACGCATATCTGCCCCATTACCAGCAATTCCACTCGAGTATATTCCTAAAAGAAATTAATACATATGTTTACCAAAAGAAATACACGAAAATATTCATAGCCCCACAATAGCCCCAAACTGGAAAATATCCAGTCTGAATAAATTTGCACAATGGAAGCCATTCAAAATGAAAAAGAAAGAACTTTTTCTACACACAACACAAATGAATCTCACAAACATAATGTTAAGTAAAAGAAGCCAAACACAGTGTGGGTCTAGAGAGTTCAAATCAGACAAAAGTAATTCATGCTGTTAGAGGTCAGGTGTGCGATTGGGAATTGGGAGAAAGCGAGCATGTGGGACTTCTGGGGGCTGCTAATGTTTGGTTTCTTGATCTGGGTACCGGTTGTATGGGTATGTTTGACAGAGCACCACAAATATTAGATTACCATAAGGGCAGGCATGTTAGAGCTTATGCTCAGAAAAGAATTATGCTTGAACAATGGACAATCACCGCAGTTTGCTGAAGTAATAAAGCCAGGACATAACTCAGTAACTTGCAAAATTAACAGTCTTGTTTAAAGTAACAGATGTTCTGGGAAGGAGATAAAGTCAAAGCCAAAAAGTCTGACTCCAGGCTTCACAGGACTGAGCACAAGGTCAGAGATTAAAACGTACTGATCTGCATGTAGTCATCAACCCTATTCCTGTGGCATTTTTCAATACGCTTCTCCTTTTGTTCTTTTGTCTTATATAAACCCTTGCCCTCAAGACCCTAAGACTGCGACAGCTGTAGTTTAGCTGTCTCCTCAGATGTCTGATAATAAACTTCCTGCCTCACACCAACATTTGAACTGACTAATCTGTTGTTTCTGAGTGGGGAGCAGCCAAACTTTGGGCACCAGTAACAGTTTTGATGAGCCGGCCAGGAGGGGCATGATCCCCTGGGAGGCCCGGGTTTTCCCTGGAGTCCAGTGGTGGGACTGCTTTGTGTCATTTGGGGGTGCCTGCTGTTCTTGGCAAGTGAGCCCTGCGGTGGAGATTTGGGGACTTTCCCAAGTGGTTCCCAGGAACTTTTGTCCTGGGCTTTCTCCCTGTCTCTAAGCTACAGCGCTGGCGGCTTGTTTCACTTTCTTGGTGGAGGAGGAAGTATTAGGAAAAGAGCTGATGGGCTCCAGGGGAGTTAACTGGCTCCAAAGTCAGGTAAGTGATAGCTGGTGTGCACACCAGGACAGTTCTCTGTGGTGCAGGACAAAATTTCTATGAACTGTGAACCGACCTTTTGTTTGGTGAAGCGCTTCAGTTAGGGTGCATGAATGAGCCGTGTGTCTATTGTCCGCCCTATGTTGCCCACTTTGCCTGCTGTTGATGCTACTATTTGGGAGAAATTTAGACTCTTCCTGTGTGTCAACTTTGAGAACTCTTGGATGGCCTTTGGCCTCCTTTAAAACTCCTCAAGTCCATTGTGGGTTTATGTTTGGGCAAGTTAACCATCCTTGGGAACTGCATCACACTTTCGGGGAAGATTTTGCTGCCTTAGTGCTTTTGAGACAAAAGATTCAGGAATCGCGCAGTCAGTGCTATGGTGAAAATCTGTTGAGTTTTTTTCTTGTTGCAACATGGCTTGACCCATGTATGTGTTGGATTCTGAAGTTCCATGCTTGTTAAAATGGGTAATGAGAGCTCCATGCCCCTCCTTAGGATGCGTTCTACAGAATTGGTCTGAGTTTCTCTTGGCAAGCTTGAGAAACAAAAACTATGATCCGGAAGGTTATAATTGGCTAAGTTGCTGGACAAAATTTGGTCTATGTATGTACACAGCTTAGCAAACCTGAGACTGTCTTAAAGCTTAAAAGTCCTTCATAAAAGGAAAAAAATTGTTAAAAGCATCTTTTACAGAAAATTGTTTGGAAAAAGAGATGAACTAGTTCTAGATTACAGAAGAAACGCTGCTTAACTTGCTGACTTGTCTGCACATGTTAAGACAAAAGCTCACTGTTTATGGCATTTCAGCCAAGATAAGGAAGAAAAGAAAGCGGTTACCTAAAAACCCAAAGCCGCTTGGAGATTCTGTTTTAGAAATTTAACCCTAAACTCATTTGAAACTTAAACTGAAGGAAAAAAAGGGGGAGGGGGGTTTCAAATCGGCAGTGGTATGTAACAAAAGGAGCCAGGCAAAGGGTTCGAGGGGAGCTTTAATGGAAGTGCTCTCGGGCGAGGCTCCGCGTCCCGCACGGGAGTGAGGCTGGGGACATCGCACCCAGGGTGGGTACCAGCGGGTATTTATAGGGGAGGGCTGTTGGTGGGGTTTTGCCCATATATGGTAGGGAATTGAGCAGGGTTGTTTCCGGTTCCACCTTCTGGGGAGTCGGGGGAGAGGGAAGCGGGTGGAGTTAACGAGATGGAGGGGAGGCTCCGTCCACCCTTTGTTGCCACTTTCTGGTCCTCCGGATCCGCCAGCCCAACAGAGGGGGTAAAAATCAAACTGCTTTCCCTAAGGTCTGGTCTACAGCCTTTACAAGATTACTTGCTGGAGCAAATAAAGTTTAGTCATGTGAACAGGCCCCATTATTTCTGAAGCATAATTTGGGTTCAACTGTCTTTCATTAACTGGTGAGTTTGTATTACTATCTGCTGACTGAAAACTATAAAGGTGCTTACACCTGTATACATATACAGTAGGCTGTATGTTGTGTCTACATAGTAAACTCTGACATAATCAGCTGGAAATGCCTTTTTAGTTCATGTGACTTAAAAGCTCTTTAATAAACTGTTAAATTAAATGATGGCTATTCATGGAGTATCAAGATCATTTCCTAATAAAATATAATACTAAGGCATTAATTACTAAATATAAGTTTATATGCCTTTAACTTTTTTCAAAAAAACAAAAGATATTTACGATTGTTAATGAATATGTTCTGTTCCACACTGAAACCTGTATTTTTAAACATTATAAAATATGTATTTATGGAATGTTTTGATACATAATAGAAATTGCTTGCTTCCTAGTGAGATAGGGTGACCCCCACTTTCATAACATATGCAGTTTGCTTCTGTGAAACTGCTTGCTGTGTGACAAGGTAGATTGACTAAGTTTAAATAGTGTTTGAATTGCTTAGAAAATGTTGTTGTTTGAAAATCCCCCTCAGCTCTTCAGCCCCCTTGATAGAAGTTAAAAGCTAAATATTAGCCTGCACTTAGAGCAGTTTGAATTTTATTTGCTGTTCCCCACCCAAGCTGCCCTTGAGCAATTAACTGGCTTGTTTCAGTGTCTGTTATCAGCTTGCACTAGGCCTCCCTAAATCCCCTCCTCACACCAGGAGGGTATGTGTGTATGTGTGACTATATGATAACTATAAATATGTGACTATTTGAAAATTTTAACTGTATGACTAATGTAAAAATGTGCCTTTTAAAAAACCCTCTAAACCTCAAGTCAGGGCTGCTCTCTTCTGAGACTTTCTTGGAGAGACAGTCGCTGGCTGGCCAATAAAAACCCCGTTTTAAATTCTCAATTGGGTGTTCTGGTTCCTTTTCCATGTAGCAGCCTCACAACATTAGGTTTTCACTAAAATTAAGGTTAGTAAGAGCTAAAAGTCAAAGCTTATTAAAAGTTATTTCAAAATGATACATTTAGGAAGGAAATAGAGACAAGATAGAAGAGAATAAGTAGGAAAAGAAAGATATGGGAAGGAAGTTTTGGATATAAAGATGTCATTTTGGTTAGAAAGGTTTAAAAAAATAATTTCGTATGAGAAAAAATCTTGTGTAGTAAGTTTTTGTCCTTAAAATGACTGGTTATTTAAGAAGGAGTAAATATAGGACAAAACACAAAGTCTAAAACTTGTTGTGAAGATGTCTAACTAAGTCATAGTAATAGTTTATGAAGGGTAAATTTATAAGAAATTTTATGTGTGATTAAGTTGGTTATAACTAAAAGGAAATTATATTTAAGTCTTCTAAAGATTGAGATTTGATATTACAAAGACATTGATACAAAAACTGAATTCTTCCCCATGTTAGAACAAGGTTTTCTCGAAATATTGCTTTGCTCATAACAAAATTACAAGAGGTTTTAATTTTAATTCTAAAATCTATTTCTTTAATTCCATCTTCTAAATTAGTTTCTACTTTGTCACATTTTTCTGAGGTTCATTTAATCTCCCTGTTTACAGGTTGGAAACTGTTTTCTCCATTTAAAATAAAAATTTTATTTTTTGTGGTAAAATCTTCCTCTTGAAACTTCTTAGACTCATAACTCAGAAGTTCAAATTTTGCTGAATCTTACTATGCTTGATTTACAGGTTTTAACTGCCTGCAGCCCCCACTTTTGCCACCCTTGAAAAGATTTAAAAGAAAAAATAACTGTGTTGCTGTCATCTCACAGTAAAATGTTGTCCTTGTTAAGTTTTTGATTACTTGAGAAAACTGAGCTTAGGGTAAGATTTTTATATCTATGTAACTTTGAGAGTTACTTTTGGAGTATCTGATTATCACTTTGGTTTAATAAATGATTATTTCACAGTAACCTGTGAACCTGTTTTGATGGATTAAGTCTTTGGGATTTTCCAGTTGGGTCCCTGGAGAACCTCAGAGAATATCTATCATCTTGTAGAGATATTATTAAGCTTATTTGATAAATTTTATGAGAAGGATTGTCAAATGATAAATATTATTAGATCTTCTTTCAGTTACATTTATGGGTATGTTGTTGATATAAGTGTTATAAAGTTACATAAAATTCTTAAAACCTGATATGTTATCAGTCATATTTTGGTTATTGTATTAAATCTTCTTTAAGGAAATATTTATATAAATATACTGTTGATATAAATAATCTAAAAATTATATAAAATTTATAAAAATCTAGGGCTGGCCTGTGGCTCACTTGGGAGAGTGTGGTGCTGACAACACAAGTCAAGGGTTAAGATCCCCTTACCGGTCATCTTTTAAAAAAAAAAATTATAAAAATCTGATCGTCCTGATGTGACACTATCCATCTTGATTTTGGTTGTTATCTTAAGGTGTTGTATGCAATAACAATAATCAAATTTCCTTGTCAACTTTGATTATAAAAAGTTTTCGTTATATTTTAACCACGACTATCCTAAGTTTCTGTTGTAGGGGAATTGTAGAAAATTGTAGGGGAGGGCTGACCCCGTGGCTCACTCAGGAGAGTGCGGCGCTGGGAGTGCAGCAGCGCTCTGGCTGCGGGTTCGGATCCTCTTTAGGGATGGCTGGTGCGCTCACTGGCTGAGTGTGGTGTGGGCGCCCCTGAACCAAGGGTTGTGATCCCCTTACTGGTCACAAAAAAGATTAAAAAAAAAAAAAAGAAAAAAGAAAAAAAAGAAAATTGTAGGGGAATTGTAGAAAAATATAACTTTAATATACGCAGTTTTGTAACAAATGCTTGCTAAAAACATTTTAAGTAAAGCAGCTTCTAAGGGGCTGTATAAAGGTCAGGCGGGCCCAAGCACACTAAACATTCCAGGAAGGGAATGACCCCCACCTGGTTCCAGGAACTGACTAGTTCCTTATCTAAAAGCCACCTGGCCAGACCCTGGGGAAGATAAACAATTGAGAAATGCGCTGTTCCTTATTGGGGTACCAGCCTGCTAAAGCCCACCTGTAAATCTAAAGGTGCCACTAATCTATCAGGGTACCAGCCTGCTAAAGTCTACCCATAAATCTAAAGGCGCCACAGATAACCAACAACTCATCCTTTCACAAAGATCTGTTCAGAAAAACTGTATAAAAGGTGCTTGTACTGTAAACTCGGGGTTGCTTCTGTCCAGGAGACTAAGTGACCCCACCATGCTGGAATAAAACTCCTCTTGCCTGATTGCAACGGTCTCTGTCTCATGGTCTTTGTGAGGTGAACCATCCTGGAGTGTGTGTGGGATTTGTGCATGGAGCACAGGTCTTACACTGTCATCCACGTTTTTTTCTTTTTAGTAGTTAAGTCAAATAGGTTTATTCCAGAAACGCAAAGGAGACTCCACTTCAAAAACATTTCTGCTTAATTCATCACAAAACAGCCTGAAGGAGAAAAATGATGCGGTTTTCTTAAAGTAGAAAAAGGTTTTGGTGAAATCTAGCCCCCTGTTTGTGGTAAGATTTTATTGAACAAGTAAATATATATGGAAAAATAAAGGTCTGTGAATATAGAAGTTAGCTATAAAAAGGAAAAAAAAGAGTACAGGGGAGAGATTTTCCCAAGTAGATATTAAACACTGTACAAAGTCATGGTAATAAGGAAATTATGGTATTGTTATAAGAATAGACAGATGAATTAATGGGACAGAAGAGACAGCTCAAAGACCAAACGCCATAGAAAAGTGGTCAAAGCATGAGTGGGCATTTTACAGAAGAGGAAACCCAAAAGGCTTACAAGTATTACAGGTAATGCTCTAATTGATTAGAAAACAGGGAAATGAAAATTAAAGAAACAATGGAAGATCTGGCAGTATTTAGTTAAATCAAGTGTACATATATTCTGTCATCCTGAAATTTTCTCCTGCATATCTATCACAAAGAATTTCTTGCAGAGCCATTAAAAGAATTATTTGTTGTGGCAGGGAGTTGGAAGTAGTCTGATTTTCTGCAAGGTGGAGAGGTTAAATGTGTTAGATGCACAACATGGAATATTACACATTACTAAAAGAAAAAGTTTAAGTGGACACAGAAATACGAATGCAGCTTAAAAAGAGTGCTTATTGAAAAAAGTATGGTACTGAATAAGGTAAAATTATATTGATAATATAGTTATGGCTATTAAAAATTCTGCATACAAAACGAGTATATTTTACAAGAACAAACAGAGAAGATACATTTTAGAGACATTAAGTGGTTGGCAAGGGAGAGGGACATAGTGGGCATGAGATGTTAAAAAAGGGTATAAAATGACTTTAAATTTTTATTATTAGCATATTCATTCTTACAAATCGTGATATTTCTTTATACCCTTCACCTGACCTATCACTTTTCAAACCCCGTTGCTCCCTCCCCCACATCTCTAGCATCCTTAGGTTTGTTCTCTCCTTGTGAAAGTTCAGGGTATTGTTGTGGTCTTTTTTCTTTCTTTTCTTTTCTCTTTCTTTCTTTCTCTCTCTCTCTCTTTCTTTCATTTCTTCTTCCCTCCTTCGCTCCCCCCATCCCTTCCTCCCTTCCTTCCTTCCTAGCAGCTAGTTATGAGTGAGAACATGTAGTATTTCTGTTTGTCTGGCTTAGTTCACTTAACATAATTTTCTCCAGACTCATACATTTTGCTGCAAATGGCATAATTTCATTTTTTTATGGCTGAATAGTATTCCATTGTGTATATATACATTTTCCTTATCCAGTCATCCATTGATGGATACTTACGTTGGCTCCATATTTTGGCTATTGTTAATAGAACTGCAATGAACATGGGAGTGCAGGTATCCCTTTGACATGATGATTTCCATTCCTCTGGATATATACCCAGTAGTGAGATAGCTGGATCATATGGTATCTCTATCTGTAGTTGTTTGAGAAACCTCCATACTATTTTCCATTATGGCTGTGCTAGTTTACAGTACCACCAACAGTGTAGAAGAGTTCCCCTTTCCATGCATCCTTGCCAGCATTTGTTATTCTCAGTCCTCTTTTTTTTTTTTTTTTTTTTTTGGGTGCTGGCCAGTATGAGGATCCAAGCCCACCCATGACCTTGGTGTTATGTCTGTGCTCTAACCAACTGAGCTAACTGGCCAGCCCCCTTCGGTCTTTTTAATAATGGCCAATCTAACTGGGGTGAGATGATATCTCAATGTGGTTTTGATTTCTCTGATGACTAGTGATGTCATCCACATTTTGATTTTTCTCTAAAGATTTCTGCAATCAGATTCATGGAAAAAGACTGTAACGAGTACTCATAAATACAGGTTACAAATAAGTTTAAGATCAATGGACAAAATAAAAGTTTTCCACAACTCTAATAAAAAATCTGAGAGGTTTATAAAACTACTAGTCAAGATCCAACAAAACAAAAGTTAATTACATAAGGTTGAATAACTGATAAAGATAATGCTTTTATGACTTTTACTTAAAACATTTTTGGTTCTTTACTTAAATGTTTTGTTTTCCAGAATTAAGGAAAACTTCTTTCTTAAGCTATCTATAACTTATGGCAATTTGATAAAATACAGTTTTATAAACAAAGATGGAAACATTTATTTTTTTGATTCCTCCAAAATTTAAAAACTGTAAGTATCCTTATAATTTTTATGACAATATGGTTATTTACATAAATTCAATAAGAATTTGCTCCCTCTTTATAACTGGACAAAATTTTTTAAAATGATTAAATTGCTAAGGCCTTGATTGGAATATCATATTTTAAAATGTACATAAAATGCCTGACTTCAAGTGTTCTTAGCCTTACAATGAATAAGTGAAACTATCACTGCCTGACAAATTCAAGAACTTTAAGATTGAAGATAAAATCCAATGACTGCCTTAATTTGGCTTCCTTGCCTCAAGAGGTTGTAAAACTAAAATTCCTGTGATAGACGTAAAAAAAAAAAAAAAGTTATATTTCAAAAAAAAAAAAAAAACCTCTGTAATACATCTGGTATAAGATAATAGTTCTGTACATTGTATTTAACTTTTTCTTATCTACCTGTAGATTGGACTGGATCCTTAATTCTTCTGATTTCCTCCAATGTACCTTTCTTCCATAAAATTACTAGAATTGGAAACTGCTTTGTTTCTGAAGCCCTATAGGCTGAAACTGGATGAATTTTGGGCAACAGGTCTCATCTCTTATATATGGGCCACACAAAAAGTTCACCATATGGGTCGTGACAACCTGGGAATGAGCCTTTCCAACACTGAGGGACATTTTCAATCAGGAAATTGATTATCAATGCTTCCAGGAGAAATACTTTGATCAAAACGGGGGAAAATAATGTCTTAAATTGACTCAGTAACACAAGCAGTTCTCTAAGATATTCACATCCTTGAATGGGAGCCTTGGAACTTGGATGAGACATCCAGTTTTTAAACAGACGATTCCTGTAACTTCTTAAAATTGTTGAAGAACCAATTAATGTATAACTTGGTAACTCTCAGTAAGCCACCAAGTAATATTAGATAACTGCATGGCTTTAGATTCTCTACTGACAGAACAGAGAAAGGTTTGTGCCTTAACAAACACCACCTATTGTACCTATATTAATGCCTCAGAAGAAGTCGAGAGCCGAATAAATAAAACATTGTTCGTGCAAAATGGTTATAAGACGTGTCACCTACTGACCCCCACGGTGATTTATTTAGTTGGTTACCTTTGGGGTTAAGAAATCTATTCTGATCCGCATTTCAAATTGATATTATTATAATCATCAGCATCTCTGTTCTCTCCCTTAGGTTTAAGTTCTGTATTACCACCTGCTGTCAATCAACTGTTAAAACAATAGGTAAATGCCCTTGGTCCCTCCACTACTCCAGTCGGGTTCCAAAAGCTATGTCCTCCATCACGTCAAGAGATCCATTCCATAATTAACCCCTTCTTCGCCCTGACCCAGCTCGAAGTGCTCCAAGAATCATAGGACCATATCCGTAGATATGGATGGAACTATCGACAGTGGGGAATTTGATAGAGCACCACACACATTAGCTTAACACAAGGGCAGGCATGTTAGGGCTTATGCTCAGAAAAGAATTATGCTTGAACAATGGACCGTCACTGTAGTTTGCAGGGGTAATAAAGCAAAGCCATAACTCAGTAACTTGCAAAACTAACAGTCTTGATTGAAGTTACAAATGTTCTGGGAAGGAGATAAAGCCAAGAAGTCTGACTCCAGGCTTCACAGGACTGAACACAAAGACAGAGATTAAAACATGCTGATATGCATGTATTACTGTGGCATTTTCCAACACACTTCTTCCCTTCGACTGTTTGTCTTATGTAACCCCCTCTCCCCCAAAACTCAAAGACTGAGACAGTTGTAGGTAGCTTCGCTGTCTACTCGGCCATCTGATAACAAACTTCCTGCTCCGCACCAACATTTGGGACTGTCGGATCTTTTGTTTCCGAGCGGAGAGCAGCCGAACTTTGGACGCCAGTAACATGTTCACTTTGGGTAAATTCATTGAGCTGTACAGTAATGATTTGTGTACATCTATGCATTTATACTTCAATAAAAGGTTTACTTAAAAATTGTAGCTGATGTGAGGGATGGCAGTGCACGCCAGGAACACAGGCTTTGGGAACAGACAGATCTGGGTTTTCCAATCGGTGCTGTGACTGTGGCAGGTAGCTTCATGGCTCTGAGCTTGTTTCCTTCTCTGTAGAAAAAAAGACCAGGGCTGGCCGAGTAGGTGTTATAACACCAAGGTCAAGAGTTCGGATCCCCATCCCGGCCAGCCCCTCCCCTCCCCAGCAAAGGAACATAATACCTGTTGAGATTCAATGAGATGATGCATATAAGGCTTAACCACGAGACCTGGCGCAGGTCTGCGGGGCTCCTGTGTGACCAACCCCTGGGCACCCGCTGCTTCATTTTCTCCAGCCCTGTCGCGTGGGTTCTACTTGTTCCGCTGCTAATAGTACCGCGGGCTGCGGGATTGGGGCTCCCCACCACCAGGGTGGAGCCCGGTACGGAGCGTTGAAGCCCGGACCTTCCCGCCCCCGCGAAGTGCACAATCCTTGGGGCAGCCCACATGGAGACCCCTAAAAGTCCCCTTCTGAGGAACCCGGCCCCAGGCCTCTCCAGCCCCATTAGTAAAAGACAGCGAAGAGCCACCAGACCCTTCCTGACAGGTATCAGAATTTCCTAAATTGAAATAGTAATCCCGCCACGCCGCTTGCGGAAGAAAAAGCCCGCGCCCTTCGCGGCCGCGGGAGATGACGTCATCGCGCGCTAGTGGCTGGCGTTCCTCTTTGGGGAGCCCGCGCGCCCGCGGGGTACGTATAGCGCATGAGCGTACCTTGGGGGCGGAGCCCAGGACGAAGTCTTCCCGGCCTTTCATCCTATCCGGCCTATCCTGCCGGCTCTCAGGGAGGTCTTAAACTACGCCTCCCAGAATCCATTTGGACCAGAAACTTCCGGTGACGTCACGGAAGTGGTGACTGATGAGGCCGGGCCGCACAGAGGCCGGCTTGGTCACTATGGAGGAGATAGGCATCTTGGTGGAGAAGGCTCAGGTGCGGTGGGGACTTGGGCTTTTTAGTCTGGGCCGAGCTTGCAGGGAGAGGGTGAAGCCAGACCTGAGTGATGGGCTGAGTGACTTCGAAGATCCCAGCCCGGGTCTGGGTGATTTCAGAGGCCTCAGTGGGGACCTTTGTACGGCCCAGAGGCCTGTCTGGGTGGCCGAGTGATAGTAGGAGAGCAGTAAGACTCAGAAAGCAGGTATGGGGTAGTGAGTGACACTATGGGGTTTTTGAGACTGATTGATTTCGAGGCCTGGCTTGGCAGTCCTTAGTGACATCTGTCTCGGCAGGGTTAGGGTCGGGCTGGAGGGTGAGTGATGCATGGGACCGGCCGTGGGGCCGAGTGATACCGGGGGCTGGGCTGGGGGGCTGACTGATGTTCGGAGCTTGGCCGGGGGAGACAGGGGGAAGCGCTAAGTAATATCTGTGGTTTGGCCAAGTGATGTTTGGGGCCTATCCAAGGGGCAGGATGACATAGGGCCTAATGTGAGTTGGGGGTCTGTGACATGAAATATCTTTGGGGGGAAACTGAGTCATGCTAGAACTCCTTGAAGTCCTGGTGACTTTAACAGCCTATATTGGAGAGCCATGTGACATTAGGAGCCTGTTGAGGGGTCTGAGGAGCATTGGGGTCTGGTAAGGAGTTAATGTGACATTTAGACCCTAGTGACATTGGGGTCATGTTATGAGTGGCATATGAGTAGTGAAAGGTCGGCTTGGGGGGCATGTTGGGATAAAAGGCCTATTTAGGGGGCTGGGTGACATCAGGAGCCTATTTAGGGGCTGAGAGGTTTTCAGGATCTATTTAGAGGGACTGAATGATATCAGGAGCCTGTTAGAGGCTTAGTGATTCCATGATGAAGTGGGGAGGGGGCTCTAGATGCTTCCATGAGGAGACCCTCTTTTTTCAACATGAGTTTTCCCCCTTGGTCTAGGATGAGATCCCAGCACTGTCTGTGTCCCGGCCCCAAACTGGCCTGTCCTTCCTGGGTCCTGAGCCTGAGGACCTGGAGGACCTGTATAGCCGCTACAAGGTACATTCACCCCCAACCCTGACCCTGCACAGGGTCCAGCATCTCATACTTTCCCCTCTTTTCACCACTCCCTGGCTCATCAAAGTCTGGAGCCATCCCCCTCCTGCCCACTCTCTGCTCACAGAAGCTGCAGCAAGAGCTGGAGTTCCTAGAGGTACAGGAGGAGTACATCAAGGATGAGCAAAAGAACCTGAAGAAGGAATTCCTCCATGCCCAAGAGGAGGTGAAGCGAATCCAGAGCATCCCACTGGTCATCGGGCAATTTCTGGAGGCTGTGGATCAGAATACAGCCATTGTGGGTTCTACCACAGGTGTGTGGATGGGTTGGGGGCACCTCATTCATTCTTCTGTCCACTCAACAACTGCTTCCTGCCATGTGCCAGGGACTAGGGTCTGGCATGAGCTAGGGTCTTAAACAGCAGCAAACAAGGCAGGACGATATAATGGTGTTCTTTAGAGTATTTTAACTAATCCAAAAGTAGAAGTATATTTTACATTATGAATATCTTTGTCACAATTTAAATATACGTATAAAACAAAAGTTTCACCAAAGGATATTTAACCTTACTATGTGTGATATACTATATGATGTTTTCTAGTCTGTTTTGTTTTAAACATAATCCTGGTTATGACCCTCTAGGTTGATTTTACAATGACTACTGGGTTGGGACCTTCAGTTTGAAACCATGGGTGGAGTGTTAAGAGATTGGGCTCTGGTAAGGAGTCAGTATATTATTAGCATATGTCAGGGCCATACCCTCGTGTTCGTCATTGTCTCTGGCATCTTATCTGTCTTTTCCTGTTTCTGGCCTCTGCTCCTCTGGACCAGACTATGTTCTTGTAAAGGTTGTGGGGAAAGGCGTGTGATTTTTCCTGGAATTGGACTGATGGGGTGAGGGGAGGGAGGTATCCAGGATGAGGCCTGTGTCTTTGACCTGTAGGATTTAGGGGGACAGTGGGGCTCTTCTTGAGATGGTGACATGGATGGAGGAGTAGGTTTGAAGGGAGACAGGGCACTTCAGGACATCATGAGGAGGCATCCAGGAGGCTGCTAGAAAGCACAGTCTGATGGTTAGGAGAGAGATTGAGGCTGGAAAGAAATGTGTACATCCCCAGCATATACATAGGTGGACAGGTGAGGTGAGGCTGGAGGCTGGGTGACCAGGGAGGAGTTGTGCAGGGACCTAGATGAGAGAGAACAGAGCTGAGTCAGGGCAGGGGCCATGCAGAGGAGAGAAGGGACTGGTTGGAGAGACACTTGGGAGGCTGGGTGGAAGGTTGAAGTGACTGATGGGCAGCAGAGGGAAGGGGAGAAAGGTCCAGGATGAAGCTCGGGGCTCTGGCTGGGGATTGGGGGATGGTGGGTCTCCTTGAGAAAGATCCAAGAGGAGCAGCACAATTTGAGGAAAGATACTGAGATCATGTTGGGACACAGCGAGTGAGAGATATCCAGGGGGATGCATGCCAGACACCCAAGGCTGGAGCTCAAGAAAGACTCAGGTCTATAGACAGACAAGGAAGTTGTTAGTGTGACTCTGGGGGACGGACTGGAGGAGGCAAGACTGGAGGCTGAAAGGGGGCCCATCAGGGTCTGAGTGAAAGATATAAGTGGCCTGAAGGGTGTGACTGTGAGGTTGGGGGGAAGGAGGGGAAGGGACAGTTTCTGGCACTTATCATTTTTCTATCTCTCTTTCTGTCCCTTTCCCAAAGGCTCCAACTATTATGTGCGCATCCTGAGCACCATCGATCGGGAGCTGCTCAAGCCCAATGCCTCAGTGGCCCTCCATAAGCACAGCAATGCCCTGGTGGATGTTCTGCCTCCCGAGGCCGACAGCAGCATCATGATGCTCACCTCAGGTGAGCGGAGAGCCTTGGGCCTGGGAGGCCCAAGGGGACCCTATGGGTCAGGCTGGGAGTCCCAGCTCTGCTCTCTCCCCAGACCAGAAGCCAGATGTGATGTATGCAGATATCGGGGGCATGGACATTCAGAAGCAGGAGGTGCGGGAGGCTGTGGAGCTCCCGCTTACTCACTTCGAGCTCTACAAACAAGTGAGACGGTGACATGGATGGCAGGGAAGGGAGAGGCCCAACTGGGTCTAGTGTTGGTGACAGGACTCCCTGGCTCATCCTTCTTTCCCCACCTCTGGGTTTCAGATCGGCATTGATCCTCCCCGAGGCGTCCTCATGTATGGCCCACCTGGCTGCGGGAAGACCATGTTGGCAAAGGCTGTGGCACATCACACAACAGGTGAACCTCTTGCGCCTTCCCCTGAGCTCTGACCTTCTGGTTTCTCCACCTTGCTCCCTGCTCACTCATCCTCCCCAGGAAGTGGCACAGCACAGTGATTACAAACATGGGCTCTGAGGTCACTGCCCAGGTGGGCCTCTTACTGGCTGTACAGTCCTGGGCAGGTGACTTCACCTCCTTGTGCTTCAGTTTCCTCTTAATAAAAGACTCATTTCACAGGGTGAGTATGAGGAATTAATGAAATAATGCAGCATTTTTCCTATGGTGGGTTGTGACCCATTATTAATTATGAATTCAAATTTGTGGGTTGCCACCAGCATTTTAAAACATGAAATAGAATAGAAAATGTCAGAGTACATCCCACTTAGTAAGAGTTTGTATAGTTTTGTGAAATTTATTGCACACGTGTACACACATATATTCTTGTAGTTGTTTATAAATGTGTTAGAGATCATACAGCCTTAGTATAGGGCTTGGCACATCTTTAAATCTTAGTACACGTGCATCAGAGAGCAGTAGAAGCAGTGGTTAAGCAGTGCATTTTCTGGGCCAGTCTGCCTGGGTTTGAAATCTGACTCCTCTTCCAACTACTTATGTGATCCTTGGTGTGTTAGCCTCTCTGTGACTCAATTTCTTCCACTGTCAGAAGGAGATAATCGTAGCACCTTTTTCTGGGGTATTCAGAAGAGTAAATCAATATAAAGCATCTAGAACCACACCTGGCATGTAGTAAGTGGGGAATAAATGTTAACTATTGTCACTGTTATTCATTCCCTTAGCACTATATTGCCAGGCCTTGTGCTAGAATGCAAAGATGAATCAGACATGTCCTCTGCCTTGGCTGGGGAAAGGAGAAATGAACACTTAGAACTGAATCATTCAGTGACTGTTTATTGAGCACCTACTATGTGCCAGGATGTGTTCGAGGTGCTGGAGACACAGCAATGAACAGAACAAAGTCCCCATTTAGCATGGAGGTGTTGATTGTGGAAGCACTCGAACAGATAAACAAGTGAATAGATTGTATGTCACAAGGTGTTAAATTCGTGAAGAGAACAACTAAGCAGGGCCAGGGGATAGAGAATAATAGGGCTGCTACTATATGTCTAAGACTATATGTATTCAGTCTTATAGTTCCCACTGGAGGTTCCGATTGTCCCTCTGGGGTGACTAGGTGAGGTCATCTCCTGATAGTGAAGAGGGGACAAAGTAGGTGAGGTGCTTAAGAACAGTGGAAAGGGTTTGAAATAGCTGCTGTAGAAAACGGAAGAAAGATCTGACAAGGGAGACACAAGATACATCGCAGGCAGTGTTGAGGACCCTGGCAGGTTGGACATAGGAGTTTGTGGTGGTGCCAGTCTGTGCTGTTCTCTGATTTTCTCCATGGTGTGGGTATTTGTGTGCAGTGGTGGTGGTAATAGATACCATTTATGATATGTAACAGGAGCAGCTCTCTGTACTCAGACATGTATTAATTGTTTAATTAATATTTAATTTTTTTAATTGCCAACTCCCCTCAGCCCCCCCCCCCCCCCCGCCCCAGGTACATTTGCCATCTCCATTTTGCAAAACAAGCAGGTTATGTAACCTGCTCAAGGTCACCAGCTCATAAGTGACAGTGCCATCCCAAGCTGTCTGACCTCAACCTCAAGCTCTTCACCACTCTGTCAATTCCTTGGCTTCACTGAGACCCAGGGACAGGGTTTTGCTGTGTGTATGAGCAAGAAAAACAGTGTAGGGATATTTTGAGGGTGTTGGCAAGAGGGTGGCTGACCATTTAGGAACGAAATAAAGAGGCCATAGCTTTGTGTTATGTTTAGAATCCAGGACACCTGCCAGTTACTTTTGTTTTGTTTTGTTTTGTTTTTGGCAGCTTGTGGGTATGGGGATCCAAACCCTTGACCTTGGTGTTATAACACCATGCTGTAACTAACTGAGGTAACTGGCCAGCCCATTTAAATGTTTTCAGAAATAAATTTTACAGAAAATTATTTCAGAGAGTTCCTGTGTACCCTTCACCCAGGTTCCCTAAAGTTATTATCCTAAATTACCACCACACAATTATGAAAAGCAGGAAATTAACATTGGTATAATACTATGAACTAAAGTATAGACCTCCTTCAAATTTCACCAGTTTTCCCACTAGTGTTCTTGTTCTGTTGTGAGTTCCAATTTGTTGAAGACAGACAAGCTTGGCCTAGTAGGAACAGAAGTTGAGGGACTCTTGCTTCAACTTCTGTCCTTTTTCTGAGTGAATTGGAGTGGTTTGTCACTGGCAGAGGGAGGGAGGCAGAGAGAGTGCAGAAGGGATGGGGCAATGGGAAAAGTTGCTCACTAGGGTTGAGTTATCTAACCGTGGGGGAAGATTAAGGTCCAAGCTGATATGGGACATTATCTGTTTTTTATGGTGGCAATTAGCACAGTTTACTAAGAGTGAATAAATGAAGTAGGATTGGTGGAAGGAATAGCAGAGCCCAGAGAGGGCTGAGAGATTGCGAGAACAGGGGAGGCGGGGGCAGGCCAGGACTGCAGTGATTGAGAGGAGAGGCTGATGGACAGTCGGGGGTCAGATAAGGCAATTCTAGAGATGGGGGTTTCACATGGAACAGGTTGGACATCTGCAGAGCAGGCAAGGAAATGTATGGCCAAAGCAAGTTGGTCGGGGTGTGTTGAGTGCAGAAAAAGTCAGAAACCCTTGAGGTTAGGGTGTTGTATGAGCGCCCAGTGATGCAGGTACCAGGAAAGAGGAACACTTTGAGCCAGGTGTGAAGTCAGGATTTTAGGGAATGAATGGGGCAGGGCTGCAGCCTTGCACAGCACCTAGTTTATGACATGAAAGCACCTGGCCCACACATATGGACTGTGTGTCTCCCTTCTCTGGTGGCTGGAAGGAGAGTCCTGGGAGTGTGTCTGCACAAAACATCTAGTCATCAAGAAACAAGTTAAACTTTAAGAAACAAATCCAAAGGGTGGGCTGGGAGCAAACATGTCTTCAACTCCATTGCCTGTTGTTAATTACATCAGAAGCTGTGTCTGTGGTCCCTGACTCTGGAAGTGAAAAAGCATGTCCATATAGCAATTGGGAATTCAGAGCTCTCAGTGAGGCAGTATTAAGTCTTAGTATATTGAAAACATGTTTTCTGATTTTGCAAGCACTCTAGAAATCTTTTTTTTTTTTTTTTTTTAAAGTATTTAATACCCTGATTTTTAAATGTTGGGCCAAAAAATGACACATCTGTTGGCAGGATTCGTGATATGGGCTGCTGAGTTGCTGTGGGGTGCAAGCAGATGGCTGGTCCTAGGGGCTGGGTCTCAGCCCTGGGCATGAGAGAATGACCCAGCTACTAGGAGTGGATGTCCAAGGACAACGCTGTCTTCAGGGAATTCCCAGTTCCAGTTAAAGAACAATGGGCCCTACAGGAGGCTCACCCTTTCTAACCTTTGTCATCTTGCCATCAGCTGCATTTATCCGGGTTGTGGGCTCAGAGTTTGTGCAGAAGTACCTGGGTGAGGGCCCCCGCATGGTCCGGGACGTGTTCCGCCTGGCCAAGGAGAATGCGCCTGCCATCATCTTCATAGACGAGATCGATGCCATCGCCACCAAGAGATTCGATGCCCAGACAGGGGGTGAGTGATGCCCAAACAGGGCCTGGGGTCTTGAGCAAGCTTGTTATATGGGACACCCTGGACTGACTGGTGCGCACTCTCCAGCTGACAGGGAAGTTCAGAGAATCCTGTTGGAGCTGCTGAATCAGATGGATGGATTTGACCAGAATGTCAACGTTAAGGTTTGGGATGGGCAAAGGGAAGTGTGGTATAGGAATCAGGGAAAGGTGGAGGCTGGCACATGAGAGGCAGGTGTCATGACAGGAAGCAGGGTGGAGGGGCAGAGGTTTGAGCTAGCCTGCCTACAATGCCAGGTGATCATGGCCACGAACAGAGCAGACACCCTGGATCCGGCTCTGCTGCGGCCAGGACGCCTGGACCGTAAGATTGAATTTCCACTCCCTGACCGCCGCCAGAAGAGATTGATTTTCTCCACTATCACCAGCAAGATGAACCTTTCTGAGGAGGTTGACTTGGAAGATTGTATCCTGCTCTAGAAGTGAGGGGTGGGGCTACAGTTGGAAACGGGGATCAGATCTTCTCCACCTCTGCCATCACCATGACCCAGATTGTGCATGTGGGGACCAAGGTCCAGGGAGGAGGGGTGGTGACAAAGACGGCCTGAGGATGACTTCCGGCTTCAAGCATTCACCCCATCACTCAAGGAATGGTTTCCTTGACTCTCCTGCTTCAGATGTGGCTCGGCCAGATAAGATTTCAGGAGCTGATATCAACTCCATCTGTCAGGAAGTGAGTGATGGTTTTCTCTCTGGATCCGGGCATCCTCTTCTCTGAGACCACTCTGCTGCAGTCCTTTCATCCCTCATTGCCTCCCTGGGGACGTGGGCCCCGTCTCTCTTTTCTTCCACTGTCACTAGGGGTGGGGAGTGCTCAGAGTAGATTTTAACTCTCATCCCTCAACAGAGTGGAATGTTGGCTGTCCGCGAGAACCGCTACATCGTCCTGGCCAAAGACTTCGAGAAAGCATACAAGACCGTCATTAAGAAGGATGAGCAGGAGCATGAGTTTTATAAGTGACCCCTCCCTTTCTTCCCCCAACACCACACAGAGGCCAGCGTTTCTCTTATCTCCCCAGGTATCTCTGTCCCAAAACCTAGTTCTCTCTTCTCTTTACCCAGGATTGGTTTATTCAATAAATACACAAGATTGACTTTATTTAATTTTTTCTTACAATTTTAACTTTGGAGAATCTGGGCCTTGAGTAGGATCCTCTGGGTCCCTCCTGATCTTCTGACAGATAAGTGGTTGAGGTACATGGCTTGTGTTGCAGCTTGAGAGAGAAGCAAAGAGTTCGAACTAAATGACTTCAGAAACTTGAGGAAAGGGATGGGAAATTGACCTGAGACAGCAGCCCTTAACCACAGGATAAAGCCTCCATGCATCTCCTTAGCCCCGTTTCCTACACGTAGAAGACCATTTGAGGGCCAGCCCCATGGCTCACTTGGGAGAGTGCGGCACTGGTAGCGCAGAGGCTGCAGGTTCGGATCCTATATAGGGATGGCCGGTGCGTTCACTGGCTGAGCGTGGGGCAGACCACACCATGCCGAGGGTTTCGATCCCCTTACTGGTCAAAAAAAAGAAAAGAAAAAAGACCATTTGAGTTTTCAGCAATTTCTACCTTCCTCACACTCGGAGCATTGGAGCAAAGATGGCCCCTCAGAGTCCCCCAGAGCACAGATATGGTGTTGGGGGATGTTAGATGCCTGGGTTCTGTGAATGTTTCTGGCTCTTCTCCATATGGGCATGTTGAGGCATGTTTTTGGTTGCTGAAGTTTCCCACAATTTTCAGACATTCCAGTGCCCACCAGAGTGTGTGCTTGTCTGTCTGTTCAAGGATAAGTCACTGAGGTGTTACCTGTCCTGCCTGGGCACATTAAGTTTCCATTGGGCATGTTGCTCTGTATCTGAAGGGCTGTAATTTCTGGCTAAAAGTAAAATTTTCCAAACCCAGTGAGGCTTCTCCCGAGTCACATGACTTCTAGCAAAATCCTTTTCCATATTTCCTGAATGCCTGAGGCTTTCCCTTCAGGGTATACTTTTGTATCTAGTGAGGTTCAATTTCTGGTTAAAGCTTCAGCCATCTTCAGCACCTCCGAGAGACCTCTTCCCTGATTGTGTCTGTCTGTGTGTGGTGAGGTTTGCTGGATAGTAGTTCCCCCTTATCTGCAGTTTCACTTCCCGTGGTTTCAGTTACCCTCAGTCAACTGTAATCTGAAAAAAAATTTTTTTGGCAGCTGGCTGGTAAGGGGATCTGAACCCTTGACCTTGGTGTTACAACACCACGCTCTAACCAAATGTAATCTGAAAATATCAAACGGAAAGTTCCAGAAATAAACAATTCATACATTTTAAATTGTGTGCCATTCTGAGTATTGTTATAATTATTTTATTATTAGGTATTGTTGTTATTAATCTCTTACTGTGCCTAACTTATAAACAAAACTTTATCATAGGTAATATGTACTGTAGAGAAAAAAACACAGTATATATAGGGTTTGGTACTATCCATGGTTTCAGGCATCCATATTAGTCTGTTTCTGTTGCTCATAACAAAATAACCTGCAACTGGATAATTTATAAGAAAATGAAGTTTATTGCTTACATTTCAGAGTCTGGGAAGTCCAAAGTCTGGGGAACACTTATGGTGAGGGCCTTCTTTGGTGGTGGCTTTATAGAAGCACAGGGGTCTCACACGGTAGAAAATGGAGCAGAGAGAGAAGGAGACTAACCTCCTCATTCACTGTTTCTAAAGCCCTCCAAACCAAACCCATGACCATCATTTTTGATCCATTCATTATGGCATGGTCCTGTAATCTAATCACCTCTTCAAGGCCCCACCTTTCAATTACCATAACAGGATTTCCCACCTTCTTAACACTGTGACAGTTGGGGTCAAGTTTTGGGGGGACACTCAATCCAAGGCAGCATCCACTGCATCTTCAGACCTTTGTCTGAAGTCTTGTGAGACTGCATCTTCAGACCTTAGGAAAAAGGAACCTGAGCTGAAAGGAAATGAGGGGAGAAACATTGTGTATCTCCTGTGGATAAGGGGGGACTACTGTATACTGTGACCCATTCATCCCTTCTAGTCCATTTAGTTTAAGTTTAACATGTGTCATGAGGCCCTGCATGATCTGAAGCCTGTTCACCTCTCATCCCATCTCTGGGCCCCCTATCCATACCCTGTCAAGGCCTCCTGACCTAATTGCAGGGCCCTGAAGATACAAGCTCACCTCTAGGCCTTTGCACATGCTCTTCCCACTGCTTGCACTGTCCATACTGGACCAATTCCCACTCTCTTGATAACATTTACACATCTCCTCTTTACACACATCTTTGAACAGCCTTCTCTGACCCCCAAGTGAGGAATGAGACCTTCCCATGCTCTCTGGCACCTGTTCACATTCTGCATGGCACTGCTTACCTCCTGTTTAGCTTTCTCATTCCCCTCAAGACTGGAATCTCCTTTAGAGTGGTCAGAGACTGTAGCTTAATCACAGTTCAAGCTCCAGCATCTACACGTGGTAGACATTCCATGAATGTTTCTTGAACAAATACGATGGTACTTCAAGAAGTTCATGGAAAGACAGAATTAAAAGATAATACTAATCTTTCCACATACTTTTTGATGTAACGTCATCTATAAATGTCACTAGATATTTGGAAGTAAGATGGGAAGAAGGTATAAGGAAAAATAGTTGGAGAATTGTGGGTCTTTGAAGGGAAGGAGATCATCGCCCATAGATAGGTGTGGCAGGTTGAACAGAGAAGTTAACTTTTTCCCCCTCCTGAAACCTCACTAAAGTGAGAGTAAGAAGTCTAGAGAGGAAAGCATAAGTCACGAGGACAAAGGGGGACAAAAGAGATGGCAGCAACCAATTTTGGAAACAAGTGGATACTTGCTCACTGACTTAGCAGACCTGAGGAAACAGGAACCTGAGCTGAAAGGTAATGAGGGGAGAAACAAATGGATTCCGCTTTCAGAAGTGGGAAATCAGAGGTATCAGATCTTCTGAAGGTGAGCACTAGAAACAGGAGGACTACCTGAAAGGCTGTGTACAAATCGGAATCCATACATACTGTGTGGATTATAACCTAGCATGTAGTTATTATCAGAGGCTCCATGACCCTTCCAAGCCTGGCCATAGACTACAGGTTCACTCTTTGGAAAGGCTGGACCAGTCTCTGGGCTGGCATGCCTGGAGCACAGATGAGAAAGGGGGTGCCATGGTGAAGACAGGTGGTTAAGTGTTACCCCCCAGGCAAGTGATTGGAAGGCTCCTTCTGAGAGAACTGAACAGCATGAGAGAAAAGATTGGAGAGGAAAATGGGTCAAGAGACTTAAAGTCCTCATCTTTCACATTCAGTAGCAGCTCATATCTAAAACATGCTTTTAAAAAGCATATAAATATGGAAGTAAATTTCAAAGGAAGCTTAAAATAGGATGAAAAATAGTTGCCTCTTGGAAGTAGGGAAATATGGGGTGAAGGTGCCATGGGCATGCTTTTTGTTTGTTTTGTTATACACGTTCTACAATAGTTGACCTTGTAAATTAGGTGCTTAAAAAATGGTAATAGCAAACTACAAGAAAAGGAAAAGGAAAGAGGAGCTTACAAGCCAGTAGATACTTGGAAGGAGTATGGTAAAGGAGGGAAACTACTGAAGTGACAAAATACACCCTAAACATCAGTGATAAAGAGTCGGGAAAAGAGAACAAAGTCACGCATCCCGGAAATGACACCAAAAAAAATAATGGGGGTGATGGGGTGGTGAGTAGGGGGGTAGATATTGCCACAACCTGGACAGAACATTCCTCTTGGAGTTGGGGTTGCCAGTTCTCGTTTCCATCTCACCTGATCATGGTGCAACTTGAAACACCTGCATAAACTCTGTCAGAGTCCTCAGAGTCCCGAAATGAGCATAATCCCTAAGTCCCAGGGATAGTGAAAGTACGTGAATCACATACACAAATATAAAGTCCCTTCCAACACGAGAGGATTTTCTTCTAGCAAGATAATTCTCTCCTGTAGCGCATGTGACTGTACCAGCAGCAGGATTGTAGTCTGGTAGTTGTGGTTTATTTTGCCCCTGTTGAGAGTTGTTCATTCAACATCTATTCCCTGGCACACTGGAGCCAGTGAGTGATGTTTCAGTAATGAATCAGACTTGGTCCCTGTTGTCAAAGACCTCATAGTGTAGAGAGGGAGGGTGATTAAGTAAAGCACAAAGTTATATTTTAATGGCACAGACGGTTTCCTTTTTCAGCTTGTGGGAGCTGGCATGTGATTAGGGTCTCTGAAAAATAAGAAGAAAGCTAAAAGATGATTAGGATGGAATGCTCTCCGGTGTTCACACTCAAGTCATTTTTACATATTCTCCGACTACTTATCCAGCTTAAAGCTCTTAGAGAATCTTTGAGAAGATGTGACAATCCCAGAGGTAGAAACTGTGTTTTTTCTTCTCTACCCATTCACATGACGCTTTACAAGGCCTTTCACCATTTCATTTAGGTGAAATGACCAAACTACTAGTCAACAGTGACCGTAGTTAATACAATTTTTCTAGGGGTCCAGGGCTACTCAAGCAGTACTCTGCATTTTGAAATTACTTTTTCCATTTGGAAAGTAAGTAAGGATGGGCTGAGACCCGTGAAAGCAAAAGCTGCCACAAGAAGTTAACGATTAATTGAACATTATGTCAATGCCCCCGAGCCAGAGACCTCCAGGGTCACACCTGTAGTTGAACAAGTGGGGTTTAGTACTCATCACACAAGGGAGAATGCACACCATAGGGGACTGTGGGGCATCTCAGTAAGAGGATGTTAAGGAATTTGGGCTTGTGTTAGGTGTTATGAGGGACAGTTCAAGGAAGCAGGACCTTGCTCAGGATTGGATGCTGTCAGGAAGCAAGAGGAGGTTTATGATTGGGCATGTAGTAAATCTTATTCATAGGGAAGGCAGACTAGAGTGAGGCTAAAGCTTTAATTGGTAAAGAAGTAGCAGTCCCTCATTTCAGCCAGGAGAGGGGGATATTTGGTATTTTGTGAATTGAACAACAAAATCTTGTTTTTGTTTGTGCTCAGATAAAATTATGAAATGGACTTATTTTATCTCTCTTCATTATGGTCTCAGAGTGGCTTTGGTGTTTGTGTTCTGTCAGATTGTCTGTGTCCAAAAGGAGAATAATGTGGCCTAGCTGTGAGTGCCAGGCCAGCTTTCAACACCACTAGGGCCTACCTGTAAGGGTCAGACCAGTTCTTGGATGTCAGAGGCTGCTTTCACTATTTCTCAATTACAAGCTACTGTGTTAAGGGTGGAAAAATAAGACCAGTTTGCTGAACAGCCTGGGCACTCTGTTACATTTTAGAAGTGCAGTCTTTGAAGCAAGTGTTTTCCTGCCAAGGGAAACACACACCTCTTTTCTCTGTTCCACTCTGCAAAGACAAGGTGAAGAAATTTTAAATATATGTAAACACTTTTGTTTATTTGTGTTTAACTGCAAAAAAAAAATAGCACATATACATAAAGGTGCCTGAGTATAAATGTATAGCCACAACTTATTATAAATATTACACTGTGTAAACATCATCCAAGGACCAGGGTGATTCCCATTGAAATCTACTGAAATCTACTGAATCGAATATACACTGAAAAAATGAAGATACCTTAAAAGGGGGTGGAGGGGGAGGAGTAGGGGGAGAAAGAAAGAAAAATGATTTCCTAGCTGCAGAGGGATTCATTAGGCATTTTGAACTCGGAGATGAACACTCTGATTCCCAAAGTATGATTTGAGGATGACTTTTGTGTTTTCATGTTTATATAACTTTTTTTCCCCCATTTCTGACACCAGTGGACTGAAGTGTGGTGATTTGGGAATCCCTTAGAACTAGGCCTGAGTCTGGACCATAAACTTTGGGCACTGTCTCAGGTAAGAGTGTCTTACCTGAGACAGGTAAGGGCAGCACCCCTCCACACCATACTCAACAAGGAGGTCCTTCTGAGGGGCTCCATCCGTTCTTCCCACCAGTACTCACCTAACTGGTGGAGATCAGCAGCCAGCCAATCACAACTTGGAAAGATCAAAGCAGTAGAAAAACAGGGGGCTGAACCTTCAATCAAGAAGAGAAAGGCGGCTTGGCAGCTGGAGGGCTGGCACCTTTCCCTCCATAGAGGAGGGTCCTAGAGAATTGGGTCTCGTGCCCCATGTGGGGCCCTGGGTTCCTGGAAAATGCTAGTCAACTCCACATCCATACAGTACTCACATGATGCCTTCAACTTTTATTTATCCATGTCTTCAACTCTCCATCCACCCTCCTAAGGTAGTGACTGTTCTCTGCTTCACAAATCTGGTATTATTCTCTGTTCCTTTCACCATCGCTAATTTTATTTGTGTTTTGGGAAGAACAAAAATCAGACTGGTCTCTGCCTTTAAGGAACTCATTAGTCGAGGAACAATTCTCAAATAAATGTACTCTTAATTGTGACAAGTGCTGTGAAGGGAAAATACAGTGTAATAATCTCATATTGTAGGGAGACCTGCCCTGACCAGGTCACCCTGAGAAGATGACATTTTAGTGAGACCTTAAGAATAATGAGCAGACAGACAGCTAGTGAGTGTAGGAGATGGGAAGAGTGTTTTGGCCAAAAGGAACAGCATATGCAAATAAGAACGTGGTATGTCCCAGCAATAAAAAGAAAGCCAGTGTAGTTGGAGCAAAACCAGCAAAGAGGAAGTGGATTAAAGTGAAGATGGGAAGAGTTGGCAAAGGCCAAGTCAAGCAGGGCTTTGTGGACCAGGCCAAGGAGCTGGAACTACATTGAAGGCACTGGGCAAAACCTTCTGACTCATCCCTTAAACTACTCACAGAGACAAAAAGAAAGTAACAAGCCTGGGAAAGAAACTCATGCCTAATTTTGGAAGGGTTCTAAAACAGGTATGTATAATTTGCACCAAGATAAATAACGGTGCCAGTTACTGAGATGGAGAAAACTAGAGAAGCTGGTTAGGGGAGGGGCTGGGAGAGGGTTTGCAATCATGAGTTTGATTTGCCTGTGAGACATCCAAGTGGAGATTCAAGTAGTTCATTTAGTTGGGTGTGTAGATTTGCAGTTCACAGACAAGGAAGAGCTGGAGACACATTTAGAAGTCACAAACAGAAAAGTAATATTTAAAGCCATGGAAATGGATGAGATCACATAGAGGAGAGTATGGCGAATGGGAGAAGGGCTAAGACTTAGCATAGAAGAACTCCCACATTGGAAAAAAAGGAAGAGAAATGAAGAGAGAAGGCAGAAAAAGGATGGCCAGGGAGAGAAGAAAACTAGAATATGATTTCGTAGAACCCAAAGGATGAAAGTGTTTCAACTGAAAGGAAATGGTTGACTGTTGCTGCTGAGAGGTCCAGTAAGAAGTACGTTGGTGTATCCATTGATTGGCCCACGAATCTATCTATTTGTCCTGCTTTTTATTCCTGCATGTATTCCTCCATTCATTTATCCATCTATTCACACATATCTCATTCATTCATTCATTCATCTGTTTGCATATCCATCAACTGAGTAGTTCACACATCCATCAATCAATATTGCATACACTAATTTAAGCAACTACCCACCCACCCACCCACCCATCCATCAATCCATTAATCCACTGATCTCCATCCTAGATACCAAGGTTCAGGAGCACTGGGAAGGGAACATTGGCTCAGTCACATAAAGCAATCCCTATAACACACGGGTCCAGAAGCAGAGACCATCATTTGTAACAGGAGAGGAATAAAGGAACAAGACATGCCTGTCTTAAGGAAGTGGTATTAATTTGGGCACAAAGGGCTTCTCCAATTAAAGTGTAACCCAGGTAAGAGCATAGACTTCAACTAGGGTAGGAGCCTTGAGGAACGTAAGTAGTGAAGAGGGACAAAATGAGAGATTTAAGAGCTAAGCATGATCAATTTGAGATGTAGCTGGAAAAGAGGGAAGAACCTGAGATAACTCACTTCTGACCATTCCAACACATATTCATGAACCCCTCTGTACCTGATTCTGTGCTGGGTATTGGTGACACAGAGGTGCAGAAGTTCACAGGCTCATGGAGAAGACAGACATGTAAAGAGATAAATTTACTGTAATCATCTACAGATAATTAACTACTGCCTACAGAGACTTTGAGGTCTGGGTGGATGGCAGACCATTGCTGATATGAGGAAACCTGAGGAAGGAGTAAGTCTGGGGCAAGATAAAAAGATTTGGTTTGAAAATATTGAATGAGGGGCCGGCCTGTGGCTCACTCGGGAGAGTGTGGTGTTGATAACACCAGGGCCACGGGTTCGGATCCCATATAGGGATGGCTGGTTGGCTCACTGGTGAGCCTGGTGCTGACAACACCAAGTCAAGGGTTAAGATCTCCTTACCGGTCATCTTTTTGAAAAAAAAAAAAATTAAAATATTGAATGAGAAATACCTCTGTCAGCCCCAGGGGAATGTCCAGAAAGCAGTTGGAGCTGAGAAGTCTGAGAGGAGATAGAAATTCAGGAGATCTTTTTCTATAGAGGGTAATAAAAGCCATGGGGCTGAGAATGGAGGTCTGGAGAGTGTGGGGTATAGGGTAGAAACAAGATTAGAAGGCCCAGGCTTGAACTCTAGAGAATAGCAAGGTGACATAGAAAAGGCATTTGCAAAAGCAAATCAGCAATGGTTACAAAGGAAGAAAACAAAGAAATTGAGAAAGAACAAATGTTTATTTGAAAGAAGAGCCAGAAGAAATATACGAAAGGAATTTATATGTAATCTAAACTGATCAGATCACCTATGATCTCAAAAGTGAAGCCCTACTTTTTCCCTAGATCAGAGACACTAAGAGGACTGTCCAGAGGAGTAAGAGGACTGTCTTCTGAATCTATACAGAGCTGGGGAGGGTGTGGGTATGGGGCCACAATTTATAGCATTGCCAGCCAACTTCCATGTGAGAAAGTTAGTGCACAGACAGGTTTTCTTTCAGACTGTTTCCCACTGCCCTCTCTCATTGGAAATGCTGTACATGTGTGTGCTCATAAGCCCCTGAAAACATACACAAAAGAAGGAAGAGGTGCTTGGGAGCTGGCCCCTCTCTGAGATGTGACACGGGCTGTTTATCCATGAGAACATGGTTCTCAAACGTTTTGGTCTCAGGACCTCTTAAGAGTCTTAAAAACTATTGGAGGTACCAAACAGCCTAATTTATGTGGATTGTGTCTATCAATATTTACTATATTAGAAATTAAAACAGAAACATTTAAAAAATATTTATTCATTTAAAATAACGTTTTTGGCTCTCTTGCTCAGCCATTTCACCATGTGATACCCTGTGTTGCTGTAGAGCCACCACCAAGAACAAGGACCTCACCAGATGTCTTCTGTGGGATTTGGACTTCCCAGCCCACAAGCTAGTGAAAAGACAACCAACAGAGTGGGAGAAAATATTTGCAAAATATACATCTGACAAAGGATTAATATCCAGAATATACAAGGAATTCAAACAACTTAACAGCAAAAAAACAAGTAAGCCAATTTTAAAAGGGGCAAAGGAGCTGAATAGGCATTTCTCAAAGGAAGATACACGAATGGCCAGTGGACACATGAAAAAAGGCTCAGCATCTCTCAGCATCAGGGAAATACAAATCAAAACCACTTTGAGATATCATCGCACTCCAGTTAGGATGGCTGATATACAAAAGACTGAGAATAATAAATGCTGGCGAGGATGTGGAGAAGAGGAACCCTCCTACACTGTTGGTGGGACTGCAAAATGGTGCAGCCTTTGTAGAAAATGGTATGGAGGTTCCTCAAACAATTACAGATAGATCTACCATATGACCCAGCTATCCCACTGCTGGATGTATGCCCAGAGGAATGGAAATCATCATGTCAAAGGGATACCTGTACTCCCATGTTTATTGCAGTGCTATTTACAATACCCAAGAATTGGAACCAGCCTAAATGCCCATCGTTGGATGAGTGGATAAGGAAAATGTGGTATATCTACACAATGGAATACTACTCTGCTGTAAAAAAGAATGAAATACTACCATTCACAGCAACATGGATGGACTTAGAGAAAATTATGTTAAGTGAAATTAGCCAGGCACAGAAAGAGAAATACCACATGTTCTCACTTATATGTGGGAGCTAATAAAAATAAATAAATAAATACATAAACAAATAAACAGGGCAGGGGGAGACAAAATAATCACAATAATTCCTTGAACTTGTTTAGATAAGTGAACAGATGTGATGTTGATGGCAGGGGAAAGGGGGGGAGGAGGAATTGGTAAAGGGACATGAAAATCAACTACATTGTATATTGATAAATTAAATTGAAAAAAACATTTTACACTAAAAAAAATAATAAAATAAAATAACATTTTGGGGGGCTTCAAACCAACAATTAATTCTTTGACACCAACTAGGTGTCCAACAATTTAATTCAATTTTGACACTAACTATTTAGAGTCAGCACAGACCCCACAGGTTAAGGACTGAGTCCCACAAGACTGCCCCCACTTCAGACATCAGCTGCAAATGGGTGTTCAGGCTACCCACACTTCTGCACAGCCAACTACAAATTCAGGGTTTCCCATGATCCTCTTCAAGTTTGAAATTTGCTAGAACAATTCACAGAACTCAAGAAAGTGCTCTACTTAACTATTATCAGTTTATTACAAAGGGCGTGACTCGAGAACAGCCAAATGGAAGAGATACCTAGGACAAAGTATGGGGGTGTTAGAGTCACAGAACTTCTGTGCCTCCCCAGGTGTGCCACCTGCCTAGTTCTTGACATGAAAGCTGAAAGCTCTTTGAACCCTCGTCATTTAGGGGTTTTTATGGAGGTTTCACTACGTAGGCATGATTGATTAAATTATTGGCCATTGGTGATTTAACTCAATCTCCAGCCTCTCCTTCCTAGAGGTTGGAAGGGGAGGACAACTGAAACTTTCAACTTTCTAATCAAGACTTGGTCTTCCTGGCAACCAGTCTCCATCCCGAAGCTGTCTAAGATCCCCTCAGTCAAGAGTCACCTCATTAGCATAAACTCATTAAGGTCTAAATGGTCTTGTTATGAATAATAAAAATCTCTTATGTCACTCAGGGAATTCCAAGGGTTTTAGAAGTTCTGTGCCAGGAACCAACCAGGAACAAAGACCAAATATGTATTTCCTATTACACTGCACATTTATAAACCCATTACATGTTACCACAAATAACATTTTTTATTTTTTTAAAAAAATAATGTTTTCCAAAACAATCACTTTACATATTGATGAGTTTGGATGTGTTGTCCCTTCCAAAACTCAAGTGGCAATTTGATCTCCAATGTGGCAGTGTTGGAAACTGATGGAGTCATGGGGTGGATCCCTCATGAATGGAGTAATGTTCTCCCTGGGGCCAGGGGGATTACTGAGTGAGTTCTCACTCTATTAGTTCCCACAAGAGCTCTTTGCTTAAAAAGACCCTGGCACCTTCTCTCTTTCTCTCTCTTGCTTCCTCTTGCCATGTGATCTGCTTGTACCCGCTGGCTCCCTTCCACTTTCCACCATGAGTAGAAGCAGCCTGAGGCCTGTGCCAGGTGCAGCTGTCCCAGAATCGTAAGCCAAATAAACCTCTTTCCTTTATAAAGGTATTTCTGTTATAGCAACACAAAACGGACTAAAACAGAAAATTGGTACTGAGGAGTGGGGTGTTGCTATACAGATACCTGAAAATGTGGGTGAATCTTTGGAACTGGGTAATGGGCAAAGGTTGGAGGAGTTTGGAGGACTTAGAAAAAGAGAAAAAGACGAGGGAAAGCTTGGAATGTCCTAGAGACTTGTGTGGTGGCGAGCAGAATGCTGATAGAAATGTGGACAGTAAAGGCCATGCAGATGATGAGGTCTCAGATAGAAATGAGGAACTTATTGGGAATTGGACAAAAGATAACCCATGCTACACCACAGCAAGGAACCTGGCTGCATTGTGTCTGTGCCTTTGGACTTTGTGGAAGTTGGAACTTAAGAGTTGTGAACCAGAGCATTTGGCCAAAGAAATTTCTAAGCAGCAAAGCAGTAAGCAAGCTGCATGGTTGCTTTTAAGAGCCTACTCTGAGTTATGGCGGCAGAATCATGATGTAAAGGCTGAATTTAAAAGAGAATCGGAGCTTAAAGATTTGGAAAATTTGCAGCCTGTCCATGTGGTAAAGAAGTGGAGAGCCGGAGAACAATGCAAGTGTGAAGCAGATAAACTGGTTACTAAAGACATTTTTTTTAAAAAATTTTTTTTTTAATTTTATTTTGTCGATATACATTGTAGCTGATTATTGCTCCCCATCACCAAAACCTCCCTCCCTTCTCCCTCCCCCCCTCCCCCCCAACAATGTCCTTTCTGTTTGCTTGTTGTATCAACTTCAAATAATTGTGGTTGTTATATCTTCTTCCCCCCCCCCGTTTGTGTGTGTGTGTGTGTATGTGTGTGTGTGAATTTATATATTAATTTTTAGCTCCCTCCAATAAGTGAGAACATGTGGTATTTCTCTTTCTGTGCCTGACTTGTTTCACTTAATATAATTCTCTCAAGGTCCATCCATGTTGTTGCAAATGGCAGTATTTCATTCGTTTTTATAGCTGAGTAGTATTCCATTGTGTAGATGTACCACATTTTCCGTATCCACTCATCTGATGATGGGCATTTGGGCTGGTTCCAACTCTTGGCTATTGTAAAGAGTGCTGCGATGAACATTGGGGAACAGGTATACCTTCGACTTGATGATTTCCATTCCTCTGGGTATATTCCCAACAGTGGGATGGCTGGGTCGTATGGTAGATCTATTTGCAATTGTTTAAGGAACCTCCATACCATTTTCCATAGAGGCTGCACCATTTTGCAGTCCCACCAACAATGTATGAGAGTTCCTTTTTCTCCGCAACCTCGCCAGCATTTATCGTTCAGAGTCTTTTGGATTTTAGCCATCCTAACTGGGGTTAGATGGTATCTCAATGTGGTTTTGATTTGCATTTCCCGGATGCTGAGTGATGTTGAGCATTTTTTCATATGTCTGTTGGCCATTTGGATATCTTCCTTAGAGAAATGCCTACTTAGCTCTTTTGCCCATTTTTTAATTGGGTTGCTTGTTTTCTTCTTGTAAAGTTGTTTGAGTTCCTTATATATTCTGGATATTAATCCTTTGTCAGATGTATATTTTGCAAATATTTTCTCCCACTCTGTTGGTTGTCTTTTAACTCTTTTAATTGTTTCTTTTGCTGTGCAGAAGCTTTTTAGTTTGATATAATCCCATTTATTTATTTTTCCTTTGGTTGCCCGTGCTTTTGGGGTCGTATTCATGAAGTCTGTGCCCAGTCCTATTTCCTGAAGTGTTTCTCCTATGTTTTCTTTAAGAAGTTTTATTGTCTCAGGGTGTATATTTAAATCCTTAATCCATTTTGAGTTGATTTTAGTATACGGTGAGAGGTATGGATCTAGTTTCATTCTCCTGCATATCGATATCCAGTTATCCCAGCACCACTTGCTGAAGAGGCAGTCCCTTCCCCAGTGAATAGGCTTGGTGCCTTTGTCAAAGATCAGATGGCAGTAAGTGTGTGGGTTGATTTCTGGATTCTCTATTCTATTCCATTGGTCAGTGTGTAAAGAAAAGCCCAGGACCAGATGGATTCACAGCAGAATTTTACCAAACATTCAAAGAGGAATTGACACCGATTCTTTACAAACTATTCCAAAAGATTGAAACGGACGCAAATCTCCCAAACTCATTCTATGAAGCAAACATCATCCTGATACCAAAACCAGGTAAAGATATAACCAAAAAAGAAAACTACAGGCCGATATCCTTGATGAATATAGATGCAAAAATCCTCACTAAAATACTAGCAAACAGAATACAGCAACACATACGAAAAATTATTCATCACGATCAAGTGGGATTCATCCCAGGGATGCAAGGTTGGTTCAACATACGCAAATCAATAAATGTGATACACCATATTAATAAACTCAAACACAAGGACCATATGATCATCTCTATAGATGCTGAAAAAGCATTTGATAAAGTTCAGCACTCATTCATGACAAAGACCCTCTATAAGTTAGGTATAGAGGGAAAGTATCTCAACATAATTAAAGCCATATATGACAAACCCACTGCCAATATCATCCTGAATGGGGAAAAGCTGAAAGCTTTTCCTTTAAGAACAGGCACTAGACAAGGATGCCCACTCTCACCACTCCTATTCAACATAGTGTTGGAAGTACTAGCCAGAGCAATCAGAGAAGAGAAGGAAATAAAGGGCATCCAGATTGGAAAAGATGAAGTCAAACTGTCCCTGTTTGCAGATGACATGATCCTATATATCGAACAGCCTAAAACCTCTACAAAAAAACTGTTGGAATTGATAAATGATTTCAGCACAGTAGCAGGATACAAAATCAACACACAAAAATCAGTAGCATTTCTTTTCTCCAATAGTGAACATGCAGAAGGAGAAATCAAGAAAGCCTGCCCATTTACAATAGCCACCAAAAAAATAAAATACTTAGGAATTGAGTTAACCAAGGAGGTGAAAAATCTCTATAATGAGAACTACAAACCACTGCTGAGAGAAATTAGAGAGGATACAAGAAGATGGAAAGATATCCCATGCTCTTGGATTGGAAGAATCAACATAGTGAAAATGTCCATACTACCCAAAGTGATATACAAATTCAATGCAATCCCCATCAAAATTCCAAAGACATTTTTCTCAGAAATAGAAAAAACTATTCAGACATTTATATGGAACAATAAAAGACCACGAATAGCCAAAGCAATGCTCAGCAAAAAAAATAAAGCTGGAGGCATAACACTACCTGACTTTAAGCTATACTACAAAGCTATAATAACCAAAACAGTATGGTACTGGCTAAAGACATTTTCTTGGCAGTGAGGCACCCAGATGCTAAGAACCAGGACAATGGAAAAAATGTCCTAAAGGCATTTGAGAAGTCTGGAAGGGTGCCCCACCCATCACAGGCCCTAAGGCCTAGAAGGACTGAGTTATCCTGGAAGACAGACCTGGGGCACAGCTGCCCTCGGGAACCTGCTCCCTGCATCCCAGCTGCTCCGGCTGGAGCAGCCCCAAGTGTGGTTCGTGCAGCAGCCCTGGAGAGTAGAGGCCCAAAACCTTGGTGGCATCCAAGTTGTGTTAAGTCTGTAGGCCAGCAGGACATGCGAGCAATGGAGTCATGGCAGCCTCCACCCAGATTCCAGAGGCTATATGGAAAAGCCTGGAAGCCCAGGCAGAGACCTGCCGCAGAGGTGGAGCCACCACAGAGGTCATCTACTAGAGCAATGCCAAGCAGAAAAGTGGGGTCAGAGCACCCACAGAGAGCCCCCGCCAGGGAAATGTCTAGTAGAGCCAATGCAGCAGGGCTGCTGCCAGGACCGCAGAACTTCGGGGCCACTGGTAACGTGCAACGTAGGCCTGGAAAAGCCACAGGCACCAGTGTGGCCCACTGGGCTGTGCCTCGCAGAGCTGTGAGAACAAGGCTGCCTGAAGCTTTGGGGGCCCAGATGCCCAATTGTGCCCAGGATGCAGGACTTGGAGTCAAAGAACATTATTTTGGAGCTGTAAGACATAATGTCTGCCCTGCTGGGTTTTGGACTTGTTTGGGGCCTGTTTTTCCTTTCCTCTGGCCTATTCTCCCTTTTGGAATGGACATGTATACCCAATGTCTATTCCACCATTGTATCTTGGCAGTAGATAAATTTGGTTTTGTTTTTCAGGTTCACAGCTGGAAGGAGTTTTGCTTTTGGTCTCAGATGAGACTTTGGACTTTGGACTTTTAAGTTGGTGCTGGAGCAAGCTAAGACTTTTAGGACTGTTGGGATAGAATGACTGTATTTTGTTTGTGAGAGTGACATGAGTTTTGGGGGGCCAGGGGCGGAATGATGGAGTTTGGATGTGTAATCCCCTCCAAAACTCATGTGGCAATTTGATCTCCAATGTGGCAGTGTTGGAAACTGATTGAGTCATGGGGGCGGATCCCTCATGAATGGATTAATGTTCTCCCTGGGGCCAGGGGGATTAATGAGTGAGTTCTCACTCTATTAGTTCCCATGAGAGCTCGTTGCTTAAAAAGACCCTGGCACCTTCTCTCTTTCTCTTGCTTACTCTCACCATGTGATCTTCTTGTACCCGCTGGCTCCCTGCCACTTTCCACCATGAGCAGAAGCCGCCTGAGGCCTGTGCCAGATGCAGCTGTCCCAGAATCGTAAGCCAAATAAACCTCTTTCCTTTATAAATTACCCAGTCTCAGGTATTCTGTTATAGCAACACAAAACAGACTAAAACACATATTTACAGATCTCTTTAATGTCTGGGCTAATAGATGACAACTGGATTTTCACATCTGTTTCTGCAGTCAGTCTGTTGTGATATCACATCACTCAGACTCTGGAATACTTTACCACCCACTTGTAGAGAATGAGAGTGAAAAAGGCATCTTACCATTATTATGAAAATAGTTTTGGCCTTGCAGACCCCTTAAGAGGGCTGCAGAGACCCCCATACCCCTAGGGAACTCTGGACCACACTTGAAAACCATGCACTAGAAGGACAAAGTGCACCTGCTAGGAAAGTGGTCTCTCAAAGTGGAGCACATCCCAATCAATAGGATATGTCGTTGCATGTCCATGAGCCATCCCTCAGATGTGACACAAAGATTACAAAACAAAAAATGAAAAAAAAAAAGATTAATTGGTATTCATCAAAATTAAGAACTTGTATGTTTCAAAGGACACCATCAAGCTAGTGAAGAGAGAATCCACAGAATGGGAGAAAATATTTGCAAATCATGTAAGTGGTAAAGGACTTGTATCTAGAGTATATAAAGAATCTTACAACTCAATAATAAAAAGACAAGTTACTCAATTAAAAAAAGGTCAAAGAATCTCAGTAGACATTTCGCCAAAGAAGACATACAAATAGCCAATAAGTATGTGAAAAGATTCTCAATATCTTAGTCATTAGGGAAATGTAAATCAAAGCCATAATGAGATGAAATTTCAAACCCACAAGAATGGCTATAATAAAAAAGACAGATTATAACAAATATGGTGAGGATGTGGAGAAATTAGAACCCTCATACATTGCTAGTGGGAATGTAAAATGGTTCAGCTGCAGTGAAAAACAGTCTGGCAGTTCTTCAAAAAGTTCAACATAGAGTTATTATATGACCCAGCAATTTCACTCCTAGGTATATACCCAGAAGAAATGAAAACATATATCCACACAAAAACTTGAATACAAATGTTCAAAACAGCATTATTCATAATGGCCAAAAAGTGGAAGGAATCCAAATGTTCATGAACCAATAAATGGATAAATAAAATGCCCATACAATGGAGTACTATTCGACAATAAGAAGGAATGCAGTACTGATATATGCTTGGCATGATGAACGTTGAAAACAGGCTAAGTGAAAGCTAGCCAGTCACAAAAAACCACATATTGTATGATCCCATTTACATAAAATGTCCAGAATAGGCAAATCTATGGGAACAAAAAGTAGATTAGTGCTTGTGCTGGACTGAGAGAGACTGTAAAAAAATGGGGAATGACTGCCAAAGGGCATGTGGTTTCTTTCTGGGGTAATGAAAATGTTCTAAAGTTGATTGTGGTGAGAGCTGCACAACTCTAAACATACTAAAGACCATTGAATTGTACTCTTTAAATTAGTGAGTTGTATGGTATGTGAATTGTATTTCAATAGAGCTGTTAACAACAACAAGAAGATTAAGGAGCGTATTAAGTTTGTCCAAAAGGCTTCTTCAGGCATAGTAAACTATAACCAAACTTGATGTGCAAACAAGACTGTAACCTACTCTTGTGAGATGCTGTTGAGTCTCAGCCAACTACAGGCAGCCAACTTTTCAGACCATGTTCAAATAAGACAGATGCCCAGCTATAGCCAATCCAGCTGTTTCTGTACCTCACTTCCATTATCTGTATGTCACTTTCCCTTTTCTGTCTATAAATCATAGCCAACCATGCAGCAGCCCTGGAGTCACTCTGAACATTTTCTGGTTCTGGTGGCTTCTCCATTCACAAATTGTTCTTTGTTCAGTTAAACTGTGTTAAATTTAATTTGCCTGAAGTTTTTGTTTTAACAGATGGTGCCAGAGAAGTGGAGTCCTGTGGGAGAATAGCCTAAATGATTCATTTTCAAGAATAGCTTAACAAGGGTTGCATGACTAACTTGTGGTGTGATAACCCCTGGAAAGTACAGTTTCCAGAGGGTGACTTCTCAAGATGGTGGCTGGTCACCTTGTTCTTTTTACTTCCTGGTTCTTCTTCCTCCTCAGGACTTCTGGTGGGCCTTTTTTGCGGGCTTGTCCTGAGCCCACACCTTTCCACAAGAGGGAAGGGGACAATAAATGCCTTATAAGGAAGTAATAAAACTTAGGTGACCTTCAGGAAGACTGTGCACCCCATAGTACTCAGCCAATGAGGAATTGGGGGAGGGACTTGTGCACTAGGGAATAAATTGCTCAATGTAACTGTTTCTGGCATGCCTGCCCAACAGACACCTGATCTTGCAAGACCATCATTAAAGTCTCGCTTCACTGTACCTTGTGTCTCCATGTCCATCCTTTGGCATCGGACTGGTGAGGGCATTTCTCACAGGTCCTAAGTAGAACTTCCAGAGACTCCCAGGAGCACTGAGTGACCAAGAGAGGTGCCTCGCAGGACCCACTGCATCCATTGCTCTCTTGCAGCAACTGGGAATTGTGGGTAAGTTCTCTCAGGTTCTGAAGCTCCATTTATTTGTGTTTTGAGTTATCCAAGTTTGTTTGAGCAAATTTTTGATTCAGACTGGGTTTGGAAGTCATGACAGAAACTGGGCTGGGTCCAAGTGGGATTGGATCTGATAATTAAGTGGATTGGATCTAGTCAGCAGCCTCAGATGTCTGACTGGCTCAGGCAGAAACTGGCAGCAAATGGCAATTACTGTCAGGAGTACAAACTCTGGCTTTGGGAAATTTGCAGGGATTTTGTGCTCTGTCCTCTTCATTTCTTTCCTTTGCATGATTAGGTAGGGAAAAATCTTTGGCCAAATTGATCAAAGAGATCTTAGAGCCAAAGCCAAGGTTTAATGTAAAAATGGAATCCATTAATTTCTAAAGAACTGAGTACTCCACCTTCTGGCTAAGCCTACTTTACAATGTTTACGTTTTAAGCCCTGGAAGCAGCAAGGCATTAAAACATGGCAAAATCTTACTAAAGATCATTTGGAATTTTGGTGGTGTAAGACCCATGCACTAAGCACAAATCCCACACGTCAAGGGTAGCTCACTTCACCAAGACCACGAGACAAGAGATCGCTGCAATCAAGCAAGAGGTGTTTATTTCAGCATGCTGGGTTGTTTTGTCATAAGCGGCCCCGAGTTCTTTAACACCAAGGTTTTTATACAGTTTTTTTAGACAGTTTTTCATAACAGAAATAACTGCCAATTATCTGAGGCGCCTTAACAGGCTTGCACCCTGATAAGAGATGATACATTTTTCAATCGTTTATCTTCCCTGGTCCAGCCAGGTGTCTTGAAGATAAGGGGGGGCCTGGTTTAGTCCTTGGGACCAACTGGTTCCTGGAATGTGTGTTTAAGTCTTCCTGACCTCTTCTTGAACTCTTAGAAGCTGCTTTAAATGCCTTTAGATATGTTTCCCCGTTTTAGCAAGCGTTTGCAGAATTGTGCAGGTTAGAGCTATATTTTTCTATTACAATTTGTACAGGTTAAAGTTATACAGGCAAATAGTGTAGGTTAAAGTTACACTTTTCTATTACAATTTCCTATAGTGGAACATTCCAAATGAACAACAGTGTACTTAAAAATGAGGGTTCCCCAATAAGGCTTTTCCAGGGATATCTATTGTTGTGTAGAAGTTTCGAAGATTTCAAAATTTTTATTGCCTCTTTTAAAAGAGTTTTTACAAAAGGCAAATAAAAAGCTTAAGCTAAGAAACAGAAGCTAAGTTTAAAAGACCACCTGTTGACTAAATAGGTCTCCAAACTATACCTTCCTAGCATTTAGCTGAGTATTTTGGGAAATCTCCATTTTAAAGGGTGTCTGCCTCCCTGCAAGAGGAAGAGGGGGTAAACTGAGTCATTAGAAACTCTTACAATAGGAAAGACATTTGTTTAAATAACATAAGAAGCCTTTTGTTTAAAGTGGTTTTCTGGCTATCTTTATTATTAATTTTTTTTTACATTCTATGATGTTGTTGTGGGCAGTTGGGAGGAAGGGAAAGGGGGGGAAAGGGATGAAAATGGGGTGAAAAAAGGAGGATGGAGGAGGGGCACGATTGAGGCCTGTGGCACCCCCCTCATTCCCACAGGAGACCAGGAGACTTCCAGTGAAGGCTTGGTCATTGCTGGGCTGGGTGCAGATGTTAGGGGGGTGTGGCAAAAGCCCTTGCTCCCCACCCCACCAGCTCGGGAACCCAGGGCCTTTCTTTCAGCAGCTCGGTGGTCGTCACTGGGCTGGTTGCATGTGTTGGGGGTCATGGCCAAGGCCTTTGGCTCCCCACTCTCAGGACTGGTTGTGGATGTCGGGGGGCATGGCTGAGGCCCCCAGCCCTCCCCGCTTTCTGGCTTGGTAGCCCAGAGGACTACCGGTCCTTCTAGGTGTTCTTTAGTGAAATAAGACCTTCACTAGTTAATATTAAACTTTGTCTCTGGTTGTAGTATTTTGTTTTTTCTTTCAGTTCTGTGTTGGATTGTTTGCTGTTCCCATCACTTAAACTCTGCACTGGAATTAATTTGTTGTCCTTTGCTTACTTCTAAAATGGGGGAAATTCCTGTGGGGACCGTACTTGTGCTCTGTGGTTGAGCTAAATCACTGCTTTGCTGCCGATTCCCTAGGCAAGGCTTTTTATGTAGCTCAGATATTTAAAGTTGACTTTATAGGTACTTCAGGCTCTCGGGAGATCTGGTGCACCTGGGTTGTGTAGAAACTTTGGTCTGGGCCTGAGTGTTTTTATCAAACTGCAATTCTATATTCCTGACCAGTCTCCTCTGAGTGGTCCTATGCTGATTGCAGGGCAGGTCAGTTGTCCTTGCTGTGCCCCAGTGTTCCCCTACTGCTTATGCTCCAAACACTTCCCATGGGACAGGTCCAGTCCCTTGCGATGACTCACTGGCCTCCGAGTGACTCCTTTTTTTCAGTTGTTGTGGCTCCTCAGTCCTATTTGGATCCACGGGAAACCTATTAGTGGTCTTGATGGCCTGGGGGCCATGAAGGCCCTCTTCTCTCCTGCTGTCTCCAAGGAACTTCATCTGAAGGGCACAGCTGCGGCTTTTGCCAGCTCCTGTTCTGTGTGCTTAGCAGCTACAGCCTGGAAGTGGCCAGGGCTTGAAATGGTCGGAGCGGTTTTTTCTTTCTCTCATGGTGGCTTCTTCCACCTTCATGTACTCTGTAGGTCTCTCCTCCTCTTCCTCTGAGCTCTAGTGGCCCCAGCTTGGCTGTCACTGCTTTTTTATAGTTGTAAATTGGTTGATTTGTGAGAGAGTGTGTCTATTCTGCCATCGTGGCCAGAACAGTTTTCTGGATTTTTTTTTTTTTTTTGACGGATAGCAGGTACAGGGATCAAACCCTGCACCTTGGTGTTGTCAGGTTGTCTGCACCTCACTCTAACCAAATGAGCTAACTGGCCAGCCCTTGCCTATCCTATCTTAACTGGGCATTTTCTTATACCCTCCTTCTTTGGTTTGGGCAAATGTTGTTCATGATGGTATTTAGGCCTGAAGTGTTTGCTCTGTGCTTTTGAGATGTAAATTTTGTATCTTATTTTACCTAAGCCATCCCTTTGAAAATTTAGTGTAAAAATATTTAGGTTATTAAAAATAGGATAGGGAAAGCAGACAGTGATGGGGTTAGAACAAAATCTACCAAAGGTTGGATGGACCAGAGGGACTCCTGCTGGTCCCCGAACATTACAGGCCCCAAACCAATCTGCTGTATTTACCCCAGTTTGGAGAAATTAAAAAAGTCAGAATGTAACAGGCTGAACAGAAGTGATTCCATTTTGTTAAACTTCTAAATTTAAAAAGTTTTTTCTTACTCTTGTAACCTAAACTGCATAGCTTGCAGTTGGACATTAGAATACAATGATTCTTGTTACACATGATTGCTAGAACATAATGGTTTTTGCTCACATTGTACACAGAATAATTATAGAAGAAATTATTAACCCAGGTGGCCATTCTTTACTAGCTTACTAACTAGATCTTTCTGAGGTTAACAGGAACTGAATTCGTGACTTTTCTTCATGGAGGATGGTCACCACAAATCAGCTCCCACCTGAGAGGTTCTTTGATGTTTATCTGCAATTTTATGATTATGTCTGCATGTCCCTGCTTAGATCACCATGAATCAGTCCCCTACCACCTGCCCCTATAAAAATCCTTTTGACAAGCTTGGGAAAAGTGGAGATGGTCTTTGAGAGATAAGTCCACCATTTCCACAGGCTGCCAGTTTCCTGATTAAAGGCTACCTTTCCTTACACCAACACTTGTCTCTCAATTATTGGCTATTGAGCAGCAAGCAAATGGACCTTTGGGGTTTTGGTAGCAAGAAGGTAGGAATTACAATACGCAAACTAGCTAACAATGGCTTAGGACAATAATCAGGGCAACCCAAAAAAAGAAGCGGGGGAGAGGGCAGGGAGCAGGCCAAGGGTCCCTTGACTCAGCCTCTTGTTGGAATGGATAAAAGTTTATAGACGAACTTGCCATAGTTTCAAAATTATAAATGTCTGAGTCATTCCTAAGTAGGTCAAAATACTGAAGCATTAATTGCTAAACATAGGTTTAGGGTATAAATACTTCAACATCTTGTTTTTATATGGTACAGAGGAGCTAAATCTATTTGAGTATGTTAACAAATATGGAAAATTGTGTTATGAGGAAACATGTTTCTAAAAATTATGAAATTGTTCTCAGCTACAAAATGCTGATATAAAATAGTTCAAAATTGCTTACTTCTGCTGTGGGGTTAAAAATAAACTATTAGTAAAAAATTGCTTACTTCTTGGGTTTTCAGTGGAAATTAAGCTTACTAGAGTTAAAATTATTCTAATTAATATATGGTGATTAAAACCACTTATGTGAGGCAAGTAAGATGTTTTTTTGGTAAGTGAAGCTTACATAAAGAGGTGTTTTAGTTTTAAAAAAAAAAAGTCAAATGATTGGTTGTTCCAAAATAAGAAAGAGAAAGGTTGTAAAAAGTTGGTAAAAGATGAATCTTGTAAAAAATTTTATGTGCCATCAGGCTGGCTAAAATTATAAGAAAATTATTATTTTTTCTAAGAATTAGGCATTAATACCAAAAGAATGCTAACACAAAACTAGAATTTGGTTTTCCATCCTTATATAGCATTTATTAGGTCTTTTGATTATTTGGAATACAGAGTTTCCTCTCTATCAAAGAGTGAAGGCTTTTGCTTTTTGAAATCTTATTTTGGAGCCGACCGCGTGGCGCACTCGGGAGAGTGCAGCGCTGGGAGCACAGCGGCGCTCCTGCCACGCAGGTTCGGATCCTACATGGGGATGGCCGGTGCGCTGAGCGTGGTGCAGGCGACACTACACCAAGGGTTGCAATCCCCTTACCGGTCACAAAAAGGACAAAAAAAAAAAAAAGACTCTAGTTCATTTAAAAAAAAAAAAAAAAAAAAAAAAGAAAGAAATCTTATTTTGGCTAAACTAATGCCTATTATTTTACAGGGACCTATGATCCTACTTTGATCAAGTGTTTTAAACTTTTGACATATTTGACAGCATTCCCAAAATCAAATTTCAAAGTCAAGATTAAGTCTTTTGATCTCAAACTAACTTTGGCTCCTAAAGCATTCAAGAGAGATAACTAACTTTGATAAGTTATATGGAAAGCACTGTCAAATAAGAAATGCTGTTTAACCTTTTGTGTGTGTGTGTTATATTTGTGTGGATATGTTATTAATATATGTTCCCAAATTGTATGGGATTCCTAAAGTTCTAATTTGTCTTGGTATGTTATCAGTCATGATTATGTTAAATTATCATTCGTCAAAGAAATAACCAAATTTTCTTATCGATTCCATCTTTAGTCATGACCATTTCAAGTTTTGTTGTCCATAGTTAATTGCTTAATTCTGATGCTTTTTCTGAGAGCTCTTTACAAACAATTATAATCCTAAAGTGTTATATCTTTAAGGAAGTTCATGAAAAGGATAGAAAGGACTCTGACAAGGACAGGTTTCTGATAACCTTATATCATATCATTGCACTAGGTAAGAATTTCCTGAACTCTAATGAGAAAACTAACTGGTTTATAAAACTGTTAACCAGGGCCAGCCTGTGGCTCGCTCGGAAGAGTGCAGTGCTGATAACACCAAGGCCACGGGTTCGGATCCTACATAGGGATAGCCGGTTAGCTCACTGGGTGAGCGTGGAGCTCACAACACCAAGCCAAGGGTTGAGATCCCCTTACCGGTCATCTTTTTTAAAAAATAAAAATAAAAATAAAATAAATAAATAAAACTGTTAACCAACATCAAGCAGGACAAGAATTAATTAAATACCAAGGGAATACTTTGGCAGATATTCATGCTAAATTAACCTATACTGAAATTGTTAAAATAGGCAATTTGAATAAATTCTATAATCCAAGTCAAATTACTTATCATAAGCCATTTAACAAACAGTACTATGCACCTGAATTGGGAAAACAAAATTGGTATTTGAGAAGGTACAAATCCACTGTTAATTGTGGACTCATGGAGAGCCTGGATGGCCACCTGATCCTTCCTGAGTCCCTAAAGCTTTATTATTAAAAGCTCTGTAGTCCATGACTCATCATGGAAGAGATAAAATGATACAAATTATGGGTAAAAAATTTGGTGTGGTGACTGTTCTAAACTTGCTAAAATTGCTAAAATGACCAATGTTTGGTTTGTCAAACCCATAATTATGGGAAGATAATCAAAACTTCCAGCACATTTCTGCTACCTGATTGGCATTTAAACATTTATAGAGGGACATTTTTATTCGATTGCCTTTTTCAATGCATGTTTTCTGTCTGTACAGAAAGTTTTTCATGCAGGAAAGCCAATGCTATAACAGCAGCTAAATGTTATTTAAAAATGTGTTTCTTTCATGGGATATTCTTGGAGAAAATCTCCAGTGACAAAGGTACTTGTTTCACTGGACAATTTATAAAACAGTTAAATAAGGTATTGCAGGTACAATACCATTAGGCAAAGCTAACTGAATCGATTGCCTTGGTCAAAGGTATTGTAGATTGATGACAATCAGATCTGTTTCCAATGAAAAACATGTTTATCCCTTATGAAATATTCACTGGAAGTCTGATGCCCCTAATAATAAAACCTCATGTACCTCTTGCTCTCCTAAACTCTGATATGACTAAATGCTGCAAGGCTTTAATGAATTATGCCAAAGTGCATTTTTACCAGGTAGAGGAAGCTTTTTATGATCCAACAACTGAGTGCCATTAAACCCTTCACAATCTAAAACCCAGAGATTGAATCTTCTGGAAAGGACATCAGAGAAAGACTGCCCTTGCCACCCATACTGCAGCAAAATTTTGGGACCTTGAACTTTGGGTTCACATCTCATAACTCAAGGGCCCCTCCAGACTCTTGGAACTGTACACCCATTGGAGGCTTTAAGGTAAACCTAACCAGAGAAGTTTCTCTCAGACAGCATCCTTGATGTGGATAACTTTCCCAAGGTCATGGATCAAGACTTCTCTGCCATAGTGAACGAAACTCTTATTTCTCTTAATTTTTCCTGACTTATGCCTACCTCTTTCACTTGACAGAATAATGCTGTAATTAGAATGGCACAGTCAGTAGCTTCTGTGGGTAACTTGATGGAGTGTTTGATCTGTCATGCCAAACTTAGATCTTTGCGTGACCCAGGGGATTCATTGGTCTATCCAATTGGTAACTTTGGCAATATCTCTGCTATAACTGTTCAAATTGTACTAGTGGTAAAATTTCTAGACCCTGTTATGACTTAACCCAGTAATTGGAATACAAAAACCAGTACCAATAAATATATCATAAGACAGGTTTGCACCAAAAGCCCAAAAGAAGCACTGTTCTATGTGCCAGGATACTATAGTGCCCTTTAAACCTGTAATAACTTCGCCTCAGACCATTGGCTAGAAACTACTAATTTTACCATTCCAAGTAACATACTTATGAATGATAGAACTAAAAAAAAAAAAAAATGGCCTTGCATGCACCCATGGGATTTACATTTATTTGTGGAGGATTTTGCAGTCTACCTTATAATGGACAAATTTATACCTTGACAGGTGAAAAATGAAGGGCCAATGTGGGCTAGAAATTTTAATGGTATCTTTGTTGTTCCATAATCAGTCAGAAACAACATTAGTTCACTTCTCTTAACCTACATCATAAGTTAAAGAGAACATTGCAAGAAGGCATTAACCCTTCTGGATAGACATCATTTGTTAATGTTTTTGTTTTGTTAGGTTTTTGTTTTGTTTTCTACAGCTTGGAGTAAATATAAATGAGGCAGTGATTTAAAAATGATCCCTCCCAATAGGCTCTATAGTAGATTCTACAGCAAAGTCCAAGGTGACACAGCAGATTTCTTTAAGTTCTCTTGCTAACATTGTGCTAAATAATAGACTTGCTCTAGATTGCCTACTGGATGAACAGGGAAGAATCTGTGCAATTGCTGACATTCTTGTTGCACATGAATGAATACATCAGATATTACAAAGACTCAGCTACAGGGAATTAACAAACAGCCTGCTTGGTTAAAACAGGTACTCTTTATCTGGCTTGTTCTTTAATCTATTTGATTTTGGTTTGTTTGCTTCATGGGGACCCTGGCTAAGAAATATACTCCAAACTCTTGATATTATCTTCTTGGTAGTCAAAATAGTAGAATCCTTGGTGCACTATATTCTCTCAAAAGTTTTAAATGTTTGCATGCAGCCATCTGTGGGACATCAAATGGGCTTTCTTAAAATGGAATGACAAAAAGTCACAGAAATGCATGAACATGAGGACACCATTTACCTAAATGTTGTGTTGAGACTGAAAACCTAAATAATGGTAACTGAGAGTGGTGCTAATTCCCTAAGTTTTGGTCACACCTAGGTGAGAACCTGACCAAAAGGTGGGAATTGTTAAACAAAATTATGGGAGGCTATTGTTTTGGACTGAGCTCCTGCACTAGGAGCAGATCAGATCAAACCAAAATGGAGTCAGTCATGTTAAATGTCTCATAATCAAACTAAAACTTTAAGAAAACAGATAGATCTCAAAACAGATCTATTTTTCCCCCTTGAAAACAAGAGACTACAGAATAATAAGGAAGTCCCCTCTGCTCTAACCCTTATGAAAAAGTAACTTGATGTTAATCAGATTTTCTTTCCTATTTTTCCGTTTCCTTGGTCTCACCTTATAAAACCCACTGTTAAGCTATTTCCCAGTGGAATTTGAGACCAAATAAGTCCATTTACAATGATGACATTGATGTCAATGCCTAAAGTTTTGGTCAATGTTTCAAAATTGAGAGGTTGAACAAAAGGGGGGATTTGTTAAATTAAGTTTGGCCTAAAGGTTTCTTTTGATGTAATAAAATGTAACCTAACTTGATGTGCTAACAGACTAACCTACTCCTGTAACAAGTAGCCGAGTCTCAGACAATTACAGGCAGCCAACTATTCAGACCACGTTTGAATAAGACAAACGCCCAGTTGTAGCCAATCCAGCTGTTTCTGTACCTTACTTCCATTTTCTGAATGTTACTTTCCCTTCTCTGTCTATAAATCTTAGCCAACCACACGGCAGTCCTGGAGATACTCTGAACCTTTTGTGGTTCTGGCAGCTGCCTGATTCACGAATCATTCTTTGCTCAATAAAACTCTATTAAATTTAATTTGTCTGAAGTTTTTCTTTCTTTCTTTCTTTCTTTTTTTTTTTTTAGAAGATGACCGGTAAGGGGATCTTAACCCTTGACTTGGTGTTGTCAGCACCACGCTCTCCCAAGTGAGCTAACTGGCCATCTCTATATAGGGATCCAAACCCACTGCCTTGGTGTTAATCAGCACTGCACTCTCCCAAGTTAGCCACGGGCCAGCCCTTAAAGTTTTTCTTTTAACAAGAGGTTAGTTTGGATTGCAGTTAAACCCAGGCCCATTCTATTCTTCTCTTAGCCATGTTTTGTGTGTACTTGCCCCCCCCCACACACAAATGGTCACAGGATGGTTGCTGGTGCTCTGCCCCTCACAATTCACATTCAAGGCAAGATAGAGAGTTTAAACCAAAAGACAAAAATTGTTTTCCAAAAAGCACCACTCCACAACTTATGCTTATATCTCACTGACTAGAACTTACTCACATAGCCACAGCTAGCTGTGAGGAAGAAAGGAAATGGTTTTTAGCTGGGCACATGGTCACCCCCAACAAAATTAAAGACTATTAATAATGAATGGAGGATGGATATTGGGTAGGCTACTAGCAGTCTCTTCCACAATATCCTTCTATCTTAAATTTGGATAAAATTAGCATGGATATAAAATTGATATAGCCTTTCTGGGGGCAGTTTGACAATAAATAACAAATACCTTAAAAATTGGTAAGGCCAAATATTTGAACAAACAATTCACAAAGAGAGAGTTATGAAAGGTAAATATAAGCATATGAAAAAGTGCTCGATATTATTAGTCATCAGGGAAAAAAAAATTAAAACCATGATATACCACTACACAACCACCAACATGGGCAAAATTAAAAAGATTGACAATACCGAATGTCGATGAGCATGTGGAGCAACTAGAAATACCGTACGTTTTTGGTGGAAATGTAAAATGGTACAACCATTTTGCAAATGAGGGTGCTCATGGGGTGTCTGAGTCCCTGCAGCATGAATGGGTGCCCACACTGGGGCTGGCTCAGAGTGCTGAAACTCAAATGGGGTAAAAAGGACATTCACATGAAGGAATGTGCAGCAGTACTGCTGTGAGGTCAATCATGTGAAGAGGAATTGACCAAATAAGTAAATATATTAAGGGTAATTGGAGCCATATTTCTTACTATTGGAAAAGAGAATTATGAAAGTGGAAAGAGAAACTAAAATAAATCTTATAGTGTTGGACTCAAATTGCAGTGTTGGTGTGAACACATGGTTTTCAAAACAAATAGAAACAAATGTATATGTAAATGTTATATGTATAGGTAGCCATATATACACACATAATTCATATATACATACATGCATGTATACATACATATATTACCATATTCTGGCCAATGAGAGGTCCTGGGAATAGAGATGTTCCAATAGCAAAGAGCACAGGTAGTGCCCAGATCTTGGTTTCTAGATACTGTTCTTCTCTAAAAGGAACCAGGACTCCTTGGAGAAATGGCTGATTTTAGGGTTGGGGCTGAGAATATGCAAGATAAACCTGAAATATCTTTTTGTGCCAGAAGGTAAGGAAATGATGGGGATGTGTCAAGATGACACACAGCCCAGTTTGAAGGCACTCCCAACTGACCAAATCTGGGGCAATTTGAACATTCAAATAAATATCAATAATAATGAAGTTCAACTATTGGGCAAAATAGGAATCCACAAGTTATACTGATATAAATAAATAAGTAAATAAATAAATGTAAAGTTTGATGAAAATGAAGATATTTACAGTCTTCATGTACCTCCCCCTGAAATACTTACTAATTACAAAAAGAAAAAGAGCAACTTTATGGTGGACAAGCCTAGCAGATACCACCCTTAACAAGTGATCAAAGTGAACATTATCAGTAATGAGACAAATCAAAATCTTGTGCTACCTGATAGAATAAAGTGAGAAGAACCCAGTATCACAACTGTGATATTCCCTCCAAAGACAGATAACCTAAATGTAAACCTGAGGAAACATCAGCCAATCTAAACTAACAGGCATTCTACAAAATAATCACCTTGGAATCATCAAGAATTTCATGATCATGAAAATCAAAGAAAGACCGAGATACTCTGGAGTGCAGAGGTGGGGAGTACAACAAAAAGCCATCCACAGGAAGTTTCTACACCTCAGAACTTACTGCAAAGCTGCCCATGAAGCAAAAACTGGGAGAAAGGAAGGGGAAATTAGACAAGCAAACAATAATAGTTAAATATTTCAAATTCTCACTTTCAATAATGGATAGAACAACTAGGCAGAAGATCAACTCCACCCAACAACCACAGAAAGCATGCCCTTCTCCAGGGCACATGGAACATTCTCCAGTATAGACTATACTGACTCAAAAAGAATTAGACAATCTGAATATATCAGTGACAAGTAAAAAGATTGAATTAGTAATCAAAAAACTATCCACAAAGAAAAGCCCAGGACAACATGGTTTCACTGCTAAATTCTACAAAACATACAAAAAAAATTAATACTAATTCTCACAAACACTTCCAAAAAATAGAAAAGGAGAGAGAATACCTTCCAACACTTTATTTGAGACCAGCGTTGCTTAGATAACAAAAGCAGACAAAGATATCACAAGAAAAGAAGCCTACAGACCAATATCTCTTATAAATGTAGACATAAAAATCCTCAACAAAACACTAGGAAACTGAATTCAGTAATATTTTGAAAATTTAAACACCATGACCAAATGGGATTTATTTAACCAAAACATTAGTTAACACCCAAAAATCTATTAATGTAATTATCCATAATACCTAAATAAGTATCCATAATACTTAATAATGTAAATATTATCCATATCAACAGAATAAAAAACAAAAACCACGATTATCAGTATATTCAGAAAAAGCATTTGAGAAAGTTCAACATACTTTTATTATAAGAAATACTGAACAAAGTAGGAATATAAGGGAACATTCTCAATCTGATAAAGACAATCTATGAAAAACCTATAACTAACATCACACTTCACAGTGAAAAACTGCATACTTTCCCCCTAAGACCAGAAACAAGACAAGGAAGTTCACAATCACCAATTATTTTCCACATCCTACAAGCAAGTGCAATAAGACTACAAAAATAAATAGAATTCATAGAGGTTGGAAAGAAAAAAAGTACAACTGTCCCTATTTACAGATTAAATGATTGTCTTAGAGAAAATCCCAAATCATCTAGAAAAAAAAAACTCCTAGGAGTTTAGCAAGATCACATGACATAGATCTACAAAAACTGATTGTATACAAAAATCAGTTGCATACAATACACAAGTGGAAGCTGAAATACACACACACATATGTGTGTATACATACACATACATATATATGAAATACTTAAATATCAATCTAACAAAACTGGTGTAGACTCTCTAATCTACAAACTACAAAACACAAGGATTTGGTTCCCCATGCTGGCCAGCCACCAAAAATTAAAATAAAATAAAAACTACAAAACACTGATGAAAAAATCAAAGACCGAAATGGAAAGATACAGCATGTCATGGATGGGAAGAATCAACATAGTTGAGGTATTAATTGTCTTCAATCTGATCTGTATATTTAATACAATTTCAATCAAAAGCCCATCAAATAAAACAAACAAACAAAAGCAAAAAAGCCCATCGAGATTTTTTGTAGATGTTGATAAGCTGATTCTAAAATTTATTTGGAAAGAAAAAGGAACTGGAATAATCAAAACAATGTGGTGAAAGAATGGGTGATTAAAATCATCCAGGATAGGGAACTTGATAATGGATGAATCAGGCAAACACCAATAGAATGCATGATCAATCTTAACATCAAAAAGAAAAGACAGCAGATATCATGTATTCTTGATACATGTACACATCACCACTCATAGACTATTCTTGTCAAAAAATATTGAACCTGAATTGGATAAAGCCTCACTACAATCCCTTTAGAGTTTATGGGAAATACAGGAGTTAAAGCCATGTATTAACTGACACCACATGGAATGTAATAAGTAAAATCCAGATCTAAGGAACTCTACAGGACAAATAATCTGGTTCCTTAAAAATATAAATAAATTACAAGGAGGGGTGAAACAATATATTAAAATTAAGAGACAAGTCAGCCAAATTTAACCTTAGGAATGTGTTTAGATTCTGATTAGCACAGTTGACTAAAAAGAGGCACTTGACGGAATAGTGACTAGACATTTAATATTAAGGATTTTTTCTCTTCTGACTATATATTTTCAAATAACCTGTTTTCCAGTTCACAGATTCTTTCTTCTGCTTGATCCATTCTGCTATTAATGTTATATATTGCATTTTTCATTTTGTTCACTGTATTTTTCAGCTCCAGGATTTGGGTTTTTTAAAATTATTATTTCAATATCTGTTAAATTCCTTGTTCTGGTTACTTACTGATTTCCTTATTTTGTTAAATTATCTCTCTGTATTTTCTTGACATTTGCTGAACTTTTAAAAAAGTTACAGTAGTCCCCCTTATCCACAGTTTTGCTTTCCATGGTTGCTGTTACTCAAGGTCAACTACTATCCAAAAATATTACATGGAAAATTCCAGAAATAAACAATTCATATGTTTTAAATTGTGTGTGGTTCTGAGTAGTGTAATGAAATTTTGTGCTGTCCTGCTCCATTCTGCCTGGGACATGAATTATTCCTTTGTCTAGTGTGTTCACCCTGTACACACTACCTGCATATTAGTCACTTAGTAGCCATCTCTGTTATCAGATCAACTGTTGTAGTACCGAGGTGATTCTGTTCAAGTAACCCTTACTTTACTTCATAATGGCCCCAAAGCACAAGAGCAGCAACGTTAGCATATTTTTATAATTGTTCTATTTTATTGCTATTACTGTTTATCTTACTGTGCCTAATTTATAAATTAAACATTTGTAAGGATTTTTTGTTTTGTTTTGTTTTGTTTTTTATTGATAATCTCCTGGATGTTAATGTTCCAAAGGGATTTAGATCTCCAAGGGACTGGCTTCTTGGCTGGGAATCAAACCTGGACCACCTGGGTTTAAGTTCAGAATCTTAACCATTCAACTACAGGCTGGAGTACATAAACTAAACTTTATCATAGGTATGTATGTATAGGAAAAAACATAGTATATATACAGTTTAGTACTATTCATGATTTCAGGCATCCACTAGGGGTCTCAGAACGTATCCCCTGTGGATAAGGGACTACTAATATTTTGAAGTCTTTGCCAGATAGTTCATACAATTCCATTTCTTCAGGGTTGGTCACTGGCACTTTATATACTCCCTTTGGTGATGTCATGTTTCCCTATCCTTGTGGCTATGTGTCAATAATGTCTGTGCATTTGAAAACATAGGTATTTATTCCAGTCTTCACAGATTGACTTTTTCTGGAAAAGCCCTACAACAGTCAGCCCATGCAGAGATTCTGGGCAGGCTGTCTGAAATGGTCCCAAAGCCCAGGGCCATTATGGTGGGTGCCATGCTAGGGTGAGCCTGAAGCCTGGGGTCACTTCAGCCAGTTCAGTACTGGAGCAGACCAGAGACCAAATCTGCCACACAAGCCTGAAGCCTGGGTCTTCCTGATCTTACCTGGTGCCAGGATGGGTTGGAAGGCTAAGTCCATGGGTACTGGCCTGGAATCTGGGGCTGTGGGAAGCTGCCTGGTGCTGAGTTTTGCTGTGGCAGGCCTGGTGTTGGCGTCCAAGGCAAAACCCTGTGCTCACTTCCCTTTCTTTCCCCCATGTGAATGGTGTCTCTCTCTGTGCTGTGCTGCCTGGAGTTGAGGGAGGGGTGATGTGGGTAATGTAAAACTCATTCCTGTCCTCTTCAATGCATCTTTTCTTCTTGATGTGCTACAGCAAGGTACTGTGATCTCTCACCTGGTTTCCTTAGCTCTTATGAAGATATTTTCATGCATGGATAGTTGTGGAAATTGATGTTTCTGTGGGGGCATGCCTATTCTGCCATCTTGCTGTTACTCTGTCACTCTCTCATATTAAGGGTTTTTTTGTTTTGTTTTGGTGGTTATTGCTTTGTTATTGTTGTTACAAACATTATCTTTCTCTCGCTCACACACACACAAACATATAATTACATGATATGTCTCATATTTCCTTCAAATTATTTAGTGCGTGACTGGGTGGATGGAGGGAGAGATAAAAAACATTGCTTATTGATATAGATTAAGTTGTGTCCCCTAAGTTTTATATATTAGAAGATCAATTCCCACTGTGACTGTTAAGAAGGTGGGAAATCCTATTATGGTAATTGAAAAGTGGGCCTTGGAGAGGTGATTAGATTGTGAGGACCATGCGGTAGTGAATGGATTAATGATGGTCATGGGTGTGGTTCTGAGGGCTTTAAAAGGAGAGCATGTGAGTCTCTCTCTCTCTCTCTCTCTCTCTGCTCTGCCATTCTTGCCATGTGACACCCTGCATTGTTGCAGGGTCACCACCAGGACAATACCCTCACCAGATGTGTTCCCTGGACTTTGAATTTCCCAGCTTCCAAAACTGTAAGCAATAAATTTCATTTTCTTACAAATTTCCCAGTTCCAGGTACTTTGTTAATAAGCTAGAGAAACTGACTAATACACTTATGAAGTAATGACTGCTGAAGTTCTACTTTAATGTATGTTTTAAATTTCCCATAATGAAAAGTTTTTAAATTAAAAAAAAAATCCATTCAATAATAAGGTACATAAACCAGTGAGTTAGGATTCTCCTCTAACTGCCTAAAGATTCAAAGATGCAAGAGCCCTAGTAACAATAACAAAAAGTGATATGATGAGATCTACCCTAGCTATGTAGGCAGCAGATAAAACTCAGGCAGCTCCTCCTCCATGAAGCTTTCCTTCATTCTTCAGGCTGATTAGACGGCCCTTTCTGAACATCCACAGTCCCATGCTCCCCTATCAATTCAGGGGCAACAACAAATTGTCATTGTTATTTTATGAGTGCTTTTTGCCAACAATTGGGAATATTTTGAATTGCTAATTTAATAAGCAAGAAGTGGTATAGGTTTTGATTAGACCTGTGGTTCTTATTTTTCTTAACATCTCACAATTCAGGGAGCAGCTGATTGATGAGTAGTTTAGGTAAGGAGCCAGAATCCAGGAATGGGTCTCCCTCTCTTTTGCTTCATGTTTTGCAGCCCTCCTATACCAAAGGAAACGTAAAAACCCCTTACCTGAGGTACTTCACTTTATCCAAAAGACCATTCATAGAAATCTGGAATACCAAGACTGGAAGAAATCTGAAGACCCATCACAAACCACCCACCCATTTCACAGCAAAGCGGTTTTTACATGGGTGTTTATTATGTATTTTTTTCACATAGTAGCATTTATGAAATGGAGATGGGCTTACAGTCGCAGTCAGAAGTGGTGGTTGTGATGGCATTTTTATTACCTTAGAAATATTTTAATCAGTTTTACTCACTGTTTCCCTTTTCATGTATGCACAGAGAAATATGTAACAAAAATCTTTTTATATCTGAAAGACCTCCTCCAATAAGTACAAGATACAAATTCTGAGTGACAAGAAAGCACTGTCAGTTGAGTTGGCAGCAATTTTTTTCCCCCTGTGGTACTTAAAATAATGAACTGTCTTACAATTGACAATGTTTTAAATTTAAAGGAATGTTGCATTACTCTTTACAATAATTATGTGTCTACTGTAGTCTATTCTCACCTTAATACTCCACACTTGCCAGAATGGGTTCCCAGGATCAACAAAAGCCACAATTAACTCTATCGTTGGACTGCAATTGGGACATGGGGCATTGTGGAGGAGACTGCTAGTTGCCTACCCATATCTATTCCTTCCTTCATTATAAACAGAACCTTAGTTTTATTGGAGATGGCAGTATGCCTAGCTGCAAAACATTTCCTACCTTCCTAGCTGCCAGCTTGGGTCATGTAAGTAAGTTCCAGCCAATGAGATACAAGCAAAAGTTGTTGGGTGGTGTTGCCTGCATAATCCCTTTTGCATTTAAGTTCATCCTCTTTCTTTCCTTGAATGTAGATTATGATGGTTGGAGTGCCAGCAGCCATCTTTAATCACAAGGTGCCAAGAACACACATAGCAAGGCTGAGAGGCTAGAATGATCTTGGAACTAATCATACTCCAAACTAATCACTCCTTATTCATGCATACACACACACACATAATCGATTGAGTGCCAGATCCTAGGTTGCTTTTTTGAGATGCAGAAATGAAGCATTTAGCCTAAATAAATCCTAGTGATCTTTTTCTGTTTGGTAACAGTTAGCCTTTCAGTGTGTGACCTTGAGAAATTGATCTAAATCCACCGTACCTTCATCTTCTTCATTAGGATATGGATGCCTTCATCATAGAATTGTTGTGAGAATTGGACATGTATATAATGTATCCAGTCATGTACATATGTATATAATGTATATGTGTAATCTGGCACAAAGTAGATACCAAACAAAGTTTCTTTCCATCCTGTTCAATGAAACTCAGGCCTGACTGCAATTTTTTTTCTTCCCATAGTAGTATTCATTTCATTGCACAATTGAGTGCACCCACTATGTACTAGGTAATGGTCTAGCATGGAAGACCACGAGGTCTTTTCAATCTTGTACTATTTCTTTCCTATGGCACTAATCAGAATGCTCTGCATTCTCCATGACTTAGCACCTAGGAAAGAGAAATGTTTGTGATCAGCTCAACTAGACTGTTCCTTGAGGACAGGGTTAGCAGTTAACTTTTTTTGATGCTCCACACAGGCTTGTTTGTATACAGGTCCTCTCATACCGGAAGTGCTCAGGAAATGCTAAATCAACCAGAAAGTAGGAAGGGAACTCTGGCTACTTATGACTCCTTTGCAGGGGACAGTGCTTTTGTGTGTGGAGAAGCTCTGTCTGCTGTCACCTGAGCTGTTCTGGCCTTTTTCCTTTGTTTCTTTTCTAGTGGCTCCATGGCTCCCTAGGGACCAGTGAGAGGATGATTTTCAAGATGATTTGTGTTCCCTCCATCTTGTGCATGGCAATTTTCACTCATCCTGTGATGATGAGAACTCTTTCTGTTGGGATTTCTGTCCTTTTCTCTTTTCCTCCTGGGCTTCAGCATTGGGCTGGATCTCTGGCTTCCATCCCATTCACTCATGTAAGCGACACTCTGCATGGCTGAGACAAGAGTGTCCTGATCTGTCGCTCTTTCTGAAATAGGCTTGCTGGAAGTCTCTGCTCATGCGATCACCACACTCATGGTGCCCTCTGGTGACACACTAGACGTACCCTCTTAGGATGTGCATGCAGTACCTGTCATGTCCACATTAATACCCTCTGAGGACCTGTTGGCAGCATCTGCCATAGCTGTGCTAGTACTGTTTCCTCCTGAACCCTTGTTGACTGCTCTGCTCCTGCCACTGCTGTGTTTATTTGTCCTGGGGATGCAGATGTGGTTGTTGCCACACATACACACACAACACACACACTGGTAACTATGTAGATGTGATGATATATTACTTAGTTTGATTGTGGTGATTTTTTTTTACCATGTATACATAAAGCATCAAGTTGTACACCTTAAATGTACACAGTTTTCATATATCAAAAATATCTCAATAAGGCTGTTTAAAATAATAAAAATAAAATAGGAAAAAGGAAAAAAGAAACAAAAAAGGATAAGAAAGTGTTTTAGATTATGACAACTAATATAATCTGCACCATGACTGTTTCCTGAAGCTTGTCTTGCATAGCCTTTCTGCATCATTTCCTATAATCTTCCCCTCATTCTCACATTCCTTCTCCATTTTCCATTTTCCCTTCTTCTTTTCCATGGTTCTCTCTGCTTGGCCCCAAACTCAGGCTCTAGACCCCTTTCCACCTCTAGTCCACTCCCCTCACTCTAGCATCACCCTTAGTTAGCCCAGATGCCTCTCTTTTAGTAAGAGGTTGGAAGATTCTCCCCTTGGCCTTTTTCCTCCTGGGACTCCTGGAGCCATATTCTCTCAACAAGGGGAGAGGCATGGTAAGCGGAGGTTCTGAGAGGAGAAACCACCTGGTAGCGGCTCATGAGAAGGTGGCATCTGGAGGAAAGGCTTTTATCAGCCCTATGCAGAATACTGTACACTGGGGTTTCCCTCATACCATCATCCAGAATGCTCCCACCCCCGTGCACCCTTCAGTGATACAAGCCCAACAAGAGTTATAAGGATATCACTAGCAACACAATGCCTAATCCAACTGACAATCTCCTTCCTCGCCTTGTGTTTCCCTCACATGGGCTGAAGGAGGCCCAAAGGTGGCAGGATGACAGATCTGATTGTCTGTTCCAGAGTGCACTTTTGCCTCACTTCTGAGGTGTTGAGACCTTCCTGTAACCTGTCTTATAATGCCTCCTTGCATTACATGGCCTTCTCTGTGCCTTGTTATGCATTCTCCTGTATCCCTCATAAAGGAAGAGATAGAGATCTTTGCTGGACCAGTTTCTTCCTGAGCAGTTCATGTTGTCTGAATAATAGCACAATCCCTAGATCACATGTGATTTATTTAACTTCTGAACATAACATGCCTAGATGCATATATACTTGTACACGATACTCAAAAAACTCTAATCACATCCCATGCAGGGTCTGACCCTCAGGTTCCATCTGATATAGAACCTGTACTTGGTGCAAGAAAGAGGTTTGTTGGCATATTATTCACCTTATTGCCCCTCCCTCTTTGTCATACGTTTGCTAAATTATTGAGACCCATCACATCCAATTTCTTGTAGATGTTCTAATCTCAACTAGAATGACTCAAATTTAGACACAAATGTTTTTATTCCTCTTATCTAAGTGAAATTTTGTATCCATTGACCAACATCTCCCCAACCATTGCCCTACCCCCTAGCCCTCAGTAACCACCATTCTACTCTCTATGTCTATGAGTACAACTTTTTTAGATTCCACATTATAGTGAGATCATGTGGTATTTGTCTTTCTATGCCTGGCTTATTTTACTTAACATAACGCATTCCAGATTCATCCATGTTGTTGCAAATGACAAGATTTCCTTCTTTTTAAAGGCTGAATAGTATTCCATCATACATACATATATACACACACACAAACATATATACATGTGTATGTATACACATATACACAAGGTTATTTCAAAAAGCTCATAGAAAAAAGAATTGAAAGATAATATGAATATTTTCATGAACTTTTTAAAGTACTTCATATATATATACACCCACACACCCATACACACATATGTTTTCTTCATCCATTCATCTGTTGATGGACACTTAGGGACTCCATATCTTGGCTATCGTAAATAATGCTGCAATAAACATGGGCATGCAGATATCTTGTCAAGATACTGATTTCATTTCCTTTGGATAAATACCCTGTAGTGGAATTGCTGGATCATAGTTTTTTGTTTTTTGGGTTTTGTTTTTTTTTAAGCTGGTCAGTACGGGGATCCAAACCTTTGACCTTGGTGTTATAACATTGTGCTCTAACAAACTGAGCTAACTGGCCAGCCCTAGTAGTTCTATTTTTAATTTGAGGACTCTCCATACTATTGTACATGATGGCTGTACTAATTTACGTTCCCACCAACAGTGTACAAGTGTTCCCTTTTCTCCACATCCTCTCCAACACTTGTTATATTTTGTCTTTTTGATAATAGCCATTCTAACAAGTGCAAGGTGATATCTCACTGTTTAAATTTGCATTTCCCTGATGATTAGTGATGTTGAGCATTTTTTCATATAGACAAAACCTTTTTTGAGGGTACTTTGGGAAGTACTTTGCCACAATGTAAACATCTGGATTCTCATCAAACTTTCAAAATTTTTTGCTTATCAGTTTATATCAATTTGGACTTATAATTCCCTATTTAAATAATGGGTTATAATCTATAACTAGCATTATTTATTTTGACACAAAAATCATGCCAGGGTTGTTCAGTGGAAGCCCGTTCAATCTGGTTTCCATGTCCTTTTAACATTTCCCCATCATTCTTTGAGCAGTTCCTTAGATTTTAGCACAAGATGTTTCAAGTGCATTTTGAACTTCCCCTTCCTGGAATCCCCTGGAATCAGCCATTTCTCCATGGAGCTTTGCTCCTTTTAGTAAAGAATGGTATTTAGAAATCAAGAGCTGATTGCTTGATGTACTCATTGCTTTGGGGTTGTTGCTGTTCTTACACCCTTTCAGGGAATAGAGCTAAGTAGTATATATGTGTGAGTGTGTGTGTGTAGTGTCAATTTGTTACTTAAAATTTACATTGAAAGAAAGAGTTGAAAAGTTAAACATACTTGATTTGCACATACTTGCCAAGTCCTGCAGGATTTAACTGCTTCAATAATTTTATTCATAAAAAGAACACGCATATTAAATTCCTCACACTGAAGCCCAATACACATGTCCAACCTCATTTGTCCAATACAAATGTCAAATGAACATGCAAAAGAATCTCTGTAAACTCATCATTCTCCTAGAAACTCACAATTTTTTTTTTTTTTTTGTTCCTCAGACAATGAAATAGTTCATTTCCTAACTGCACACACATTTTTGTAGCGACTTAAGCCGTTTCAAAAATATTGCGGTTTTGTTTGTTTACTTATGATCGTGTATCAAGTAGGTCCCTCTGTGATTTCTGCATCAGCAATTGTATAACCCTAATTAAGATAAGGTACAGATTTTTTGAAACAACAATGTACAGGTTAGTAGAAAGGTATAACAATTAAGAGGTAAACACTAACTATTCTTAGTATGGCAGGTAAACTTAAAGGAAGACCTTTAGAATTTGTTACAGATTACTTCTTGAAGCACCTGGGTGGGGGGGGGGGGCGGGGGGAAGGTACAAGCCAGAAAAATGTAAGGTAAGTCCCCAAACAGAGGACACTTTTTTTTCTTTCTAGCATAATTTTGAGCTATGCATCAAGGTTCCTATTTCATCACTTGTGACATGGGTGGAGAAACAAACAAATGATACCAAAAGACCAAATAAGCTGTTGTTATTCTGAATTTTCTTCTCTTCTTTAGCGTTTTGATAAACGTCTTCTGCTGTCATCTACAACTTGTTTCCTTGAGATCCCTTTAAACAATGATGTCAAAAAGCAAATACTTGGTTCTTTCTATGTTTTCTGTTGTGTATGCCTTTCTCCCTCCTCACACACATCTATGGCATCGAGCTGCACAAAGTATTAAGCCACTATGAGATTTTGCTCTTCTCTTCCTCATACACTGCTAAATGGTCTGAGAAAAAAAAAAAATCAGCTCCAACCACTCATGCACTTAAGATTTTAAAATAAAATTATGACAGAAGGGCAACAAAGGAACCCACAGGAATGACTGTTCTTCGGATCAAGATCTTCTCAATCTGCAATATACTTATACTAAACCCCACAGGATATATCATCTCCCCTCTTCCCTGAAACACAGGTTATTTTAAAATATCTTGTTTGCTGTACACAGCCATTGAATGTTAAACACATTGCCAATTTTAAAACACACATGAAAGCACATGAACACTCGCATACACAAGAACAGAAGACTTGCTGCTAGGGATAAGAAAACACACTCATCTGGGGCGGTGTGGGGGGAGTGTACCTGAAATCTGCCTATGCTGTTCAGCACAGGATCTTTTGTAATTTAAGTGCAAAGTGAGTGTAAGAGCTAATAAAAACCAAATGTATTTCTAAGAAAACAGCCCTTTTATCATAAAGGGAGAGCAATAATGAATCAGATGATAAATAGGAACACCCTGAAACAACTAATCAGAGAATTCTTGTTCACCACATTTTTTTTTCTCCATGATGAAAAATGCAGCTCAGCACATTGGGTTTTAATAACCCAGGAAACATCCCAAACAACATCTTATCAAATGCAAAGTATTTTTATTTTTATTTATTTATTTTATTGAATCATAATTGATTACAAATATTTTTGGGGTTCAACATTGGCATTTGTTGATCAAATCAATATTATTAGCATATATATTATTACAAGTCGTACTTATTCTTTATGCCCCTTGTCCAATCTCTCCCCATCCCCTTCTCCTCCCCCCCCACCTCTGATAACCCTAGATTTCTTCTCTCCTTCTGAAAGAGTAATGGTTACTCTGTTGATTTGTTGCGTAGATGATCTGTCCAGTGCTGAGAGAAGTGTATTCAGGTCTCCCAATATTATCATAGAGTAGATGCTTCTTCTATCACTTTTGAATGGGCTTTGTGGAGAGAGACATCCTCTTCTTTTCTTTGGTTTCCGCTGGTGACTCTCCTTGTGTCAATGCACTCAAGTGGCTGGCGGGCCATCTGCATGGTGGTTGTGGCATCTAGCCACTTTTGTGGCAGCCGTGGCTACTGTGGTGGGCCACCCACATGAAAGTGGTGTTTTTGTTATGCTCCTTGCCTGGATGCAGGAGGAGGGGTCATCCACAGCTCCATCTGTTTCTTACATTCTAAGATGTTGTTGTGGAGCAGTTGGGTGGGACAGGGAAAGAGGAAGGGGGAAGGATATAGGAGTGGGGGCATGGTTGAGGCCCATGGCACCCCTCTTATTCCTGCAGGGGAGACCAGGGGGCTTCCAGTGGTGGCTTGGTCATTGCTGGGCTGAATGCAGATGTCAGGGGGGTGTGGCCGAAGCCCTCGGCTCTCCACTGCCCTGGGTTGGGATCCCAGGTGCTTCCTGCAGTAGCTCAGTGGTCATCATTGCTGGGCTGGTTATGTGTCAGGGGGCATGGCTAAGGCACCCGGCCCTCTCCGCTCTCTGGCTTGGGGGCCCAGAGGGTTTCCAGTCCTTGTAGGTTTTACAGGTGTTCTTTGGTGAAGTGAGACCTTTACTAGTTAATATCAAACTTTGTCTGTGGTCTGTGGGTATTTTGTTTTTTCTTTCAGTTCTGTGTTAGATTATTCGCTGTTTCCACTACTTAAACTCTGCAATGGAACTAATTTGTTTCCTTTGCTTACTTCTAAAATGGGGAAACTTCCTGTGGGGACCAGCACTTGAGCCCTGTAGTTGAGCCAAATTGCTGCTTTATTGCTGATTCCCTGGGGAAGGTTTTTTGTGCAGCTCTGGTTTTAATGGTTGACTTTGTAGGTATTTCCAGGTCTTGTGAGATCCGGTACACCTGGGTTGTGTAGAAACTCTAGTCTGGACCTGAGTCTTTTCAGCAAACCGCTCCCCCTGCAGTTCTTTTTTTTTTTTTTTTTTTAAGATGTCTAAATAAAAGCTTTTATTTTTTATTTATTTATTTTTCGAGCATCCTCAGCATCTTTTCCAGTGCCTCACACATGATACATACATACATAGTGCATATTTTATTTTATTTTATTTTATTTTTTTAAATTTTATTTTGTTGATATACATTGTGGTTGATTATTGTTGCCCCTTACCAAAACCTCTCTCCCTCCTCCCTCTCCTCCCTCCCCCCCAACAATGTCCTTTCTGTTTGCTTGTCATATCAGCTTCAAGTAATTGTGGTTGTTATATCTTCTCCCCCCCCCCCGGTTTTTTTTTTTTTTGTGTGTGTGTGTGTGTGTGAATTTATATATTAATTTTTAGCTCCCACCAATAAGTGAGAACATGTGGTATTTTTCTTTCTGTGCCTGACTTGTTTCACTTAATATAATTCTCTCAAGGTCCATCCATGTTGTTGCAAATGACAGTATTTCATTCCTTTTTATAGCTGAATAGTATTCCATTGTGTAGATACACCACATTTTCCGTATCCACTCATCCGATGATGGACATTTGGGCTGGTTCCAACTCTTAGCTATTGTAAAGAGTGCTGCGATGAACATTGGGGAACAGGTATACCTTCGACTTGATGATTTCCATTCCTCTGGGTATATTCCCAGCAATGGGATAGCTGGGTCGTATGGTAGATCTATCTGCAATTGTTTGAGGAACCTCCATACCATTTTCCATAGAGGCTGCACCATTTTGCAGTCCCACCAACAATGTATGAGAGTTCCTTTTTCTCCGCAACCTCGTCAGCATTTATTGTTCAGAGTCTTTTGGATTTTAGCCATCCTAACTGGGGTTAGATGGTATCTCAGTGTGGTTTTGATTTGCATTTCCCAGATGCTGAGTGATGTTGAGCATTTTTTCATATGTCTGTTGGCCATTTGTATATCTTCCTTAGAGAAATGCCTACTTAGCTCTTTTGCCCATTTTTTAATTGGGTTGCTTGTTTTTTTCTTGTAAAGTTGTTTGAGTTCCTTATATATTCTGGATATTAATCCTTTGTCAGATGTATGTTTTGCAAATATTTTCTCCCACTCTGTTGGCTGTCTTTTAACTCTGTTAATTGTTTCTTTTGCTGTGCAGAAGCTTTTTAGTTTGATATAATCCCATTTGTTTATTTTTCCTTTGGTTGCCCGTGCTTTTGGGGTCGTATTCATGAAGTCTGTGTCCAGTCCTATTTCCTGAAGTGTTTTTCCTATGTTTTCTTTAAGAAGTTTTATTGTTTCAGGGTGTATATTTAAATCCTTAATCCATTTTGAGTTGATTTTAGTATATGGTGAGAGGTATAGGTCTAGTCCCCTGCAGTTCTATATTCCTGACCAGTCCACAAAGAGTGGGCCTGCGCTGATTGCAGGGCAGATCAGCTGTCCTTGCTGTGCTCCAGTGATCCTCCAGTGGCCTGTTTTCCCCACCACTTATACTCCAAACACTTCTTGTGGGAAGGGTCATGCCTAGTCCCTTGTGATGAGTCACTGGCCTCTGAGTAGCTCCTTTTTTCAGTTGTTGTGGCTCCTCACTCCTATGTGCGTTCATGGAGCCCTGTTAGTGGTCTTGTTGGCCCTCTTCTCCCCTGCCACCTCAAAGCAACTTCATAGGAAGGGCACAGCAACAGCTTTGCCAGCTCTTGCTCCGTGTGCTCACCAGGGACAGCCTTGAAGCATCCTGGGCTCGAAACGGTCATGGTGGTCCTTTCTTTCTCTCATCATGGATTCTCCCGCCTTCAAGCACTCCGTAAGTCTCTCCTCCTCTTCCCCTGAGCTCTAGTGGCCCCAGCTTAGCTGTCATTGCTTTTTAGTAGTTGTAAATTGGTTGATTTGTGGGAGAGAGTGATGCTGAGCACCATCTATTCTGCCATCTTGACTGGAAGCCACACAAAGTATTTTTAAGGGAAATCATAACTGCGGTAAGATTAGACATTTGGCTTCCTTGTGTGGTCACATACCAGATGAAAAATTAGAGCACCATCCAATTATTAGTTTGAAAAATCTATAATCCTCAACTATAAGCATATAAAACTCTGCTTACTGCAAGCAACTGGTTTGTGTAGGTTGTTTCCCCCACTGGTTATAGATTAGCTATTGATGTCTTTTCAGACTCCAAATAAATAATTTAAAGTATGTTAAATTCCAGCATGACGAGACAGGCCTCAGACAGAGAACTCTTGTCCTCCTTTTTTGGTTCTCATTTGAAGTTGCCTAAATCAGAATCCTCCAAAGGGTTTCACTCATGGGAGTGAAGAAGGCCCCTAAAGACAGACCTCATCCTTTTTCTTGGAAGCCTCTGCTTCCAGGTTGGCTTTTCACTTTTCAGTCTCCCAATCCGTTTGCATTGTTGCATATTGATGGATTTAGGTGCCAAACATAATTTCAGTGAAAGTGAAAAGCAAAAGACCCTCAAGGGACAAAAATAACAGGATTACAGTATTGATGGTGAAAAATCACTGTAGTCGGTCCACTCCCTCAAACACAGGAGATAAACTGAAATCCAGAGACAGTTAGAGCATGAACTGTAGAGAGAGCTATATACACAGTAAAGAGCACATAAACCTCTGATTCTTTTCTCCTATGCAACTGTTTGCCCACACAGGGGAAAAAAAGAAAAAGAAAAAAACACAATTGTTCACCCATGAGTAGTGATGATCCATTTTCCTAATACATCTTTTGCAATTACTACAATGGTGAGCACACCTTAGCTTGACAAAGCAACACTTTGGACACTTATCTATCATTTCCCCAAGCTTCATGTACTCTTTAGTAACATTTCCTTTGGGTACTACCCGGGGCCAGTAAGCATAGCTCAGATGAGATGACAGTGTGCATACTTCTAAGCAGTTAAAAATGACTCTGTTGATCAGAGTACCAAGGCAGCAACATGACAGACATCACCACAAACTCTGCACAGACCAGAATGCATGTCACAATGGCACAGATCACACCACAGCCATCCAGATGACTCAAACACTGTCTTCCATGTCAGCCTCGGAGAAAGAGGAAGATGATGATGAAGCATAACTTTCAACCAGAAGAAGATGGTGGTCAAGGTCCCAGTGACTGCATCATTGCTTTGACTTGCCTTTACGAACTATCTCTAAACACTACATGGACATTGTGCCTTTTCTTCAGGATCTTAGGGTGCACATACTTTCTTATGCAACAGGATTATGAGGCCCAAGTGGAGCTGCTCAGCACTGTGGCTCCTTCTCCTGAGGCAGGGATACATCAGGCTGGGCAGATGCTGGAACCCAGAGCTCTGTAAGGGACAGCAGGATAGCACAACCCCCAGAAGTGAGCCTGGGGACCTCAGTTGTCCAGCACTTGCTTATATTTATTTTTATATCTATACATATAGATACTTGTGAGTTCACACCATTAAATCTGGTTTTGATCTAAAATCAAAAGATTCATTCTAGAATTCTTCCTTTCCATATCTGTAATTTCCTGCTCTGGCAAGGAACAGCCTGGCTCCCATTGCCCTTAATATATTTTTTTATTTGATCAGTCCCCCTGTGACTATGAACTTGCATCACTGCAGCTAACCCCTATCCCATGCAGATGCTCACCTCACCCTACTTGGGTTCTGATATTCACCAACCGTCATCCCCACCCACATGAACGTCCCCAACACCCCCATTTGGGCTTCAACACACAGCGCTGGGCAGCACACATCCCAGATGCTCTCTTCACCTGTTTGGACTCTGAAATCCCATGCGGAGAAGTCATCCTTATGAACGCCCTCCTTACTCTGCTCAGGTTTACAGTTCATGCTGGTCCGTTCCACCACTTGGAATGCCCCCTATTAGGATCTGGCACCCTGTACCAAGCCAATCCCTGCACGAACACCCTTCTTACCTTGTTAAGGCTCTGAGTCCCTGCCCTGAGCCCACCTTATGGATTTAGGACTGAGCTTCTCAGAAAGGGAACAGGAAGAAAAAATGTGTTATAATTTGAAATAAGACAAGTAGTTCTCTGATAAACTAACTTTGCATGGTCTTAGCCATGTTCCTTACCTTTATGAGCCAGGTTTCCTCTTCAGAAGTGAGGACTGACAAAGTTTGACCTAGATTTTAGGACACCTGACTTCCTAATTCTGGTTTTATTGTTCTATGCCACTCTGCCTTTCCAAGTATAAAGCTATTTCCTCAGTCAAGCTTTTCAAATTTATATCTCAAAGAACACTTAACAGTACAGAAGAATGGAAAGAATTCTTCATATTAAAAAAAAGCCACTATAATTTGCATTTTTCTCTATAAAAAATTAATTTGATTCAACACAAAAAGATAAAATTATTTGGCAGATAAATTGAAACTCTTTAGTCCAAATCTTTAAATAAAGCTGATGCTCCAAAAGGACTCAACATATTCTCTTTATTCCACAGAAGTATAGGCCTATGTTGCACACAATCATACACACACAGAGTCACATTTCCAGTGACACCCGTGATGTTCTATATCCAGATATTCAAAACCATACATTTCCATCTTCGTACAGCCTTGCCGCACCCTGTCACTCAACAATTCCCCGCACACAGCGACACATCACTCACACATCATCACACTCTGTTACAGTCAGTACAGCCACAATCCCTCAGAGCCTGTCACTTCATTGCTCACAGTCACAAAATCACACTCCCAGGCTACTTTCTGTGGCTTTCTCCCGACAGTCAGAAGTCGCTTGGTTCACTATACCCAAAGAATTACACACACACAGAAACACAACCCACCCACAGCCAGACAGGCGAGGTCGATCCCACAACCCTCAGTCACACACACACACACACACACACACACACACACACACACACACACACACTCACAAAGCCAGGTACAACCCTCAGTCACACACACACACACACACACACACACACTCTCTCGCACACTCACTCACAAAGCCAGGTACAAAGGGCCACGCACCCATTCTTTAAGATACACATATCGAGCGCTTGCTGTGTACGAGGGGCTGGGACTACCTCAGAGGAAGAAACAGACAAAATTCCGCGTCCGGTCCCGCAAGCTCTCGTCCTCGGGGTCGCACCCATGGATGTCCTCCGCAGTCCGGCAGTCAGGCAGTTTCGCGAGGTTTGGATAGCCCGGACAGACCCCAGAGAGTGAATTCTCCTCAGTTTCTCGCGCCGGTCCCTGGGATCTCTGCAGTAGCTAACGGATCGGTGCGCGCCTGCGCCTGCGCAATCGGAGGCCAACTGCATCAGCTTCCGGCTACGGACTACATTTCCCAGAAGCCCCATGGACGGCGATAGTTTGGACCCCGGGAGTCCCTGTCCATGTTCTTAATGGTTCAGCCAACCGGGTGAGTTGGTCGCATCTAGAAAAGAAGTCGGCGCTAGGTGAGGCGGGGCGGGACTCTTGGTGGTAGGAGTGGGTATGAGGCTGTCGTCCAAAGTGAGGAGCCCTGGGGCGCGGACATGGCGTGTGGTGTCCGGAGGGATCCTCAGGCTGTGCGTGCGTGAGGAGCCCTGAAGGGGGATTGTGTGATAAAGTGTGACAGATTGTGTGTGTGTGTGTGTGTGTGTGTGTGTGTGTGTGTGTGTGTGTGTGTGTGTGTGTGTGTGTGTGTGTACGCGTGTACGCGCGCGACTGTGCTCTTGCCACCGGGTTGGGCCTTCATGAAGGTAAGTGCAATTGTGAGTCTGAGACTGGTACTTGGCTCTTTAGTGTGTGTCACTGGCAGTTCCAGGTTCCTGCTGCTTTCCCCGCCATCTCCCCTCACATCCCCGAGTGTCTGCACAGAGCAGTGTCCCCAAGAGGAAAGTCAAATATTGAGCCCTAGGATGAAGGTTCCCAGCGAGAAGGCTTAGACCTGGGTCTGGGATTGGACTTTTAAGTTAGAAGTGTCCCTGAAACAGACTCCTGGGACGACATGATGGAAGGATTCCCACTTGGTGGTGCTGTGTAGGCAGCTGCGTTTTTCAGAACCACAGCATTTCCATACCTCTGATCCTGGAGAACTGCTGTGAATTCAGAGACAGGTTCCATCCTTCCTCTTGCATCTCGTTTTTGGTGTGATGTCAGAGCAGATGCGGCCCTGAGGGGATTTGCTAGGTCGGCCTGTGCTCTAAGAAAGTTTGGTGTCTCATGATTTTCCTTCTTCCCCAATCCTGCCGTTCGTCAAAAGAAAGATCCTGAGGAAGAGGGAAAAAATGTTGTAGCACGTCTAAAAGTCCAGTACCAGGTTAGTTTGTGTTTCCTAAGTGCACTTTTGTATTTAGGACATGTAAACATTTTCTTTTCTTTTCCTGAAATGCCCAGTGACCTCTCCTAGACCTTCCTTCCAGGTGAGTCATGGATCATGCAGATGGATCCTCCTCCTCACTGGCCTCCAAATGTCTCTCTCCTCATTTTTAAAATCATCCCTCTGAACTTTTTTTTTTTCTTTTTTGGTTGTTTCTTTTAGAGTGGTATTTTCAAACAGGGTTTGACCCAGTAGGCTGTCAAATCAGTTTAGTGCTGTTTCTTTAAACGTAGAATAGAAACTTCTTTGGGGGGAGGGGCGTATATTTGTCTATAACTACACACTGGGTTGGGGTGAGAAACAGAGTTCTTACTGGGAGTGCTGGTCAATAACGTCTGGAAACCAGTTTTAGCTTGTGTTAGAACCTCTCCTGTGCTTCTGGGGAGGTGTTTTGGAGCTCGTGGCTGAGTCTTAATGTGTCTCTGGGTCAAAGGTCCCCTGAGTCTCCCTGAAAAGATGTCTGTCCTGTGTTTGGCGTGTGCACCTATGTTTGCGCCGGTGTGAACCCACAAGCCATGTCTTTGTGACAGCATGTCTGAGACTTTGTGCTTGGGAATGTGCATTTGGGTCTCGGAAATCCTCTGAGGGCGACTTGACCAAGAGCTTTGAGAGTCTTTCCTCTGGGCAGGGGTGTTGGCTGGTACACTCACCACGTGTGACTGGATTTCCAGGATGCTCAGAGTGTGCCCCTGTTTCTATGGGCATCCATCTTTAGGCACATGTCTTTGGGATGATGTTGTTGACTGTGAGTGGGTCTGTGGCTACCTTTGCGGGGAGTGGGGGAAGAGGGGTGTCTTGCACAGTGCTGAGTCTTTCTCTAGAAGGGGTGAGTCTGTATGCGCCCTCTCCAGGCTCCTGAGTATGTGTGCTTTGCTGGGTGTACGTATATTGCCAGAGGGCTGAATTCTGAAGCTTTCTGAGCCTGGAGGTGTGCTTTTGGCAATGGACATCCTTGGGGTTTCTCTTGACAGTGTGCCTGTGTATTTATGGTAGTGGTATATTCTTTAAGTGTGACTGTGTCTGTGTTCTGCAGGCCCCACGCCTTGGCGGCACCTACTGAATGAACGTGGGCAGGGAGATCAGTTTCTCAGGTGTGTATCTGGGGTAGAGGTTTAGGGGTGTATTCCCAGTTTGGTGTCTTGAAGGGAGGGGGTGGAGCTTCCTCCTCTGGGTGTTCTTCTGAGGACAGGGACTGTGTCTCATTCACCATTGTATTCCCAACATCAAGGAGAATGCCTGGCAAAGAGGAAACCTCAAAAAGTATTTGTTAGATGATGATTTGTTTAATGAGTCTCTATAACAGGGAGCTGGCCCGTTAGCTCAGTTGGTTAGAATAAGATATTATAAGACCAAGGACAAGGGTTTGGATCCCCATACCAGCCAGCTGCCAAAAACAAACAAAAAAGAGTCTCCATAATGGAGTTTCTGGAAAGTTTTGGAGGATGTGCTCCTCCAAGAATGTCTTTGAGATTCTTTCTGTCTTTGAGTTTGTGTGAGTAATTACATTTCTGCGTGTGGAATTGCTGCTGTCCAAGATTCTTTTTGCTTCCAGTGTGTATGTGAAACAGTGTCTCCCTCTAGGTGTGGGTATCAGACAGGGTGAGGGAGGGCCAGTTGTCTCTCTGGCTTTGTTGTTTGTGACAGTGTTTCCCAGTAGGTATGTCCTGTCTTCCTGGTGTCTGAATTCATGAAGACGGATGTGTTTTCCTTTGAGTGTCCCCGTAAATGTGTGTGCTCTAATAGTAAATCAGTGAGGAGGTCTGTTTCCATCTGTCTCTGGCTGTGTCTGTCTGCATGATAGGGACAACCTATGTCTGTGAGTTTGTTTCTACATCTTTCATGTGTTTCTGAGGGGCTCTGTTCCCACCTGCCAGGGTCGCTATTCTCATGTCACATTGTGTGTTTGCACAGCCTGCTGCACAGATGTCGCACTGGGTGGAGCATGTCACAGGCTCTGGTCAGGTGTATTAGTCCATTTCTGTTGCTTATAACAAAATACCTGGAACTGGGTAATTTATAAAGAAGACAAAATTTATTGCTTAGTTTAAAAGAGAAGTACAAAGGCCAGGAAATGCATCTGGTGAAGGCCTTGGTGGTGACAGTGACACAGGGGTAGAATGGCAGAGCAGAGAGAGAGTAAACTCCTCATTCACTCTCCTTTTAAAGCCACCAGTACCACTCCCATTGTTCCAAGAATGGATCAATCTATTTACAGTCATCACAATGTAATGACCTCTTCAAGGCCCCACCTTTCAATTACCATAATAGGATTTTCCACTCTCAACAGTTACAAGTGGGGTTTAAGTTTTGGAGGGACATTCAGTCCAAGGCACCAGGTATTATCGGGGTTTTGAACTCGCTTTTTATAATGGTAGAGAAATGCATATCCTGGAGTCTATGGTTAAAACTTTGTTTTATTGAAATTAATGTTTAGGTAAAATCACATCATTGATCTGCTCCAAGGACCTCAGCTTAAAAGTATAGTAGGATCAGAGATGGTTTGACTGGTGTCAGTAAGTAAGTGGCATGGTTATCTGCTTTGTAGGGCTTTTAGGAGTGGGAATGTGATTGGAAGTCTAAGCATAGAAATCTGTGTCAACTTGGGCAGGGATTTTCCATAGAATCAATGAGTTGAGATTTATGTTTCTAAAGAGTTAATCATAGGAAAAAAATGTATATGTGAGGTAAAGTAATATTCATAGTGATGAACAATAATAGTCAAATTTTAAATTTTATATGAATCTCATTTACTAATATTGGGATTTAAAGACATTTACAAGGATTATATCCAAAATGATACTTCAATTGATTATTCACGGAGACATAGAGGAGAACCAACACTGCTCTGTCTGCTTTGCACAGATTTTCTTATTAAGTCTGCAGATGCTTCCTGCCTTGACTTGTTCATTCTAAGAAGAATTGTAATGGTAAAAAAAAAAAAGTCTTGTATTGAAGAAGAATGTTCAGGAACTAGTAGGCATTATTTATAACAATCACACTGATTTTCTTACTGTTTCCACATTTGTCAAACGAATTTGCTTCAACCATGTTAAAATTTTTTATTTTAAAATTGGATATAGATTTATTGTATGCTTCTGATTACGAAATTAGTCCTCACTTTTGGTAAACAATTTAGTTACATTACATAAAGGAATTACAAAGAAGAAAGTTAAAATAGCCCTAGCATCACTATCACTATTAATATTTTGGGGAGATATATTTTAGCAAAATTTTCTGTGCACTTTTACGAAGATACTTCAGAAGTTCGTGAAAAGATTCATATTATCTTTTAATTCTATTTTCCCATGAAAATTTTGTTGTTGTTGTTGTTGCTGGCTGGTAAGGAGATCCAAACCCCATGACCTTGGTGTTATAAGGCTGCTCTCTAACCAACTAAACTAACCAGCCAGCCCTTTCCCACGAGCTTTTTTTAAGTATCCTTATGTGTGTGTATGTGTGCACTTTTCTTCCTGCAGAATAGAAATTACACTAATTGATCATTCAAATGACACAGAGACTCTCCAACTCCTAGTTAGGAAAAGTAATTCCTCATAACCATGACATTTTTATATCTCCATACATACAGGGGGAAGAGGGAAGTGCCAAGGAACCCCTCTAAGTTTGATTAACCTTCCAGGTATATACACCTTTTAGGATTATACAAATCAGTGAAGGGTAATTATTATGGCACAATTTATGAAATAAGATAACCCTTCAGGATTACACTTCTTTTGGGATTTTTAAGGTTGCTTTTACAGGACATAGCAATACTTTCTCTTGTCCAGTCATCATTTAAGGTTCCATTACGCAAATGCCATTTTGTAGGACAGATTTATAATAGTAGAAAACAGAATAAGATGGTAATAGCTATAAATATTCTTGTAAATCTTTACATAGGACAGGAGAACAAGACGTTAAAGTGCTTCATTTAATGCCTTATTAGATTCTTTTAGCTGGTTTTATGTTGAAGAATGATGTCTCCCCTTTAGTAACTACAGGGACAAGGAAAGATTTCTTGATTTCAGAAACAGATTTCTGAGATTCTGCTTTGCTAATATTGTTAATTGAAATAAACTGCATTTTCAAGGCTTGACTCTAAAATATTTAAAGTATACATGTAAAAAAGAGTGGGCATGAGATTCAAATTTTGGTATAAAAAAGGAAACAATGGAAAATGATTTTATTTAATAACAATGGAATAAAGGACTTATAATGTTCTTTATTTTGATAATACTCTCTAACTTTTATTAACAAATTATATGTTACTAAGTGGAGTAAATGTGTTAACTCAATCTTCATGATAGCCCTACGGGACAGGTGCTGTTCTTATCTCTGGTTTACCAATAAACTAACTGAAAAGTTAGTAGCTGTCAGACTAAGATTCACATTCTGAAAGTCTGACAACAGAGTCTGTGTTATCAATGACAACATTATAACCCCCCCCCCACAATTGTACATACTTCTTTAATTTTTCTGTATCAATCAGTGATTCAACATAGATGTCCTCCTCCAACAATAAATATGGACCAATATAATCAGTACTAATAAGGCCTGAGTGTGCTGTCATAACTGACCACAATTTATTAACCTGTTGCCCACTATAGCTATTTATATTTATAATATTTGGTTATTATAAGTTGTTATATGGTAAACATCTTATACATATATATTAATTTACTTTTATAGCCATTTCCTGAGGGAAAAATGCCTGAAAATGGAATTTTAGTCAAATGTCAGACATAAGGGCTCACAGTATGTTGGATCTTGTGACAGTAGTTAGAGGAATATAAGAACTGAAAACACTTAGTTGCTACCTTACAGCAAAGAACATAAAATCAGAATGGACTGAATAAATACAAGGTAGAAGGTAATAAAAGTCACTAGAGAAAATAAGGTCACATGCCTTGGGAGTTCATAGGAAAGAAATGTCCAGTGCTATCCAATAGAACTTTGTATGATGATGGATATGTTCTGTGTTCTCCAGTATGGTAGCTACTAGCCACATGTGGCTATTGAAGACCAGAAATGTGGCCAGTATGACTGAGGAACTGAATTTCTAATTTTGTTTAATTTAAAATTTGATTTAAATAGCAATGTGTGGCTATCGGCTGTTGAGTGGGACAGCACAATTTTATACCTTAAGTTTTTATTGTAATGATGTTAGATTCAAAGTGAGACTAATTGGACAAGATTATTCAGCAGCAGTTTGGAGGGCATTGTGGCTGAAAGTACAGTTTCAGAGCAAAATAAACTGTCAGGAATACATCCATCAGGAGTATATGGAAAGAAGCCTCATTGTGACCAGCATCTATGTACAAGACATTGCAGTCCATTAGTATACACGGACATACATAAAAAAAAAAATCAGTGAGTTGGTTCAGGTTTAAGGGGCTAAAGGAAAAAAAGACATTCAATAAAAGTATGACAGCTATTTTTACATTATCTTAAGCTTTTTCTCCAAAGTCAAGAGAAGATTGTTTAAGAAAGGAAGAATGTTCTCTTATCAAAATGAACTATGTATGTATGTATGTGTATATTTTAAATTGCTTTAAAAATTTATGGATTATACTTTAAAAGAATATCAAGTAATGTTATGCAGATCAGCAGCAGTGTTGACATATATACATTTTTGAACTTCTTTCTCTGTCTTAATTTCTGCCTGTCATTTATTTTCTTTCTTTATATATGTATGTGTGTGTTTTTTACAAATGTAACTCTATTGTACACTCTGGTTTTTAACCTAATTTTTCTGTTTATAATATATCCTAGATATTTTCCACATCCTTTAAATATTGTCTCCAATTTAGCACAGTATTTGATATCTACTTAATATTCCATTATGTAGATGGTCTGTAATATACTTAACAAGTCAGCTGTTGCTGGACTCAATGCTGAACCTCGCCATCCCTTCGTACACTTTAATACATATTTACAAATCATTTGCTTTGGACAGAGTCCCAGAAGTAGGTTTGTATTGTTAAATTCTTTCGCATACTTCTATATATGCACTGTTTTAAGGTTTTACAAATCAGTAGCATCTACAAAGTATCCATTTCCCCGTGATGTTGCTCATATGGCATATCATTAGTCTTTTAAATCTGCCAGTCTAATAACTGTGAATTGTTATTTCTTTAACAATTTGTCCTTAATTGTATTGAAATTTAATAATTTTGATGGATGATGTTATTTTTAGTGAATTACCCATGCTCATAGGGTAATTCTCATAGGTTTCACTCATAGGAAGAAATTCTGAGCTTCAGAGGCAAAAGTCAGATTTGGAAGAGAGTTGGCTTTGTATTTAGAGAAACGTGGTTTCAAAACACAGCTCTGCCTCTTACTGTGAATTCAGGAAAAAAGTTTACTTTGAGCCTCCACTGCCTCATCTCTTGAATGGAGATAACTGCGTTGCATGATTAAATGTTAATGTGATAAAGGACCCACCATGTAGAAGATCCTAAAAATATCTATTTTTGTTGTTGCCACTTGGCAACCGTGGGCCTGAATTCACACCTCCCCAGTCTTGATATTCAGATATTGGGGTGGTCAGTGAATTCTTGCAGGAAAGCTCTATAGATGATCTTGATTAGGAAACAGGGATTGGTTGGAAACAGAGCCCAGACGATTCTGGGGCTGTAGTTCTGGCTGGGGAAGGACTTCATTTGGGGAAGTGCGGTTTTGCAATGGGAAAGGCTACCTGCTTTTTTCCGCCTTCATGTCTGTGGAGTCCAGGCATATATCCAAGCCATGAATGACATGCGGGTTTGGATGACACAGTCCCTCCTCAGCCCTACGGTGGACTTGGATGAAAGAAGATCTGCTCAGTGCAACACTTAACAATTCAGTGTCAAATATAGATCAGCATCATCAGAAATTGCGGTGGGCCAGAGACTCTACTGCTGGAGTGGTTGGTCTGGCTTCATACAGGAGGCCTCTGCTCTGTATCTACACTTGTGCAGGTGGTTTCCCATGATACAGGAAGAGCATGGCCATATCCAGACTCCCTCTTCTCTCCCCCAATTTATATGTGTAGTGTGGGGGGTTGGAAGTAGAAATGAAGGAAAAACAGGGTTATATTAACTTAAGTAATTTTGGGAATTCTGAGACACACCTAATCTCAAAGTCACTTGTTCCTCCCTCAGCCCTGGCTTCCCTGGATTCTTTGCTTCTCTGGTGGAGGAAGCTCAAGAAGAACTGACAAGTTCTTGCAGTTCTAAAACCATGGCCCATGTAAGTTTGCATTCCTCTTCCTTTTTTTCCACAGTCCCTTGAAGTGAAATATATTTCTCTTCCTTAAAATTCTGTTTTAAATTCATGGACTGGCCAGTTAGCTCAGTTGGTTAGAGTACTATCTTGTAACAAGGTCAAGGGCTCAGATCCCTGTACCAGCCAGCTGCCAAAAAAAAAAAAAAAAAAAAATTCATGTGATTATTTTTATTATCCTGAGACATCCTTCCTAAGACACCCTGCTGCTGAACTCGCTCCACAGTAACTGATCACAGCGAAGGATTGTGCCAAACAACTAGTGTCTTCCTCATTTTCCCCTTTTTTATTTTATTTGTGCTCACCTATTCATCATTCACCTATGTGCCCAATCTTCTATCAGAAGCATTGATGGAGAAGTAAAAGATGAAGTCCCTCAGGGGAAATATTTGAGCTTCCATCATGAGAGTTGTGATTCTGTGACACAGAAATGGTGGTCCCATTAGACTCCACAGACATGAGTTTTGCAGATCGATAGGATGGAATTTAGTGTTGAGTGTTTGCCATCCCAGATGTCTTCCAAGTCAGCCTCAGAGGAAGAGGTGAGATCTCACGCCTTCAGAGACTGAGAGAACAAGTTGGAGTGTGATTGGGGCCTGTATATGGGGGTTTCAGGGGTCTAGCCAGGAGATCCCTGAGGGACAAACGTCAATTTTGTGGTTGAGGAGGCTGTGCTGGTTTCCAGTGACATCAGTGTCATTGTGGATCATTCTACATCAGCATCCTTTAGCTCAGGAACAAGGCAAGTGTTCCTGAGGGACGGTGGGGGTAGCAGATAAGAAGATGCTCCAGATCCCTAATTGTGGATGGAAATAGGTTCACAGGATTGGGTAAGACCTAAATGTTTTGTCCAACCTAAATGCCTAAGTATAAAAGAAGGATTAGTCTGATAATCTCCACAAGATGGATGATACAATGAGCCAGCCAATAAATATATTAACTAAAAACTATGCTTATGGTGTTATTTTGCATAATGATGAACCTGAGTTTCTATGAAATTGCATAATATCAATTAAGTCCTATTTTATAAGATAAAGATTTTAGAGTACTTTTGGGGGAAAAAATCTTTTTTTTTTTTTTTTCAGTTTCTTGAAGGGAAGAGAGGATGATGGAACTCAAATTTATTCAGAACTTAAAATGCAGGCACATAAAAGGCAAAGTGTGTATTTATGATATTTTATTTAATTGGGAAACTTTGATTATTTTATTCATTCCCAGACCCTTGGATAATTATGTTATCTCATGGTATACAGGACATTTTGTTTGCATCAACAGATAGTATTCTTTAAAAGTATATGGGCACTCTACTTCAGAAATACTAATTTTTTATTCTTCTACACATGTTGCATCTTGAACTCCAGTTTACTTTCTTGTAATATTGCAAAGCAGTTTTCTGTCTTGAAAATACATTTAAAACTTTTTTTTATAATACAACGTCTATCATTTCAGGTGTCCTTGGCATTCAGGGATGTGGCCATAGACCTCTCCCAAGAGGAGTGGGAGTGCCTGGACCCTGCTCAGAGGGACTTGTACAGGGATGTAATGTTGGAGAACTACAGCAACCTGATCTCACTGGGTAAGCTATCCACCCAAATAACTTACAATCTGTTTTCTGGAATATGAGATTCCTCCACTGTCAAATTTCAGGGTTCTGTTTGAAGAAGCCAGCTGAATTTCTTCCCCTTATTTTGAAAGAAATAATTGGAATATTGTTGGGGTGCAAATGGGCACCTGTGTTAAGCGCCTTTACCTTCCCCATCCTTCAGTGCCATTCACTCCTCCCTCTGGGGTTCCTGTTATTGTCTGTTTTTCTAAATGACTCCCAGATTTGAATTGTGTGACATTTTCAAAGAAACCAGATTTCATATAACGTGGTTACTCAGAATTCCTGTAGCTACTCTGCGTTAATGTCTGGCCCACCTGCAAAAGAAAAATAGGGTTCTGGTTTTCTTTGAGTATGAGAATTGCCTCTCTGGATTATATAATGGTAGATTGGGTTAACAATATTCATTTAAAATTCAAGCAGACACACCCCATCCCAGAAGAGACATATTCTCTTTAATCTGCTTTATGGTTGAAAGTTACGGTCTGTGAATTTTGCATTTTCCATTTAAAGAATATCTGAGGAAGAACCTGGAAGTGTTTTAGAAAACTTATTTTATTTCTCTTAGCAAAATAGTAACAACAAAATAACACTATATACTAGACATCCTTTTAAGCCTTCACATATATTAATTAGCTTAATTCGTACAACAGCTCTGTGAAGTAGGTAATATTAGTCCCATTTTGCATTTGATAAAAGTGCAACACACGGAAGGTAAGTAACTTTTCAAGGTCACACAGCTGGTAGGTGGCAGAAGATTTGAAACCAGGCCATAGAGCTCCAGAGTGTTCACATGACCCCTCTCTATACCACCTTTAAAAGCAGAGCAGACCTTTTCCTTCTCTTACCTGGTCTCTTTAGTCCTATAATTCAGTCCATTTTAATGTGAATATTCTTCAGTGTCATTTTTCTTCTTTGCTGTGAAGGCTTTATCAAGTACCATTTTGACCTATAGTTTATTATAAATGTAACCAAGTCTAAATTAAGTCATTTTGAGGTTATGGGTATTTGGGGTTTGTTTTGGTTTTTCTTTCTACAACATGTGCCATTTCTTCTCCCGTGAGCAGGATATACCATTCCTAAGCCAGATGTGATTACTTTATTGGAGCAAGAGAAAGAGCCCTGGATGGTAATGAAGGAAGGGACAAGGAGTTGGCACACAGGTGAGTGATGGCAAATCAGGCAGGGGGAAGCCATCACAAGTTATGGCCCACTGGGTCAGGAAGGGGGCACATCCTTGAGATGCTGTTTGGAAAGCTCCTTTCGAAGGCCCAAGGCCTGTGGAGAAAAGGCTCAAAACCTGGGAAACATTAAGATTTTTTCAGCATGAGCTACCAAAGGAAGTTTGCCCCCATTTGCCACACTCCTTGTTTTTCTCCTCTTATGTTCCCTCCCACTTCAAGGAGGGGCTGCTTTCCTACTTCCCCTATGACCACCATTTTACCTATATTTCCAGATCCTCTTTATATTCATTTCTCCATTGCCTAAAATTGTTTTATTCAACAGACATTCTCTATTCACCTAACCTAAGCAAAGCACTGTGCTAGAGTTTAGGCACTATTGATATACTTTCCTACCACCACAGAGATGTTGGTATTATAGTAAGGGAAACATGTGGTAAACAAGTAAACATAATATCAGGTTTTGATATGTGTGGTGAAGAAAATTAAGCAGGGTAAGGAGACAGAATGTTGGGGAGTTGGAAGGGCTAATTTAGATAGGATCAGGAAAGGCCATTCTGAGATAATGACTTTTTTTTTCCTCCAATTTATTTTTTATTGAAGCATAATTGATTATACATACTTGTGGGGTATAAAATTGACCCTTAATAGTTGTGTACAATGTGTGATGGCCAAATCAGGATAGTTATTCATCATTACAATATGTGATCATTAATTTCTCAGCCACCCTCCGTCTCCCCCTCCCCCTCCCCCTTCCCACCTCTAGTAACCATAGTTCTGTTCTCTCTTAAAAGTTCAACATATGACCTTTGAACAGAGATAGAAGTAAGGTCTCAGGCCATGTGAAGATTGAGGAAGAGCATTCCAAGCAGAATAAATTGCAAATGTGAATGTTCTGAGATCAAGTGTCATCTGTGTTTATTCCCAAACCAGATTATGCCAGCTGATTTGGACACTCTTGTAGAATTATTTTTGTGTTCATATGTTTTTACTTCTCCTGGGTTTTCATTTCTCTTGGGAATATGTAGAAGTGGAATTGCTGAGTCACAGAACAGTGTATTTTCTTAATCATATGTATTAAGGTATAATTTACATAATATAAAAGGCATCAATGTTAAGTGTCAACTTCTATAACTTTTTATAACAGTGTTATTTACATATAATTGGTACACAATAAACTCCATGTATTTAAAGTATAAAATTTGATAAGTTCACATGTATGTTGTGAAACTATTATACAATCAAATAATAAACATATCCATTACCTCCAAAAGTAATCCCTCCATCATGCCACTCTCCACCGCCTGCCCGGGCAACCACCCATCATCTCTCTGTCACTATGGATTAATTTGAATTTTCTAGAATTTTGTATAGATGGAATTATACAGCGGTGATTTTTTTTTTTTTTCCTTTTTGGTGGCTGGCTGGTACAGGGATCTGAACCCATGACCTTGGTGTCACAACACAGCGCTCTAAACTACTAAGCTAACTGGTCAGCCCCCGATTTTTTATTTAGCTTCATTCATCCAGCATAATTATTTTGAGATTCATCCATGTTGTTACATATATCAATACTGCATTCCTTTTATTATTGAGCACTATTCTGTTATATGGATGTATCACAATTTATCTATTTACCTTTTGATAGACATTGAGTTATTGGAAATGTTTGAGTATTTTAAATAAAGCTGCTGGAAACACTCATATAAAAGTCTTTGTACAGACATATGCTCTCATTTATCTTGGGTAAATATCTGGGGTGGAATGGGTGGATCATATAGTAAATACATGTTTAAACTTTTAAGAAACTGCCGCACTGTTTTTGAAAGTGGTTGTACTATTTTACCTTCCCAGCAGAAGATTGTAAGAGTTCCAGTTCTTTCACATTCTTGCCAGCACTTGGTATGGTCGGCCTTTTTAATTTTGGCTATACTAATAGATGTATGGTGGCATCACATGGTGGTTTTAATTTTCATTTCCCTAATGCTTAATGATCTTGAGCAACTTTTCATTGCTTAATTTCTCATCGATATTTCTTTGAAATGTCTGTTAGAATCTTTTGCCCATTTTCTAAGTGAGTTGTTTATTTTCTGATTAATGGGTTTTTAAGAGTTCCTTATGTATTCTAGATACAAGTTCTTTATCAAAGGTGTGGCTTACAAATATTTTCTCCCACTCCTTGGCTTTTCACTCTCTTAACAGTGTTTTTTGAATAGCATATCTCTTAATTTGATTGGATCAAATTTATCGCTTTTTTCTTTTTTGGACTGTGCTTTCAGTATCATGTCTATGAAGTATTTGCCAAACCCCCAAATTACAAGGCTTTTCTGTTTTCTTCTAGAAATTTTATAGTTTTATATTTTTACTTTTGTGTACCACCTGTCCACAAACTCTTCCAGAAACTTGGGGAATAGTTCTAAACTCATTCTACGAGGCCAGCATTATCCTGATATCAAAACCAGACAAAGACGTGAGAAAATATAAGTCAATATCCTTCATAAACACAGATGTAAAAAGTCTAAACAAAATTTTAGCCATTTGAATCCAACAATTTATGAAAAGAATAGTGGTGGCTGGCAGTCCTTGACGTTCCTTGGCCTATAGATATGTCATTCTAGTCTCTGCCTCCATCTTCACATCACCTTCTCTTGTCTTTCTAGAGTCTAATCTCCTTCTGCCTCACTCTTATAAGTACATCTGGATAAGTGTGTTGGATTTAGGGCCTACCCTAAATCTAAGATGATCTCATCTTGAGATCCTTAACTTAGTTACAACTGAAAAGACTCTTTTTTCCAAATTAGGTCACGTTCACAGGTACTGAGAGTTAGGCCTTGCACATATCTTTTTGGGAGCCACCATTTAACCCACTACATTTAACTCACCATGTAACCCGTTACATCTGGGAGTAACAGCGTTTATTTTCTTCTTTCCTAATGCTTATATTATTTTCTTTGCCTTACTCTACTAGCCAGGACCTGCAATATAATTATTGAATAGATGTGAGTTGGAGTATCTGTGGGATGAATGAATAGTAATAAAATTCATATGTTGCTTACTAAATAAAATATCTTAGTACTTTAGTTGGGATAGGGATGAAGAAAAGCAACCACGGCAGTGTGCAGGGCGCAGTGTAAACAGTGGTAGAGATATCTTATGCTCAGGGTAACAAGAAGTCATTGGAGAACGGTGAGATATAAAACTGACACTTTTCCATTTGTACCTTTGACTGAGTAATCTTGGATGTACCTCTGTGCCCACTTGTAAGAGAAGTGATGTAGGAAAGAGTATATTTAATCACTGTACTAAGATGAGAGAGATTAGAATCAGGGAGATATATTCATAACTGTAGCATAATTAGGGGAAATTAAGTTATTATTATACTTAGCTGCCTTCCTCAGTGACTTATTCTTGCCTTACTACCTTTTTGAATCCAGGGGTTTATTTGTCCTACTATTATTTAACACATCCTATGTGTGTTAGAGCTGGTTATTCAATGGCAGGAATTAAAACAGAGATTGTGTCTATACTTAGAAAATTGTAGGCATAAGGACATCCACAGAATAAATGAGAAAATTAATGAATACATAATTGAGAAAATCCACAGAACTGATACTGGAATATGGAATCAAGAGCGTGGACTGACTTAGATGTGGTCAGCAGGGACACCCTTTCTGAGGAAGTGACATTTAATCTGAGATCTGAACAATGAAAAGGAGCCCACCATGCCAAGAACCAAAGTCAGAGGATTCCTGGGAGAGGGAGCAGGCTAGAAAAAGCCTTAAGATATAGGAAAGGTTGTAGCATATTTTAGGATCTGAAAGAGTACATTGTGGTGGGAGATTGAGAACAAAGAGGACAGTGGCTTGTGTGGGTCTTACACATAAGCAATGGCGTTTTATCCATGGTAATATGTTTGAAATTTATTCTAAGGGTAAATAGATGCTTTTAGAAAAAGCATTAGGTACGGATTTTCAAAATGTCCTTCATCAAAATCATCTGATGAAAAAGATGAAAAATGCAGATATCTAGGACTTGCTACTCTAGATTTTCATTCAGTTTATCTGATTTGGTGCTTGAAAAGCAGTTTCTGTAAGGAACTCCCCTAAATCCATCCTAGATAGGAGATTCACTTACTTAATCTATTCCCTACTCACCTATTTTACCCTTTGTAAAAGTCACATTATTTTCTGAGGTCTTTTTACCTTCTTTCAAATTGCATTACAGTAATTTAGAGTTCTCTAAGCCAGGAGCAAGCAAACTATAGCCCATGGGCCAAATAGCTTACTGCCTGCTTTTGCATGGCTCACAAGTTACAACTTTTTTTTGCATTTTTAGATGGTTGAAGAAAATTAAAAGAAGAATTTTTTTGACATAAAAGTTTTTTGAAGTTCAAATTTCAGTGTTCATAAATAAAGTGTTCTTATAACACAGCTACATTTATTTAATTACATATTGTCCATGGCTGCCTTCGTGTTATAATAGCAGAGCTAAGTAACTGTGACAGAGACCTTATGCCTCACAAAGTCTAAAATCTTACTGTCTGGCCCTTTATAGAAAAAACTTGCTGACTTCAGCTCTAAAAACCTTTTACTTCTAAGGTGTATTATTTCAGTTTATCTTTTATTTCTACTATAAGGTGCAATCCCCCATCCTACCACCAACACAGAAAAACAGCATTATGGCATTAGTTTGCTTTCTTTCGCTTTTTGTTTTCTTGCAGATTTGGAGTGCAAAAATGTCACCGAGAAGTTATTTCCAGAAAAGGATGTTTGTGAAATATATTTATCTCAATTGCAGACAATGGAAAAAAGTAAAACCTACATCTCTGAGGACACCATTTTCAGAAATGGTTTGCAGTGCAAACATGAATTTGAGAGACAAGAGAGACATCAGATGGACTGTGTTAGTCAAATAATAATCCAAAAACAAATATCTTATCCTCTACATCAGAAAGTTCATGCTAGAGAGAAATCATATGAATGTAGGGAATGCAGGAAGTCCTTTAGACAACAGTCATACCTTATTCAGCATCTGAGAATTCATACTGGTGAGAGACCTTATAAATGTGCAGAATGTGGAAAGGCCTTTTGTCGAGTGGGAGACCTTAGAGTACATCAAACAATCCATGCTGGGGAGAGACCTTATGAATGTAAAGAATGTGGGAAGGCCTTTAGACTTCATTATCACCTTACTGAACATCAGAGAACACATTCTGGTGTGAAACCCTATGAGTGTAAAGACTGTGGGAAGGCCTTTAGTCGTGTTAGAGACCTTAGAGTACATCAGACAATTCATGCTGGGGAGAGACCTTATGAATGTAAAGAATGTAGGAAGACCTTTAGACTTCATTATCAACTTACTGAACATCAAAGAATTCATACTGGTGAAAGGCCTTATGAATGTAAGGTTTGTGGAAAGACTTTTAGGGTGCAACGACATATTAGCCAACACAAGAAAATTCACACTGGTGTAAAACCCTATAAATGTAATGAATGTGGGAAGGCCTTTAGTCATGGCTCATACCTTGTTCAACATCAGAAAATTCATACTGGTGAGAAGCCCTATGAATGTAATGAATGTGGTAAGTCCTTTAGTTTTCATGCAGAACTTACTCGACATCACAGAATTCATACTGGTGAGAAACCCTATGAATGTAAAGAATGTGGAAAAGCCTTCCGTCTTCAAACAGAACTTACTCGGCATCACAGAACTCATACTGGTGAGAAACCCTATGCATGTAAGGAATGTGGGAAGGCCTTTATCTGTGGCTATCAACTTACTTTACACCTGAGAACTCATACTGGTGAGATTCCCTATGAATGTAAGGAATGTGGGAAGACCTTCAGTAGTCGTTATCATCTTACTCAACACTACAGAATTCATACTGGTGAGAAACCCTACATATGTAATGAGTGTGGGAAAGCCTTTCGTCTTCAGGCAGAACTTACCCGACATCACAGAATTCATACTTGTGAGAAACCCTATGAATGTAAGGAATGTGGGAAGGCTTTTATTCGTAGCAATCAACTTACTTCACACCAGCGAATTCACACCAATGAGAATACCTATGGATGTGAAGAATGTGGGAAGACTTTTAGTCGTCGCTATAATCTTACTCAACATTATAAAATCCATACCGGTGAAAAACCCTATCAATGTAAAGAATGTGGAAAGGCCTTTCGCTTTCAAACAGAACTCACTCAGCATCACAGAATTCATACTGGTGAAAAACCCTATAAATGTAAGGAATGTGGGAAAGCCTTTATTCGTAGCAATCATCTTACTCAACATCACAGAATTCACACCGGTGAGAAACCCTATGAATGTAAGGACTGTGGGAAGACCTTTAGTCGTCACTATCATCTTACTCAACATCACAGAATTCATACTGGTGAGAAACCCTACACATGTAATGAGTGTGGGGATGCTTTTATTTGCAGTTATCAACTTACCTTACATCAAAGAATTCACACTGGTGAGATTCCATATGAATGTAAGGAATGTGGAAAGACCTTTAGTCGTCGGTATCATCTTACTCAACATTTTAGACTTCACACTGGTGAGAAACCTTATGGCTGTAAAGAATGTGGAAAAACCTTTCGCCTTCAAGCAGAACTTACTCGACATCACACAATTCATACGGGTGAGAAACCCTATAAATGTAAAGAATGTGGGAAGGCCTTCAGTGTTAATTCAGAACTTACTCGACATCACAGAATTCATACTGGTGAAAAACCCTATAAATGTAAAGAATGTGGGAAAGCCTTTATTCGTAGTGATCAACTTACTTTACATCAGAGAAATCACATTAGTGAGGAAACTCTATGCGTGATATAAAGAGGATATGATGGCCTTTAGCAAATGCCTTTCACAGCAGCAGAGAATTTGTAATTTAAGAAATTTCTTACCTGTTAGAAACATGTAGGAATCCCTTTTGCTTCATGCTCAGAACTTAACAGGAGTGGTGTTAGATGTTCGTTTAAAGAGTTAAAAAACTAGCATTTCTTAGTCCTGGTTAAACTTTAACAGCTTGATACTGGTACAGTGTATCTCAAACCATTAAGCACTTTCTCCCCTGCAAACTGTGGTTGAACAATACTTCTATAAAATGCAATAATATTGGATTCCCAAAAAAATGGAATGGGAAGAAAACAGACATACAAAATAAAAGCCCAATTTGTTATTATTGAATTTAATGGACATAAATTAGCTCTGCCAAATTGCTAAAGTTTCTAAATACTTGCTCTCGCTTACTTCAACTCATTGTAGACCAGAAGCAAACAATTTGTGGACCAGTGTCAGCACATTGACCACACTTTATATAGCACTGTAACAGAACATGATTCCGTTAATATAAAAAACGTGGGAAAGACTTTAGCAATGGTATGTCTTTGCTATAATTTTCATAATTCCACCTTGGCCTGTGTGTGGTATTTGGCAAAACACTTCTCCCCTCTGTACTTCACTTTTAAAATGGTAATAATAGTACCTACCTAATAGTATTTTTGCGAGGATGAAATATTAATAGAAAATAAAGCCTTTAGAAGAGTGTTTGACATGTGCTCAATAAATATTATTGTTCTTAATTTTATCATTAGTGGTACTATTAGTAAATTCATGTAAGAGGAAGACCCTGTGGGTGTAAGGAATTTGTAAAACCTGTCCATTATCTTTTACTCCTTACTTAAATTTGGATAATTGTGAATAAAATCCAGTAAAATAGAGTAAACTTTCTAAAATCAAAACACATCTCTGAAAATCAGCATGAGGAAAAAAACTCTACATATGATGAGTGTGAATATTATAAGAATATAGCTTTTGAAGAGTCAGGGAGAGCTATAATGCTTTCCCTCTCGAAAGCTAAAAAGCAGATATGTTATAGTCTGCTTTTTCTGTCCACAATTCAGGATAAATTAGAACCTAACAACCAAAAGACCACTGTCCATTTGGAAATATTAAGAGAATAGTACATGAACACTAGTACGTCCTCTCTAGGTTCAGCAAATTGTTAATATACTGTAATGTGGTTAGCTTCTCTGTAATATTTACTTATTTTTGCTATAGTATTTGAGTACAAATTGTTGACATGACATATCCCATCTCCTAAGAATAAAGGCTGCCTCCTGTTTGATCACTGTATACCTTCATACCTAAGGAGATTAACAAAAATTGCATAATCTGTAATATTCAGTCCATATTCATATTTTCTCAATCGTGTGAAGAATGCTTTTAGTAGGTTATTTTTTTAAATTTAGGAATTAAAATAAATTCATGGATTGCATTTGGTTATGCACTTTTTGTCTCTTTTATAAGAACAGCCTTCCCCCCCACAACTTCATTGCAACACTGACTTTTTAAGAGTTCACAATACTTATAGAATTTCATAGTCTGGTTTTTTCTCATTGTTTTCTCAAAGTATTTTAAAATGTGCCCTTTTATCCCGAGTTTTTCCCATGAACTGGAAGTTAGGATTAGAGACCCAATTAGGTACAGATTAAATATTTTGACTAGTAGATGATATTTTGTATTTCAGTTTGTAACCCATTAGGTGGCATACAATGTCATATTATGCCACTATGTTATTCTACATTCATTCACCTGGTGTAGCAGATTGTACTTTCTTTTTTTTTTTTTTTTTTTTATAGATGACCGGTAAGGAGATCTCAATCCTTGGCTTGGTGTTGTCAGGACCACATTCAGCCAGTGAGCAAACCGGCCATCCCTATATAGGATCCGAACCCGTTGCCTCGGTGTTATCAGCACCACACTCTCCCGAGTGAGCCACGGGCCGGCCCCAGAATGTACTTTCCAAAGCCGGCCACACTAAAGTATCCCATTCTACGGGTTTACCTTACAACATGATACTGACACTCACCCATCAAGAGGTAGAGCCCACAGTGCTTCCTTTTGAATCTGTATTTTGAAACAAATATTGGAGGCCATCACTTTGTCTCTCCTGGTCACCACTCTATCCCTAGCACTTAATACTGTCTCTTTAACATAGTAAGCACTTGATAAAACTGTGAAGAGAATGAGTATGAGCGTACTTTTTAAAGTTCATGGAAAGGTATTATCTTTTAATTCTACTTTTCCACCAACTCTTTGAAATAGCCTCATAAGCATTCAACTCAAAAAACTACCATAGTGCCCCCTTGTCTGTGGTTTCACTTACCCATGGTACAGTGCAGTAAGATATTTTGAGAGAGACAGACACCACAGTCACATAACTTTCATTACAGTATATTGTTATAATTCTTCTATTTTATTATTAGTTATTGTTAATCATTTATTATGCCTAATTTATAAATTAATCTTTATCATTAGTATGTATGTATAGGAAAAAACTGTTTGTAGGGTTCAGTACTGTCCATGGTTTCAGGCATCCAGTGGGGATCTTGGAACTCATCCCCTACAGATAAGTGAGGACGACTGTAGGGGAAAAATGCTCTAAGCCAATAAAAGAAAGGAATGAGGACAGTTAAAAGTAGGAGTTAAGGAATTTTAAAATAAAATATTTTATTCCAACTGTGAAAAAATACTAATATTTGATTTTAGTAAATCTAATCAAGGGAAAAATGATAAAAATTACAGCATTGTGAATGAGAATGTGATATAACTACAGATGGAGGAGATTTTTGAAATTGTAACATTCTATAAGCATATTCCAATATATTTAAAAATCTATACAGAATAAATTATTTCCTACGAAAATAATTTATTGAACAATGTATAAAGGGATAAAATAAAAATAAAAATAATATAAAAATAAAAATTTAGTCTAAAATCTCCCTTTTAATAATAATACTTAGTGTTTCACAGTGTTTCATCAAAAAATTCAAGTTTCATCAAAAATTGCAAGGAGGAGGTAATATCAAAATTTCACTAGCTCTTTCTACATTGATAATACTGATAACACAACAGATGAAGATAGCTGTTAAAAGGCAGATATGTAGGTGAGCTTCATTATGAAGATAAATCCTAAATTATTAGTATATTTATTCAAAAGTCTACTAAAAGAGTTAGGCAAAGGAAATTCGTTACCTAGACTATTCAGGGACAGATCTGTTTAAATAATCCAGACTAATGATGGAAAAGGAGAACTGATCTAGTCCAGGTATCTTCAAGATCCATTTTGTTAGTTTTTTTCTTAGCTTTAAATGGCTAAAGTATGGCCTAAATTGGATATGACAATTTCCTCAATGCTTAACAGCATGATTTTTCACATTTTAACATCTTTGAAATCATGGTGTACAACTGATAGCATCTTACAGTTTGTTCAGCCAGGTGGTAATCATGAAGCACTTTTGTGAAAACCCTTTCTGGTAAAAGAAACCCCAGCAACAAAATATATAGTTTTAATGGCATGTAGGGGTTTGTGTGTGAGTAGATACAGTTGAATTTCAATTCTTTCTTTAAGAGAATTGTAATTAAAAATGGCCAACAGACACATGAAAAAATGCTCAACATCACTCAGCATTCGGGAAATGCAAATCAAAACCACACTGAGATACCATCTCACTCCAGTTAGGATAGCTAATATCCAAAAGACTAAGAATGATAAATGTTGGTGAGGTTGCAGAGAAAAGGGAACTCTCATACACTGTTGGTGGGACTGCAAAATGGTGCAGCCTCTATGGAAAATGGTATGGAGTTTCCTCAAACAATTGCAGATAGATCTACCATATGACCCAGCTATCCCACTGCTGGGAAAATACCCAGAGGAATGGAAATCATCAAGTCGAAGGTATACCTGTTCCTCAATGTTCATTGCAGCACTCTTTACAATAGCTAAGAGTTGGAACCAGCCCAAATGTCCATCATCAGATGAGAGGATAGGAAACTGTGGTATTTCTACACAATGGAATACTACTCTGCTGTAAAAAAGAACGAAATATTACCATTCACAACAACATGATGGACTTAGAGAAAATTATATTAAGTGAAATAAGTCAGGCACAGAAAGAGAAATACCACGTGTTCTTATTTGTGGGAGCTAAAAATAAATAAATATACAAACAAATAAAGGGGGGAAGAAGATACAACAATCACAATTCCTCAAACTTGTTAAGACAAGTGAACAGATATGATGTAGTGGGGGGAGGGAGGGGGACAAGAGGAATGGGTAAAGGGACACGAAAATCAACTACAATGTATATTGAGAAGTTAAAATTTAAAAAGAAAAAAGAAAAAAAAATTTTAAATCACCACCTTCCTCCAACTTAGAATGACTAAGGTCCATAACACATCATGTATTGTCAATCAAAATGTCTATGATCTCATGGATGCATTATGATCTGCAGCTCCAGGTCCTTTTATGAAAATAAGACAGCCATAATATATTCTTGTACAAGTCATTTACTATATAATAGATGATATCTATTGCCCAATATTTGCAAATTATTTTTATATATAACAATAATTTAGATGTAATAAAAAGCAGAGTATTTTGAGACTTATAATAAAACAAATTACCTTTATATATTAGTTGATTATTCCTCCAGGGTACCAATGCCTTAACCCAACATACCTGGAAGAATGTTTCTGGGAAGAGTAGTACCTAATGGTATTTGAAAAACATTCTGTGGTCACATAGGCTTATGACATTTTGAATACTAAACTCCTTTTTTAAAAAAATAAATGCTTATTATCAGGCTATCAAAAGACCTAAAAGTCCTACAATAAAGAAAATTTTCATAATTTTGTTGTTTTCAGTGTGTGGTAAATTTATTAAGGATGTCTCATTCACAACACCTAATGTCTTTCAGATATGAACCCACAGTGGAAATGCCCCCATAACAAAAGAGTGACCTTAAGGATGGAATATTCAGATGTACTGGCAGATGCTTAGCTATGTTGGGAAAGGAAATGCACAGTGTATTTCTATGCTGCTCACATCTTCCTCTGCAATCAATTACTGGTCCAATTTTTTTATGTGAACATATCATAATGTATTTAAACCTGCTTTTATTGACTAGTATTTAGGTTTTAACAAATTTTTACCATTTAAATATACTTTAATGAATATCCTTGTCTGTGATCATTGGTTTATGTGAACTGGGATTTCTGTAATTATATACACACAGAAGTACAAATGGCACATACATTATATACTCTTTCAGTTATGTTAGATATTGCTAAATTGATCATAGGTTATCTCTACTTCCAACTGTATTAGACATTGCCAGATTGTTTTCTTAGATTCCTATTAATTGATAAATTGAATGTCCCTATATCTTCACTTTAGGTATGTGTTTTAATATGTATATATTTTCCTAAATTTTCAGTTGAGCATTTTTCAAAACTATTTCTTGGCCAACCATCATTCCTTTACTTTCACTTTCCTGTTGTTATCTTTCTGTATTATTTTTGGTTTTTTTGTTTTTCTTCCTAATTGACTTGAACGTCATTCTGGATACTTTGTTTGCTATATTGATGTAATTATTTTCTCCTACACTGAATATATAGTCTGAACACTCTATTTTTGTGAGACAACTTTAAGACTCATAGGTTATCAATTATGTAATCTGCAAGTAAAATTTTATTTATTTTTCAATATTTATATTTATTGCTTTATTTACTTTTCTTATTACAATAGTTAGAATCTTCAGAACACGGTTGAATATTATGGTGATAGCAGGTATGTTTTTATCCAAATTTAATAAAAAATTTCCCAACATTTTATCATTTACTGTAATGTTCACTCTTCATTTGGGGATAAATTCTCTTTGCTGATGCTAAATTTCCTTCAATATATGTAGAGGAGTGGAAGGAGACCTACTTGAGTAGTGATGGCTACTATTGTAGCATATTTAGTGAGCACTAAATTTTGTCCAAGGCCATTTATCTGTTGCTATAATCTTATATGTTTCTTCTTAAATGTATTAATGTATTGATTTGTACGTACTAATTTCTTGAATTTTAAATATTTATTGTAATATACTATGATTTTTGTCATATCGCTTGAGTCTACTTGGTAATATTTTAATTAGAATTTTTTATCTATAGTCATATGTGAGGCAGTATTATAGTTTCCTTTTTTTTTATTGATAAGATTTTGGAACAGTAATGATCTTTTTTTTAAAAAACTAGAAACAGAGGTTTTCAAGATGGCGGCGGCTGCGGCGGCTGGCGCCGGAGTAGCTGAGGTGGAAAAGGTGGCCACTGGGCCTCAGGCAGCTGGGAAACTTGTGGACCTTCCTCTTGCCATCTCTTAAGGGAGGACCACTGCTGCTGGCCGGTCGTGGGGGGTGACCGCCACTTTGCCCCCGGCAGGAGAGGCTGCCTCATTTACAGGCAACAGCTTTGAAGTGTGGAGCAGGAAAAGAACTGTTTCTTAGCTGCAAAAGCGAGTCTCGAAACAGGGAACACGGCGCCAGGGCTGCTGTGGATGCAGCCAGGATCCCGGAGGCCGGGGCCACGCTGAAGGCGGCCAGCTGCCTTATTCAGGAATCGAGGTTTCAGGCCGGCATTAAAGAAGAATCCTGGGAGCGCCCGAGCCGGCGCGACTGAACAGCCCGAGGCGGCAGCGGCCGAGAACTGGGAAGGCAACAAACCAGAGACAGAGTGAGCGCCTGACCTGGCACAGCACTGTGAGTGACCCCTGGCACAGCTCTGTTCGGGGGGTGGATGCCCACCCAGCTCCCGCCTGCACCACCAGGCCACTCACCGCCCCAGTGCTGCCTCCATTTTCCCAGGTGCGGGCAGCCCCGCCCAGCTCGGCCATCACTGAGCCCTCCCACTTGCTTGGCCTGGCGCGGGGCTTTCCGGAGCCTGCGGACGGGCCTCCCCTCCCATTCCCTCCGCGGTTCTCTGGCGGGGCTGGTGGCAGGGGGCGTCCCCGGCCAGTGTCGGGAGGGCAAGGAAGTATGGGCGGGCCAACTGTCACTCCACCACACCCTGGACTCCGGCCCCAGGTAAACTCCCTGTTACTGGGAGGCAGATACCATCTCTGCGGCCACCAGTTTGGAAAAAAGCCTAACGAATTTCTGGTTGGGAATAGTGTGGTAGAAGAGTTCCCAGGTCCGCTTGAACCTGCCGGAGACCAGGCTGCAGGTGGGCGCTAGACTCAGATTATACTGGGGGGATACAAAGGTGAACAAGACCCGAGAAAGATCTACACAGTGCTACAAAGGCACCCAGAGCGACCGGTCGTCTGTGCCTAGCAGAAACCTGGTAGACTTCCTGGGCGAGGTGGTGCCGAGCAGGGTCTTGAAGGCCCAGCTGATAGACGAGGGGTGCAGAAGACACACCCCAGCCCAGCACAGTGCGCACAGAGTGGGGAGACGTGCGGCCAGGGAGGTGGAGACTCGACAGAAACCACACACCCGGTGGGGTCGCCACTGCACGATCTAACAGCCTGGGCCAGAGCACACGGAACAGGGAGAAGTCCTGCACAGGAAGTGAAAGCTCAACAGAGATCACACACCCTGTGGTACGTGATCCACCAGCCCAGCAGAGTCCAAGCTGACCAGAAAGGTGGCTCCCCGGAGAAGCCCAAGACCCGAGGCAACCACACACACAAGGCACTAGAAGCCAACTGAGCAGTCACGGAGGGAGCCATACGAAATTGGCAACCACAGCAACATCCTAGTTAGTCATTAGTCTCAAACCGGTGGACTGTGAAACCCCCTGCCACAATGAATAAACACCAAAAAAAAAGATACCAGAAATACAAAAAATCAAGAAAGTACACCACCAAAAGTTAATAAATCTCAAACTCTAGATCCTATAGAACAAGAAGCCCTTGAAATAACTGATAAGGAATTTCGACTGATAATTCTGAGGAAACTGGATGAGATACAAGAAAACTCAGCTAGACATCATGATGAAATGAGGAAAAGTATACAGGACCTGAACGAGGAAATGTACAAGGAAATCAATGTCCTGAAAAAAAATGTAGCAGAACTTGCTGAACTGAAGAAGTTATTCAATGAAATAAAAAACACAACAGAGAGTTTAACCAGCAGGCTTGTCGAAGTTGAAGAGAGAACCTCTGAACTTGAAGATGGGCTGTTTGAAATAACACAAGCAGACAAAAAGAAAGAAAAAAGAATTAAGGACATTGAAGAAAATCTGAGAGAGATATCAGACAACCTCAAGCACTCAAATATCCGAGTCATGGGTATTCCAGAAGGGGAGGAAAATGGAGATTCCATTGAAAACATATTCAACAAAATAGTGGCAGAAAACTTCCCAGGTATAGGAAAAATCACAGATCTTCAGATCCAGGAAGCTCAACGATCTCCAAATGTATTCAACCCAAAAAGACCTTCTCCAAGACATGTCATAGTCAAATTGGCAAAACTCAGAGACAAAGAGAGAATCTTAAAAGCTGCAAGAGAGAAGCATCAAATCACCTATAAGGGAGCCCCAATCAGGTTAACATCAGACTTTTCATCACAAACCCTAAAAGCTAGAAAGGAATGGGATGATATTTTCAAAATACTAAAAGACAAAGATTGCCAGCCAAGAATACTCTACCCTGCAAGGCTATCCTTCCGAAATGAGGGGCAAATAGTATATTTCTCAGAAAAACAAAAACTGTGGGAGTTCACTACCACACGACCACCCGTACAAGAAATCCTCAAGGGAGTACTGGGTTTGGTTCCTGAAAAATAACTACCACTGCCATAAAAACCCAAGAAAAATCTAAACCCGCTAGTATAATAAAAATGGCATTCATGAAGAGAAAACAAGCTAACAAAAACACTATCTACAACCTAAGGAACCAGCAAACACAGAAAACGAACAGTAAATCAGAAAGCAAGGAACAAAAGACACCTAAGACAACCAAACAACCAATAAAATGCTAGGAATAAATCAACACCTTTCAATAACAACTCTTAATGTAAAAGGCTTAAATTCCCCAATTAAAAGACACAGACTGGCTGACTGGATCAAAAAGCAGGACCCAACTATATGCTGCCTACAAGAGACCCACCTCACCCATAAAGATTCACACAGACTAAGAGTGAAAGGATGGAAAAAGATTTACCATGCAAACAGAAAAGAAAAATGAGCTGGAGTAGCTATTCTTATATCTGACAAAATAGACTTTAAACTAAAAACCATAAAAAGAGACAATGAGGGACACTACTTAATGATAAAAGGTCTGACCCATCAAGAAGACATAACAATCATAAATATGTATGCACCCAATGTTGGAGCAGCCAGATTTATAAAACAAACTCTATTAGACCTAAAGAAGGAAATAGACACTAATACCATAATAGCAGGGGACCTGAACACCCCACTGTCAATATTAGACAGATCATCTAGGCAAAGAATCAGTAGAGAAACACAAGATCTAAACAAGACTCTAGACCAATTGGAATTGGCAGATATCTACAGAACATTCCACCCAACAACCTCAGAATATTCATTTTTCTCATCAGTACATGGATCATTCTCCAGGATAGATCATATATTAGGTCACAAATCAAGTCTCAATAAATTCAAAAAAATTGGAATTATCCCATGTATCTTCTCAGACCACAATGGATTAAAACTAGAAATTAATAACAAACGAAACTCTGGAAACTATACAAACACATGGAAATTAAACAGCATTCTACTTAATGACATATGGGTCCAAGAAGAAATCAAGCAGGAAATCAAAAAATTTATTGAAACTAATGAAAACAATGATACATCATACCAAAACCTGTGGGATACTGCAAAAGCAGTATTGAGGGGAAAATTTATTGCATTAAACGCTCACTTCAGAAGACTAGAAAGATGGCAAGTGAACAACCTAACACTTCACCTTAAAGAACTAGAAAAACAAGAACAATCCAAACCTAAAGTTAGCAGACGGAAAGAAATCATTAAGATCAGAGCAGAACTGAATGAAATTGAAAATCAAAAAACAATTCAAAAGATCAACGAATCAAAAAGTTGGTTTTTTGAAAAGATAAATAAAATTGACAAACCATTAGCATGGCTAACAAAAAAAAGAAGAGAGAAGACTCAAATAACAAAAATTAGAAATGAAAAAGGCGATATTACAACTGATTCATCTGAAATACAAGGAATCATTCGAGACTACTATAAACAACTATACGCCAACAAATTTGAAAATCTGGAGGAAATGGATAAATTTCTGGACACACACAAGCTCCCAAAACTGAACCGTGAAGACGTAGAAAATTTGAACAGACCAATAACAATAAAGGAGATTGAAGCTGTTATCAGAAGGCTCCCAACAAAGAAAAGCCCAGGACCAGATGGATTCACAGCAGAATTTTACCAAACATTCAAACAGGAATTGACACCGATTCTTTACAAACTATTCCAAAAGATTGAAACGGACGCAAATCTCCCAAACTCATTCTATGAAGCAAACATCATCCTGATACCAAAACCAGGTAAAGATATAACCAAAAAAGAAAACTACAGGCCAATATCCTTGATGAATATAGATGCAAAAATCCTCACTAAAATACTAGCAAACAGAATACAGCAACACATACGTAAAATTATTCATCACGATCAAGTGGGATTCATCCCAGGGATGCAAGGTTGGTTCAACATACGCAAATCAATAAATGTGATACACCATATTAATAAACTCAAACACAAGGACCATATGATCATATCTATAGATGCTGAAAAAGCATTTGATAAAGTTCAGCACTCATTCATGACAAAGACCCTCTATAAGTTAGGTATAGAGGGAAAGTATCTCAACATAATGAAAGCCATATATGCCAAACCCACAGCCAATATCGTCCTGAATGGGGAAAAGCTGAAAGCTTTTCCTTTAAGAACAGGAACTAGACAAGGATGCCCACTCTCACCACTCCTATTCAACATAGTGTTGGAAGTACTAGCCAGAGCAATCAGAGAAGAGAAGGAAATAAAGGGCATCCAGATTGGAAAAGATGAAGTCAAACTGTCCCTGTTTGCAGATGACATGATCCTATATATCGAACAGCCTAAAACCTCTACAAAAAAACTGTTGGAATTGATAAATGATTTCAGCACAGTAGCAGGATACAAAATCAACACACAAAAATCAGTAGCATTTCTTTTCTCCGATAGTGAACATGCAGAAAGAGAAATCAAGAAAGCCTGCCCATTTACAATAGCCACCAAAAAAATAAAATACTTAGGAATTGAGTTAACCAAGGAGGTGAAAAATCTCTATACTGAGAACTACAAACCACTGCTGAGAGAAATTAGAGAGGATACAAGAAGATGGAAAGATATCCCATGCTCTTGGATTGGAAGAATCAACATAGTGAAAATGTCCATACTACCCAAAGTGATATACAAATTCAATGCAATCCCCATCAAAATTCCAAAGACATTTTTCTCAGAAATGGAAAAAACTATCCAGACATTTATATGGAACAATAAAAGACCACGCATAGCCAAAGCAATGCTGAGCAAAAAAAATAAAGCTGGAGGCATAACGCTACCTGACTTTAAGCTATACTACAAAGCTATAATAACCAAAACAGTATGGTACTGGCATAAAAACAGACACACTGACCAATGGAATAGAATAGAGAATCCAGAAATCAACCCACACACTTACTTCCATCTGATCTTTGACAAAGGCACCAAGCCTATTCACTGGGGAAGGGACTGTCTCTTCAGCAAATGGTGTTGGGATAACTGGATATCCATATGCAGGAGAATGAAACTAGATCCATACCTCTCACCGTATACTAAAATCAACTCAAAATGGATTAAGGATTTAAATATACACCCTGAAACAATAAAACTTCTTAAAGAAAACATAGGAGAAACACTTCAGGAAATAGGACTGGACAGAGACTTCATGAATACGACCCCAAAAGCATGGGCAACCAAAGGAAAAATAAACAAATGGAATTATATCAAACTAAAGAGCTTCTGCACAGCAAAAGAAACAACTAACAGAGTTAAAAGTCATCCAACAGAGTGGGAGAAAATATTTGCAAAATATACATCTGACAAAGGATTAATATCCAGAATATATAAGGAACTCAAACAACTTTACAAGAAGAAAACAAGCAACCCAATTAAAAAATGGGCAAAAGAGCTGAGTAGGCATTTCTCTAAGGAAGATATACAAATGGCCAACAGACATATGAAAAAATGCTCAACATCACTCAGCATCCGGGAAATGCAAATCAAAACCACACTGAGATACCATCTCACCCCAGTTAGGATGGCTAAAATCCAAAAGATTCTGAACGATAGATGCTGGCGAGGTTGCGGAGAAAAAGGAACTCTCATACATTGTTGGTGGGACTGCAAAATGGTGCAGCCTCTATGGAAAATGGTATGGAGGTTCCTCAAACAATTGCAGATAGATCTACTATACGACCCAGCTATCCCACTGTTGGGAATATACCCAGAGGAATGGAAATCATCAAGTCAAAGGTATACCTGTTACCCAATGTTCATCGCAGCACTCTTTACAATAGCCAAGAGTTGGAACCAGCCCAAATGTCCATCATCAGATGAGTGAATACGGAAAATATGGTATATCTACACAATGGAATACTACTCAGCTATAAAAACGAATGAAATACTGCCATTTGCAACAACATGGATGGACCTTGAGAGAATTATATTAAGTGAAACAAGTCAGGCACAGAAAGAGAAATACCACATGTTCTCACTTATTGGTGGGAGCTAAAAATTAATATATAAATTCACACACACACACACACACACACACACACACACACACACACACACACACACACACACACACACACACAAAACCGGGGGGGGAGGAAGAAGATATAACAACCAAAATTACTTGAAGTTGATACAACAAGCAAACAGAAAGGACATTGTTGGAGGAGAGGGGGAGGGAGAAGGGAGGGAGGTTTTGGTGACGGGGAGCAATAATCAGCCAAAATGTATATCGACAAAATAAAATTAAAATATATATATATATATATATATATATATATATATGGATGCTCCAATGTTGGGTACCTATATATTTGCAAATGTTATATCCTCTTGCTGATTTGATCCCTTTATGATTATATAATGATCTTCTTTGTTTCTTTCTATATTTTCAATTTAAAAATTTATTTTATGTGACATAAGTTTAGCTATTCCTACTCATTTTTGATTTCCATTTGTTTGAAATATCTTTTTCCATCTGTTCACTTTTAGTCTATGTGTATCTTTACAGGTGAAGTGAGTTTCTTGTCAGCAGCATATAGCTGGGTTCTTGGCTTTTTTTATCCATTCAGCCAGTCTAAATCTTTTAAATGGGGAATTTTATCCATTCATATCTTTCTTCTTTTTTAATGTAAACATTAACAAGTATAAAAGCATTCCCTTAGCACCACCTTTGCAACATTCTATAAGTTTTGTATGTTGTGTTTTTATTTTCATTTGTCTAAAGCTATTTTCTAATTTCCCTTGTGGTTTCTTCTTTGACCTACTGGTTAAGAGTGTCTTTAATTTCCATATACTTGTGGGTTTTACACCGTTCCTTCTGCTATTTAATTCCAGTTTCAATCTTTTAAAATTTCAACTTGTTCTATAGCCTAATATTTGGTCTATCCTGGGTAATACTCCATGTGCACTTGAGAAAAATGTGTAATCTGTTACTGTTGGGCTGAGTGTAACATATACATATGTTAGGTCCTGTTGGTCTATATAGTATTGTTCAAGTCCTCTTCTATCTTTATTGATCTTCTGTCTATTGTTCTATACATTAATTAAAGTGGGTTACTGGAGTCTATTATTATTGTACAGGTGTCTATTTCTTCCTTCAATTCTGTTAATGTATGCTTTACATATTTTGGAGCTCTGCTGTTTGGTGCATATGTTTATAATTGATTTTTCTTCTCAGTAAATTGACTCTTTAAATACATAATGTCCTTCTTTGTCTCTTGTAACAGTTTTTGATTTAGAATCTATTTTGTCTGCTATTAGTATAGACAACTCGACTGTTGTCTTATTACTATTTGAATGAAATATCTTTTTCCATCCTTTCTGTTTCAACCTATGTGTCTTTAGATCTAAAGTGAGTCTCTCGTAGACAGCGTATAGTTGTATCCTGTTGTTTTATCCTTTCAGTTAATTTATGTCTATTGATTAATAAGTTTAACCCATTTGCATTTGATGTAATTACCGATAGGGAATGATGTACTTTTGCAATTTTTTAATTTTCTGTATGTCTTATAGCTTTCCACCCTCATTTTCTCTATTACTTTCTACCCTTGTGTTTAGTTGATTTTTTGTAATTACACATTTTGATTCTGTTTTCATTCACTTTTGTTGTTGTTGTTGTTATTTTCTTAATGGCTGTTTTAGGGCTTACCATGCGTATCTTAACCTAATATCGACTTCAGAGTTACACTAACTTAATCCCAGGGAGATATATGAACATTGCTCCCATATAGCTCTAGTCTATCCTTTTTGTGTGTGCTATTATTATTATACATATCTATATATACCACAAATCAAAAATACATTGTTATTTTATATAATTTTATGTCTGTTAAGGAAGCTGAGAGGGAAGCAAATATATATTTATACCACTTTAAAATATTTAACTTATTTACTATTTCTAGTTCTTTTCATTTGCTTCTGCACATTCGACTCCATCAAGTGTCAATTTTTTTTTACTGCATTACAACTTTGCTGCCACTCACTTCCTTTATGCTGCCATTGTCAAATATAATACATTTCCATATGTTACAGGACCAAAAATACAATTATGTACATATTGTATTATACAACTGCTTTTTAAATCCATTAAGAAAGTAGAAGAAATATACATTTATACTGCTTTTTAAAATTGCTTTAAATTATAAAGTTATTATAATTAATGTTGCTTTTTTATATGGTTTTGAATTTCCATTGGATTTATTTACTTTCAGCTTGAAGAACTTTCTTTACAATTTCTTATAAGGTGGTTCTGCTAGGAACAAATTCTCTCAGTTTTTATATATCTGTGAATGTTTAATTTCACCTTCATTTTTAAAAGATAGTGTTGCTGTATATAAGATTCTTGGTTGACAGGTGTTTTTTCTTTTGAACACTTTGTATATGTCATCCCATTGCCTTCATTGTATCAGATGAGAAGACTGCTGTTAATCTATTGGGGTTCCCTTGTAAGCAATACATTGTTTTTCTCTTACTACGTTAAAGATTTTCTGTCTTTGACTTTCATCATTTTACTATGTGTCTGTTTGTGGGTATGTTTGCATTCATACTGCTTGGAGTTTGCTGCCTTCTTATGTGTATAGATTGATGTTTTTCAACAAATTTGGGATGTTTTTAGCCATTTAAAAAACATCTTTGTGCTCATCTTTCTCCTCTCCTTCTGGTATACCCATTAAATGTATGTTGGTGCACCTATAAGTGTCACAAATTTCTCTGAATCTCTATTTACTTTTCTTCATTCTATTTTCTTTTCTTTTTTTTAAAGATGACCAGTAAGGCAATCTTAACCCTTGACTTGGTGTTATCAGCACCACACTCTCCCAAGTGAACCACGGGCCGGCCCTTATTTTCTTTTTTAATTTATTTTTTGAACCAAAATCAATTGTACATATTTTTGGGGTTGAACATTGAGATATGTTGATCAAATCAATATTACTAGCATATATATTGTTACAAATCGTAATTATTCTTTATGCCCCTTGTCCAATCTCTCCCCTTCCCCTAGTCCCTCCCCCTCCCTCCTCTAATTACCCTAGATTACTTCCTTCCTTCTGAAAGAGTAATGGTTATTCTGTTGATTTGTTGCCTAGATGATCTGTCCAATGCTGAGAGGTGTGTTCAGGTCCCCTAATATTATCATAGAGCAGATGCTTCTTCTGTCACTCTGAAATGGGCTTTGTGGAGAGAGACATCCTCTTCTTTTCTTTGTCTCTGTTGATGACTCTCCTTGGGCTAATGCACTCCACTGGCTGGCAGACCATCTGCATGGTGGTTGTGGCATCTAACCACTTTCACGGCAGCCATGCTTATTGTGGTGGCTGTGGTGGGTCACCAAAAGGAGGTGATGTTTTGCCATGTTCCTTGGTACTGGCAGTGTGCCTGGTTGTGTGGTATGTCTGGTCCCCTTCTCCATGCTTCTGGTCCCTAGGCAGGCCCTGATGCAATGGCTCCATTTGCCTGGTTGTGGGAAGGGGGTCCGATCGCCTTCCCCATGCCTCAGGTCACTGAGCAGGCCCCAAGGTGCTGGCACAGTGTGCCTGGTTGTGGGAGGACAGTCCAGTCCCCTTCTCCATGTCTTGGGTCTCTGGGCTGGACCTGAGGTGCTGGCGTGGTGTGCCTGGTTGTGGGAGGGTGGTCCAATCCCCTTATCCATGCCTTGGGTCCCCAGGTGGACCCCAAGGAGCTGGCATGGTGTGCCTGGTTGTGGGAAGAGGGTCTGGTCCCCTTCTCCATGTCTTGGGTCCCAGAGCATGCCCCGAGGTGCTGGCACAGCGTGCCTGGTTGTGGGAGGACAGTCCAGTCCCCTTCTCCATGTCTTGGGTCTCTGGGCTGGACCTGAGGTGCTGGCGTGGTGTGCCTGGTTGTGGGAGGGTGGTCCAATCCCCTTATCCATGCCTTGGGTCCCCAGGTGGACCCCAAGGAGCTGGCATGGTGTGCCTGGTTGTGGGAAGAGGGTCTGGTCCCCTTCTCCATGTCTTGGGTCCCAGAGCATGCCCCGAGGTGCTGGCACAGCGTGCCTGGTTGTGGGATGGTGGTCCAGTCCCCTTATCCATGCCCTGAGTCCCTGGGTGGGCCCCGAGGTGCTGGCATGGTGTGCCTGGTTGTGGGAGGGTGGTCCAGTCCCCTTCTCCATGCCCTGAGTCCCCAGGTGGGCCCTGAGGTACTGGCATAGTGTGCCTGGTTATGGGAGGGGGCGTCCAGTTCCCTTCTCCATGCCTTGGGTCCCTGGATGGGCCCTGAGGTGCTGGCATGGTGTGTCTGGTTGTGGGAGGAGGGTCCAGTCCCCAGCTCCATACCTCAGGTCACTGGGCAGGACCCCAGGTGCTGGTTCAGTGTGCCTGGTTGTGGGAGGGTGGTCCAGTCCTCTTCTCCATGTCCTGGGTCCCTGGGTAGGGTCTGAGGTGCTGGTGTGGCATGACTGGTTGTGGAAGAGAGGTCTGGTCCCTTCTCTATGACTTGGGTCCCCAGTCATGCCCCGAGGTGCTAGCATGGTGTGCCTGGTTTGGGGAGAAGGGTCCAGTCCCCAGCTCCACGCCACGGGTCATTGGGCAGGACCCAAGGTGCTGGCATGGTGTACCTGGTTGTGGGAGGGGGGTCCGGTCCCATTCTCCATGCCTCAGGTCCCTGAGTGGGCCCTGAGGTGCTGGCATGGTGTGCCTGGTTGTGGGAGTGGGGTCTGGCCCCCTTCCTCATGCCTTGGGTCCCCGGGCAGGCCCCAAGGTGCTGGCACAGTTTGCATGGAAGTGGGAGTGGGGTCTGGTCCCCGGATCCAAGCCTCCGGTTCCCACGCAGGTACCAAGGTGCTGGTGGTGTGCCTAGGCTGGAACTAATTTTTTGTCCTTTACTTCTAACACGGGGGGATTTCCTATGGGAACCAGTACTTGAGCTGTGTGGTTGTTTAAATTGCACTTTGCTGCTGTTTCCCTAGGGAAGGCTTTTTGTGCAGCTCAGTGTTTAATGGTTGATCTTATAGGCACTTCCAGCTCTCCAGAGACCTGGTGGACCTGTGTTCTGTAGAATCGCTGATCCGGGCCTGAGTTTTTTCATCAAACTGCACTCCATGCAATTCTGCATTCCCGATCATTCTCCTCTGAGTGGTCCTGTGCTGACTGGGGGGCAGGTTGTCTGCCCTTGCTGTGTCCCAGTGTTCTCCCAGTGTGCCCGTCTCCCCGACCACCAGTGCTCCAAACACTTCCCGTGGGACGGGCCCTGTGCTGGTCCCTTGCAATGACTCAGCGGCCTCTGAATGGTTCCCTTTTTTCAGTTGTTCTGGCTCCTCACTCCAGCGTGGCTTCATGGGAACCCTGTTAGTGGTCTTGCTGTCCTGGGGGCCACCAAGGCCCTCTTCTCTCCTGCTGCCTCCAAGTAACTCCATCTGAAGGGCACAGCTGCGGCTTCTGCCTGCTTCTGCTCCATGTGCTCAGCAGCTCGAGCCTTAAGGCAGCCACTGCCCGAAATGCTCAGAGCAGTTTTTTCTTTCTCTCATCATGGTTTCTCCCACCTTCATGAACTCTGTAGGCCTCTCCTCCTCTTCCCCTGAGCTCCAGTGGTCCCAGCTTGGTTGACGTTACATTTTTGTAGTTGTAAATTGGTTGATTTGTGGGAGAGAGTGACGCTGCGGACCGTCTATTCCACCATTTTGACCGGACACTCCTTATTTTCTTATTCTATTTTTTTACTCTGCTTTCTCATTCAATTTTCTTGGGGGACAATGGAACTGAGATTGATCTGTCTTCAAGTTTTCTGATTCATCTGCAAGTTCAAATCTACTATTTATCCCTTCTAATGAATTTTTCCATTAAAATTATAATTTTAAACTCCAGAATTTGTATTTGGTTCACTTTATGATTTCTATATATTTGTGGATATTGTCTATTTGATGAGGTATTGTTTTTATCTTCTTTTACTTCTTTGAATATATAATGGCTACCTTGAAGTTTTTATCTTTTAAATCTGACATCTTTTCCCTCTCACAGGCCATTTCTGTTGCCTGCTTTTCTTCTGTGTATGGATCCAACTTTTCTGTTTCCCTTCATGTCTTATAATTTCTTGATGATAACTAGACATACGAGTATGTATTGTAGCAACTCTGGATACTGGTTTACTTGAACTCTCTCCAGAGCTTTTGCTGTTGGGTTTTTTGTTATTGTTGTTTTGGGTTTTTGTTGTTGTTGTTTGTTTACTTGTTTTGTATCTTGGCTAGGTTATTTTAGTAAAATCTATTTCCCTTTTCCTTTGCAATGAGAAGCATTTGGTGTTGCTCTTCAGAGGGTGCAGGCTTGGATGTGTGCACATTTACCCTGGGATGACAATGGTTTAAGTGGGAGTTTCTTTGACTGTCTTTCCTTGATCTCTCTGTTAAGCTATATGACTCATTTGGTATTATTTCCAGCTATGAGTCAGGCTTCACTGACTTCTAGCTAATTGCTTTGTTTTCAACAATTTCTGGGGCATAAATTACTCAGCAGTCTGATCTAATTTAATTTAGGCAGGGCTAGGTGTTGAGGTCAGTCTTTGAGATTTGTTTTGACCTCAGGAGAGTTCTCTTAGCTGTCTCTTTCCATGGATCTCTTTGAGCTAGCTGGCCTATGGTTTAGGTTGTTGTTTTTAATTAAGAGGAGCTATTTGTTTTCTGTTTCAAATAATATCTGTTCCTTTGGAGGACTGTCTCTCCCTCTGTGCAAAATATCTGAACCATTAATTGGGTGGTAGCCTCTGCTCTTCATGACTTGCTTCTCCTAGTGTGGAACCTTTGCTCTAAGAGCAAGCTGAGGCAAAGGAAATCAGGGCCCAAATCTGGGCTCATTGTGCCTGGGTAGAGCTTCCAACCTATGGGCGGGGCTGAGTAAAGCAAGGAAACCCCTAACCTCAGATGCACTAACCAGAAATTTGGCCTCAACTGAAAGTTGGTGAGGATGAGAAATGCTGGAAGCCTATCCCTCCCATCAAGATATGTGTAGAGCTAGGGCTAGGGCCTGGAGCTCACAGACCCCTTGAGCCCATTGTCTAGACTGGGTCACAGCCCCTTTATACACAGATCTATGAGCTAGATAACAGGAAAAAGGTTCTTGGAGCCTTGGTTGAAGGAATAATAAGCTTTATTCAGCACACACTCATCCAAGAGCTAGGCAGTCCAAGGAGAAACTGAGCAGCTGCTGGCAAAGTAAACATGCTCTATTTTTAGACACGAGCTCTGCCAACCAACAGTTCAGAGCCAATGCCTCACACACTGAAGAACACACAAGAACAGCAACAAGCTAAAAATACATGGGCGTGCATGTGCACTAACTTCACCCTACACAACTTGTTTACAAAGAGTGTACTGCACCACCCCCAACTGGACCTGAGGTGAGGGGGCCTGACTAAACTACTCTATTCTTCTCACAATATGGTAAATCTTGATTGGGAGCTAGAGCTCCATCTTCTTTTCCACATCCGTCTGGATGAAGCTTCTGTCAAGTTAAGCTACAGAGAGCTGGAGAGAGCAGGTCATGCCACAGACTTTTACTGTTCTTATCAAGTTTTAGTAGATTTTACTGATAAGTATTTCACTTTCTGTATGTTGTTAGGACACTTTTCTGGCTTTAAGTGGTTGGGTTAGTTTTTAAATAATTTTTTCCAGCTTTACCTGTACTAGGAAATAAGTCGGCAGCACTCCACATCCTACCACCCAGAAGTGGAACCTCATATAGTCATTTAATGATAGTTTAGCATTTTCTGTCATCTAATTCTAAAGGATCACAAATGTGGCAGAAATACATGTTCTTTGAGAAAAAACAGTCTTCTTTTTAGGTACTGTGATTTAAATGTGGTATGGAATAAATACATGAAAATATACATAGAAAAGATCTTCTGTTCTCTACAGATTTGTGCTTTTGAGTTAGAGAACATAGAAGGGTATATTGACTGTCCTTATTCTTAATATATGACAATCTAAGTGTATAATTTAAGATTAAATTTTGTTGTGAATAAAAGAAGAAAACTTCCCCCAAATAAAAGTAGATTAAACATGATAAAAAAGAGAGAGAGAGAAGGTGCCAGGGTCTTTTAGACAATCAGCTCTCACAGAACTAATAGAACGAGAACTCACTCATTACTCCCCCTCCCCCAGGGAGAGCATTAATCCATTCATGAGGGATCCGCCCCCATAACTCAAACTGCCACACAGGGGATCAAATTTCCACATGAGTTCTGGGAGGACAATACATCCAAACTCCATCAGACAGGAACAGTAAAAGGAACAAATATAAATAGACCTCTACAGGCCACATTATGTCCATTTGATTTGCAACCACTAATCATGATAATTAGTATAATAGTCAATTAGAAAAAGTAGAGTCAGTTAAAAATTCTGTTCATATTGATACTCAAAAGATATTATACTTCCAGTATAGTATCATCCTCAAAAGTTAAATGTCTATACATTTTACAAAAGGAGATTATAGAGCAATTAGGAATAAATATTTAATTTACTGTTGATAATAATAGGTAAGAAAGAGCTCTTTGTGTATTCCATTAACTTTGTTTGTTTAGAAAGTACAACTATCTACTTGTATCAATCTATGGAAGCAGAATGAAATAAATACAGGGAACTTGAGTAAGCCAGATTGTTTTAGTCCGTTTTGTGTTGCTATAACGGAAACACCTGAGACTGGGTAATTTATAAAGGAAAGAGGTTTATTGGGCTTACGATTCTGGAACAGCTGCATCTGGCATGGGCCTCAGGCTGCTTCTACTCATGGTGGAAAGTGACAGGCAGCCGGCGGGTACAAGCAGATCACATGGCGAGAGGAAGCAAGAGAGAGAGAAGGTGCCAGGGTCTTTTTAAGCAACGAGCTCTCACAGGAACTAATAGAGCGAGAACTCACTCCTTAATCCCCCCTCCCGCACCGAAAGCATTAATCCATTCATGAGGGATCCACCCCCATGACTCAGTCAGTTTTCAACAGTATTTGATTGGAGATCAAATTTCCACATGAGTTTTGGAGGGAACAACACATTCAAACTCCATCACAGATAATCTTAGAAAGGTAATATATCTGAAATGGGAAAAATGTATCTATCCTGATGGCCAGTCATATTAAGCAGGTAAAAGAGAGTCCAACTAAAAATTGGTGCTTCAGAGTAGAGGTCATACACAAAAACTTATCCTTTTATCAGAAACCCACTCCTGAAGTGTTTAACAGCATTTCAAAATAATAAAACATCAAAATGTCCTAAAAAGACTAAGAACGCATACTCAATTCTCTTCTCTTAGGAGATGAAATCTATAAAATTGTTTTTAAAACTAGTTACTCTGGACCGACCCCATGGCTCACTCAGGAGAGTGCGGCACTGGGAGTGCAGCAGCGCTCCCGCCGAGGGTTCGGATCCTATATAGGGATGGCCGGTGCGCTCACTGGCTGAGCGCCGGTCACAAAAAACGACAAAAAAACCCCAAAACTAGTTACTCTAATAAAGATAATAACAAACAATACATAAATATAATAAATGCAACAGACCAGTTAAATATATTATAACAAATAACAGATTACTGCTTTATATATCTGGGTACTCCAGTGTTGGGTCCATATATATTCATGACTGTTATGTCTTCTTGCTGGATAGATCCCTATTTCATTATATAATGGCCTCCTTTCTCTCTTTTTATGGTTTTTGGTTTAAAGTCTGTTTTATCTCATATAAGAATAGCTACTACTATTTTTGGTTTCCATTTGTGTGAGGATGTCTTTTTCCACCCCTTCACTATTGGTCTGTGTTTAGTTGAGGTGTCTCTTGCAGACAGCATATAGTTGGGTCTAGTTTTTTTAATCCAATCAGTCAGTCTAACTTGGAGTGGGGAATTTAATCCATTTAAATTTAGGGTTTTTCTACTGCACATCAGAGTTTAGCCTAGCCTACCTTAAATGTGCTCAGAAACTTACATTAGCCTACAGTTGGGTAAAATCATCTAACACAAAGTCTATTTTATACTAAAGTGTTGACTATTTCATATAACTTATTGAATACTGTAGTGAAAGTGAGAAAGGATTGGTTGTATGGGTACTTGAAGTATATTTTCTACTGAATGTATATTGCTTTTCCACCATTGTAAAGTTGAAAAATTGTAAGTTGAACTGTCCTAAGTTTGGACTGTCTGTATTTCAAGCTAAGGTGATGTTTTATATTATTGGGATAATAAAAAAAATTTTATTATAAAAAAATTTAAAAAATTAAAATAAATTTAGGGCTTTTATTAAAAAGTATGTCTTACTCTTGGCATTTTACTAATTTTCATTTGTATGTTTTAAATATCTTTTGTTTCTTTCTTCGCCTTTTATTGTTTGTCTTTAGTGTTTGTTGGTTTTTTGAGGTGATGAGATTTAGTTTCTTTTTCTTTCCTATTTGAGTTTTTGTTCTACCAGTGGGTTTTATTCTTTCTTGTTTATTCATTATAGTTATTAGCATTTTTTGGATTCCAGATAACAGGACTCCCTTGAGGATTTCTTGTAGGGCTAGACATGTGGTAGTGAACTCCCACAGTGTTTGTGTGTCTGGGAAGTACACTATTTCTCCTTCATTTTTGAAGGATAGCCTTGCTGGGTAGAGTATTCTTGGCTGGCTGGGCTTTTTTTAGTATTTTGAATATATCATCCCATTTTCTTCTGGCCTGTAAAATTTCTCTTAAGTCTGCTATTAGTCTGATGGGGATTCCCTAATAGGTAACTTGAAGCTTTTCTCTTGCTGTTTTTAAGATTCTCTCTGTCTTTGAGTTTTGCCAGTTTGAATATAATGTGTCTTAGAGAAGACCTTTTTGTGTTTAATCTGTTTGTGGATCTTTGAGTCTCCTGGGTCTGAAGGTCTCTGTCTCTCCCTACACCTGGGAATTTGTTGCTATTTTTTCATGGAATAGGTTTTCAATGCCTTTTTCTTTCTCCTCTCCTTCTGGAACACCCTGATTTGGATGTTTGCACTTAAGGTTGTCTGCTAACTCTCTCAGATCTTCATTTTTTAAAATTCTTTTTTCTTCTTTTTGCATCTGGGTTATTTCAAAAAGACCATCTTTGAGATCAGAAATTCTTCTTCTGCTTGCTCTAACCTGCTGCTTTAGCTCTCAGTTGTTTTTTATTTCATTGAATAAATCCTTCAGTTCCAGGATTTCTGCTACATTCTTTTTAAAAAGTATAAATCACTTGTAAATTTCCTCCTTTATATCCTGGATGCACTTTCTCATTTCGTTGTGTCATCTAGTTGATTCTTGTATCTCATTGAGTTTCCTGAAGATCGTTGCTCAGGATTCCTTTTCAGTCATTTCAAGGGTTTCCTGCTCTATGGGATCTGGTACTTGAGAATTATTGTATTCCTTTGGTGTTGTCATGTTATTTTTTTCTATTTCTGGTATCTCTATGTTGGTTTCTATTACTGTGGAGTGAGCTTTGAGGAGATAGACTTCCTCCTGTAGGTGTATTTTATATTGACTACTGAGTAGAGTGTTTTAGTTGGACCAAGCAGAGCTGTGGGGGACAGGGCTGCCCACGGCTTTGGGCACCCAAATCCCCCACTATGCCCACAATGCAGGACTTGGAGTCAAAGGAGATTATTTTGGAGCTTTAAGATTGAAAGTCTGCCCTGCTGGGTTTTGGACTTATTTGGGGCCCATTTCTCCTTTCTTCTGGCCTATACCTCCCTTTTGGAATGGGAATGGGTACTGAAAGTCTGTCCCATCATTGTGTCTTTGAAGTAGATAAATTTAGTTCTTGATTTTTACAGGTTCACAGCTGGAAGGAGTTTGCCTTTGTTCTCAGATGAGACTTTGGATTTCTGACTTTTAAGTTGGTGCTGGAATAAGCTAAGACTTTGGGGACTATTGGGATAGAATGATCATATTTTTTATATAATAGGGGCCAGGGGCAGAGTGATAGAGTTTGGATATGTTGGCTCCCAAAGCTCATGTCAAAATCTGATCCTTAACAAGTCAGTGTTGAGAGCTGTTTGGGTCATGGGAGGCGAATCCTTCATGCATAAATGAATGTCCTCCCTTGTAGGGTTGGGGGCTTAGTTAGTAAGTTCTTACTCTGTCAGTTCCCATGAGAACTGGTTGCTTAAAGGATCCTCGTACCTCCCCTTCCTCTCTTTCTTCCTCTTGCCACGTGATCTGCTTGCACCTGTTGGCTGCCCTGCTGCATTCCCCATGAGTAGAAGCAGCCCGAGGCCTGTGCCAGATGCAGCTGTCCCAGTACTGACAGCCAAATAAACCTCTTTTCTTTACAAATTTCCCAGTTTGGAGTACTCTTTTATAAGCAAAAGCAGACTAATACAGCCCCCCTCCCTCTTGCTCTCTCTTGTCTTCTCTTGCCCTTCCACCATGGGGTGATGCATCATAAAGGCCCTCACCAGATGCCAGCCCCTCAATCTTGGACTCCCAACCTCCAAAACTGTAAGAAGTAAATCTCTGTTCTTTATAAATTACTCAGTCTCAGTATTCTGTTATAGCAGAACAAATGGACTAAGATGGGAAATTGATACCAATAGCGGAGTTGTTGCTATAACAAATACCTAAAAACGTGGCAGCAGCTTTGGAACTTGGTAATGGGTAGAGGCTGGAAGAATTTGGAGGAGCTGGCTAGAAAAAGCCTAGATTGCTGTAAATGGAGCATTAAGGGCAATTCTGGTGAGAGCTAGAAGAAGAGAAGAAATGTAGATAAGGTATGGAACTTCTTAGAGTTTACCTAAGTGGTCATGATCAGAAAATTGGTAGAAATAAGGGTGATAAAGGCCATTCTGATGGGGTCTCAGAACTAAGGAACAAGGTATCAGAAACTGTAATAAAGGCCATCCTTGTTATACAGTAGCGAAGAATTTGACAGAATTATGTCTGTGTCTTAGGACTCTGCAGAAGGCAGAACTTAAGATTGATGAGCTAGGACATCTGGCAGAAGAAATGTCTAAGCAGAGAAGCATTGAAGGTGCTGCATGGCTTCTTTTGTCTGCTTAGAGTGAAATGAGAGAAGAGAAAAATTATTTAAAGACAAAATTTAGAATTAAAAAGGAGGCAGAACAGAAATATTTGGAAAACTCTCAGTTTGACCATATAAGGAATAAAAAAGTGTGTTCATGATAGAATATTAAGGATGTGGCCAAGTGACCACTTGCTAAGGAGATTAATATGGATAGGAAGAAGCCAGGTTTTATTCACCAAGAAAATGGGGGAATAACCCAAATAACCCCAAAGGCTTTTCAGAGACCTTTGAGGCAAGATAGGACCTTGAGGGCAAGGTTTCCAGAGAAGTGCCCATAGAACCTTTGTATTCACTGCTGGTCCACATCAGGACTCTGCTCTCCACATTCCAGGGCAGCACCCATCAGCTGCCCCAGCCATGGCTCAAGTGGGTCCAGGTGCAGCTCATGCCACAGCTCCAGACGACACAAATGGTAAACCTTGGCAGCACCTACACAGTGTGAAGTCTGCATGCTCACAGAATGCAAGATCTGTGAGGGCATGGCTACCTCCACCTAGATTTCAAAGGAAGAAAAGCACAACCTGGGGGTCCAGGCAGAAACTTGTCACAGGTGTGGAGCCACCACAGAGAGCCCCACTAGGGCAATGCTTAGTGGGGCCATGGGCTGTTGGAGCAAGGCCACCTCAGAGACTTCAGAAGTATAGAGCTACCAGTGTGCAACTCCAAACTGAAAAAGCTACAGGAACAAGACCCCAACCTGTAAGAGCTGCTGCTTGAACTGAGACCAGAAAGTCATAGGGGCAGGGCTGCCTAAGGTCTTGGGAACCCAACCCTCACTCCAGTATGCCCGTGATGATTTTGATACCCACCAAAATTTGAGAGCCACTACTCCAGTCAACAAGACACTAAAGAGATAACCAAATGTAATGCAGAATCTGGAATGGATTCTACTTAGAAAATAAAGAGCTGTAAAAGATATTTTAGGGGCTAATGAAGAAATGTGAATATGGGATAGATATTATAGAATTATGAATACTTTCCTTATGGGTAATTGTGGTACCGTGGCTATATATGATCTTGTCTTTATGTTTAGGAGATACATGCTGATATATACTAAAGTGTAAAGGGTCATGATGTTTAAAACTTATTCTCAATGATACAAAAAATATACAGAAAAATAAACATGGCAAATTGTTAACAATTTTGAGTCTAGGTGGAAAGGTGTGTGTGTATATTTTATCCGTTCAACTTTTCCATGTGTGTAAAACTTTTCCCAATAAAGAGTTGGAAAATTTGTATGTGGACAGCTTTTATTCTGCTATTCTTTGTTAATACATAATTTATCTTAACTTTTGGATAGAGAATGTAAATTATAAATTTTCTGCCTTTTGAAATTTTTATGGGCAAATCACTTCAAAAAATTTTTCAATTCCTCAACTGCTGTATTTTCAATGTCTTCATACTCATTAAATCCATAGGGTTGGCTCCAGGCCCCACCCTGCCACTCTGAACTGGCACCACGCAGGTGAGCCTGCCAGCACCAGCCAGCCAGCCAAACCACGTGGCTCCACATGGCCCCCCACCCTGCTGCCTTGGACCCAGGCAGGGGAGGAGCTCCAGGCCCTGCCCTGTTACCCCAAACCGGCACCGTGCAGGTGAGCCTGCCGGTGCCAGCCAGCCAGCCAAACCACATGGCTCCACATGGCCCCTCATCCCACCTCAGACCCAGCGGGGATCACCAGCCTATGGATCTGACCCACCAAGTTTGACCCAGCTGAACTCCACACGTTAGGGGCTCATTGTACGACCACAGAGTCTTGAACAGGAATGGAGTTGGTTTAACATAACCACCACCACACCTACTATGAAATAAGACAGTTCCCCCCCTGCAGTAGCAAACAAGCCACTCCACATCAACCTCAGTGTAACAGAAGAAGCAAACCCCCTACCAAATGACCAAGCGTCAGCGAAAAAACACTAGAAGTACAAACAATAAAGAAGAAATGACACCACTGAAAGGATACAGTAATGCCCCAAAGTCAGACTCCATGGAACAGGGAATCACTGAAATATCTGAAAAAGAATTTTGAGTAATGGTCTTAAGAAAACTTGAAGAAATAAAGGAAGACTCAATTAGAGAACACAATGAAGCAAGAAAAACATCCAGAATATGAAGAAGGAAATCTACAAAGAGATTAATACTATAAAAAAGAGTGTGGCAGAACTTCTAGAAATGAAAGACTCACTCAGCAAAATAAAAAACACGACTGAGAGCTCAAGCAGCAGGGTAGTGCAAGCAGAAGAAAGAATTCCAGAGCTTGAAGATGGTCTTTTTGAAATGACTCAGGCAGACAAAAAAAGGAAAAAAGAATTTAAAATAATGAGGAAAACCTAAGAGAGATAGCAGACAATCTCAAGTACTCTAACATCTGAATTGTGGGTATTCCTGAAGGGCAGGAGAAAGGAAAAGATATCAAAAACCTACTCAAGGAAATAGTAACAGAAAACTTCCCAGGTGTAGGGTGAGATACAGACCTCCAGATCCAGGAAGCTCAAAGGGTCCCAAACAGATTCAACCCAGAAAGATCCTCCCCAAGAAATATTATAGTTAAATTCACAAAGCTCAAAGACAAAGAATTCTACAAGCAGCAAGGGAAAAGTGTCAGGTCACTTATAGGGGAACCCCCATCAAACTAACAGCAGACTTCTGAACTGAAACCCTACAGGCCAGAAGAAAGTAAAATGATATATTCAAACTACTAAAGGAAAAAAACGGCCAGCCAAGAATTCTTTAACCAGCACAGCTCTCCTTCAGAAATGAGGGAGAAATTGTGTATTTCCCAGACAAACAAAAGTTGTGGGAGTTCACCATCACACAACCAGCCCTGCAAGAAATTCTCAAGGGAGTCATTCATCTGGATTCTGAATAATGGTGACCATCATCATGAATACACAAGAAAGAGCAAAACCCACAGTTAAAACAAAAATGCCAGCAAAAAAGAGAAAGAAGCTAAACCATTCCACCTTAAATCCCCAACTCACATTGAAGAAGAGAAATAAAAGGGGGAAATAATGATCAAAAGATATTTAAAATACCTAAATAGCAATTAAATGACAGGAATTAAACAATACTTCTCAATAACTACTCTAAATGTGAATGGACTAAACTCCCTGTTCAAAAGACACAGATTAACTGACTGGATTAAAAAGATAGACCCAAGTATATGCTGTTTTCAAGAGACCCACCTCACCTGTAAAGACACACACAGACTAAAAGTGAAGGAATGGGAAAAAATATACCATACAAATGGAAACAAAAAATGAGCAGGAGTGGCTATTCTTATATCAGACAAAATAGACTCTAAACCAAAAAACATTAAAAAAGACAAAGAAGGCCATTATATAATGATAAAGGGAACTATCCAGCTAGAAGACATAACAATCATAAACATGTATGCACCCAGTACTGGAGCACCCAGATATATCAAGCAAACACTCTTAGACCTAAAGAAGGAGATAGGTACTAGTACATTAATAGTGGGTGTTCTGAACACCCCTCTCTCCATATGGGACAGGACTTCCAGGCAACAAGTCAACAAAAAGACACAGGATTTAATCTACACCCTAGACCAAGTGGACTTGGCAGATATATACAGAACATTTCACCCAACAGCTAAAGAATATACTTACTTCTCATCAGCTCATGGTACATTCTCCAGGGTAGACCACATATTAGGCCACAAATCTAGTCTCAGGAAATTTTTAAAAATTGAAATCATTCCAACAATCTTTTCAGACCACAATGGACTAAAACTGGAGATAAACAATAAGCAAATCACTGGAAGATATACAAATAACATGGAAAATAAATAATAGGCTCCTGAATGACCTATGGGTCCAAGAAGAAATTAACAGGAAATCAAAAAATTTCTAGAAACAAATGAAAACGAGGATACATCATACCAAAACTTGTGGGATACTGCAAAAGCAGTACAAAGAGGGAAATTTATTGCAGTAAATGCTTATATCAAAAAAATGGAAAGACTCCAAATAAATGGCCTAATGCTACACCTCAAAGAACTTGAAAAACAACAACAATCCAAGCCTAAAGGCAGTAGACAGAAAGAAATAATTAAGATCAGAACAGAACTGAATGAAATAGAGGACCCCCAAAAAACAATAGAAAAGATTAACAAAACTAAAGACTGGTTTTTCGAGAAGATAAACAAAATAGACACACCATTAGCTAGATTAGCAAAAAGAAGAAGAGAGAAGACCCAAATAACAAAAATCAGAAATGAAAATGGAGACATTACAACTGACACCACAGAAATACAAAGAATCATTAGAAACTATTATAAACAACTTTTTGACAACAAATTTGAAAATCTGGAAGGTATGGATAAGTTTCTAGACACATATAAATTACCAAGACTGAACCAAGAAGAGATAGAAAACCTGAACAGACCAATAACAAGCAAGGAGATTGAAGCGGTAATTAGCAATCTTCCAAAAAGAAAAATTCAGGTCCAGATGGCTTTATAGCTGAATTCTATCAAACTTTTAAAGAGGAGTTAATACCAATTCTCATGAAACTGTTCCAAACAATTGAAACAGACTCTACTCTCCCAAACTCATTCTATGAGGCCAACATGATTCTGATACCAAAACCAGATAAAGACACAACAAAAAAAGAAAATTACAGACCAATATCCTTGATGAACCTAGATGCTAAAATCCTCAACAAAATATTAGCAATTAGAATACAGCAACATATTTAAAAAATTATACACTATGATCAAGTGGGATTCATCCCAGGGATGCAAGGATGGTTCAACATATGAAAGTTGATAAATGTGGTACATCACATCAACAAGCTCAAGGACAAAGACTATATGATTATCTCAATAGATGCTGAAAAAGCATTTGACAAAATTCAACATTCCTTCATGATAAAGACTCTCAACAAATTACGCATAGAAGGAAAATATCTTAACACAATAAAAGCCATTTATTATAAGCCCACCACTGGTATTACTCTGAATGGGGAAAAATTGAAGGCCTTCCCCTTAAGGACAGGAACAAGGCAAGGATGTCCATTCTCACCACTACTATTCAACATAGTGCTGGAGGTACTAGCAAGAGCAATCAGACAAGAGGAGGAAATAAAGGGAATCCAGATTGGAGATGAAGTCAAACTTTCCCTATTTGCAGATGACATGATAGTATATATAGAAAAACCTAAAGATTCTATCAAAAAACTCCTAGAGCTGGTTAAAGACTTCAGTAACGTTACAGGATACAAAATAAATGCCCAGAAATCAGTAGCATTTATATACTCAAATAATGAATTAACAGAAAGAGAAATAAAGAAAGTAAGGCCATTTACAATTGTCACCAAAAAAATATGATACCTAGGGATCATTTAAACAAGGAGGTTAAAGACCTCTACAATGAGAATTACAAACCACTTCTGAAAGAAATTAAAGAAGACACAAAAAGATGGAAAGATATTCCATGCTCTTGGATTGGAAGAATTAACATTGTGAAAATGTCCATACTACCCAAAGCGATCTACAGATTCAATGCAATCCCCATCAAAATACCAATGACATTCTTCACAAAAATGGAAAAAACAATCTTACCTTGCATATGGAAAAACAAAAGGCCCCGAATAGCCAAAGCAATCCTGAGCAAAAAAAAAAAAAAAAAAAGCTGGAGGCGTAACTCTGCCTGACTTCAAATTATACTACAAAGCTGTTGTAACCCAAACTGCATTGTACTGGTATAAAAATAGACATTCAGACCAGTGGAGTACAATTGAGAACCCAGAAATCACTCCTCAGGCTTATAGCCATCTGATATTAGACAAAGGCAACAAAAATCTACATTGGGGAAAAGACTGCCTCTTCAACAAGTGGTGTTGGGAAAACTGGATATCCGTATGCAGAAGAATGAAACTAGATATGCATCTCTCCCCATACACAAAAATCAACTCAAAATGGATTAAAGACCTAGGTATGAGACCCAAAACTGTAAAATTACTAAGGGAAAATATAGGTGAAACACTTTAGCGGTTAGGTCAGGGCACAGGCTTTATGAACATGACCCTGAAAGCACAGCAGCAAAAGAAAAAATAAACAAATGGGACTTTGGGAGAAGGGAGGGAGGTTTTGGTGATGGGGAGCAATAATCAGCCACAATGTATATTGACAAAATAAAATTTAAAAAAAAAAAAAACAAAAACAAATGGGACTCTATCAAACTAAAAAACGTCTGCACACCAAAGGAAACAATCAACAGAGTGAAATGACAACCTACAGAGTGTGAGAAAATTTTTGCCAACTATGCATCTGACAAGGGACTAATATCCAGAATATACATAGAACTCAAGCAATTATACAGTAAAAAAATAAATGACCCAATTAAAAAATGGGAAAAAGGAGCTGAATAGACTTTTTTCAAAGGAAGACATACAAATGGCGAACAGATACATGAAAAAATGCTCAACATCACTAGTCATCAGGGAAATGCAAATTAAAACCACATCGAGATACCACCTCACTCCAGTTAGACTGGCTATGATCAAAAAGATGGTGAATAACAAATGCTGGCGAGGGTGTGGAGAGAAGGGAACACTACTGCACTGTTGGTGGAAATGTAAATTAGTACAACCACTTTGGAAAACAATTTAGAGGTTTCTCAAACAACTACAGATAGATCTTCCATATGATCCAGCAATCCCTCTTCTGGTGTATATCCAGAGGAATGGAAATCATCATGTCAAAGAGATACCTGCACTCCCATGTTTATTGCAGCTGTTTACAATAGCCAAGATATGGAACCAACCTAAATGTCCATTAGTAGAGGATTGGATAAGGAAACTGTGGTATGTATACACCATGGAATACTACTCTGCCATAAAAAAGAATGAAATGTTCCCATTTGCAATAACATGGATGAACCTGGAGAAACTTATGTTGAATAAAACAAGCAAAGCACAGAGGGATAAATACCGCATGTGCTCACTCATACGTGGGAGCTAAGAGAGAAAGGAAGGCAGGAAAGAAAGACCACAGTAGTCCCATGATCTGACAGAGGGAGAGAACATTCCTAGGGCTACAAATTGGAGTTGAGGGGAGAGCGGGAAGGGGAGGGAGGTTGGGAGATAATTGGAAGGAGGCAAAGGGTACAATAGTAATTTCTGGTAATGGATATGCCCCCAATACGAATCTGGTCCCCACATCATGGGCAGGAGGGGGGACAATCAGCTTTATATCTCATGAATATTTGAAATAAATTAATTAATTAAAAATAAAATTAAAATTAAATCCATAGGGTTTCTTTCCAACATTAACTTTACATAAGTTAAGGAATGAGTTCTTAAGGAAAATCTTTTCATGTTCTTTACCTTTCACTAGATTTTATCCAGATAGTTATTTAAAAATTATTAATGGATGAATGGATAAGTGAGTTTTTCCTAAATTATTTGCAATAATACAATTTTCCTTTCATATCTGTAACAGTAATGCTAATAAAAGTAATAACAATGTAAAAGCTAATTGCTTACAAGCAGAAGCACTGGCCAAATACTTTCAAGAATTTTATACTATAATACATTTATTCCCTCCACTGCACTACTAGGTAATATTGTTGCCATTTTACAAATGATGCAAAAAGAGAATAAGCATCTACCCTGATGTCACACAGGGAGAGGAATGGCAATTATGATAAGTGATGTCCCTCAGGTGAAGGTTTCCTTACCTTTGCTCCAATAACAGTTTTCCTCTACTTTGAGGATGCTGAAGTTTAACACAGCTTAGTAGTGTTTGAAGGCTTTTCTAAGTTTATGGAGTTAATATTTCTAGTAAAATATCTCATGGGGAGTGAATTGTAAACATGAAGCCTGCCTTACATTCCTCCCATTCCTCCCTTTCTCACCAGAATATCTTCTCTGAACTCTTGAGTGTTCAGTGTGACGATAAAACTTCTCACATTCCTTATACTCAAAGGATCTCTCACCAGTATGAATACTCTGATGCTGAGTAAATGCTAGGCCATGACGGAAATTCTTCCCCTATTCTTTTGTAGTCATAGGATTCCTCGCCAATATGAATTCTCTGATGATGAATAAGCTTTTCATATACAGTGAAGATTTGTCATAGGACTTGTGACAATTGTGAATTTTCTTATGTCAAGTAAGCTGACCATTCACATTAAAGGCTTTCCCACATTCTTTACATTCCTAGGGTTTCCTACCTGTATGGATTCTTTGATGGGCAATAAAGACTAAACTAAGTCTAAAGGCCCTCCCACATTCTTTACACTGATATGGTATCTCATCAGTGTGAATTCTCTGATGTACTCGAAGTTCTCTACACGAGTAAAGCATTTCCCACATTCTTTACACTCACAAGTGTTCTCACTGGTATGAATTCTGTAATGTCCATGAAATTGGTAATGATTTTGAAAGGCCTTCCCACATTGCTTACATTCAAAGGGTTTTTCATCAGTGTGGATTCTCTGATGTGCTCTATGGTCTGTACCATGACTAAATTCCTTTCCGCATTCCTTGCATTCATAGGGTTTCACACCAGTATGAATTTGCTGATGTTCAGTAAATTAGTACTGATGTCTGAAGGCTGTCTCACATTCCTTACATTCAAATGGCTTCTCTCCAGTATGAGTTTTCTGATGTTGAGAAAGCTGTAGGTGAAGTCTAAAAGCCTTCCCACATTGCATTCATAGGGTTTCTCACCAGTATGAATACTTTGATGTTGAACAAGATTTGAGCCACGATTGAAGATCTTCCCACATTCTTTACATTCAGATTGTTTCTCACCAGTATGAATGTTCTGGTCTTGAACAAGATGTGTCAGAAGAGTAAAGGCCTTTCCACATTGCTTACATTCAAAGGGTTTCTCACCAGTATGCATTCTGTGATGTTCAGTAAGTCAGTAATGATACCTAAAGGCCTTCCCACATTCCTTATATACAAACGATTTCTTAGTAGAATGAATTTTCTGATGCTGAATAAGGCTTGAACCACGATCGCAGCCTTTCCCACATTCGTTTCATTCATATGGTTTCACACCAGCGTGAATATGCTGATGTTGAACCAGGTTTGGGACATGATTAAATGACTTCCCACATTCCTTACATTCAAAAGGTTTCTCACCTGTTTAAATGTTTTTATGATGATTAAGTTGGGTGGGAAGACTAAAGGCCTTTCCACATTCCTTACATTCAAAGGATTTCTCACCAGTATGAATGTTCTGATGTCGAACAAGATTTGAGCCATGATTAAAAGCCTTCCCACATTCCTTACATTCAGATGGTTTCTCACCAATATGAACTCAACAACATATTCAAATAGTCAGAAGAAAGAATAAGTAAACTTAAAGATAGGTAAATTGGAATTATCCAGTCTGAGGAGCAGAAAGAACAAAGAATGAAGAAAAATGAACAGAGTCAAAGATATCTGTGGGACACCATCAACACATTGTCATATTTGTAAAAGAAGTTTCCTAAGGGGAGGATAGAGAGAGAGGGAAAGAAATTATATTCAAAGAAGTAATGATTTTAAACTCCCCATATTTGGTAAAAGACATAAATCTGAACATCCAAGAGCCTCAACAGATTCCAAGAAAGATAAACAGAAAGAGATCCACATTGAGATGCACTATAATCAAACTGCTGAAAACAAAGAAAGAATCTTGAAAGCAGCAAGAGAGAAGCAACATACCATGTACAAGGGATCCTCAGTAAAGTTAACAGCCAATTTCTAAACAGAAACCACGGAAACCATAAGGCAGTGGCATGACATATTTAAAGTGCTGAAAGAGAAAAAAAACCTGTCAGCCAAGAATTCTAAATCCAATGTAGGGAAAAATAATATCTTTTCCTCTCCTATCACTAGTTTCCTGGCTGGGGCTCCTATAACAAAAGACAGATGAACAAGAGAAAAGCATGAAAATGTATTTAGTTTTACATTGCATGGGAGCCTTTGGAAGCAAAGACCCAAAGAAACAGGTAAACTATTATGCTTTTATGCTTAGGTTTGAGGAAACGTGGACAGTTGTGGAGAAATACGATTGGAGGACAAAAGGGTATGAGCTAATGGTAAAAACTGGGGGAAACTTAGCAGGGCCTGTTTGTTCAGATTCTTCTCGGTGTCTCTGTCTTTAGCTCCTTCCCTTCGAGCATAGGCAAAGTGTCTCTCAAGTGAGGATCTTATTTCTTGCTTCACAGGGAAAGGGAAGGAGAAGGTCAGAGAGTGACCTTGCTAGGTTTTACAACCTGCTTCAAGGCAGAACGGGGAAGGTGACAGTGACCCTCCTCCTTCTGCTGTTGTCTCACATGCCAGGGTGTCATATGTCAGGTCAGTGTGTCCTGAAGCCCATCATCAAAAAATGAAGGAGAAATTAAGATATTCCCTGATAAGCAAAAGCTGAGGGAGTCCATAAGACCTATCCTACAAAAAATGCTGAAGGGAGTTCCTCAGGCAGAAATGAAAGCCATACCTAGAAATGAACATCACGGTAAATGTAATGACATTGGCAAATTCAAAAGCCAGTGTTATCATAGTTTTAGTTTATAACTCCTCTTTTTTCCTATATAGCTTAAAAGAAAAATGCATGAAACAATAATTACAAGGCTATGTTAAGAGGCCCACATGTATGAAGTTGTAATCTGTGAAAACAAAAACACAAAAGTGGAGGGACAGGGATGTATAGGAAAAGAGTTTTCGTATATATTGAAGCTAATGTGGTATTAATTCAAAATAGATTGTTATAAGTTTAAGAGGTTAATTGTAATCCCTAGGGTAACCACTAAGAAAATAACTCAAAGAAAGTACAGAAAAGGAAATGAGAAAGGAATCAAAAGAGAAGGCTAGGAGAAAAAACAGTTACACACAAAACGAAAATTTAATTGATGTATCGAGGACTGAAAAAGGTATAAGACAAATAGCAAAATGGCAGAAGTACATCCTTTCTTATTAGTAACTACTAAGTATAAATGGGGTAGACTCACTGTATTAGTTTGTTTATGTTGCTTATAACAAAGTACACAGAACTGGGTGATTTATAAAGAAAATGAAGTTTATCGCTTACAGTTTCTGAGGCTGGGAAGTCCAAAGTCCATCTGGTGGTGGCAACAATGAACCAGGGGTCCCACATTGCAAGATGGTGGAAGCAGAGAGAGTAGAGAGAGAGGCAGACTCTTTGCTTTTAAAGTCCTCAGAACCACGCCCCTACCATCATTTTTAATCCATTCACTACTGCACAGTCCTACAATCCAATCACCTATTTAAGGCCCCACCTTACAATTATCATAATAGGATTTCCTACCCTCTTTACAGTCACAGAGGGGGCTAAGTTCCTAATACATAAAACTTGGGGGACACAAGTCAAGCTTCAATGAGTTTTGGGGGGATATAATTCAATCCACTACACTCACCAATCAAAAGGCAGAAATTGGAAGAATGGGTTCTTAAAAACCCAATCCATTTATATGCAGTCCACAAGAGATGCACTTTAGATCCAAAGATATGAATAGGTTTAAAGTGAAAGGATAGGAAAAGATATTCCATGTAAACAGCAATCAGAAGAGAGCTGAGGTGGCTGTACTAACTACTAGGGTTGGAGTGTCCCACTCAAAACTCATGTTGAAATTTAATTGCCATTGTAACGCTACTAAGATGTGGAACCTATCAGAGGTAATTAGGCTACTCTGCCCTCACAGGTGATATTCATGCCATCATAAAAGGATCAGTACAGCTTCCTTTGTCTCTTTGCCTTCACCATTCAGCATGTGAAGATAAAACCTTCCTCCCCACCTCGAGGTGCAGTGTTCAAAGTCCCGTCTTGGAACCAGAATCGAGAAGCCTGCCAGTGCCTTCATCTTGGACTTTCCAGCCTCCAGAACTGCAAGCCAGCAAATTTCTGTTAATCGTGAATTACCCAGTCTCCGGTGTTCTGTTATAGCAGCACAAAACAGACTAAGATACTAACATGAGATAAAATAGACTAAGTCAAAAATTGTCTCAAGACAATAAAAACATTATATGTTAATAAGATAAATCCATCTAGAAGATATAACAATTACAAACTTATACAAAACCAAGCAAGAGCCAAAAAATGTGATGCAAAACTGACAGAATTGGTAGAAATAGACAGTTCTGTAATAATAGTTGGATATTTCTATATTCCGCTTTCAATAACAGAACAGTAGACAAGAGCTCAACAGGGAAATAAAGAATTTGAACAACAGTGTAAACTAACTGGGCCTAACAAACATATATGTAACATGCCATCCAACAGCAAGAGAATACACATTTTTTAAGTGCACAAGGGACATTCTCTAGGAGAGATTATATGTTATGACATAAAATCAGTCTTGATAAATTTAACAATATTAAAATAATTTGAATTGTCTTCTGCAACCATATTCAATGAAACTAGAAATGAATAAGAGAAGAAAAACTGGAAAATTCACAAATATGTGGAAATTAAACAACACAATCTTAAACAACCAATGGATCAAAGAACAAATCGAAGGGGGAATTTAAAAAATATTTTAGATAAATATAAATGAAAACACACCTTCCTAAAGCTTATGGAATGCAACAAAAGCAGTACTTGAGAGGAAAAGTTATAGATCTAAATGCCTACAATTTAAAAAAGAAAGATCTAACATCAATAACCTAACTTACATCTTCAAGAATTACAAAATGAAAAACAAAACCCAAAGACAGAAGAAGGAAGGAAATAAAGATAAGATTGGACATAAATCAAATAAAGAAAACCCATAGAGAAAATCAACAAAACTAAAAGTTGGGTATTTTTTTAAAATATCACAAAAGTGTAAAAACTTTATCTGGACTGACAAAGAAAAAAGAGAGAATACTCAAATTACTAAAATCAGAAATGAGGGTGGCGACATTACTAAAGACCTTACAGAAATGGAAATGATTATAAACAATTTTATGCCAACAAAAGAGATAACCCAGATGAAATGGACAAACTCCAAGAAACACATAAACTGTCACTGACTGAAGAAGAAATAGAAGATTTGACCAGCAGTGATGTCAGCAAGAAGGCAGAATGAGACTTTCTAGTGCTTGGCCCTCACAGAAATATTAGTTTGAACAGATATCTATGCATGATAAAACCTTCACAATAGCTAAGGAATGCAGGTGACAGATTGGAGCACCTTGGTGGAGCACACAAGAAAAAAATACATCAAAGAAGATAGGAAGGACAGTTTTGCATTACTCAGTTCACTGCTCCCCCAACCTAAGGAAGCACAGTGTGCAGAGAGATACATTCCACGTAGGAGGAGAATGAAGTGAGCATCCAACTTTGCCATCGAGCCTGGCTCTGGGCCTGCTACAGTGAAATCTGGTGACATGCCAGCCCCCACAGCCCCAGACTCCAGGCTGGAACCTGCAGACCCAGGCTCCAGGATATCCTCCATGGACAAAGACTCTAGGCCCACCCAGCTTCTGTGGCCCCAGTATCCAGGCTGGCTCTTGTGCCCCATGCTGCAACAGACAGAGGGTTCAATCCCACTTCAGCACACCCAGTGTCCAGGCATGCCTCAATAGACCACAGCATCAGGCCAACACCCATGGACCCATGCTCAAGGCTGCAGGCCAGTCTCCCTGGCCCCAGGCACCAGGACAGCACCAACAGCCCCAAGCCCTGTACTGGTGCCTCTCGACTCAGGCTCCAGGCCCAACCCTGAACCAGGCCAAACCATGGCTCCAAGCTGATGCTTGTGACCCCAGGCTCCAGTGGACCCACGTCCAAACCCATCCCAGCACCAGGTCAGCCCTTATGGACCAGGCTCAAGCCTGGCCCCTGTGGACACAGGCTCCAGGTCCACCCACCTGCTGACCCAGGCACTAGGCCTGCCCATGTGAGGACTCCAGCTGCAAGCCCACCCACCAACTCCACCATGCAATCCACCCAGAATCTCTGGTGAAGCTTTCTCTGCCAAACCTAGTCTGTAAGACTGAAAGAGACGCTTACTTCTTCAAGTATTTAATACCAACACAAGACCACAAAGATCATGAATACTCAGGAAAATATGAGACCACTAAAGGAGCAAAATAAAACACGAGTAACCCAACCTAAAGAAATGAGATCTATTAACTGCCTGACAGAGAATTCAAAATAATTATCTTAAAGAAGCTCACTGTCCTGCAAAAGAAAACAAATAACACTAAATGAAATCAGGAAAATAATACACGAACAAGAATAGTTCAAAAAAGAGACACACAAAAAAGGAACCATGCAGAAATTCTGAAGCCTGATGTTTTATAGTAAGGAGAGGAAAACCTGAACTCTGGTCCAGAGGGAGACATTCCCTCATTCCTCATGGTGCCTGCTGCAAACATAGCCTTAAAACCTGGTCCAGATAAAGAGAGGTCATGCCTCTTGCATTCTTGATACACAGAGCAAGACATGTAGGAACATGAGACCCCATGAAGGACGTCAGTAGTCATAGGAAAATTAAAATTAAAGTCATACTGTGATATCATTACTGTTCGGATTTATGGTACAAATTCCTAACATAATCGGTAAAGCCTGGAAAATTCTCATTGCACCCTAACTCAATCTCAGCTTATGTTGAATTCCTCTGTTGTTGGCACATTAGGCACATGGGATTTCTTCAAGTTCTTTGTATATCCTATGGTCCTTTCTGCAAATGGTGTTCAAACATGCTTTTTCCATTTGTGTAAAGTACCCATTATAACAGGTTAATGCCTCCAAAATATTCAGGGAGCAGCCTAAGCTGTGGACACAAAAGTGTCAAAAGAAAAAATTACAACAGATACAGTTCAAAGAACTTAATTGGCTTTTATTTGCAATTTTAGGATCATTATATAAAATAGAATGAGTGTTTCAATGAGGTGGACTGAGGAGATTGGTATTAGAGCAGAAAAAGGCTGAAGAAAGCAGAAACAGAACAAAAAGTGGATTGGTCATTTCAAAATTACTTTTCCTGTAAAGGTTAAAGCAGAGGGGACTTCCTTATCATGCTGGGCTGAAGCCCACTTGACTGGGGATTTGGTTATGATCCCTCTTTCTCCTGATTTTTTGAAAGGTCAGATGAGCAACTTGCTTTCAGCTTGGTGGCGTGGAACTTGGCATGTGTAACTACATTTTAGTTTGGTCTGTTGGGCCTAGTGCAGGAGCTCAGATCAAACCAATTAGCCCCCCTTATAAATTTTATTTAATTTTTTGTATGGGTTTATATAAAGCTAAACTTATTCCACTTCACTTTAGTTTGTTTTTGTATTTTACTTATTTTAATGTATTTTTTCCATGGTACATGTTTATGGGGTACAGTTTGTTGTTTCAATACATGCATATATTGTACACTGACCTAATAAGAATAGTCAGCATATCTAACATCTAAACATTTATCATTTCTTTGTGGTTATAACATTCAAGTCCTCTTTTCTAGCTATCTTGAATTATACAATACAGTATTATTAGCTATTGTTACCCAAGGGCAACAGAAATTATTCTTCCTAACTGTAAATTTGTCCCAGTCTACCAATCTCTCCCCAGCCCCTTCTCCCCACTTCCTTTCCCTGCCTCTGGTAACCACTATTCTACTATCTATTTCTCTCTTTTTTCTCTTTTTAATTTATTTTCTTAATTGAACCATGACAATTGTATATATTTATGGAGTACAATATGGTATTTGGGTATAGCCATATTATGTGCAGTGATCATATCAGGGTGCTTAGTACATCCATCACCTCATACAGTTGTCACTTCTTTGTGTTAGGAACATTCAACATCATCTTGATTAGCTATTCAAAGATACACAGTACGTTGTTGTTAATTGCAGTCTCTCTATATTACTATAGAACCCTAAATCCCATTCTTCCTCTCTCTGTAATATTTTTGTTTTCACGGACCACCCTCTCCCCCTCCCCCTCCCCCACCAGTCTCTAGTAACCACTCTTCTACTCTCTACTTCTATAAGATCAACTTTTTTAGCTTCCACATATGAGTGAGAGCATGTGATATTTCTCTCTGTGTGCCTGGCTTAATTCACTAAACATAATTTTCTCCAAGCTCATCCATGTTGCTGTAAATGGCAGAATTTCATTCTTTTTTTACGGCTGAGTAGTAGTATATTGTGTAGATATACCACATTTTATTTATCTAATCATTCACCGAAGGACATTTATGTTGGTTTCTACTCTCGGCTCTTGTGAATAGATCCACAATAAACATGGGAGTGCAGGTGTCCCTTTGACTTGCTGATTTCCATTCCCTCGGATATATACCCAGTAGTGGGATTCCTGAATCATATGGTACTTCTATCTGAAGTTGTCTGAGAAATCTCCAAGCTGTTTTCCGTAGTGGCTATACTAGCTGACAGACCCACCAGTCATGTAGAAGCGTTCCCCCTTCTCCGCATCCTCACCAGTATTTGTTATTTTCTGTCTTTTTGATATTAGCCAGTCTAACTGGGGTGAGATGATACCTCATTGTGGTTTTGATTTGCATTTCTCTGATGATTAGAGATGTAGAGCATTTTTTCATATGCCTGTTGTTCATTTGTATGTCTTCTTTTGAAAATGTCTATTCAGTTCCTTTGCCCATTTTTAATCAGATTATTTTTATTTTTACTATTGAGTTGTTTGAGTTCTTTGTATATTCCGGATATTAATCCCTTGTTGGTTGCATAGTTTGCAAATATTTTCTCCCATTCTGCAGATGTCTTTTTTGCTCTGTGATTGTTTCCTTTGCTGTGCAGAAGTTTTTAATTTGATATAATCCCATTTGTTAATTTTTGTTTTTGTTCCCTGTGCTTCTGAGATATTATTCACAGAGACTTTACCCAGACCTATGTCCTGAAGTGTTTCCCCTATGTTTTCTTCTAGAAGTTCTATAGTTTCAGGTCTTAAATTTAAGTCTTTAATCCATTTTGAGTGATTTTGATGTATGTTGAAAGATGGGTCTAGCTTCATTCTTCTGGACATGGATCTCCACTTTATGCAGCACCATTTATTAAAGAGACTGTCTTTTCCCTAACGTATGTTTTTGGGTCCTTTGTTAAAAATCAGTTGTCTGTAGGTACATGGACTTATTTCTCAATTCTCTATTCTGTTCCAGTTGTCTCTGTGTCTGTTTCTGTGCTAGTACCATGCTGTTTTGATTACTATTGCTTTGTAGTATATTTTTAAGTCAGGGAGTGTGATACCGCCCACTTTGTTCTTTTTGCTCAGGATTGCTGTGGCTATTTGGAGTCTCTTGTTCCATAAAATTTTTGAATTCTTTTTTCTATTTCTGTGACATATGTCATTGGTAGTTTGATGAGGATTGCATTGAATCTGTAGGACAGTTTTGGCAGTATGATCATTTTGACAATATTGATTCTTCCAACCCATAAGCATGGGATGTCTTCCCATATTTTTTGTGTCTTCTTTAATTTCTTTAATCAGTGTTTTATAGTTTTCATTGTAGAGACCTTTCCCCTATTTGGTTAAATTTATTCCTAGGTATTTATTGTTGTTGTTGCTCTTGTAAATAGAATAGCTTCCTTGATTTCTTTTTCTGTTGGTTCGTTGTTGGTGTATAGAAATGCTACTGATTTTTGTGTGTTGATTTTATATCCTGAAATCTTAATGAGTTTGTTTATCCAGTCTAGGAGTTTTGTGGTAGACTCTTTAGGTTTCTCTCTATATAAAATTATGTCATTTGCAAACAGGGATAACTTAACTTCCTCCTTTGCAATTTGTATGTCCTTTATTTCTTTCTCTTGCCTAATTGCTCTAGCTAGGACTTCCAGTACTATGTTGAATAGAAGTGGTGAGCATAGACAGCCTTGTCTTGTTCCAGTCTTAGGGGGAAACTTTCTGCTTTTTCCCATTCAGCATGATGTTAGCTGTGCGTTTATCATATATAGCCTTTATTGTATTAAGATTTTTTTTCTGTACTTAACTTATTGAGAGTCTTTATCATGAAGCCATGTTGAATTTTATCAAATGCTTTTTCTGCATCTATATGGATGATCATATGTTCTTTTCTTTCATTCAGTTGATATGATGTATTACGTTTATTGATTTGCATATGTTGAACCATCCTTGCATTCCTGGGATGAATCCCACTTGATCATGGTGTGTAAACTTTTTGATGGACGCAACACCAAGCCTCTACTGAGAGCAGAATATCTGAGGGAGGATCCCACCAGGGGCCACAGGAGCATCAGGAAGAGAGTATGGGAGTGCAGCAGGAATGTGGTGAGACTGATGTGGAGCATGACAACCCAAGATGGTAGTACAGAGAGGAGAGAGAGGCACATGGCCTCACCTGCCACATCTCTGACACTGGGATCAGTTCAAGAAGAATTTTCCCTTACAGTGAAAAGATAGGTCCACACCAACCCCCGTCCTCACCACAAAGACCCATAGACCCTTTGGCAGGACAAGCCCAGAGTCAACTGTGGGGAGCACCATAGAAAACACACTGCATCACTCTAGAACACTAGTGCAAACAATGCACTCCTCATCCCCCACCCTTGGGATACAAGCCAATGGAAAACAGTGCCATCTTGAAACCAGAGCTGTTAGGGGAGTATGCCCTGTCTGGGAAGAAGTAGCCACAGTGCTTTCCCAGTCTTAAGGATCTGCCCTCCACCCAGTGCACTCCCAGGAGAGCCTAATGCCCTGATCCCAGTGGCCTGAAGCCTGGGCTCCCAGCAGCTGTGACTATTCTGCAGTCTGAGAAGTCAGCCCTATTCCTGCTGAACTGATGCACCCCCATATCCCCAGCCAGAGATCAAACAAACAGACCTTCCTTGGGTTGATCGCACTCCATTTCTTCCCCTAACCCCAGCCCCACCAGCTGACTGAGTTGTGTGTGCTTGAGCCGCCAAGCCACAAAAACAGCTCATGGGCCTCTACCCTAATGAATATACCTTCAGGCTGGTGAAAATAAAATGCACCCATCCCTCCCAGAGAAGTGGCCAGACAGTTCCATCCTGAACAGTCTCACCTACCAGCCTTGCCAATAGTCCCAAAAATGGCTGCACAGACCCCTTCATTGCAGGACTGCCTAGTGGCCCTGGCCACCACTCAGAGGCAGCTGGGCAAGCCATTTCAGTGGCAGCTTGCCTAGTGGCCCTGCCCACCACCTACAGACAGCTGAACAGGCCACATAACTGCAGGCTTACCTAGCAGCCCTGCCCACCACCCAGAAGTTGCTGGGTGGGTCACTTTACTGAAAGACTGCCTAGCAGCCTTGCCCATTACCCAGAGGCAGCTGCCCAGGCCACTTCACTGCAGGCTTCCCTAGCAGTCCTGCCCACAATCCAGAAGCTGATGGATGGGTCACTTCATTGCAGGCCTGCATAGTGGCTCCACCACACAAGAAGTTGCTAGATGGGCCCCCTCACTGCAGTCCCTCTTAGTGGCCATGCCCACTTTCTGAAAAGCAGATCAGCAACTCCATCCTTGGCAGTTCAGCTCGTGAACTGCTGTGGAAGCATGACCTCGCTGCTGCTGTTGTTACCACTACCCAGCCCCGGAAGCAGATGACCAGACATCAGTGTAGGGATACTAGGAATATAAAACAAACAAACAAGCAAAAAAACCCAAAAACATATGGCACCACCAAAGGAATACAATAATTCTCAAGTACCAGACCCCAAACAGTAGGAAATATTTGAAATGACTGAAAAGGAATTCTGAGTAACAGAATTATTAAATAAACTCAGTGAGATACAATGGCTTTTTTCCAGATGGATGTAGTAGTGTAGACTCTGTGTAGTTTCTTCAACTTTAATCCACTTTTTCTATGTCTGTGAGTGACTCAGCAACCTATTCTTTGGAGGATTGTGGTGGCAGTTCCACAGCTTTGCTGGGGGAGATATCTCTGGGTTGGTTCACAGGCTGGGGGTGTGCACATGCACTCTGTAGTTTGGTCATCTCAGGAGCTGGCTCACTGGGGATGTGGTTGCTGGGTTGACTCTCAGGGTTAGGGTATGGGCATATGGCAAGTCAGGGTGTCCAGAACTGGTTTATCAGTGGCAGGGACACTGCTCTGTTTCTTTAACCAGGAGTGTGCCCACCAGGGGCATATCAGCCAAGCTATTTCTCACACACATGCATGTGCATGTGATGGCTCAAAGACTCAGCGATGGGTCTTCCAGAGGCATGACAGCTGAGCTGTTTGAGCCAGGGCATGGGTGTGCTTCAGCTCAGCTAGCTGAATGTAGGTCTGCTGATGGCCCTTCGGCTGCACCAGTTCTTGGGACTCAATGCAAGATCATGCTTTCTTCTGCAGTTCATGAGCTGGACTGCCAAGGGTGGACCTGCTGAGCCACTTCTCAGGAAATGGGTGAGGCCACTTGTTGGCACTTATTTAACAATCTCCTCCTTTTGGAAACAATTTCCAAAATAGGGCATCAGCACTACGCTCAGTCACCAGCATTTTGGGTTTTCAATCACACACATCATTTATAGGTTAGTATGTTCTCATTATCATTTGTTTCTTGGCGTTTTTATTATTCCAACCAAACAGAGACAATTTAGCAAATGGCTGCAGGTAAACACTTAAAATTTTTTGAGAGGCAGATTACTATTGTGACTATCAGGAGAATAGTACCAAGAGTTTGGAGTATGCCCTTTATCCAGGGTTGCCATGAGCCAAATCAACTGAAATCTATTATAGGAAACGGTGAGCCTGACAAGGAATCTACCCCTTTTTAGCCAAGTAGGCTGTTTGTTCTGTTTATCCATGGGCAACAAGAAGGGATGGCAACTGATGGAAGCTTTTCAGTGTGTTCACCCCCTCCAGTATGATATTAGCTATGGGTGTGTTATATATGGTCTTTAATGTGTAGAGGTATTTTCTTTATATACCTAATTTATGGAGGGTTTTTATCATGAAGGGATGCTGAATTTTATCAAATGGTTTTTCTGCATCCATTGGCATAATTATATGGGTTTTGTCCTTCAGTCTCTTGATTTGATGATACACATTTGTTGATTTGCTTATGTTGAACCATGCTTGTATCCCTGGAATAAATCCCGCCTGATCATAGTGAATGATTTTTTTGTGTGCTGCTAAATTCGATTTGCTAGTATTTTGTTGAGGAGTTTTGCATCTGTGTTCATCAGGGATATTAGACTACAGCTTTTTTGTAGTTGTGTTCTTTCTGATTTTGGTCTCAGGGTAATGCTGGCCTCATAGAATGAGGTTGGAAGAATTGACATTAGTTATTCTTTAAATGTTTGGTAGCATTCAGTAGTGAAGCGATCGGTCCTGGGCTTTTCTTTAATGGGATACCTTTTATTACTGATTCAGTCTTGTTACTTGTTATTTGTCTGTTCAAGTTTTCTGTCTCTTGGTTCAATCTTGGGAGATGGTGTGTGTCCAGATATGTATCCATTTCCTCCAGGTTTTCCAGTTTGTTGGTCTATAGTTGTTCATAATAGTCTCTAATGACCTTTTATATTGCTGCACTATTAGTTGTAATGTTTCCTTTTTTATTTCTGATTTTTTTTAGTCTTTTTTCTTCTTGGTTAGTCTAGATAATAGTTTATTAATTTTGTTTATCTTTTCAAAGAACCAAGATTTCATTTTGTTGATTTTTTGTATATACATATATATGTGTGTGTGTGTGTGTGTGTCTATTTAGTCTCAGTTTTATTTCTGCTTTGGTCTTTTTTTCTTGATCTTCTATTAATTTTGGGTTTGGTTGTTTCTTGCTTTTCTAATTCCTTGAGATGCATCATTAGGTTGTTTATTTGAAATCTTTCTATCTTTTTGATGTAGGCATTTTTTGCTATAAACTTCCTTTTTAATACTATTTTGGTGTATCCCATAGGTTTTGGTATGTTGTGTTTCTGCTTTCATTTGTCATAAAAAAATTTTTAACTTTTGTCTTAATTTCTTCATTGATACATTGGTCTTTCAGGGCCGGCCCGTGGCTCACTCGGGAGAGTGTGGTGCTGATACATTGGTCATTCAGGAGCATGTTGTTTAATCTCCACGTATTTGTACAGTTTCCGTAGTTGTTCTTGCTACTGATTTCTAGTTTTATTTCATTGTGGTCAGAGAAAACACTTGATATTATTTGAGTTTTTAAAAATTTGTTGAGATTTGTTTTTTGGCCTATCATATGGTCCGTCATGGAGAATGTTCCATGTACTGATGGAAAGAATGTATATTCTGCATCTGTTGAATGAAATCTTCTGTAGATATCTGTAAGGTTCATTGGTCTACAGTCCAGTTTAAATCCAATGTCTCTATGTTAACTTTCTGTCTAGATGATCTGCCCAATGCTGAGAGTGGTTGTTGAAGTCCCCAACTAATATTGTATTGGCGTCTATCTTTCCCTTTATATCTAGTAATATTTGCTTTATATATCCAGGTGTTCCAATTGTAAATATACATTTACAATTCTTATGTCCTTTTGCTGAATTGATCCCTTTATCATTATGTAATGACTTTCTTTGTCACTTTTTACAGATATCCCAGTCAAAGCCTTGGTAATATAACCAGTACTTACAATTGTATCCTGTTACAGAGAGGGTAGATTCTCACTGAATTTATGTTAAGTAACTTTAATGCCATAAAAATAAGAATATTCATGAATAATTTCTGAATTCTGGAGGGATTGGATAGGGAGAAAAAGTAAATGTTCCAATTTTTGTTCACAAAAGTATACTTTACTAAATTGCAGTAAGATGTAGATAGCTTAAAAGAAAAAATTTCTTTAAATCTGGAAAACAAAACATCAAAAGTAAGCTAGCAATGTTTCAAATTAAATTCCAAATTTAAAAAGCTATGAGAACCCATAATTCTCCTTCATCAGTTCATTCAGTCTCATGCAATTAATTCTCGTTTTCCTTAATCTTGGTTAGCAGTTTCATGAACTCATCAGTTTCTTTATTAGAGTTCTGGAAATTCTTACCCAGTCTAATGATATTATCTTAAAGTTATCAGAAGTTGATACTTGTCAGAGTCTTTTACATAAATCTCCTTAAAGATACAACACTTTAAGATTATAGTTGTTTCAGGGTGGCCCGTGGCTCACTTGGGAGAGAGCGTGGTGCTGACGACACCAAGTCAAGGGTTAGGATCCCTTTACCGGTCATCTTTAAAAAAAAAAAAAGATTATAGTTGTTTGCAAAAAGCTTTCAGAAAAGCATCAGAATAAAACAATTAACTGTGAACAACAAGACTTGAAATGGTCATGGTTAAAGATATAATGAAAGTTTATTATAATAATGATGCAATCAGCAAAGAAGTTTGATTATTTCTGTGGCATACAAAAATTTAACAAAGTAACTGAAATTATGGCTGATAATATCAGATTTCTAGGAATTTCACACAATTTTGAAACACATGTTAATAACAAATTCATACAAATATAACTCAAAGAAGATTAAATATCATTTCTTATTTGACAATGCTTTCCATATAACTAACATATCAAATAAGCTTAATATAATATCTCTCTTTTACAGATCCAGGGCCTTCTAGCACATCCCAAAGTCAGGTAAAGGTCCAAAAAACTTCATCTAGAATTTGATTTTGGGAAATGTGTCAAAAATAACAAAACTTGATCAAAATAGGATCACAGGTCACTATGAAGTAATAATCATTCATTTAACCAGAGTGATAATTAAAAGACTTAAAAAAGGCAAATATAGAAAATTGTAAAAAACAAAAAATACTTAGCTGTTTATTAGAGAGGAATCAGTTTTCTTAGGCAGTCGAAGACCTAATAAAGATAACAGGAAACAGAGAGAACCACCTCCATGAAGCAGAGTCTTTGTTTCCTAGGGCAGCCACCTAAAAGGCAAAGAAAAATCTGTCAGAGTTTTCTAAGAACAGATCAATATTCCAAGAAAACCTCATTGTTTTAACACGGGTTACCAAATTCTGGTTTTTCATAAGTGTACTTTGGATAATAATGCTCAATTTTTAGAAAAACTTATCAATTCTCTTCCAATTTTAGCCAGTTTGATCACACATAAAATTCTTTTCACAAGATTTATCTTCCATAAACCTTCTACAATCTTCTTATAGTCCTTCAGTTATTTTCTCCAGACTTTTCTTTCTCATATTGGAACGACCAGTCACTCTTTTTTAGAACAAAAATTACTCCCTTTTCCTCTTAACAAAAGCATGTCTTTCATGCAAGCTTCCCTTACCAAAAACACTTCTTACTTTCCTCACGTAAGGAGTTGTTTCCCTTATTATTTCTAGTTTTAATTAACATATGGTCACTTAATGATTTTTCAACACTTGAAAATATGTTTATCTGACAAACGCCACCATAAGTTGAGGAGCATCTAGACTTAATGATGGTTCCGATTACCGGCGAGGATGCAGAGAAAGGGGAAGCCTTCCACACTGCTGGTGGGACTGTAAACTAGCACAGCCAAACAGGATGGAGGTTTCTCAGACAGTTACAGATAGAACTACCATGACATCCAGCAATCCCAGTACTGGGTATACATCCATGGGAAGGGAAATCATCCCATCCAAAGGATGCCTGCACTCCCAGGTTTATCACAGCTCCATTTGCAATAGCCAAGATATGGAACCAACCTAAACGTCCACCTACAGAAGACAGGATAAGGAAAACGTGGTATATATACACAGTGGAATACTACTCAGCCCTAAAAAAGAATGTAACTTTGCCATTCGCAGCAACATGGATGAGCTTAGAGAAAATTATGTTCAGTGAAACAAGCCAGGCACATTAAGAGAAACACCGCGTGTCCTTCCTCGTTAAGTGGGACCTAAAAAATTAACAAACCAACAGTGAAATAGATCCACTGCTTTCAGCTGATGGGGAAGCAGCTACGGCGCAGCAGCCAGGGGACCCAGGGGCAGAGGCTCTGGGAGGCAAGGAGGCTGATGGTCCCTTAGGGACACCCAAGCAGCGGGACACAGACAAAACCCCGACATGACCTGGACCGCCTTCCACCTGAGCACCCGCCTCTTCTCTCAGCCTCCACTTCGGTCTGGAGCAGCCTGCCCCGTGGCCCGAGTCCGGTCCTCTTCAGGCACTGACCCTTGATCTCGGGGCGCTCCCGTGTCTCTCAGGTGCATGGCTATGGGCACGGCTGTATGGAACATTCTAGAGCTTGCGGGTCTAGATGAGGATGCAGTCTCCGGGACCATCAGCAAGAAAGACATTATCAACCCAGACAAGAAAAATTCCAAGAAATCCTCTGAGATACTGACCTTCAAGGGGCCCGAGGGTATGCACCCGGAGGTCTATGCACTTGCTCTACTGTGACAAGAAGGATGCACCCCCAGTGCTACCCAGTGACACTGGTCGGGGCTACCACACAGTGAAGTCCAAGTTGGGCTCCAGGAAGGTGCGGTCCTGGGAGAGGATGCCCTGCACCAAGCCGGCCCACAGGGATGGAGCTATGTTCTTCCACCGGCGACGGGCAGCGGAGGAGGCTAGGACCAGCCCTTTGCTAGGTTCAGGAAGACTGTGCAAGCCCCTGCATATTCAGAGCAGGAGAACAAGCTCTGTCTCCACGACGACGCTTGGACGGAGGCGGAAACTGACCTCCTCTTTGACCTTAGCCGCTGCTTTGATCTGCGTTTTGTAGTTACCCGTGACTGGTAGACCACCGGCAGTTCGAGAAGCGTTCTGTGGAGGACCTGAAGGAACGGTACTACCACGTGCATGCCAAGCTTGCCTAAGTGCGCGCTGAGCCAGGCACGGACCTCGAGATACCAGTGTCTGACGCTGGGCATGAGCGACGGCGGAAGGAACAGCCGGAGCGTCTGCACAATCGGGCCCCAGAGCAGGTGGCAGAGGCGTACCTGCTCCGGGAGCTGCGCGAGATCGAGGCCCGTACGAGGGGGTGGGAGAAACGCGGCCAGGGCCTGCAGAAGCTGATGACAACGGCAGACACCACCGCAGGGCTGTGGCGCATGGAACACAAAGCCCGTGAGAAGAATCGATCCCCAAAAAGGAGGCCGAGGAAGCCGGCCGTTTCTGAGACTGCAGGTGTCAAGCTTCCAGACTTCAAATCCGCAGGCGTCACATTGTGGAGCCGGCAGATGAAGCTGCCAAGCTCTGTGGGACAGAAGATCGAGGCCCTGGAACAGATGCTGCTGGAGCTTGGTGTGGAGTTGAGCCCGACGACCACGGAGGAGCTGGTGCATGTGTTCAGCGAACTGTGAAGTGACCTAAAGGGGTACCTAGAACTTCATGGGCTGGAGGGAGAGCTTATATACCAATGGGTAAGGGCTGGTAGATCAAGATTCGTTGAATTGCAGTAAATATATTTAATATTCATTAGATCAAAGTTCATAATTAGTTTCAAAAGACTAGGATCCGTGGCATAGGTAAGGAAATTAATCTTAATTTTAAAGAGGGATATATTATCCACTTAACATAAATATAGGAAAAAAGAATGGGTATAAAATGAGGATTAATCTGAATTGTGGAATGAAATAGAGAGATTTCTCAACAGACGGCTTCAACTCCTCAATACACAAGCATATTTGAAAAGTGATAAGAGAAACAGAGATTTGAGGATAATTGAGAATATTTAAAGGCAGTCAATAGATAATGGCAGAAAGAGTTAAAACAGAAGAGATCAGTTGGGCAGAATCACAGCAGGAGTTCAGGTTATTTCCAATGAAATATTTATGGCTGACACTAATCTACCTAGTTGTGTATCAAGCTACACAAAATGTCCATAGTGTAGCTTTGGGGGAAAATGGGCACTAGGTTTAATTAACACTGAGTTTTCCTAGGTTAGAGTCTTGGAAGGATAATAAGAAAAGAATTGTGGACACTGAAGAATTATGGAAGAGACTGAAAAGATTGACTCAAAAATTACACTAAAGAGAGAAATAAAATTGATGTGATTTGATATGACAGAAAATGAAGAACATATATAAATGGTCCCAAGGCCAATGAGCTATGCAGAAAAGGGAGTTACAAAAATCTGCATAGAGACCCCCTAGAGTCCTCCCTGAACAATAAGTTGTGCATGCATAGGGTGAAACTCCATAAGGTTGAGCACAGAAATACCAGGAAACTTAACAGTTCCCAGAACTCATCCAAGGCTGGAAGGTGTTCAAGATATAATCAGCCAGAAAGGAAAGCTTTTATTGATCACTTAGGGCATTCAGTAGAGGCACCAGAGGGACCCTTCCTTAATAATTGAACTAAAAATCTCTACAGAAAAGACTTTTCTAAACCCATCCTAACAAAGCTTAAATGCAAGCCTCGTGGTCAAACTGAATCACAAGTAAATTAACTGCATTTCAGAACAAAGCCTAACACGTCTTTTTAAAAAGAAAGCAAAATCCAGGCACTCAACAAAGTAAAACTAAGTCCATCATCCAATGAAAAATTATTAGGTATACCAAGAAACCATAAAAATATGACCTGTAAATGAGAGAAATATTAGTCAATAAAATAGACCTATATATCTTTTAAAAAAAAAATTTTAGGCTGGCTGGTTAGCTCAGTTAGAGCATAGTGCTGATAACACCAAGGTCCAGGGTTTGATCCCTGTACGGGCCAGCCAGTCAAACATACATAAGTAAATAAATAAATACATAAATAAATAAATAGATGATAGATAGATAGATAATTGCTATCTGGGATTAACAATAGGTTACAGAAGAAGAGATTGGTGAATTAGAAGAAAAAGCCATAGAAAGTATACAAAATGGAGCAAAAGATGACTATTATCATAAAGACAAAAGATAACAAGTATTGCCAAAGATGTGGAGAAAAGGAACCTTTGTTCACTGTTAGTAAGAATGCAAATTGGTCATTATGGGAAACAGTATAGAGGTTCCTCAAAAAAATAAAAATAGAGCTATGTTATTGCTGTGAGGCGCCCTCCCACAAGAAATGCACTTACATGCCACTTGTGCAGAAAAGGGCAGTTTTTTCACTCCAGCTGGCCAGCGACTGTCTCCCAAGAGGCAACCAAGAAAGAGCAGCATCAAACTTTGGTCTCACAGGGTTTTAAAAGACTAAAACTACATCCCGTTGGCACACGGGTTGGTCCAGGTGCACAGAGCAAGCTAGGGGTCTAGGTCACAGAGGCCAAGACCAAGCAACCAAGCATACAAGTTTTCATTGTGTATGGTTCCTGTTCCCATGTAATAATTCACTGTGTATTGCTCCTGTTTTTGTGTAATTGTTTTCTGTTTCTATGAGAAAGTCAACGGTTTCTCATGCAGAAGTGGGGGTACTCTGCAGGTCAGACAAGGGGCAAAATGGAGTTACTTAGGTTAAGCAAGCAATTCTACAGAAGCAGATAGCGTATGTTACGAGGGTGTAGGGAGCTCTCCTTCATTATGATCCAGCAATCCCATTTCTGGGTATATATCCAAAGAAAATAAAATCATTATTTCAAAGAAATATCTGTACTCCTATGTTCATTGTAGCATTATTCACAATAGCCAAGTCATGGAAAAAAACCTAAGTGTCTGTTGACAGATAAATGAACAAGAAATTGTGATATATATTGCTGTAGATTGGATGTCCCCCAAATCTCACTGAGGCTTAATCCCTACTGTAACTGTTGAGGGTGAGAAATCTTATTATGGTAATTGAAAGGTGGGGCCTTGAAGAGGTGGTTAGATTGTAGGACCATGCCATAGTGAATGGATTAATAATGGTGGTCAGGGGTGTGGTTCTGAGGGCTTTAAAAAGAAAGCCCACAAAGACTTTTTTCTCTCTGCTCCACCATTTTCTGCCATATGAGACCCCTGGGTCACTGTCACCACCACTAAGACCCTCACCAGATGTGTTCCCTGCATTGTGGACTTCTCAGCCTCCAAAACTGTAAGCGATAAATTTCATTTTCTTTACACATTACCCAGTTTCAAGTATTTTGTTAGAAACAGACTAATGCATATATACACATGTAGATTCATCATAGTCAAACTGTCAAAACCCACCCAGGCAGAGAATTTTGAAAGCAGCATAAGAGAAGTAACTCATCACCTACAAGAGATCCTCAATAAGATTTTTAGCAGTTGATTTCTCATCAGAAACTATGGTAGCCAGAAAGTAGTGGGATGATATAAAGTCCTAAAAGAAAAAAAACTCAACTAAGAATTTTGTTTCCAGCAAAACTATCCTTCAAGAATTAAGAAGTTAAGATATTTCCACAGACACAAAAGCTGAGAGATCTTATTACCAGTAGACCTGCCCTACAAGTAATGCTAATGGTAGTCCTTCAGGTTGACATAAAAGTATACTAGACAGAAACTCAAAGCCATGAGAAGAAATAAAGAACACTGGTAAGGGTGACTGCATAGGTAGATACAAAGTTCAGTATTATCGTACTTTTGTTTTGTAGCTCCTTTTTTCCTATGTGATTTAAAAGGCAAATAAAACATGGTTATAAATCTGTGTTAACGGGCTTTTGGGGTATAAAAATATAATCTGTAAAAATAACAATATAAAAGAAAAAGGATAGAAATGAATAAGAGCATAGTGTTTGTGTACCATTGAAACTGAGATGGTACTATTTAAATTCAAAAAATGAGCCAAAGAAGAAAGCACAAGAAAAATTAGAAAATACCTTGAGACTAATTAAAATAAAAACACAATATACCAAAACTTAAGGCACGTAGTGAAAGAAGAAAATGTATAGCTTTAAATACCCACAATAAAAAGAAAAAAGATCTCAACCTAATTTGACACCTTAAGACATTTTCCAGTGTCTTAAGAAGAGAAAACTAAACCAAGAGCTAGCATAAGGAAGGAAATAATAATGATTAGATCAGAGACAAACAAAACATAGAATAAACACAACAGAGAAAAATCAACAAAACCAAAATTGCTTCTTTGAAAAGATCAGCAAAATTGACAATATCTTGTCCCGCGCTACCGTCTCGCCAGCAAGAACGACGCGGCACACAAAGGATCCTTCTGCAGATCAGCTTTAATGCATCTTGAGAGGGAGAGCATAAGCTTGCCAAAAATGGAGACCCCGAGCGAGGGAACCCGCGCCCTTTATATAGAGACTGCTCCTCGCCTAGGACGTGCTCCTACCTTATTGGTGGCTGCCTAATCGGCCCAGGCGTGTTACCGAGCAGCCCTGCCCTCCACCGGAAATCAGCGCCATCTTGTAATGGCAATTTCGGGCAGCTCCTCACATCTCCCCCTTTTTTATCATTTAAAGCGGCTGGTACAAGCTCGGCGGTCACGGACAAATTAGCCAGCGTTCCTGTCCTAGGTCGTCCCTCCACAGACTTTGACCTTACCCGTCATAGGTTGACCCTATCGCCACCGGGCACCATGTCTTAGGTTGGTTCAAGTCTGGGGGAAGTTGCCCGTCTCTGGACACACTGGAGCCTGTTGTTACACATAGACCTGTTTGAGCAAGGGCGAACTCCTCTGAACAAGCTTCAGGGAGGCCAGCCAACAGGAAGGGGGAAGGGGAGTCAGAGCAGGCTAATCCTTAAGCATGGACAGCCAAACGTCAGGGTTGGCCCCCTGTTCCAGGGCTAGAAATGCCTGGGCGATGACTACCCTGTCTCTCTGGGTCTGGGCTTTTATCTGCAGACCAACCATAGTAGGAGCACAGTTCCCCCACATAAGAACATGCCAACCCCAATCACTCCTGCCCACTCCTTGAAGTGGGACACGGCCGTTTTAATCCATGAGGACAGTCCGGCTGCGAAGGAGACATCCACTCTTGTTGAATTCACGGACACAATGGCCATGCGCAGCTGGTTTATCAGGTTGTCAAATTCTCTCGTCCAACCTGTTGAAAGATGCTGGGATAATTGTTTAGACAAATTTGCAGCTTTGGTATACTTTTTATATTGGATACTGGTGACACATAACCCTGAATATTTCCATTGACACCCCAATTGAGCAATTTGCCATAAAACGTCTATTTGTTCCTGCACAAGATCCACCCGCTGGTTAACCACCATTAATCCTCCCTTCAGCTGAGCGTTTAGCGCAGTCTGTGTTTCTAGGGCCTGTGTTACCGCGGAGGACAAATTATTCAACGTGGTGGCAGTCTGTACCGTGGTAGTCAAGGAGACGGCAGCAGCTGTGGCTGCACCCGCCGCCAGGGATACGGCGGCGACTATTGCCGCAGTGAGACCAAAATCCCTCCTCTGCCTGAACAAGACCATAGTATTGGGAGCTTCTACTGGGACAGGAATCCATCTAGGCATTCGAGCAACTATGGCCAAATTGAACAGCGTAGCATTCCGGCACTGTGCATAAAAGCAAGTATAGTTATCACAAGCAATCTGACTCCTCTCATCACTAATATTAGTTAAAATAAACATGAAAGGAGGATAAAGGCAAACTGGTGTTGGCGGGACAGAGTAATTTGTTCCAAGCTGTTTTATGGACACAGTGGATTCAAAGGACTCAGTCACATTCCACTCAAAAGAGGCATTTCCCCAACCACCGCCTTTTGAAAAGGCAAACGGTGAAAGGTCCGTGCAGCTGCCATTTACCCCACACAACAGCCAAACATCAAATGGGTTGGAACGGATCGCCATCGTGGGGTTTTGATATGTCCAATTTAGGCCTGAAGAGGTAGCATTATACTGGGTACCCATATAAGGCGAAAAGGTAAAGTAATTTTTTAGTGCCCACCCCGCCTTTTTAGACTGGCAGCCCGTCCAGGGCGGGGTATCTCCCTCCCTTCTGGGGCTCAGGCAATCCTTTTTTAAATGTCCCTGTTGACCGCATTTAAAACAAACTCTCTGGTTCCGCCCCTGTCTTGGCTGTCCCTGTCTAGGCAGTCTCTGCGACTGGAGGATGGCAGCTGCCAGCCCTGCATTGGTCAGGGGTCCCCCGAGTTCTCGACAAACTCTGAGCCAATCCTGTACACCTTTACCTTTTCTGGGCGCTATGGCCGCGCGGCATTCCTGGGTCGCCTGCTCAAAAATCAGTTGTTCAACAAGAGGCGCAGCCTGATCAGGGTCCCCAAAGATGCGCCCCGCTGCTTCTGTCATTCGAGCCACAAAATCTGAGAATGGTTCCTGAGGTCCCTGAATGATCTTAGTAAGTTGTCCAGAAGCTTCCCCTTTTTTGGGGAGTGCCTTCCAAGCCTTAATGGCAGTGCTAGAAACTTGAACATAAGCACCCCATGGGAAAGCCGTCTGATCAGCGGCAAATGGGCCCTGGCCTGTTAACATATCAAAGGTCCAATCTTGCTGCTCGGGGGTCAGTGCAGCAGCGTTTGCCCTGGCTTGAGCTTGTGCAGCCTCATGCCATAGCGCCTTCCATTCCATGTATTGACCCATGGTAGGGAGCGCTGCCTTAGCCAACATTTGCCAGTCAGCGGGTGTCATAGCCACACCAGCAAACCTTTCTAGCATTACTAGAGTAAAATTGGCATTTACACCATATTTTCTAACCGCCTCTGCTAGATCCTTAATTTGGGTGTACTCGACGGGGGCATGAACTCTCCCTCCGCCCTCAACCTCAAAAACTGGGAAGGCAGCTTGAACCTTTTTCCTCACTTTATCAGAGAGGAATGAGAAGGGATTAGAAGACTGCACGTAAGGAGGAGGCGCCGAAGGCGCAGGCCGTGCGGGGGCCACTGGGGGCGGCCGGCATTTCCACTCCCCGAGTGGTCTCCGCCGCCTGTCGGGATGATATCTCTCCTCCTCGTACCTGGCAGATTCCTCACTAGGGCTGAGGGGATCGGAGTCGGACTCATCCAGATTTAAATCTTCTAATTCTTGTTTTAAGGCCCCCAGCTCTTGCATAGGGTAGAGGCCTCCTTCTTTCCCTTCCAACTTTTGTCTGGGTTTTGAAATCCCTCCTTTACCGGCAGATGTGCCGGGAGTGTCACTTTGTTGTTTTAGAATCTCTCCCTCGTCCGTAGACTTACCGGGAGGGCCCTTTTTCTTATGGGAGACGTCTCTCCTCCTGCGGGTACCCATCCTCTCACTCCGTTCAGTTTCTGACATGCTGTCTTGGACCTCCTCTAATGTATTTTGCCCTACTATCACTACCGGTTTACAGCCCTCATCTTCTAAGCAATTTTTAATAAACTTCCAAATGGTCTTGGTGCCCTGACGGAGGTCTCCCTCCGCGTACTTGCGGTCAAGGTCTCTGCCTAGTTTGTTCCAAGAGCTCAAAGTCAAGGAGCCGGAACAAGCAAACCACGGCGCTACACGATCTACCTCTTTTACAAAATTTTTGAGCACACGGCCCCCTACCTTTATATCACGTTGTCTCAGCACGGCCTCTAACGCGGTAACCATGGACTGAGTGGAACCCATAACGCGCCCCACTCCGTGGGAGGCGCTGTGAGACGCGCCGTTCCCTTACGTACTAGAGGCTCACACAGGTCTCTGGTGCAGCTGCTTATCTACGTCAGTCTGACCACACCAACGGGCGATTTCAAAACCTTTTAAACCAACCGGATTAACCCCAGACCAAGAACAGGCATACCTCTCCGAACTTACCCTTCTGCAGTTCTGAATCCTCCCTGTCTCCAGGGGGTCTCCGAAGGTGCTGACGATGACACAAGTTCCCGCGTTTCGGCACCAAATGTCCCGCGCTACTGTCTCGCCAGCAAGAACGACGCGGCACACAAAGGATCCTTCTGCAGATCAGCTTTAATGCATCTTGAGAGGGAGAGCATAAGCTTGCCAAAAATGGAGACCCCGAGCGAGGGAACCCGCGCCCTTTATATAGAGACTGCTCCTCGCCTAGGACGTGCTCCTACCTTATTGGTGGCTGCCTAATCGGCCCAGGCGTGTTACCGAGCAGCCCTGCCCTCCACCGGAAATCAGCGCCATCTTGTAATGGCGATTTCGGGCAGCTCCTCACAATATCTATGGCTAAATTGATTTGAGAAAAAAAGAAAACTGAAATATCTAAAATCAGAAACAAGAGTGAGGACATTACTACCAACTTTACAGAGATAAAAAGGATTATAAGAGAATATTATGAACAGTTGTACAGCAACGAATTGGATAACCTAGATGAAATGGACAAATTCCTAGAAACATATACTCTACCAAAACTGGTGAAAGAAGAAATAGAAAATCTACATAACCTATAACTATTAAGAGATTAAAACAGGGATTAAAAAGAAAAAAAAAAAAAAAACTTTAAAAAATTCTCAACAGAGCTTTTCAAGATGGCGGCGGCTGCGGCGGCTGGCGCGGAGTAGCTGAGGTGGAAAAGGCGGCCACTGGGACTCAGGCAGCCGGAAAACTTGTGGTCCTTCCTCTCGCCATCTCTTAAGGGAGGACTGCTGCTGCTGACCGGTCGTGGGGGGTGACCGCCACTTTGCCCCCGGCAGGAGAGGCTGCCTCATTTACAGACAACAGCTTTAAAGTGTGGAGCAGGAAAAGAACTGTTTCTTAGCTGCAAAAGTGAGTCTCGAAACAGGGAACACGGCGCCAGGGCTGCTGTGGATGCAGCCAGGATCCCGGAGGCTGGGGCCGCGCTGAAGGCGGCCAGCTGCCCTATTCAGGATTCGAGGTTTCAGGCCGGCATTAAAGAAGATTCCTGGGAGCGCCCGAGCCGTGCCGCGACTGAACAGCCCGAGGCGGCAGCAGCCGAGAACTGGGAAAGGCGGCAAACCAGAGACAGAGAGCGAGCGCCCGACCTGGCACAGCACTGTGAGTGATCCCTGGCACAGCTCTGTTCGGGGGGTGGATGCCCAAGAGGCCCCCGCCAGCACCACCAGCCCACTCACCGCCGGTGCTGCCTCCATTTTCCCAGGTGCGGACAGCTCCGCCCTGCTCGGCCATCACTGAGCCCTCCCACTTGCTGGCCTGGCGCCAGGCTTTCCGGAGCTTGCGACCGGCCTTGGCTCCCACTCCCTCCGCGGTTCTCTGGCGGGGCTGGTGGTGGAGGGCGTCCCGGGCCAGTTTCGGGAGGGCAAGGAAGTACGGGTGGGCCGACTGTCACTCCACCATACCCTGGACTCCGGCCCCAGGTAAACTCCCTGTTACTGGGAGGCAGATACCATCTGTGCGGCCACCAGTTTGGAAAAAAGCCTAACGAATTTCTGGTTGGGAATAGTGTGGTAGGAGAGTTCCCAGGTCCGCTTGAACCTGCCGGAGACCAGGCTGCAGGTGGGCGCTAGACTCGGTTTATCCTGGGGGGATACAAAAGTGAACAAGACCCGAGAAAGATCTACATAGTGCCACAAAGGCACCCAGAGAGACTGGTCGTCTGTGCCCAGCAGAAATCTGGTAGACTTCCTGGGAGAGGCGGTACCGAGCAGGGTCTTGAAGGCCCAGCTGTTAGACGAGGGGTGCAGAAGACACGCCCCAGCCCAGCACAGTGCGCACAGAGTGGGGAGACGTGTGGCCAGGGAGGCGGAGACTCGACAAAAACCACACACCTGGTGTGGTCGCTACTGCACGATCTAACAGCCTGGGCCAGAGCACACGGAACAGGGAGAAGTCCTGCACAGGAAGTGAAAGCTCAACAGAAATCACACACCCTGTGGTACGTGACCCACCAGCCCAGCAGAGTCCAAGCTGACCAGAAAGGTGGCTCCCCGGAGAAGCCCAAGACCCGAGGCAACCACACACACAAGGCACTAGAGGCCAACTGAGCAGTCACGGAGGGAGCCATACGAAATTGGCAACCACAGCAACATCCTAGTTAGTCATTAGTCTCAAACCGGTGGACTGTGAAACCCCCGGCCACAATGAATAAACACCAAAAAAAAGATACCAGAAATACAAAAAATCAAGAAAGTACACCACCAAAAGTTAATAAATCTCAAACTCTAGATCCTATAGAACAAGAAGCCCTTGAAATGACTGACAAGGAATTTCGAGTGATAATTCTAAAGAAACTGAATGAGATACAAGAAAACTCAGCTAGACATCATGATGAAATGAGGAAAAGTATACAGGATCTGAAAGAGGAAATATACAAGGAAATCAATGTCCTGAAAAAAAATGTAGCAGAACTTGCTGAACTGAAGAAGTTATTCAACGAAATAAAAAACACAACGGAGAGTTTAACCAGCAGGCTTGTCGAAGTTGAAGAGAGAACCTCTGAACTTGAAGATGGGCTGTTTGAAATAACACAAGCAGACAAAAAGAAAGAAAAAAGAATCAAGGACATTGAAGAAAATCTGAGAGAGATATCAGACAACCATAAGCGCTCAAATATCCGAGTCATGGGTATTCCAGAAGGGGAGGAAAATGGAGATTCCATTGAAAACATATTCAACAAAATAGTGGCAGAAAACTTCCCAGGTATAGGAAAAATCACAGATCTTCAGATCCAGGAAGCTCAACGATCTCCAAACGTATTCAACCCAAAAAGGCCTTCTCCAAGACATGTCATAGTCAAATTGGCAAAACTCAGAGACAAAGAGAGAATCTTAAAAGCTGCAAGAGAGAAGCGTCAAATCACCTATAAGGGAGCCCCAATCAGGTTAACATCAGACTTTTCATCACAAACCCTAAAAGCTAGAAAGGAATGGGATGATATTTTCAAAATACTAAAAGACAAAGATTGCCAGCCAAGAATACTCTACCCTGCAAGGCTATCCTTCCGAAATGAGGGGCAAATAGTATATTTCTCAGACAAACAAAAACTGCGGGAGTTCACTACCACACGACCACCCTTACAAGAAATCCTCAAGGGAGTACTGGGTTTGGTTCCTGAAAAATAACTACCACTGCCATAAAAACCCAAGAAAAATCTAAACCCGCTAGTACAATAAAAATGGCATTCATGAAGAGAAAACAAGCTAACAAAAACACTATCTACAACCTAAGGAACCAACAAACACAGAAAACAAACAGTAAATCAGAAAGCAAGGAACAAAAGACACTTAAGACAACCAAACAACCAATAAAATGCTAGGAATAAATCAACACCTTTCAATAACAACTCTTAATGTAAAAGGCTTAAATTCCCCAATTAAAAGACACAGACTGGCTGACTGGATCAAAAAGCAGGACCCAACTATATGCTGTCTACAAGAGACCCACCTCACCCACAAAGATTCACACAGACTAAGAGTGAAAGGATGGAAAAAGATTTACCATGCAAACAGAAAAGAAAAACGAGCTGGAGTAGCTATTCTTATATCTGACAAAATAGACTTTAAACTAAAAACCATAAAAAGAGACAATGAGGGACACTACTTAATGATAAAAGGACTGATCCATCAAGAAAACATAACAATCATAAATATGTATGCACCCAATGTTGGAGCAGCCAGATTTATAAAACAAACTCTATTAGACCTAAAGAAGGAAATAGACACTAATACCATAATAGCAGGGGACCTGAACACTCCACTGTCAATATTAGACAGATCATCTAGGCAAAGAATCAGTAGAGAAACACAAGATCTAAACAAGACTCTAGACCAATTGGAATTGGCAGATATCTACAGAACATTCCACCCAACAACCTCAGAATATTCATTCTTCTCATCAGCACATGGATCATTCTCCAGGATAGATCACATATTAGGTCACAAATCAAGTCTCAATAAATTCAAAAAAATTGCAATTATCCCATGTATCTTCTCAGACCACAATGGATTAAAACTAGAAATTAATAACAAACAAAACTCTGGAAACTATACAAACACATGGAAATTAAACAGCATTCTACTTAATGACATATGGGTCCAAGAAGAAATCAAGCAGGAAATCAAAAAATTTATTGAAACTAATGAAAATAATGATACATCATACCAAAACCTGTGGGATACTGCAAAAGCAGTATTGAGGGGAAAATTTATTGCATTAAACGCTCACTTCAGAAGAATAGAAAGATGGCAAGTGAACAACCTAACACTTCACCTTAAAGAACTAGAAAAACAAGAACAATCCAAACCTAAAGTTAGCAGACGGAAAGAAATCATTAAGATCAGAGCAGAACTGAATGAAATTGAAAACCAAAAAACAATTCAAAAGATCAACGAATCAAAAAGTTGGTTTTTTGAAAAGATAAATAAAATTGACAAACCATTAGCATGGCTAACAAAAAAAAGAAGAGAGAAGACTCAAATAACAAAAATTAGAAATGAAAAAGGTGATATTACAACTGATTCATCTGAAATACAAGGAATCATTCGAGACTACTACAAAAAACTATACGCCAACAAATTTGAAAATCTGGAGGAAATGGATAAATTTCTGGACACACACAAGCTCCCAAAACTGAACCGTGAAGACGTAGAAAATTTGAACAGACCAATAACAATAAAGGAGATTGAAGCTGTTATCAGAAGGCTCCCAACAAAGAAAAGCCCAGGACCAGATGGATTCACAGCAGAATTTTACCAAACATTCAAACAGGAATTGACACCGATTCTTTACAAACTATTCCAAAAGATTGAAACGGACGCAAATCTCCCAAACTCATTCTATGAAGCAAACATCATCCTGATACCAAAACCAGGTAAAGATATAACCAAAAAAGAAAACTACAGGCCGAATCCCTGATGAATATAGATGCAAAAATCCTCACTAAATTACTAGCAAACAGAATACAGCAACACATACGAAAAATTATTCATCACGATCAAGTGGGATTCATCCCAGGGATGCAAGGTTGGTTCAACATACGCAAATCAATAAATGTGATACACCATATTAATAAACTCAAACACAAGGACCATATGATCATCTCTATAGATGCTGAAAAAGCATTTGATAAAGTTCAGCACTCATTCATGACAAAGACCCTCTATAAGTTAGGTATAGAGGGAAAGTATCTCAACATAATTAAAGCCATATATGCCAAACCCACAGCCAATATCATCCTGAATGGGGAAAAGCTGAAAGCTTTTCCTTTAAGAACAGGAACTAGACAAGGATGCCCACTCTCACCACTCCTATTCAATATAGTGTTGGAAGTACTAGCCAGAGCAATCAGAGAAGAGAAGGAAATAAAGGGCATCCAGATTGGAAAAGATGAAGTCAAACTGTCCCTGTTTGCAGATGACATGATTCTATATATCGAACAGCCTAAAACCTCTACAAAAAAACTGCTAGAATTGATAAATGATTTCAGCACAGTAGCAGGATACAAAATCAACACTCAAAAATCAGTAGCATTTCTTTTCTCCAATAGTGAACATGCAGAAGGAGAAATCAAGAAAGCCTGCCCATTTACAATAGCCACCAAAAAAATAAAATACTTAGGAATTGAGTTAACCAAGGAGGTGAAAAATCTCTATAATGAGAACTACAAAACACTGCTGAGAGAAATTAGAGAGGATACAAGAAGATGGAAAGATATCCCATGCTCTTGGATTGGAAGAATCAACATAGTGAAAATGTCAATACTACCCAAAGTGATATACAAATTCAATGCAATCCCCATCAAAATTCCAAAGACATTTTTCTCAGAAATGGAAAAAACTATCCAGACATTTATATGGAACAATAAAAGACCACGCATAGCCAAAGCAATGCTGAGCAAAAAAAATAAAGCTGGAGGCATAACACTACCTGACTTTAAGCTATACTACAAAGCTATAATAACCAAAACAGTATGGTACTGGCATAAAAACAGACACACTGACCAATGGAATAGAATAGAGAATCCAGAAATCAACCCACACACTTACTGTCAGCTGATCTTTGACAAAGGCATCAAGCCTATTCAGTGGCGAAGGGACTGCCTCTTCAGCAAATGGTGCTGGGACAACTGGATATCCATATGCAGGAGAATGAAACTTGATCCATACCTCTCGCCGTATACTAAAATCAACTCAAAATGGATTAAGGATTTAAATATACACCCTGAAACAATAAAACTTCTTAAAGAAAACATAGGAGAAACACTTCAGGAAATAGGACTGGGCACAGACTTCATGAATACGACCCCAAAAGCACGGGCAACCAAAGGAAAAATAAACAAATGGGATTATATCAAACTAAAAAGCTTCTGCACAGCAAAAGAAACAATTAAAAGAGTTAAAAGACAACCAACAGAGTGGGAGAAAATATTTGCAAAATATACATCTGACAAAGGATTAATATCCAGAATATATAAGGAACTCAAACAACTGTACAAGAAGAAAACAAGCAACCCAATTAAAAAATGGGCAAAAGAGCTAAGTAGGCATTTCTCTAAGGAAGATATACAAATGGCCAACAGACATATGAAAAAATGCTCAACATCACTCAGCATCCGGGAAATGCAAATCAAAACCACATTGAGATACCATCTAACCCCAGTTAGGATGGCTAAAATCCAAAAGACTATGAACGATAAATGCTGGCGAGGCTGCGGAGAAAAAGGAACTCTCATACATTGTTGGTGGGACTGCAAAATGGTGCAGCCTCTATGGAAAATGGTATGGAGGTTCCTCAAACAATTGCAGATAGATCTACCATACGACCCAGCTATCCCACTGTTGGGAATATACCCAGAAGAATGGAAATCATCAAGTCGAAAGTATACCTGTTTCCCAATGTTCATCGCAGCCCTCTTTACAATAGCCAAGAGTTGGAACCAGCCCAAATGCCCATCATCGGATGAGTGGATACGGAAAATGTGGTACATCTACACAATGGAATACTACTCAGCTATAAAAACGAATGAAATACTGCCATTTGCAACAACATGGATGGACCTTGAGAGAATTATATTAAGTGAAACAAGTCAGGCACAGAAAGAGAAATACCACATGTTCTCACTTATTGGTGGGAGCTAAAAATTAATATATAAATTCACACACACACACACACAGAGACACACACACACACACACACACACACGCACACAAACCGAGGGGGGAGGGGAGAAGATATAACAACCACAATTATTTGAAGTTGATATGACAAGCAAACAGAAAGGACATTGTTGGGGGGGAGGGGGGGAGGGAGAAGGGAGGGAGGTTTTGGTGATGGGGAGCAATAATCAGCCACAATGTATATCGACAAAATAAAATTAAAAATAAATAAAAAAAAAAAAAAAAAAAAAAATTCTCAACAAAGAAAAGCCCAGAACCAGATGGCTTCATTGGGGAATTCTACCAAACATTTAAAAAAGAATTAACATCAACTCTTCTCAAACTCTTCCAAAAATAAAAGAAGGACCACCACCTAACTCATTCTGTGAAGCCAGCGTTACACTGATACTACAGCCAGGCACAGGCACTGAAAGGAACTACAGAGCAATCTGCCTTACGAAGGTAGATGTAGAAATGCACAGTAAAATGCCAGTAAATCAAATTCAGCAGCACATTAAAATATCTATGCATCACGACAAGTGGGATTTAGCCCCAGAATGCAAAGATTGTTCAACATACAAATATCAATCAACACAGTATACTACATTAATAAAATGAAGGAAAAACTCATGATCATATCGATTGATGCAGAAAAAGCACTTGACGAAATCCAACATCCTTTCATGATAAAAAATACTCAATAAATTAAGGATACAAGGGAATTTTCTCACCACGATAAAGACCATATATGGAAAACCAACAGCTACCATCATACTCGGTGGCGAAAGACTGAAAGTTTTTCCATAGGTGATTAAAATGTTCTAAATTTAGATAGTGGTGATAGTATTTCATAACTCTGTGAAATATTAAAAACCATTGAATTTTATACTTTTATAAAAGGGTGAATTATGTTCATTATATATCAATTAAGCTGTTATTTAAAATGAATATAATGTGGCCTCTGCCAACAAGAAGCATAGAAACTATTTTGAAATGCTAAAAAATTGAAAACGGTCATTGGTTCGCATCAAAGTCCTTATGTATAAAATTAAGTGATTAATATTCCCCAGGTGCTATTATAAGAGCTATTATTGTCATTAATTGTGATTCTATATTGAGAGCTATGAGGGAAGTACTCTGTGTTGCCATGATCCAACATTTTCTGTATAAATACTCATAAATGCTTCTCAAATTAATTTATGTTTAGATTATTAAAGTTTCCCATACTCGTTATGGAGCTTTAAAGCCAATAAGCAGAATGGACATTTACTTGGGTCGTATTGGTAGTTCTATCATCAGAATTTTGACAAAACATAGATGCTCCTTCAAAGGGGTAAATGGAGAATAATTGAATAAAGAGACTATTTACAAAAAGGTATGGACATGGTCAAGGCAAACTAACAAGGGATAGCACACTATTTGGGGCAAGCAACACCTAGAGCCATTGCCCCTTCTGGGCCAGAAGGAGTTGAAGAGAAGATGGTTACCAAAACCCAGGACAGAGCAAGACTGCACAGCCTGGCAGGGAGGGGCTGGAGGAATGAATACAGTGAATGTTCTGACCTCATTGCATCCCTTCTGATCCCCTGCTGGGGCCTCCCACTGACTGACCTCATCCATAGCCAGAAGGTGAGAGTCCACTGATGTAATCTACACAGGTCAGCCCCAAGGCACATAGTGGAGTGGTGAAGGGTAGAGTGGACCTAGGAGGGAAAGTGAAAAACATCTAGCACAGACCATTCTGTTTGCTCTTCAACTTCTACTTGATCCTTTTCGTCCAGATGAAAAACTCTGTCAATTCAGCCATCAATCCATCAGAAAAATATTAGAGGTCTTCATATAAGGAAGTAGAGATGTGTTAAAGAAATAATTAGTAAACATAAAACATGGCTGCTGTAGTCATCACCACTTCTGTAACTGGTCCTGAGGCCTGAGTGCTGAATGCTTAATTAATTGATTGATTAGGGCTGCAAGAGGCTATACTGTCATTAACTGTGATTGTGCTTGGATTAGTCCGTTTCTGCTGCCTATATCAGAATACCTGAAACTGGGGAAATTATAAAGAAATAGAATTTATTTCTTACAGTTTGGAGGCTTGGAAGTCCAAAGTCCAGGGAACACATCCGGTCAGGGCCCTCTTGTTGGTGGTGACTCCCCACAGAGATGCAGGGTATCATATGGAGGGTGGCCCAGCAAGAGAGAGCTAAGCTTCTTACTCATTCTCTTTATAAAGCCTTCACAACAAAGCGCATACTTCATGAATGGATCAATCCATTCACAAGGGTACAAGTCCTCACCTCTCAAAGGTTCCATCTTTCAATTACCGTAACAGGATTTCCCACCCTCTTAACACAGTGGGGTTTAAGTTTCTAATACATGAAACTTTGGAGGGCACATTCACCCCACAGTAGTGCTCAAGCAGCTGCCATTGATGTTTCCCATAAAATATTTTACTACCTTAATTATAGATGTTCCAAAGGAGAGCACCCTGAGTAAAAGGTGTGGATAGCTCTCATTCTTTTTGGCTACTTAGCATATGGATACCTTTTTGTGTTTAGGGAATTCCCATTTCAAAGTGAAGATCACTTTATTCTATAAGATGGGAAATGGTAGGCACTTGCTTTCTCAGCATCCCTTGCAGCAAGTTCAAGGCATGTCACCGAGGCTCTGACAATCTGATGCAGCCAAGACAGATTTTTACCAAAGAGCTAAGGATGCAAGAAGAAAGAAATGAAGAACTCTCTGTTGGTGCAGTGACAGTATTTGCTACAAGATTGAATTCCTCAAGCACAAGTGGCAGCAAACACAAGCAAACTGTACATGTATTTGCTGGCAGGATGGCTTGTACCTCATCAGATCATGTCATTGTCATGTTTTGAGAATTGTTCTTGGGAGGTTAGACTCCCAATAGTTTGCTAAGGAACTCAATTTTCTTATAATAAGCTCTTTGTATTTTAAATCAGCCTGATTAAACTTCTGCTGTATGTCTGTGACGAAAGGTAAATGAATTTATACCATGTTGTATAATTAAGTGGGATTCAAAACAGGCACCTGCCCTAGAATCTGCCTAAAGAGGACTGATTACCTTAGAATGAACAAGCTGCTCCATGTTAGGCACCATGTTGGGAAAAGATATGAAGATTATGCAGAGAAGCCCAGAGCTCTGCTCAGATTAACTAAATTTCCAAGCTTTAAGATAATTACCCCATGACCCATAATCAAAAGAAAAGAATCATGACCCTTGAAAAAAAACCTATAATACCCAGAATAAGAAACAGATAAAGGGTAAGGGAGATACCACTTTGATCATCCAATTATTTGGAATCAAGAAAATTTTTGCTGCAAAATTGGCTTTCATTCCTATAGAAAAAAAAGGGGAAGACAGAAAAAAATATACTGGTGCATAATTTTTCATCAGATGTCTTTGAAGTATTTTGTATTTTAACCTGGTCTCTGATGGTCCAAAATCTCTTCATCATGACTGGCAAGATTCATGTGGCTGGGATGTTAAACAGAAAAGTAAAGAGAAATGATCCCATCGCAGAACCTGAGACGCATATGGCAGATGTGGTTGGTTCAGGAGATTAGATTTAGCTCTATTATAATATAGAGAAGGGAAACCATTACAGGATAGTAACTTGAAAATCAAGAATTCTGATGCAGAGTTAGCTCCTCCAGGGCCAAATTTATGATTGACCAAAAGGTAAAGCTTTTAAATTGTTTATGGTCCCAATCCCCTGTCTGAAGGTAAGTTCATATACCCATGTGCAAGTATATTTGTATATTACATTTTCCATCAGAAAGTACTTTAGACATCAAGCTCTCATTTTGGGCTGGCTGCGTGCACTAGACTGTTTCTGTTGCTTATAACAAAGTACATGGAACTGGGTAATTTATAAGAAAACAAAATTTATTGCTTACAATTTCTGAGGCTGGGAAGTCTAAAGTCCAGGGGACACATCTGGTGAGGGTCTTGATGGTGGTGACAGTGATGCCGGGTATCACATTGTATAATGGCAGAGCAGAAAGAGAGTAACTTCCTCATTCACTCTCCTTTTAAAGCCCTCAGAACCAGGTCTCTGACCACTATTATTAAACTACTCACTACTGCACGGTCCTACAATCCAATCACCTCTTCAAAGCTCCACCTTTCAATTACCATAATAGGATTTCCCACCCTGTTAACCATCACAGTGGGGGCTGAGTTTCTAATACATAGAACTTGGGGGACACAATTCAAGCTTCAGTTAGTTTTGGGGAGACATAATTCAATCCACTACACTGCATAAATTTATAGTCCACTCTATAATAAGGGGTAAGCATAGCAATGAAAACAACATCCCTTAGGAATTAATTGATCCTCTATTGAGATATGGTACCATAAGTGTAGGATAGAAAAGAATGGATTCCTGATTCTGTCGTAGTCTATAAATTGGAATGAGAAGACAGTTCCCACTTCCACATGTGTTAGCTACATTTAGGAAATGTAGAAAATTATAAGAGCACAGCCTTTTAGAATAAAGAATATTATAAATGTTATAAAGAATATTACTTAGGGCACAAACAACAGGGAAAACTCAAATCAAAATGGTTTAAACAACAAGGGATTTATTTAGTTATCTCACTTATAAATAGATAAAATGTAGGGCAGGCTCCACTATTTACAGCCTAAATAGTCCCCCATGTTCTCTGTATTTCTACCTTACTATATAAAGAGAAAAAAAGGAAACATTTTAAAAAGTAAAAGTTATCCACATTCTCATCCTTTTATTTAATTACGTAAAACAAGAAGTGAAAGTTTTCTGACCCTGACCCCAGGAGGTAACCACTTGTGTTAGCTCAGCTGCCATAACAAAATATCCGACTGGGTGGTTTAAACAACAGAAATTTATTTTCTCACATTTCTGGAGCCTGGAAGTTCAAGATCAAGATGTCAAACAAGAGCGTTTTGTTTCTTCGGAGGCCTCTCTCCTTGGCTTACAGATGGCTGCCTTCATGCTGTGTCCTCACACGGCCTTTTCTGTGCACACACACACTCCGGGTGTCTCTTCCTCCTGTTATAAAGACAGCACTAATATTGGATTAGGGCCACCCTTATGACCTCATTTAAACTTCTCTAATCGCTCTTTCTCCAAGTATAGTCACATTGGGGGTTAGAGCTTCAATTTTGGAATTTAGAGGAAACACTATTTATTCCATAACAGTCCGTCCTCTGGACCCCCAAAATTCATGTCCTTCTCACACAGAAGATACATTCACCCTTATCCCACCAGCCTCAAAAGGTGAGGGTTAACCCATTGCAGCATCAATTCTAAGTCCAAACTTTCATCTAAATATCTAAATCAGGTATGGGCGAGACTTGAGGTATGATTTATCTGAGGCAAAATTCCTCTCCAGCTGTGAACTGTGAAACCAGTTGAGTTACATGCTTCCAAAATACGGTGGTGGGACAGGCATAGGATAGACATTCCTACTCCAAAAGGGAGAAATCAGAAAGAACAAAGGGGTGACAGGTCCCAACTAAGTTCAAAACCTAGCAAGGTAAATTCCATTAGATCATAAAACTCAAGAATAATCCTCTTTGACTTGATGCTCTGCCCCCTAGTCCCACTGGGGGTCCCTCATAGCATTGGGTGGTGACCCTAACCCCGTGACTCTGGGTGGTGGCCTCTGAGGCTCTGGTGGAGGCAGTTTAGCCCAATACCAAGGAGGATATAGCCTCATCCTTTGAAACCAAGAAGAAGATAGCCTTCCTTTGTTTTGTCCCATCTCAGGCCCTTTAGTACAAGCTGGCAGTCTCTCTTCTGGTATAATTTCAGCTCTAGTTCCCCTCCTGCTGAAATGGCTGATAAATCCATGAGTTGCATTCATGATCTCTTTATCACACCACTTTCCAGCCACACCCTTGGTGTTCTCTCTAGAACATGCTTTCTCATTTTTGCAGTATAGGTAGGCTAAGAATGTTCCAAATCTTCAAGTTCTAGTTCATTTTTTCTTAACAATTTCTTCATTTTACTACAAGTGGCAGGGAAAAACCAGACCATACATTCAAAACTTTGCTGATAAATCTCCTTAGCTAAATATCCAAGTCCATCACTTGCAATTTCTACTTTTTACAAAACATTAGAACACAATTTAGCCAAGTTCTTTGCCACTTTATAACAAGGATTACCTTTCCTCCAGTTTCCAATAACATGTTCCTCATATTCCATCCAAGACCTCACCAGAGCCACCTTTAACATCCATATTCCTACAACAGTCTCTTCAAGGCAATCTAGACTTTTTCTAGCATGCACCTCAAAAATCTTCCATTCTCTATCCATTACCCAGTTCCAAAGCCACCTTCACCTTTTTCAAGTATTTGTTACAGCAACACCCCACTTGTAGTACCAAAATCTGTATTAGTCTGCTAGGGCTGCTATAACAAAATACCACAGACCCAGTGACTTAAAATCCAGAAATTTATTTTCTCACAGTTCTGAAGGCTGGAAGTCCAAGATCAAGGTGCCAGCAAGATTGGTTTCTCCTGAGGCCTCTCTCCTTGGCTTACTGATGGTTGCCCTCTCTATGTATCTTCTTATAGCCTTTCCTCTGTCCATGCACATCCATGGTGTCTCTGTTTCTTCTTATAAGGACAATTAGTCCTATTGAATTAAAGCCCTACCGCTATTACCTCATTTAACCTTAATTACCTGTTTAAAAGCCCTGTCTCCAAAACAGTCACATTGGGGGTTAGGGCTTCAATACAGGAATTCGGGCAGAATACAGTTCAGCTAACAACACTATTGCTTAGAATTTGGGACTTTTTCACATATTTTTTTCTACCCACTTATAGACAATATCCATAAGTATTACATATACAGAGCTAGGCAGATACATGTTTTAAAAAATAAACCATGCTATATACATTGATTTAGAAATTAGTTTGGCTTTATCTGGAACAGATATGCCTAATCTATAGAGACGGAAAGCAGATTAATGGTTGCTATGAGCTGGGGGATGAGGGAATGGGAAGTGACTGCTTAATGGGTACAGGGATTTCATTTGTGATGATAAAAAAGTTCTAGAACTAGATAGGGGTAATGATTGCACAACATTTTGAATGCACTTAGTGCAACTGAAGTGAACTCTTTAAAATGATTAAATTGGCAAAACCTTATGTAATGTGTATTTTACCACAATTCTTAAAAATGGAACAAAACAAAACACTCATATGCCTAATGAGGACAGAGAAAAAAGGTAAATGAATGAAGAAAGCCAGGTGTAGAGCAATAAGGAGGGATGGGGACTGAAGCAAACTGAAAAATTCAGACCTGATATAAAGGGGATCATCACTACTCAGCTCAGTTGTCACCATTGTTATCCACAATGCACCCAGTGTAATCATGCCTTGGGATTTTTTGAAAGAACACAGAAACCTGAATTTTATATGAAAACCACCATTTTAGACATGCAGCTGCTAAGTGAAGCTTTGAAAAACAGAGCGTGGTCCTCACCCCCATTACGATGGCTCCTATCAAAAAACAAAAACAAAAAAATATCAAGTATTGGGGAGGATGTACAGAAATTGGAACTCTGTGCACTGTTGATGGGAATGTAAAATGGTGCAGCCAATATGGAAAACAGTATGGCAGTTCCTCAAAAATTAAAAATGGAATTCCCATATGATCCAGCAATTCCACTTCTGGATATATACCCAAAAGAATTGCAAGCAAGGACAGGAAGAGATATCTGTATGCTCATGTTCATAGCAGCACTGTTTGCAAGAGCCAAAAGGTAGAAGTAACTCAAGTGTCCACTGACAACAGGTGAATGGATAAACAAAATGTGGATATAAAAAGGACAGAAACTCTGACACGTGCTACAATGTGATGAACTTTGTGGACGTTATACTAACTGAAATAGCCAGACACAAAAGAGAAAAATACTGTATGATTCTACTTATGTGAGATGCCTAGGGGAGTCAAATTATTACAAAGAAATTCATAGAAACAGAAAATAGAATGGTGGTTTCCAGGGGCAAGGGGAAGTGGGTATGGGGAGTTATTGTTTTAATGGGTACAGAGTTTCAGTTTTGCAAGATGAAATAGCTCTGGAGATGGAGGGTGGTGATGAGAGCATAACAATGTGAATGTACCTAACGCCACTGAATTGTAACACTTAAAAATGGTGAAGATGGTCAATTCTATGTTACATGTACTACCATTAAAAACAACAACAACAACAACAGAATGCGGGCCTACAGGTCCCCAACTTACATCTTCTGCAGCAGATCACCTTCAGGCTTCAGCCAGTCTGCTCTAGAAATGGGGTACATCACAGCAGAGCCAGGCACAGGGAGGTATCCCACGTGGGCCACACGTACTCTGCCTCAGACGCAGTCAGCTTGTGGACTGTGGGAAAGAGCAGCAGCCTTGTAGATCAGTCCCAGAGTATAGAGTCCCTACCTTTTGTTTGGATTGTTCAGCAAACATTCATTCCCTCCTGGTTCCACAGTGGGCAGAGTTTACTTTCTTGACCCATTGATGCTGGGCATGGCCACGTGTCTTGCTTTGGTCAATGGAATGTTAGCAGACATCACGGTATGCAAAGGTCTTAAACGTGCTTGGGTAATTAGCTTGAATCTTACACTCTGGTGATTGCCCTTGAGAAAAGCATGTCCAGTATAGACACTACCCCTTCAACATGAGCCCTAGAATGAAAAAATCTGAAACCAGTCCACAGCCAGAAGCCAAGCCCAGCCAATGTGGGGGCTGAGCCAGAGTCACCCAGGAAGCCCATTCTAGATCAGTCACACCACAGCTGACATGCCGTCCAGTGATTATGAAGCCACTGAGCTTGTGGGTAGATTATTAAGTAGAATTATTGAGGCGATGTCTGACTAATACACCACCCCTTGGAGCAGTGATCTGTAAACCATGCACCAAACCCCAGTTCAGTGGCTCTCGGGTTTAGGCTATCTTTACACTCTTGAAAATTATTGAGGACTCCAATAAGCTTTTGTTTATGTGAGTTCTATCTGTCAATACTTACTATATTAGAAATTTAAACTAAGAAATGTTTAAAACACAAGAATGCTCCACATCATTAGCCATCGGGGAAAAGCAAATCAAAATCACAATGAGATACCACTTGACACCCAGTAGGATGACTCTAATCAAAAAGACATAATAATCATTGGCAAGGATATGGAGAAATTAGAACATTCACACACTGCTGGTGGGAATGCAAAATGGTGCAGCTCCTTTGGAAAACAGCCTGGCAGTTCCTCAAAAGGTTAAACATGGAGTTATAATATAACCCAGCAGCTTCACTCCTAGGTATATACTCAAAAGAAATGAAAATGTATGTCCACACAAACTTGTATGCAAATGTTCATAGCAGCGTTACTCATCGTAGCCAAAGGGTAGAAACAATCCAAGTGACCCTCAGTCGATGAATGGATAAATATAACGTTATACGTCCATATCACAGATTATGATTTGGCAGCAAAAAGGAATGAAGTACTGATATATGCTGTGATGTGAATGAACCTTGAAAACATTAGGCTGAGTTAAAGAAGTCAGTCACAAAAGACCACATACTGAATGCTTCACTTACATGAAATGTCCAGAATAAGCAAAGTTATAGAGACGGAAAGTAGATTAGTCCTGCCAGGGTCTAGGAAAGGGAAGGGAACAGAGAGTGACTGCTGACGGGTGTGGGATTTCTTTTGGGGGTGATAAAAATTTTTTTAATTGATTTTAGTGACTTTAGCATAATTCTGTGAATATGCTAATAACCATTTGATTAAACACTTCAAATGGGTGAATTTTATGATGTGTGAACTATATCTCAATAAAGCTGTTATTTTTTTTAAAAAAACACACATGCGTATTTCATTGGCCAGCAGGATAATGACATCATCACTCCCATAAGCTCTGGAAAATTCCAGTGAATCCTCATGGAAGAATAACAGTGAAAGGAAGGGAAAATCTTATTATTATAGAAATAATTTGATAGAGCCCCAGACTACTCTTTGAGAACCTCAACCCCAGATGCTGGGGAATCAGGATTAAGGTCCCCAGGCCATCTCTTTCAGGAACCCTGGGGTTAGGACCCCTGTCCCTGCCTCTCCATAGTTACCAACTCTTGGGACCACGCTCAGTTCCTGCTCCATCAGATAAGCACCTCCAAGGGATTCCTGCCACCATCTCCGTCCCCTCAGCCTTTCTGCCTCCTGGGACGCTACCAGGGAAGGCCTCCCGGAGTAGAGACAACCAGTTCTGAGTCTTGACAGAGAGTTAGCCAGACACGGAAGAAGAGAAGGGGGCTCCCTGCCCGGAGGGACCAGTCTCGTGGATGAAAAACGATGAGTCATCCAGAGACCCCCAGAGAGGGTCTCAGCTCTGAGCGTGCTTTCTCCCTGCACTCATTTTGTTCCTGTTCGTAACAACAGGGATTGTCATTCCTGCTACCAGTGTTGAGAGCTTCCCTCCCATATGCTTGGCCAGTTTCTTCCTTACTACAGTTATAGGGAAGCTAGGTGCTGGGTTAGCCCCAGTCTACAGCTGAAGAAACTGAGGTACAGAGACACAGAGTCACAACATAGGGTGTCAGGTTTGTCAGAGCCACGATCTGGATTCGGCCAGTTCACATTTTGAACCACACCGTGTCTTGGAGGGTCTGAAGGAAGCACAAGAGTAATCCATTTTTGCCAAGAATCCCACACGCAGCCTCTGGGATAGGCTGAATCAAGGTCCGCAAAGATGCCCATATCCTAACCCCCAAAACCTGGGAATATTTCCCTTCTGTGGCAATAGGAACATCGTACATGTGATGAAGTGAAGGATCTTGAGATGGGGAGATTATCCTGCGTTATCCAAGTGGGCCCGTCTTATCACAGGGGTCCTTATGTGAGATCCGTTTTAGACTTCTGACCTCCAGAACTGTGAGAGAATAAATTCATGCTGTTTTAAGCCCCTGAGTTTGTGGTAGCTTGTTACAGCAGCCACAGAAACCTAATACAGCCTCTACAATGGAAGACGCCGATTTGCCTCCCCCATCAGACTCTCATAGCTGAGGAACCTCACAATGTAGAAGAGATGTCTGGCTCCTCGGTAGGCCGAAAAATGTAAGATGTTAACTACCTACATCTAGGGGGACTTTTGTGTTCCCTCTAATATTTGAACATTTCCTAAGAATCCATTCGCATTCCAATAGTGTAATTAAAATTACAGGAGGAACAAATTCACTCAATATAGAGGTGAGTGCTACAAAAAATTCAATCTTGGATTCATTTAAAAATATTTCTTGGAGGGCCGGCCCATGGCTCACTTGGGAGAGCGTGGTGCTGACAACACCATGTCAAGGGTTAAGATCCCCTTACAAGTCATCTTCTAAAAAAGAAAAAAGAAAGAAAAAAAAACTTTAGACAAATTAAATTTAATATAGTTTCATTGAGCATATTTTTAAAAAATAAAAATTAAATAAATAAATAATAATAATAAAAATAAATTAAAAAATAAAAATATTTCTTGGGTCAGGCACTGTTCTAGTGTTGGGGTCTCAGCATGAACAAAGATGTGGAAGGTACTAACATTAATAAAGCACATGTATTTCACAGGGCCTTATCCTTTAGCCTAGTAGGGCCACAGCCCTTAGATCAGAAGGACCACAGTCCTTACATCAGGCTGTAGCTTAGTGGGATCTTTATCTTAGTAGGACCACAGTCCTTAGCTGTTAGAAGGGCCAAAGTCCTTTAGTTTAGGCTGTAGCATAGTAGGGCCACAGCCCTGTAGTTTTAGCAAGGCCAAAACCTTGTAGTTTGAGGAATAACCTAACTTTTTAGTATTGCACATAGAAATGCTAAGCTTGGGAAAAAACAGAAAACTTTCACAGGACTATAACGTCTCTGGTGTGGATATGAAAATTGTAACACAGCAAAAGTGCTTGCTCTAAGAGCAGATGCCCTTGGTGCAGCTAAACCTAATGATGGGAAAAGTATGTGTGCTAAAAGCTTCAAGGCTACTCTGCCAATTAGTGGTTGGTTCCACATTTCACCTTCAACTGCTCTAAGTTTCCTAGGGAACTAAGTGTTGCCGTAATGATTATCTCATTGGTTCTTCCCTATGTCACATAGCTTAGTTTTATGACTCCTTTGACGGTAAGTTGCTTAAACCATTTTTAAGTTGCACCTGCTTTAATGAAAATTGTTATGTAGCCAGTTCGTTTATATTTTCACTCTGACTGATTAACCACCTGCGTTCTTCTCTGTAACTTTCTTGGCTGGGCAATAAAAACGGAGAGAAAACCTAGTTCAGGGTCAGTTCCGAGGAAGACTTCTCTCTTGAAGAAGTCGTCTCCAGGAATTAACCCCTTCTGGGCCTCTCACTGCTCTGGAAAAACAGGCTTTGAGTAATCCTTTGTGTCTCCATCTCTGTCCCCCTGGGGGAGAGGTGACAAAAGGGGACACAATTCCCTGCCCTTGTGCATCTTATACATTCTGGTGGGGAGGCAGATGATAAAGAAAATGAGTAAGTAAAGGATGTTAGATGGGGAGGAATGCAATGGAGAAAAATAAGCCAAGGAGGAGATGACTCTCAAGGAGCGGTGACAGTTTAAAGGGGTGGTCAGGGACACCCTCAGTGAGAAGGGGACATTTGAAGGGGGGGCAGTCACAGCAGGCCTTGTTGGCCATTGAAGGGAATGTGGATTTTACTCTTAGTGACTATGAAGCTGCTACAGGCACCAAGGTCAGCTGCCCTTTCACCAGAGACAAAAGACTCGAAAGTCAAACATTGATGCCAGGATTGGAAGCTTTCTTATCAGGTGCCTGAGGAGACAGCCAGATTAAGCCTGTCTCAAAGGCTCAGGAGCCCCAGCAAGGTTTTTAAAGGGAAAAGTGTGGGGGGGAAAGGTGGAGGTTATTCCCACAGGGGGCTGCTCTGTGCCATCTTGCAGACTCCGGGCTATTCATTATATCATGGTCAGTCTTGTAATTCTTCAGTTTATCCTTGGAACATGGGTGTTATCTAGTTTCCCACAAGCTGGATGGCACCAAATTCTGCAGTGTTTTCCCATGAGCTATGCTCAGTCAGAGTTACAAAAAGATATCTTTATGGCTAGCATTCTGCTTAAAGCTGTACTCTACAAAATGGCTCTTCTAAGGCTAATTATCCATGACTATCTGTTGTGGTGGGCTCTTAAAAAGCCACTGAGAATATGCAGAGAAGGGACAGGATCTGATTTGCATTTCAACAGGGGAATAACTTAGCAGGGCTCGGGTAGAAGCAGAGAGCCTGGTTAGGGAACTATTGCAATAACCCAAGGAAGAGACGGTGTGTGTCCTGGCCCACAGCGTTTGCATTCTGGATATTTTACAAATAAAGTCAATAGGATTTGCTGACAGATCAGATGCAATGCATGGAAGAAAGAGAGGAGTCCGTCAAAGATGACTCCAGGGATTTCGGCCTGAGAACAGGAAAGCAGCAGCTGCTGTTCACTGAGATGGGAGGCCTGCAGGATGAGCAGGTTTAGGAGGGAAGATCAGGAGGTCAGCTTTGGGGACAGGTAGTTTGAGAGTCCATTAGACATCCAAGGGCAGAATTCAGAGGAGAGGTTTGCACTGGAGATAGAAGCTGGGGACCAATGGAGGACATAGATACCCTCCCCAGATCCTCCTTCCGAGCAGGCTTGGCTGCTCCAGGCACGGAGAGTGCTGTCAGCAGGCAGCTTCCTGCCCTCAGCTCCCTCAGGGTCGGCCTCAGCTGCAGAGGGCCGCCTTCCCCAAATGTAGGCCCTTCCCGGGACGGCCCCAACCAGTGACTGATGGAGTCAGGGATAAAAAGCCCAGCAATTCGAGCCAAACAGGAGAGAGCTCTAATGAGCTACTGTCTTAGTTCGATGATGCTGCCAAAACAGAATGCCTGGGACTGGGTAATTTATAAAAAACAGACATTTATTTTCTCACAGTTCTGAAGGCTGGGACTTTAAGATCAAGGTGCCAGCGGGTTTGGTATCTGGTAAAGGCCCCGTCTCTGCTTTGAAGATGGCACCTTCAAAGCTGCACACTTTGAAGGGGAAAAACACAGTGTCCTCACATGGCAGAAGGAGGAAGGGCAAAAAGGGACAAACTCTCTCCATCAAGCCCTTTTATAATGGCATTAATGTGAGGGTGGAGACTTCATTACCTAAACACCTCCCAAAAGGCCCCACCTCTCACTCTAGTGCATTGGGGATTAAGTCTCCAACACAAGAATTTTAGAGGAACAAAATCAGACCATAGCAGCTCTCTGTGCTCTAGAGCTCTTGTGGGGTCAACCAAGGTTGATGCTGTGCCCACATCACAGTTCAAATTCTCCATCCACCCAGCCTGGTTGCTCCCTACCTTCCACAGATGTCAATCCCTAACAAGCATCTTGTATCCCAAACTGCATTCTGGTGTCTGCTTCTAGAAAACTCAAATTGTAACAGCACTCATCAGCACACATATGGCTACGTAAAGCCTAGAAGTTGCATTTAAACTACATACAGGCCCTAAAGTATTTCAGGCCTACTTCCCAATAATACACTCTTATCTGTACTGTGAACTGACATCCTGACCTCTAGGGACAAGAGTAAGATAAAAAATAGCTGCTATAAGCATTTCACAGAGGTCACAATGGGAAAGACCAAAAATGCCCAACCTCATTAGTATTCAGAAAAATTTGAATTCAAACCACAATGGCATATCATTTAACACCTGATAGATGGCCAAAAATGTAAAATCTCTCAATATCAGGTTTTAATCCATAGAATAAAATAAATATTCACACTTCCATACTGATCTAAATAATTATGTAAATAAACACATGGAGAGGAGGAAGAACTTTGCCTTTCAGTAATTTCCAATTAATAAATGTAGGAGGAAAAAGGAACATGAAAATTTATCTTTAGGCAAATGCCACAGTAATAACTGTTGGAGACAAGATTCACCAAGAGATGCAAAAATTAGTAAGCAAAATTTGAGGAGAAACAAGACTTGTATAGTCTCAAAGGGTTTTCCCCAAGATAGTTATTAATCACAAAGGGAAAGACAGTAATCTTACAGTGAAGAAGTGCAGCAGACAGCACCTTAACCAAGCAATCGAGGTCAATGTCACCAGTAATAAGACATATTGGAATCATGTGCCTCCTGATATGATACACTGAGAAGGACACATCATTTATGTGGTATTCTTGGCAAAAATGCATAACTTCACTCCAACCATAAGAAAACATCAGATAAATCCAAACTGAGGGACATTTTATAAAATAACTGATTAGTACCATTCAAATGCATCAAGGTCATAAAAGACAAAATACGGAGGATCTGTTACAGTCTAGAGGAGACATGACAACTGAGTGCAGTGTGGGACCCTGGATAAGATCCCGGAACAGAAAAAAGAACATTGGTTAAAAAAATAAAGGCTAAAATCCAAATAAGGTTGGTAATTTAGTTAACAATATGGTACCAATGTTAATTTTCTGGTTTGGGTCATTATACTATGATGGTAATATTAGGGGGAGCAGCATGAGAGATTTACAGGACCTCTCTATACTATCTGCAACTTTTCTATGAATCTAATATTATCTAGCATTGCAGCTTCCACCTCTCTCTCCCTGGGTTCACTTGCTCTGTGGAAAGCCAGACCATGTCCTGAGGACACTGTGGAGAGGGACTCAGGGTAAAGAACCAAGGTCTTGGGCCAACAGCAGCACCATCTTCCAGGTGTGTGAATGAGCCGCCTTGAAAGGGGATCCTCCAGCCCCATTCAAGCCTTCTAATAACTAGAGCCCTGGCCAATATCTTAGAACCAGAACCAAGCAGATAATCCACTTTTAAATACCTGGCCCACAAAAAATGTGTGAGATAATACACGTTTCTGCTTTGAACACCAGATTTTCCAATTTGAAAAATTGTTGTTGCATATAGTGGCCACCAGATGGCGTCTGGATCACAAGGATAGAAACAGGCTGCCAACATCACAAAGGGGTTAATTGCCCTTGAGTTAGTTTACAAATTTACCGCAATCCCAATAGCATCTGGGTTTTTTCTAAAGCTAGACAACTCGATTACAAGGTTCATTTGGAGGGACAACAGATAAATAAAGGGTAAAAAAAAGTGAGAAGTAGCAGCACCAACAGCCACCAACAAAGGGGGGGTAGCTCTACCAGATACTAAAAACAATATAAAGCAGTGTTATTGGTGATGAATAAGCAGACAGATCAAAGGAAGGATTAAGAAATCTACAGACACAATTGCTTATGGAAATTTATTATATAATCATCAAATACTTTTTCATTTAGGAAGGGACTTTTGGGAAGTTTTTTATTTACTAGTGTTATAACCGTATGAAAAAAAGAAAAGCTTGAATCAATTCCTCACACTATATACTAGATTAAATCCTAAGTGTATCAAAGAGCTAAATAGAAAAATACAACCTCAGAAATAATAAAATACTGATGAATTCCCCTATGACCTAGGAGTGGGACAAAATTTCCAAGCTATTCATCGAAGTCCAGAAGCAATAAAAGATAATTTTGTTAAATGACCAAACAAAAATGAAAACCTTTTACATACCCCCAAAATAAACCCACCTGCAGGTAACAAAGTGAGAAAAATATTTACAGCTTATATCACAGACGAAGGGTTAATATTCCTAAACTATAAAGAGCTTCTAAAAATTAAGGGAAAAGAGACCAAAAAACCTTACTGAAAGTGGGAAAGAACATACAGCTCACATAAAAAGAAATGCAAATGTGCCCTCAATATATGAAAATATGCTTGACCTCATTCACAATAAAAGAAACACAAATTAAAACTACCCTGAGATCTTATTTTTTACCTATCAATTTAGCAAAAATCCAAACGTGTGACAAGACTCTGGGGAAACAGGGACGCTCACTGGTGGAATGCAAAAAGAAGGAGGAGAATTTGGCAACATCTAGCAAATTTGCCCTTTGACCCAGCAGCCTCACTTCTAGGATTCTATCCCAAAGACACACAGTCAGAAATATGGAACTCCATATGAATGTGCTGCTTCTTTGCAGCACCACTTGTAATAGCAAAAAACCAGAAACTATTGACATGGCCATGTAGGGGGTGCTGGTTAAATTAACTATGCTACATTTACAAAAATAGAGTACTGTACAGCTGTAAAAAGAAATTATATATATTAGGAATATGTATACTCAGAGTCAAATAAAAATATCAAGACAAATCTCTAAGTAAACATTTTTTATTGGGGGAAAAACAAGCTTGCAATGTAGGGCATACACACAGACAGTGGCAGTCTCAGTATGTCCAAAGAAAAAAGAAGTTTTATTAAAGAGAGAAATGCTATGTACTGCTTTGAAAGAAAGCTCATTGACACTAGTCAAGTTTTGGGGAGTTGGCAGGCTTTGACTGGTGAGTGACAGACATAGGCAAAATTAGTCTTAGAGTCATGGCAGGTCATTTCCGCAGCTACTAGGTAAATCTAGTCTTAGAGTTTGCAGCAGGCTGTTTCAGCAGCTGAGCTTGTAGAAAATTCTTCTTGGAGCTGATGCTATGTACCTGGAGTGCTTTTTCCCCCTGCCCCTCAACTCTGATTTAGTTTGGGTATGACGAGTGACGTAATTTGTATAACAAATTTTCACTATATAATATATATATATATATATTTTAGATGTGTGTGTATAGTGTGTGTGTGTATACATTCTTATGTAATGACCTCCAAAACATAGTTAAGTGAAAAAAAACAAGGTGAAAATTGGTGTGCAATAAAGATAGAAGCAAATACATATGTTCATTTGTTTATGTTTTCCAAGTAGAGAGAATTTCAAATCATTTTTTAAGATTGGGTTCAATCACCCAGAGAATAATATTTTAAAGTAATTTAAGACATATTAATTTGACATACATCCCTAATGGGATATAAGCTAATGGAAAAAGCACTATAAGAAAAAACTATATTCGATAATCATATTATTAGTAATAATGATATTGATACTTTTAAACTTTATATATATACATACATAGATATATTTGCATAAAGAAAAAATTATGTTAATATCACTAAGAACCAACATTTTCTGAATAAGAAAAAAGAGGCATAATAATATTTTGAAAGTTTTAAAGGGCAAGACTAAACTAGGAATGCACGCTCGGATGAGAAATTACTATAAAAAATAGAGGTGATTTCTGTAAAAGTCAGGCTGGGTTAATTTTGGTGGAGGGAAGGGGTTGAGACTGGACTAAGCTTCTGAGTGGCTGGCAAATTCTATTTCTTGACTTGGATGTGGTTATAAGCGTTTTGCGTCAAAATAACAATTATTTTTGTTTTTGCTGAATTTCAGGAATTTCTATTTTAAGATCTGCCCAGTTTTTTAAGAAAGAAGTATAGTACTTAGTTTTCCAAAAGGAAGATTTGTATTGTATTAATCAATCCCTAATAAATGAATCAAAACTTTTTTAAAGAAAAAGTTTCACGAATAAGGAGGTCTACACTTCTCCAGGGCAAAAATCGCCACCTGATATCACAGAATCAAAAACAAAGGAATAATTGTACAGATTTGGAAAGCTGGGTACTTGCAGTTTTGTTTTCATTTTAAATGAAAAGCGCTGGTTGACCAAGTCAAGGCACCCTTTGATAAGAAATGTACTAGATGTCTTGATAAGCACTATTTTGTACCTCTGTAATGTTAAATAATTTTGAATATAATTTTGTTTCCACAGTCATAAGCTAGCTGTAAAACCACTTGAAATGTGGCATTTCCTGAAAATTACATAGATCCTCTGCAGGCAATTTTCCTTCTTTCTAACTTGTTGAGAAATAGGCTTAGGTGAAGAGGAAAATCATTCGATATAATTCACATAAGCATTTAGAAGTTTCTAAACGTAACCTAAAAGATTGACTTCTGGTCAAGATGGCGGAATACACAGTCCCCAGCATCACTCTCTCCCACAATCAACCAATTTACAACTACTTAAAAGCAATGACAGCCAAGGTGGGGCTGCTAGAGCTCAGGGGAAGAGGAGGAGAGACCTACGGAGTGCATGAAGGCAGGAGAAGCCATGATGAGAGAAAGAAAGGACCATTATGACCATTTCAAGCCCAGGATGCTTCAACCCTGGCCCTGGTGAGCACATGGAGCAAGAGCTGGCAAAAGCTTCTGCTGTGCCCTTTGTATGAAGTTGCTTGGAGGCTGCCGGGGAGAAGAGGGCCTTGGTGATCCCGAGGCCAGCAAGGCTACTAACAGTGTTCCTGTAGACCCACATAGGAGAGAGGGGCCACAGACCATTGAAAAAAGGAGCTACTCAGAAGCCAGTGAGCCATTGCAAGGGACCAGTGTATGGTCCATCCCATGGGAAGTGTTTGGAGTGTGGGAGGTGGTGGAGACAGGCCCACCAAAGGAACACTGGGGCACAGCATGGACAGCTGATCTGCCCTCCAATTAGCACAGGACCGCTCAGTGGAGACTGGTCAGGAATATAGAACTGCCCAAGGTACAGTTTCCTGAAAAGACTCAGACCCAAACCAGAGTTTCCACACAACCCAGGTGTACTGGACCTCACAAGACCCAGAAGTGATTACAAGGTCAACAGTTAAAACCCAAGCTGCACAAAAAGCCTTCCCCAGAGAATCAGCAGCAAAGCAGCAATTTTGCTCAACCACAGGGCTCAAGCGCTGGTGCCCACAGGAAGTTCCCTCACTTTAGAAGTAAGCAAAGGGCAACAAATTAGTTCCAGTGCAGAGTTTAATTGGTGGGAACAGCAAATAATCCAACAAAGAACTGAAAGAAAAAACAAAACACCCACAGGTCAGAGACAAAGTTCTGATATTAACCAGTAAAGGTCTAACACCACCAAAGAACACCTATAGAACCTAGAAGGACTGGAAGCCTCCCGGGCTCCCAAGCCAGGCTGGTGGGGTCAAGGGCTTCAGCCATCCCCCCCCCCCATGTCTGCACTCAGCCCAGTGACAACCACTGAGTTGCCACCAGAAGCACCCCGGGCTCCCCTGCTGTTATGAGGGAGGTGTCACAGGCCTCAGCCATGTCCCCTCTTCCTCCCACCCTACCCCCTTCCCCCTTCCCCTCTCCCCCTCCTCCCCAACTGCTCTGCGACATCTTAGAGTGTAAAATTAAGAATAATAATAAATAAATAAATTTAAATGTACTCTAAAGGGTGCAATTCTCTCTCCACTTACAAGATTATAATGAGATCAAATGTGGAGAACTTAGTTCATACAGAAGCAAACATTAGAGGCAAGGGGCATAGTGATTAAAGTCCAGCTGGTCTGAATTCAAATCCTGGCTCCCTCACTTACTAGCTGTGTGACCTTGATCAAATAAATTAACCTCTCTGGGTGTCTATTACCACACCCATAGAACATGGCATGATAATGCCTACTTCATAGAGGTTGCTGTGAGAATGCACTGACTTAACAGAGGTATGACACTCAGGACAGGGCAATGCTACCTTGAGCTTTATCAGTCCATGGGACTAGAGAAACTCATCTTAGACCCAAGCCCTTCATATTGGGTGGCCATGCTGTGAAATCCAAGCACGGCAGAGGTTAGGTTGAGCAGCACCTCTGTATTAGTTGCCTGCTGCTACTGTAACAAACTGCCACAAACTTTATGGCTTAAGCCTAATAAGCTGCATAGATTTCTCTTACAGTTTGGGAAGTCAGACGCCTGAAATCAGCTTCACTGGACTAAAGTCGAATGGTTGGCAGGACTGGTTCCTTCTGGAGGCACTGAGGGGAGAATACACATCCTTGCCTTTTCAGCCATTAGTGGCCTCCTGTATTCCTTGGCTTGTGGCCCCTTCCTCTATCTTCAAAGCACATCCCTCCAATCTCTGCTTCCATCATCACATCAGCATCTACAGTTGTTAATTTTAGGTGTCAACTTGACTAGATTAAGGAATATCTAGAAACTTAGTAAAGCATTATTTTGGGATATGTCTGTGAGGGTGCTTCCAGAAGATTTTAGAGTGTAAGCCCAAGTGGGCTGGGTGGGAAAGATCTTCCCTGAATATGAGTAGGCACCATGCAATCCACCGGGGCCCAGAGAGAACAAATACAAAGGAAAAGGTGAATCTCTTGCTCTATCCACTGGAGCTAGGATACACTCTTCTCTCCTACCCATGGACATCAGAACTGAAGACTCTTCAGCCTTTGGGTTCCGGGGTTTACCCCAGTGGTACATTCAGCTCTTAGGCCTTTGGCCTTGAACTGAGAATCACACCATCGGCTTCCCTGGTTTTGAGGCTTCTGGACTGAGACACACTATCAGCAGCCAAGTTACAGATGGCCCAGCATGGGACTCCTCAGCCTTCATAATCTCATGAGCCAATTCCCCTAATAAATCTCCTCTCATATATGTTGGGGGGGGGAGGTTCTGGCTCTCTGGAGAACTCTGGCTAATACAACACCATCCCTCTCCTGTGTCCCTTTTATAAGGACCATTATGATTCTATCTATTCAGGACCCACCCAGATAATCCAGAGTAATCTCCCCATCTCAAGATCCTTAATTTAATCACATCTGTAAGTCTCTTTTACCATATAAGGTAACATTCACATGCTCTAGGGATTAGGATATAGATACTTTGGAGGCCATTATTCAGCCTACCACAACCTCAAAATGTGGTCTGATTCTATTCTATTGGCTGTTTTATTTCTCCTGGTCTCAGACCTACTCTGTACCTCTGGGTGCTACTTAGGATGGAGGTCCAGTCAGAGGTCAGAGCAGGCTACTGGATCTACTCCTTGCTATCCTACATCATGACTGTGCAAATTAGGAAAAGATTTCCTCCCTTCCTCTGCGTGAACATGGCCCTACAACAGGATGTATGGCTGGTGAAAGGGCACAGGTTGCATTTCAGTCTCCACGTGCTACCTGGGCCAAGCAAATTTGTGCAGTGCACAACCTATACAACCCTACTTTAGGGCACAGCCCCCCCCCCCCATTGACTAAAATAAAAAAACAAAAACCTGGGGAAGTATACCCAGTCTGATTCCTATATGTCTGCGTAAATTTTAGATTTGTACAAACTTCTCTGCTGCTTCTCACGATTCCTGAAACTCTGGAGCCTTCCAGTTGTAAAAGCACTCAGACCTGGTTGTTCAGAAACAGTGACTACTTCAGTGGGCCAGGCTTGGAGGACATTGTGTGGGTCTAGGCCTTTCCTTTATGAGGCAATGGTTCCTGCAGGGCTGCCTGGTACCTGTGGGAAACTCTCTGTGACTTCATAGAGCCCCGCCGGGGTTGGAAGAATTGTACCTCTGCTCTTTTGCCAGTGGCCACAGCTTTGGAGCCTGAATAAGCGGGGAGCGGTGCAATGAGACTCCAGGCCAGAAGGTGGCGCTGTCCGGAATCCCCTCCTCCCTGGTTCCCGCGGTCCCGCTGGAATCACTGCTCTCTGCTGTAGGAAGTTCACACTTCAAACCCTCCACGCGTCGGGTGTGGGTGGGAGGGTGAGAGCAGCGCGGGGCTCCGCGAAGGCTGCCCACGCAGGGACGCTGCCAGGATCCAACTCGGTAAAGAACGTGGACCCGGGGAGGAACAAGCACCACAGCCCCGTGGGTCCTGGGATATCCCCCATCATCTTTCATTCTCTGGAACATACTAAATGGAATTTAGTCACTCTGAATGGAATTATAAGTAATTTTAAATTTCCATTTGCGTGTTTTTGTGTTTTGGTTTGTAGCTTCCAAATTTTCAACAAAATTACTTTTATAATCATAAAAAGCTGAATTACTTTTAAAATCATAAAAAGCAATAAATATGGTTAAAAGGATGCTTCATGAAATAAATACAACTACTAATAGTAATCACATCCCCATTTCCAGAATGCTTCCGTGTGCCAAGCTCTGACTTAGAATCGTTCATGCATTGTTCCCTTCATCAGAGCAGCGCTCTCGGGGATGTGCTTAATTAGTTAGAGATCGGTTGTGTTGCATACCAGAGAAAAGAAATAACAATGGCTCAAACAAGAAATAAATTTAGTTTTCTCATTAAAAACAAAAAGACTGCCCATCCCCCCCCCCAAAAAAAGCCCAGGGGTACAAAAACTTGCACACAAATTTTCACAGCAGCATTTTTCATAATAGCCAAAAAGTGGACATAACCCAAATGTCCATTGATGAATGGATAAAAAAATGTGGTATATCCATACAACGAAATATTATTCAGCCATAAAAAGGAATGAATTACTGATTCATACTACGTGGATGAACCTCGAAAATATGCTAGCCTGCCCTGGGACCTGGGGCATGGAGAAGGGGACCGGATCCTCCTCCTACCACCAGGCACACCACACCAGTGCCTTGGGGCCTGCCGTGGACCTGAGGCATGGATAAGGGGACCGAAACCCCCTCCCACAACCAGGCACACTGCGCCAGCGCCTTGGGGCATGCCTGGGGACCCAGGGTAAGGAGGTGAGGACTGGACCCCCCCCCTCCCACAACCAGGCACACCATGCCAGCACCTCAGGACCCACTCGGGGACCCAGGGTATGGAACTGGGGATCAGACACTCTCCACAACCAGGCACACTGCCAGCACCACAGAGCAGGCCAAAAACATCTCCATGGGAGTGGCCCACCATAGCCACCACAATAACCATGGCTGCCATGAAGGTGGCTAGATGCCACAACCACCACGCAGGTAGTCCACCAGCCACTGGAGTGAGTTGACACAAGGAGAGTCACCAGCAGAGATAAAGACAGGAGGAGGATGTTTGTCTCCACAGAGTGCATTTCATAGTGACAGAAGAGACATCTGCTCTATGATAGTATTGGGGGACCTGATCACACCTCTCAGCATTGGACAGATCATTTGGGCAGCAAATCAACAGAGTAACCATTATTCTTTCAGAGGGAGAGAAGAAATCTAGGGTAATTAGAGGAAGGAGGGGGAGAGAAAGGGGGATGGGATGGGATTGGACAAGGGGCATAAAGAATAATTACAATTTGTAACAATATATATGCTAGTAACATTGATTTGATTGACATATCTCAATGTTGAACCCCAAAAATATGTATAATCAATTTTGATTCAATAAAAATTTTTTAAAAATAGAGATAATTGCAAATATGTTGTGTGTGTGTGCTATGCTAAGTGAAAGAAGGCAGCGCAAAATATCACACAGTATATGATTCCATTTATATGAAATATCCAGAAAAGACAAATCTATAGAAACAGAGAGTAGATTAGTGGCTACCTAGGGCTGAGGGACTTGGGGGCATTAGGGAATGACTGCTAATGGATACAGGATTTCTTGCTGGAGTGATGATAATGTTCTGGAATTTATTGTGATGATGATTGCACAACACTGTGACTATGAAGGCACCTCAAAAAGTTTGTGGAAAATGGAATTAAAAGATAATATGAATCCTTCCATGAACTTTTTTGACGTACTCTCATATAGAAAACCATTTAATTGTACACTTTAAATTGATTATTTTTATAATCCATGAATTATATCTCATTAGAGCTATTACCAAAAATAAATGAAAAGCACAGGCATAGGAAGCCCAGTTACCTTGACTCCTGTTTGCTGTTACCCTTAGCACATTGCCTTATGGCCCAAGACAGTTGCTTGAGCTCAAGACATCACAACTAAATTCCAGGTAACAAAAGCAAGGAAGGAAGAGAGGCCTTGCCTCTCCCTTGCATTACTGGAAGTTGCACAAATGTTTCCATTTACATGGCTTTACTGAGAATATAGAAACAAAGCCACACTAAGCTGCAAAGGAGGTTTTTCAGTCCCTGCATTATGGGGAGCCATGCTTGAAGGGGGTTGAAATGGTGTTGAGCAAGCCAATCCACATACGTGCCCAAGTGAGGTAATCAACTCCCTTTTAAAGGCGAGTAAACGGAAGCACAGAGATGAAGCTGCCTGATCAAGGCCTCAACTATTAGGTGGAAGGAAAGGTAAGGAAAGGAAAGCCACTGTGCTCAAAGCGTCTAGCTCAAATCGGGAAATTCACCAAAGATGAGACATCCCCATTCTTGCTTAGATCACACCAGGATTAGTGCGATCAGTTCTGAGTGCTTGTCCGTAGAACCAGGGAGGACATGGGCAGCGTGGGGATAAGATCAAAGTTTGTGAAAGACAAGCACATCCAAAGTTTAACCCAGGGTTAGGTCAGGCTACCTGGATGGGCAGTTTTTATAAGCTATTATCAGTAAAAAATGCTTTTGGTTGCAATAAAAAACAAAACAAAACAAAACAAAACTGGCAAACACTAGCTTAAACCGGTAAGAAATTCATCTTGTGCCCATTTTTAAAAGCCCAGAGAAGACTGTTCAGAACCATTTCCATGGCTCGGGTGAGCCTAAAAACTAGACCCCTAGGAATCAAACCTAGTCTTTGGGTCTTGATGTCCATTTGCAGGAAATGCAGGGGCAGAGTATACAGGCAGCAAAACCCAGACGTGGGGACCCTCCGAGGTCCTTCAACAGATAAATCAAACTTATCTCACAAGAATTCTCATTCAGCATCCACAGATTCTTCAATAAGTGTTTCTGCTCTTATGAATTAAAAACAGAATGACAGCCAGAGAGGGAGAGAGAGAGAATGCATGAAGCAGCTTCATGGTTTTCAAACCACAGCAATACAATCAAGACTCCTGTGGACATTTTTTAATCTAAATCATGAAACATAGGCAGTGATGCTTCTAAAGGAAAACTAACCTCGAGTTGAGGGAAGACATTCCCTCTTCTGACTGACAAACCAGGAAGACTAGCTGGATTCCAAGAAAAAAATAATTAGATTGTGTTTACCATGATAAATATCATTCTTGAGCAGAACAGAAATAGTGTTAAATTGGAATCTTTCTAGAATTGAGAAATTCGTCAACTTTAAAACTATACCTACGCTCTGAAATGCAACAATAGCATGTTCAAACACTTTAACACATGTTAAGAATGCATTGGTTTTACAATGGTTTTAACAAACCTTCTCCATGGAAACTTTGTTACAATAGAATAACACTATAAATGAGGAGATTCAAAGTAATTTAGGAAAAGATATCAACAATTTAGATCATCAGGGCTGGCTGGTTAGCTCAGTTGGTCAGAGAGACAGTGGTGCTGATAACACCAAGGTCCCAAGTTTGATCGCTGTACTGGCCAGCCACCAAAAAAAGAAAAAAAAAATCATCACCACAGGACTTGGTAGAGAGCTTCCACCAAGAAGACCCTCACCAGATGTGCCCCTAGACCATGGACTTCTCAGCCTCCAAAACTGGACAAAATAAATTTCATTTCTGTATAAATTACCCAGTTTCAGGTATTCTGTTATCAGCAACAGAAAACAGACTAATACAGAAAATTGGTACCATGAAGTGGGGTGTTGCTCATAATGAATACCTGAAAATGTGGAAGCAGCTTTGGAACTGGGCAGAGGCTGGAAGAATTTGAAGGAGCAGGCTAGGAAATGCCTAGATTCTGGTGAGGTCTTAGAATACAAAGTCTGGAGTAGAGCCCAAATATTTGCATTTCTAACAAGTTCCCAGGTGATGTTGATGCTGCTGGTCTGGGGACCACTTTGAAAACCACTGCTCTCAACTATTATAAAACTAGCAACTGCAGGAAGCAGCCTCCACTCCTAGAGCTGGGGAACAAAGACTCTGAAGAAGGGGCAAGTTACTGGCTGGCACTGATGTTTCTGATGCAGCTGGTTTTGCAAGTGTTAGAAAACTACAAACTGGATTCAGCTGCTGCTACAGGAAGGAACTGCTGCTGTTGCTGCTGCCAGAATGAAGAAGTGTTGCTGGGGTAACACTCACAAGAACAGCAGATAGACAGGAAGGAGCAAATCCCTTCTGCTTAAGGTGACCAGCCACCCTGGAAGGGATGCTGGGAATGAACTTCCAGTGCTAAAACTGGGAAAGTTCTCAACAAACTGAGACGAGTTGATCACCCTACTTCTGCAGTCTCCTAGCAAACCCTCTTGCCAGAGCCTAACGTAGAACCATCTAGCAAAGCAGAAACGTGGCTTCCCAACCCCAGCATCACAAAGCTGAGCATAGGAGGGTGGGTTTGGAGCTGAGAGACAATAACTTTATAATCCATATCGATTCCTTATGATCTTCCAAGTTCTCTCCAATCCATCCTCTGGGCTGCCATTAAGAGAAGCCTTATAAATAGGTAAAACTGATCATTTCAGATTCTTGCACATAATTTTTCAATAGTTGTCTACCATCAATTAAGGTGAAATTTCAACTTTTTAATGCAGCATGAAAGGCTCCTCAAAGTTACCTTCAGTTACAGCCCAGATTCATCTCCTCTCCTGAAATTTATGTTCCAGAAATATATAAATCCTTAGATTTCCTAAAGCAAATCATATTCTCAAGTTTATATGCTTTGAATATACTATTCTCTTATCTGGATGAAAAAAACATAAATCCATTTTTTAGGAAAAAATGTAACATCAGAATGTGTGCTTCCCCTCTAAGAATGGAAGTTAGCTTCCAATCAGTTAAATGTTAGCTGGATTTGAAGGCCAAAGAAAATCTCAAAGCAAATGTATTTTTGAATTGCACAGTATTTACTGTTCTCAAGCTTCTGACACCCAAGGAGAAAAAATGATAGGAAGGCTCCCAGTGCTCATGAAACTTGTTAGTTTTTCTTTCCTGTTAAAGATATTTATACTTGAATTCTTTTTAAGGCTTGAAACAGCTTTAGATAAATTCCATACGTGAAAACTAATGGTTGGTTTGGAAAACTAGAGATGGTTTATAAAATCATATCAGATAATAGAAATGATTCTGCAGTGGTTTACTAAGCTTTTTCTTAAAATCAAAGGCTATTAAGCTTGTGTGGTTATGTGGTTAAGAGAGTGATTTTTGCTTTTATTCTCTATTTTTACTGAAATACTTTTTTTCTTTTATCATGTGATTCCTGTCAAGTCTTTGGTTTTTCCCCAGCATGAATTCCTTTGTGAAGAATTCCAAGGCAAACTCTAGGCTCTTTATGGGATCCTACTGAATTCAATACCTCCTCCAATGAGTTGGATTGTAACTGTTTGCATGACTGTCTTTCCACTATGCTAAATCTCCTTCGGGGCAGAAACTGTGTTTTTTGATCTTTGGACTTACACTTTTAGCACAATATCTTTCCTATAGTAGACACTCATGCCACATTTGTTGGATAAATATAACAGCACTTTTGATAAAACTGAGTTCACACAAAGAGTAAAAGTGTGGTTACCAGGAAATGGGGGTGGAGGGAAATGGGAAGATGTTGGTGAAAGGATACCAACCTGCGGTTATAAGATAAATAAGTTCTTCGGCCCTAATGTTCAACATGGTGACTACAGTTAATGATAACATATTGTATACTTGAAATTTGCTAGGGGAATAGATCTCAAGTATTCTTACCACAGACACACAGAAAGCTAACTATGTCAGGAGATGGATATGTTAATTAGCTGATTGTGGTAATCATTTCACTATGCATACATATGCCAAAAAAATGACATTAAATACCTTAAATAGATACCATTTCAATTTGTCAATTTCACCTCAATAAAGCTGGGGGGGGGGGAGTTCAAATGCAGCTCCAGCCAATTCTTGTTTAACTTTGGGCAAGTTTATGGTCACCTGGGTCTCAGGTGAAGCGTGGAACAAAAGCCACAGGGTGTCGTGGTTGCAAGTGAGCGTGCTGGAGTCAGACTGCTCGGTTGGGTGGTTGCCCATGGCTTGGCCTTGGCTGAGCAATTGAACTCGTCAGCCTTTCCTACACAGAAGGGGTGGTAATAACAGTACCTACTTCATCCACTGCAGTGAGGATGAGATGAAGTGACAAGTGTTACGTCCAGAGCACAGCTCTTGAGACTTTAGACAGAACTTAAATGTTAGCTCTTTGAGTTATTTTCTTGGAAAAGTAGTAAATGGCACTCAGTTCATAGTGTCGTTTGCAGGATGAAAGGAGCATTATGTTCAGTGACTAACAATGATCTAGCATAGAGCAAGCAGTTGCTAAGTAAATCCCTCACTTCACACTCCTGCTTGTCTCCTTTGGCTGTTCTGGGGCCGCTGAATCTCCCCAAAATGCACCCAGCTGACAAGCTAGATCAGCCACTTCTTGTGTAGACCCAGAAAATAGGGTCTCCTCCAAAGAAAGGACCACTGAGTGGCTTTGTCCTCTGTCTTTCTCTTCTGCTTGTGCTGACACTGCCCTGCTCTCGTTAGCGTCCAGCCTGCCGTGTCCCTGAGACCAAGCACTATGCCTTCAATTAAGTTGCAGAGTTCTGATGGAGAGCTTTGAAGTCAACATGGAAATTGCCAAACAATCTGTGGCTATAAAGACCATGTTGGAAGATTTGGGAATGGATGATGAAGGAGATGATGACCCAGTTCCTCTACCAAGTGTTAATGCAGCAATATTTTAAAAGGTCATTGAGTGGTACACCCACCACTTTCTCCTCCTGATCAGAACAAAGAAGCAAACAGATGATATCCGTTTGGGACCACAAATTCCTGCAATTGACCAAGGAACAATTTTTGAACTTATTCTGGCTGCAAACTACTTAGACATCAAAGTTTGCTTGATGTTACATGCAAGACTTGCCAATATGATCAAGGGGAAAACTCCTGAGGAGATTTGCAAGAACTTTGACATCAAAAACGACTGAACTGAAGAGGAAGAAGCCCAGGTATGCAAAGAGAGCCAGGGGTGTGAAGAGAAGTGAAACACTGTGCCTGACACTCTAATACTGTAAGGATTGTTCCAAATAGTAGTTGCGCTGCTCTGTTTATAATCGTTAATATTAGACAAACAGTAGACAAAAGCAGCAGCAAATCAATTCCATTAGCAGAATATTGTCCTCGTTGCATGTGGAGTTTGAGTACAGATTCCAAACCTATGGCTGACTTTCTTCCAGTGTGATTGAAAGTTTCTTTTTTCTTTCCTCTGAATAAAACTGAACTGTGTTCTCTATTAGAAAAAGAAAGGAAGGAAGGAAGGAAGGAAGGAAGAGTGGACCACTGGTTATGCCAGGAGAGCTAAGAGCCATTCGACCACGTCACCCTCCATCTCTCTGACTTTCACTGTGACGTTGTTACAAAAACCAGACTAACCTTCCCGGGCCTTGGGGTCACACCATAAGGGAAGGAGCTACTCAGTGCAGCTGAGCTCTGGCCTTGGGCTTCTTAATAGCAAATGCCACTCAAAGGACATGCGAGGCAAGGCCGCCCCTCTGGTTTTGCACTCGACTCCCTGGGCCCACTGGTTGCAGTCCTACTTCCAACATTCCCTTCCCAAAGCATGCAGCTGCAAGGCTGCATGGCTCTGCAGGGCCATGCCTTAGTAGTTGCTATGGGTTGTATGTGTCCTCCAAAGGATCATGTATTGGAAACTTAATCTACATTGTAATAGTATTAAAAGGGTGGGAAATCCAATTATGGTCATTGAAAGGTGAAGCCTTTAAGAGGTGATTAGATTGTGGGGACTGTACCCTCATGAATGGATTAATCCATTGATGGTTTCACGGGTGGTAATGGATGTGGTTCTGATGACTTTAAAAGGAGAGCCAGTGAGGAGGTTAAATCTCTTTTGCTCAGCCATGCACCATGTGCCACCCTATGTCACTGCCAAGAAGAAGGCCCTTGCCAAATGTGTTCCCTGGGCTTTGGACTTCCCAGCCTCTGAAACTATAAGAAATAAATTGTATTTCCTTACAAATTACCCAGTTGTGAATATTTTGTTGTAAGCAACAGAAACAGACTAGTGAAGCACAGATCACCCTCTGTGGCCGTGGCTGTCATTTGGGGGGCACCTAGAACTCTCAGAGACCTAGCAGTGACATAAGCCTACTTTAAATGTGCCCGGGACTCTTTCAGTACAGTGTTCAGTAAATTACACGAGATATTCAATACTTTGTTATAAAATAGGCTGTGTATTAATGACTTGGCACAGCATCTCCAGAGAGTATGGTACCGCATATCAATCACCCAGGAAAAGATCAAAATTCAAAATTTGAAGCGTGGTTTCTTTTGTATGGTATCACTTTTGCACCATCATAAAGTTGAAAAATCATAAGTCAGGGATCGTCTGTATTGGATTAGAGCCCACCTTTACGACCTCATGTAACCTTAATTCCCTCTTTGAAGGTCCTACCTCCAAATACAGTCACACTGGGGTTAGGGCTTCAACATATGCATTCAGGGAGGGGGACGGAGACGCAATTCAGTCTATAACAATGTGTTAAGGTAGGAAGTGAGTAGGGAGCAGGACCAGATCACAAAAGGCCTTGGAGACACGTTTGGGGACATTCTTCCTCACCCACCACGTGAGGTCTCCTGGGATGGCTCCATAGTGACTCTCCTTTCTGTCCTTCATCTTCCAGGCAGGACTAAGCACTGAGCACAGCTCAACTACCTATTTTTCAAGGTTGCCCAGGTAAGAGTGGACCCAGTGAGAATCATTAGACAGAGCTACCAGTGAAGCAGCAAATACTCCTAGAAGAAATGTCTGCAAATTAGACATAAATGACCCCCACACTTAGGCTTCCTTCTTTGGGTCAGCTGCCCAGTGCTTTTGAAAAAGAACCTAAACCTGAACATAGCTGTCCTCTATGTGACAAATCTGAGTGCCTATTGTGCTGGGTATTGTTCCGGGCCTGACAGCCAATTTCCAACTACCCTCTATGTGTGGCCAGCAGAATAACATCCCCCCTAAAGATGTCTGCATCCTCATACCTGAAACCTGTGAATATGTTATCTTATATGGCAAAAAAGACTTTGTGGGTGTGATTACAGTAAGGATCTTGAGATGGGGAGATTATCCTGGTTATCCAGGGAGACCCCATTTAATCGCAAGGGTTCTTATAGGTGAGATAGAGAGGCAGGAGCATCAGAGTGGGAGAAGGAGATGAGAGAATAGAAGCAGAGGTCACAGTGCTGGCTTTGAAAATGGGGAAGAGGCCATCAGCCGAGAAACGCAGGTGGCCTCTAGAAGCTAAAAAAAGCAAGGAAAGGGATTCTCCCCTCAAGCCTCCAGAAGGAGCAGAGCCCTACAACTAAAATTAAAATGGACGCAGTGAGATCCATCTCGGATCTCTGACTTCCTGAGCAAATTTGCGTTGTTGTACACGACTAAGTTAGTGGTTATTTGTTACAGCAGCAATGGGAGTCGAATACACTCCCTTACCTGCAGGCTATTTCTTTGAGTCACGTTCCTCACCAGCTGAGAAAGCCACTTCCTTCTCTGAGTAGTGCGGAAAGCCCTGGGTTGGGTCCTCAGTCTGTCCTGGGGGTCCTTGAAAAACTCCCTTTTCTTCTCTGCTAACGTTAGAGCTAGGGGATTGGAAAAACTGTGGAGTTCTAGTCAAGAGAAGTGGCATATTTACTATTCTACACTGGGCCTCAGCACAGATGTCATGACTAAAATTAGGACAAAACAAAAAGCGAAGGACTGGATAGATCAGCATGCTGGGTTCTTTACATAAATAATCTCATTTTTGTGTTAGATAACTATTGTTATCCCATATTAAAGCTAAAGAAGAGCTGGCCGGCTAGCTCAGCTGGTTAGAGCATAGTGTTATAACACCAAGGCCAAGGGTTCAGACCCCCATACCAGCCAGCTGCCAAAAGAAAAAAAAAGGTAAAGCTAAAGAAACCAAGGTCAAAGAGATTAGGTAACTTGCCCAAAGTCATTAAGACAGTAAAATGTGAGCCAAGAGTCAAACGTAATTTTACAGACCGCTGACAGGCACCCTTTACTGATGGGAGAGATCATGACAGATAGGATGGATCCACAAAGTTCATTCATTCATTCATTCACACAGATAGTTGGGCCCCTGTGCTTGGCATTCCAGGGAGAATGAACAACTCAGGCAGATTCTTACAGCACAGAAGTTACGTTCTATCAGGACACCAGCAATTGAGGAGTAAACTGATTACAAAAAGAATACTGATGAAAATTAAGACAGAGGTGGGAGAGAGTAGACGGGACTGGGAGGCTGTTCTCACAGTCTGGATCTGAGATTCCACTGCCCTCCTAGGGATGTCACAGCCAAATTCATTGCATTTTCTGTTCTTGTTCTCCTTGGCAGAGCCCCTCTGGTCATCCCAGGTTCTCTCATCTCCATAAGAATGCTCATGGGTGTCTTCTGCTTCCATCCTTCCATCCTTCCCAAACTCTCCCCTGGGGTTACCTATGAACCTTTCTCGGAATGTTCCCTGCAACTCCTGCCTTAATCAAAACCCAGAAGATCATCCTCACAATCTTAACTGAAGGCTCTTCATTCCCCTACTCACCAAACACCTCAAGGTTTGAAGAAGAGGACAGCGGGTCAAATGAGCCCAGATCTCAGTGGTTCCTATAAACAAAGGTATAGACTCACTCATGCCCCATGTGCAGCACGGGCCGGCTGGGCTCTGCTCCAATTCTTCATTCGTGGACCCATGCTGATGGGGCAGACTCTGAAACATCGCCAACCTGCTGGCAGAGGGAAAAGAGACATGTACAGCCACGAGCTGGCTCTTGAGGCTCCGGCTCAGATGTGGTGCACATGACTTGTGCTCAGCTTTCATTGGCCACACCCGCTACCAGCTGAGTATCCTTCAGGAGGGACAGTAAAAATTGTGAACAATGTTGACCTTAAAGAAGAAACTGAGGCAAAATTATAAGACAAAGAGTTTACTGGGGCCAAAAAATTTGAGGACTGCAGCGTGGGAAACAGACTCAGCTTGCCCCAAATATGTGCTCCATTCAGTAGCAGTTATGAACTGATTTTTAAAGAAGAAAAGGAGAGGCTAAGGGGCAGCTCCAACTTTGTTGGGCGAGAATTTACATTAGTTCACTAAAATAACACGAGCTACTCCTTGGCGATACATTGTTCTTTGAATCATATATCTCAGGGGCTTTTCAACAAACAAAGAATGAGGGTCACATTGTACAACTTGCAATAACAGTTGGGTGATCTATAACAGATGGTGGCGGCAGCCTGTCTACTAAAATCATGACTTATAACAATTATCCCAGACATGGGCAAGGGAGATGTGACTGAAGCTTCATGCTAATCTCTCTACGGGCCTGATAAATTTAGCAGACTAAACTGGAGCTCTCTTCCTCCCACTCCTCATCCTTCAGGTCTCAGCCTCCTCACCGAGGCCTTCCAGTCTGGTTGATTCTTCCAGTTCACATGCTCCAACACCTTCTACTGCCCCTTCTGTGCCACACAGTGCCTCTCGGCCCACTCAGACTGCAGGCTGCAAGGCAGGTGCTGTCTCCCCGACCACTACGTACCCAGTAGAGCAATTGTGCTCAGCAAATATTTTTTCAGTGAGAGAATTAATCTGTCCTATGAAGACTGGGAGAAGGAAATAATAATGGTTAATAGATGAATAATCAATAATTAATAATTAATATTGGTTAATAGATTACTAATTTATTAATAGATGTAATGACTATAACAAATTATTAATAATGATTAAATTAGTCTCCCAGCTGTCTTACTCTGCTTGGTTTGCTACAACAAAATATCTTAGATTGGGTGATTTATAAGCAATAGAAATGTATGCTCCTACAGTTCTGGAGGTTGGGAAGTTCAAGATCAAGGTGACAGCAGATTTGGTGTCTGATGAGAACACCTTTCTCGTAGATGGCACCTTCTATGTGTCCTCACATGGTGGAAGAGCAAGACAGCTCTCTCAGGCCTCTTTTATAAGGGCATTAATCCCATTTATGAGTTTGGGGGTGGGGGCAGCACAAACATTATGACCACAGCACTGGCTTCATAAGAGAGTCAGAAGAGGACCTGTGCCACCTCTGAATCACCATTAGTTCTAAACTCACCTGACATCATTTCCCCTTTCCTGCATTTTCCCCTAAGTTTCTAGACCTCATAAAATGCCTGGCTCACCCACACCCATTAAAAGAAAGCCAGTTTCATGCATGAGAGAGCACTTCTCTCCTCTCCCCCTCCCTATCTCCTGCTGTCTCACCTCTCCCCCAGTCTTCCTTCTCAGCACATCCCTGAGTCCTCGGCATTAACCCACCCTGAAACTCCCACAGGTCCTCTAAGCCGAGCTATTTGCAAAAGCCTGGAGCATTGCCAGGATGTTGCCTGTCCTCAGACTCATTCCTGAGTGGAAGGACCTGAAACCCTCAAATCCGACACCCTGAAAAAAGAAACATAATGATGCATCACGGAGACACAGTTTTGGCCTGGACTTGCTAAGTCTATCTGCCAAGCCAGTCTGTACTTTGGGTGTGAACAGCTTTGGAAAGCGCCCCCCACCTCTCGTGTCAAATCACAGTTTCTGCCCCTAGGCTAAAATGGTGTCAGAAATTATAGTAGTAGAGGCTGTGTTTGTCTACTCAGGCTGCCATAACAAAGTACCACAGACTGGGTGGCTTAAACAACAGAAATTTATTTTCGCACAGCTCTGGAGGCCTTGGATCAAAGTGTCGGCAGGTTTGGTTTTTTCTGAGGTGTCTCTGCTTGGCTTACAGATGGTCGCCTTCTTGCTGTGTCCTCACATGGACTTTTCTCTGCGCACATGCATCCCTGCTGTCTCTCTGTGTCCAAATTTCCTCGTCTTGCAAGGACAGCAGTCAAACTGGATAAGGGCCCACCCTAACAGCCTTATTTTAACTTAATCACCTCTATAAAGACCCTATCTTTAAATAAAGTCACATTCTGAGGTACTGGGTGTCAGGGCTTCAATATATAAATTTGAGGGTGACAAAATTTAGTCCATAACAGAGACATTCCTTGGTTTTAAGCTATTACTAATTCTTCAGGTTTCTCTGAATAAAAGCAATAACTACTAGATGAATGAGTGAATTAATTTGTTGTCCATGAAAGCTAGGGACAGAATACAATTAATTTTAAGTGAATAGGTAGAATTAATTGTATGTTAAGAAGCTTTCTAATTCAATGGCAGAGAGCAGGGGAGGCCTGGGGGCCCAGACACCTGAGTCTCTGCTCTTGGTTATACCACTGTTGAAGGAGAGACAGTATGCTTTAAAGAGATCTGGAACAGAAATAAAAAAAGAAGGGCTCCAAATTTCAGGAATTAGTATCACAAAAAGCCTCAATCTTGTGGAACTAGGAAGCAGGCCTGAAAGACAGGATGATAAAATTAATAGTAACAACAGTATAAAGAGCAGAGTTTTCTTTACCAACTTTGAGCCGCAGTGCACATTTTGATGGGTAGAAAGTCAGATACACAAAACTTGTTCAAGGAGCAGATACTACTAAGTATCTGTCAAGAAAGGAGACGCCCAAAGGAAAAATTCATCAGCCTCACTTTTGCACAGGGTTAGCCCTGGGTGTGAGGATTCCAGGTACCTTTCCAGAGGTACATGATATATTATGTGACAGGTATGCTAGGTATGTACTATTGGCATAAAAATTTAGAGAATATCTTCATACATTACATGGCAGGGTTGGTTGTAAAGTTTTGTTGTTGTTGTTGTTGTTGTTTGGCAGCTGGACAGTACAGGAGCTTGTGAAATTTAAATGGTTAAGTTCTCTGTCGTATGAGTTTTTATATGCCTGGGCAGAGGCAGAGCTCTACATTGTCTCCTAGGCACACAATAAGAGTAAACGAAGGAAATATGAGCCACAAGTCTGGCTGTGAAGTGTGTGTTTCCCATGGACCAGATCCCAGGTATGTGTGGATGTGGCTGGAGTGGTCCTCAGGGGTGAGGCAGGGGAATTGAGGTCTTCTTTTTGTGACATGAGGGTTTATGTCAGGCTCATTTTCCTTTGTTATATGCTTGCATACAATTGTTTCTTTCCTTCGTCTTAGTCCATTCAAACTGCTATAACATAATGCCATAGACTGCGTGGCTTATAAACAACAAGCATTTATTCCTCAGAGTTCTGGAGGCTGTGAAGTCTGAGATCAAGCACAGCAGATTCAGTGTCTGGTGAGCGCTTACTTCCTCATTCATAGATGGTGCTTTCTCACTGTGTCCTTACATGGTGGGAGAGACAAATGAGCTCCCTTGGGCCTATTTGATAAGGGCACTGATCCCCATGAGGGCTCCATCCTCATGACCTAATCACCTCTCAAAAGATCCCACCTTCTAATACCATCACTTCCGGGGTCAGGATTTCTTTCTTTTTTTTTTTTTTTTTTTTCTGACTGGTAAGGGGATTGCAACCCTCGGCACAGTGTGGTCTGCACCACGCTCAGCCAGTGAGCACACCTGCCATCCCTATATAGGATCCGAACCTGTGGCCGTGGTGCTGGTAGCGCCGCACTCTCCTGAGTGAGCCACAGAGCCGGCCCCGGGGTCAGGATTTCAACATTTGAATTTGGTGGGGGGTGGGGGGACACAAATATTCAGACCATAGCACTTGTCTCATTTTCTGCCTACTTGGTCATTAGGATGTGCATCAGTTATCTAATACTGTGAAACAATTGACCTCAAAACTTAGCAGCTTAAACCAACGATAAAATCGATTATATCACACAGTTTCTGCAGGTCAGGAATTCGTGAATGGCCTGGTTGGGTGGTTCTCACTCAGGGTCTTTCATAATGTTGCAGTCAAGCTGTTGGCCAGGTATACCATCATCTGAAGGTTTGACTGGGGCTGGAGTATGTTTCCAGGCCAGTTTGCTCACATGCTGGCAAGCTGATGCTGTACTAGCTGTTGGCAGGAGACCTCATCTCCTCACCATATGGTGCTCTCAGTAGTGTCCTCAGGACATAGCACTCCCTTCCCCCAGAGCGAGCAAACATAAAAAATATGTAGACAATTTTCAACTAATCTGAAGAGCATTGAAGAGAATATTGTACACACTTTCAGAAAGAAAGCAAACACCAGACTCTTCAATGGTAACACTGGATGCAAGAAGACAATAGAGTATTATTTTGAAGCATTAAAGGAAAAAACATGGAATTAAAGGAATTTTATGTCTAGCAGACCTGTCATTTAAGTGTAAGGGAAAATAAAGATATTTTCAGACATAAAAAGTCTCAAAAAGTTTACTCCGCAAAGATCTGCTTCAAAAATAATCTTGGAGGAAGTATTACAGCAATAAGAGGAATAAGGATAACACATGAAACAAAGAAAGCAATAGTGAACAAAGTTAATAACGATAAATAAATAATGCCCTGGAAAACTATATCCACACAAACCCAAAATCAAAACTCTAAAAAAACACCAAAATGGCAGTTGGAGGGTAAAAGAGATCAGGAGAGGGGATTTTACAGAGAAGAATAAACACAAATTCGTCTGAACATGGGAAGAATAACTAGTAGAAAAAATTTTAAGTATATATAATTTTTCAAAGTAGCAAAAGAAAAAATCAATCTATCCATGGAAGTGAGGAAAGGAAAAAAATAAAAGAGAATATGTTAAATAGAAGACTGAAATAAGAGACAGAAAAATATCTTGACATAATAGGAAGTATAACAAATCTAAATGGGTTGACTTCCAACATTGACAATATGACAGACCACATATTACAGAAACTCCAGTACAACACATCTAAAAAAGCTAGATGAAATAGAAATAACACCTCTTTTAATGCATGGCTGACCTGGCAACAATTCCTTGCAGATCAAAAAACAAGAAAGCATGAATCCAGAGAAGTAAAGAAAGCTCTAGATTCAGCATTTTTCCAAGGGTTATTGGCCTAAAGTCTCGGTTTTAATAGGCCATTTCCACAGAAGAAAAATCTTGGAGCCCAAGCTGCATGCCAGGAAATATCAGAGGCCTGTATATAAATATCCAGAACGTTCAGTGGGCACTTAAAAGAAAACTCCCTCCCCCTGAGGAAGACAGTAGAAATACATGTTTTCTCTGTCTCCGTGATGAGTAAAACAAGAGAAAAATTTCCCCCAAGAATTCCTAAGAGTAAGCCCACATTCCTCTGGTTGAGAGCCTCAATATGTTTTATCTGTGTAGCCTGAAAAACCTCCAGGCAAAATTTTAGAGTGGTCCTAAATTGTCTATTCTCACAGGTACATGGCATCGGTAAATACTAACTCTAGTTAGGAAAATGTACTTTAAACCCAGGCTTTAAAGAATTTCCACAGACAAAATCCCAAGAAACGAGTTGATATTTTTAAAAATCACTAAAAATAAAAATAAAAAACCAGGGAAACAAACCACATATAAGCAGAAGCACTAAACCTCAGAACCAGACTCACAAATGGTACAAATACTAGAATAACAAGGCAGAGAATATACAATAAATATATTAAATCCTTAAAGAAATTGATGATGGCATTTGAAAAATACTGAAAGAAAAACAGACTATCAAAATTGTCAACAAAGGGGTTGGCCAGTTAGGTCAGTTGGTTAGAGCGTGGTGTTGTAACACCAAGGTTAAGGGTTCGGATCCCCTTACCGGCCAGCTGCAAAAAAAAAAAAAAAAAAAATTGTCAAGGAAGATTTGAAGAAGAAAAACTAAAAATTATATAAATAAAAATTTTAAAACCCAGTGAACAAATTAAATAGATTATATCACAGCTGAAAGGAGAAAGAACTAGAACACATATTTGAAGATATTACTCAGAGTAAAACATAGGGAGAAAAAAATTGAAATTATGAACAATACATTAAATAATATGGGAAACAGAGTAGAACTGTCCAACATACATCTAATTAGAGATTTTTTTTTAAAAAGTAAGCATGTTTGGATAAATAACATGTGAGAATTTTTCAGAACTGACTAAATACTCTTCCTCAAATTCAGTAAAGTCCAGTGAACCTCAAAAAGAATATATAAAAAGAGATCCCCACCTAGACATAAAGCAAATCTTAGAACACTAAAGAGAAAATCATCAAAAACAGCCAGCAGTGTTACTCAACATCAACAAAGGAAGCCAAAGACAGTGGAATGGTATCTTCGAAATGCTGAAATAAAATAATTGTCACACTAGAATTATATGTCCAGCAAAACATAGAACAAGAACAAAAATAAAATTAAAATACTGTTTCGGCAAAACAAAAACTAAGAATCTATTCCCAAGATACCCTCTTAAAAAGAACTTCTAAAGGGCATGCTTCAGGAGAAAGGAAAGTCATTCTAGTGAAGGTCTGAAACAAAAGAAGGAACGGTGAGCAAAGTAAAGGTAAGCCAAAGTTAAACGTAAATATAGATTTATTCTATAAAAAGAACAGCAATGATGTCAATTTTTGGTGTTAAAAAATTAAAATTCTCAAACATCTCATAAATGAAGAGGACTTTGTTAAATACACAAAATATTCTTAAAGCAACCACTGAAAGAAGAGAAAGCAGGTGTAACACTGCCACTATAGTACAGAGGGGCAAATGGAAGGATTGGGAGGAGACTCAAACTAAACGAAGGCCAGAGCAAAAGGAAAATAACAGAAAAAAGCAAAACTGATATGGGTAGAATGAATGGGGGAATTCTGTATCTCTCCTCTTTGGGGAGTAGATGAGAACATCTTTGTTCAAGGTCATGATGTTATATGGTTGTCCAGTGGACGTTCAAACGTGTGTAGAAAGGCACGGGGAGATTCTGGGTAGTCAAAGAGTAGATGGACTGTGTTGGTTATTAAGCTGTAGTTTCTGAGCCCAACCCCACCATTTTCCGCTCTGCTTTGTGGTGCTAAGGCTAGGAATCTACAGACCATGTTTCTTCTTACCCAGCTGGCTTCCTGTTAGGTTCTACCAGGAGGACGCATGAGAAAGAGACACCAAAAGCCTGGAAGGAGAGCATATATGCTTCATCCTGTCCCTGTCAGGGTTATCCCCAGCAATGGCTCGAAAACCCTGGCAGTGGCAGTTGATTGTTTTTTTCCACACTCCCAGACTCATTTTTCTCTCTCATATTTTTCTCTCTGTATCAGGGCCAGCGTCCATGCCCCCTTGTCAGAGGTCTGGGTCCAACTCTACAAGGGTATTTCTCTAACCTTCTAGATTCCAATAATCTCAATCTCTTACCTTTGTTCCCCAAGTCCTAGGGGTGAAAGCTGATTTCTGCATTTAATATCTCTGGTTAATGCAATATTCCCATTTTGTCATCCCAACACCTACTTAACCAAATTAACTAATTCCTTAAATTACATTCTCTATGTTAAAATAACTGGTTTAGCTTCAGTTTTTACATTTTTTTTTCACTTTTTTCTATAGCTTTATTGAGATATAATTTTTGTATTTAATGTTTAGATAGAAAATTATTTTCTCAACATAGAAATGAAGGAAAACATCATAAATTAAATTTGAAGTCAATTGATAAGGAACAAATTTAACAAATTTACATCCTTAATGCAAAAAGAACTCTTAAAAATGAATCAGAAAAATCTAAGCAGAAATTTGGTGAAGGATATGAGCAGATAAGTCACACACCCCGGAGAAACACAAGTGGCTAATAAGTACATTCTAAGATGTTGGGGGTGGGGTTGGCTGAGGTCCACGGCCCCCATTTCAAGACCTCCGCAGCTGGCTCCCTGCTTGCCTGGTTGTGGTGGGCCTAGTTTTGGTTTTTCTAACCAAACCGTGATTGATATACTTTGCCTCCCACAGCCATATGACTAGTTTTTGGCCAGTAGGATGTCAGCAGAACTAATGTGGGCAATTTCTGTGTCATGTCCTTAAAATGAAACTTATGCTCCATACTTCCACTTTCCATCTTCCCACAAACTGGAACATGGATTTAGTGAGTGAGACAGCTTCGACCTTGTAGGTCAGGAAGATGATCAAGGCAGCACAAGAAAAGCAGCACCTGATGCCCTTTTGGGGCGGGGCCACCTACCCACTCTGGGATGTTTTATGAAATAAATAAATGTCTTGTGGGCATTGGGTTAACCCTTAGCCCAAACCCTAGTATAATTTTTTTAAAAAAATACGCAGAAGTACAAAAACTTAGATAACGTAACTCAACTCAAATAACTATTTTTTAAAGTATATTTATTTGTTTATTTGTATTTTGGGGGCAACTGGCTGGTATGGGGATCCAAACCCTTGACCTTGGTGTTATAACACCATGCTCTAATCAACTGAGCTAATCAGCCAGCCCCTCAAATAACTCTTGAGAAATAAAACATAAAAGGAATAAATCTTTATAACTGAATGACAATAAAAATACTACCAAGCAGTATTACCATGGTAATTTATTGCTCTGAATATTTTAAATCAAAAAAGAAAGATTGAAAACAAACGAATTAAGCCTTAATTGAAGAACTTAAATATGAAACATCAGAGAAACTCTAAAAAACCAGAAGAAAAAGAATTAAAGGTAGAAATCAATAAAGTAGATAAATAGAGAATATTAACAAAAACCAACACTTGGCTATTTGAAATGCTAATAAGATGGAAACGCTTTAGGCAAGACTGATGGGGAAAAAAAGAAAGAAGATGCAAGTAAAAGCAAAATGCATAATGAAAAGGGGGAAATAACTACAGATACAGGTATTTTTAAATAATAAAATAAAATTTTGAACTATATAAATATTGCATTTGGAAACCGTGACAAAATGGACAAATTTCCACAAGAATACAAAATACTAGTACTAAAACAAGAAGAAGCAATAAATTTTGAATAGACCAATAACCATTAAGGAATATGAAATTTTAATTAAAGGAAACCCTGGAAGGTTTAACAAGGAAGTTCTACCAGACTTTCAAGGAACAAATAACACCTGCCTTATACAAGTTATTGAAGAAAAAAAAGAGAAGAAACTCATTTTATAAGGCTGATATGTCCTTGATTTCTAAACTGAATAGGGACAATTTGGGAAAAGAATATTGGAGGCCCATTTTATTTTCTAAATGTATATACAATGGTCCTAAATAAAATATTAGATAAGAAAATACAATAATGTGTTAAAAATAAAAATAAAGCATAATTGAGTAGGTTTTGGCAAACATCAGCTAATTAACAAGGTAATGCACTACAATTATGGCATAAGGCAGAAAAGTCACATGGTTGCTTCCACAGATACAAAAAAGCATTTGATAAAGTTCAACACCTTTTTGGTGGGTAGGCTAGCCAAACGCCAACTTATAATGAAAGCTCTCAGAAAATGAGGAATGGAAAGAAACTTCCATAGCTTGATTAAAACTATCTACCCAAAAATCTACCACAAACTTTACCCTTAACAGGAAGTCCTGGCCTTCCAGTCAAGATGGCGGAATAGACAGTCCCCAGCATCACACTCTTCCACAAACCAACCAATTTACAACTATTAAAAGCAACGACAGCCAAGCTGGAGCTGCTAGAGATCAGGGAAAGAGGAGGAGAGGCCTATAGAGTCCATGAAGGTGGGAGAAGCCATGATGAGAGAAAGGAAGAACAACTCTGACCTTTTTGAGCCCCAGCCACTTCATGGCTGGCCCTGGTGAGCACATGGAGCAAGAGCTGGCAAAAGCCTCAGCTGTGCCCTTTGGATGAAGTTGCTTGGAGGCCACAGGGGAGAAGAGGGCCTTGGTGACCTCCAGGCCAGCAAGACCGCTAACAGGGTTCCCATGGACCCACATAGGAATGAGGAGCCACAACAACTGAAAAAAAGGAGCCACTCAGAGGCCAATGAGTCATCACAAGGGACTGGCACAGGGCCCATCCCATGGGAAGTGTTCAGAACACTGGCAGTAGGGGAGACAGGCCCACTAGGAGAACACTGGGGCACAGCATGGACAGCTGATCTGCCCCCCAATCAGCATAGGACACTCAATGGAGACTGGTCAGGAATACAGAACTGCAGGGGGTGCAGTTTGCTGAAAAGACTCAGACCCAGACCAGAGTTTCCATACAACCCAGGTGTACTGGATCTCATGAGACCTGGAAGTACCTATAAAGTCAACCATTAAAACCTGAGCTGCTCAAAAAGCCTTCCCCAGGGAATTAGCAGCAAAGCAGCAATTTATCTCAACCACAGAGCTCAAGTGCTGGTCCCCACAGGAAGTTCCCCCATTTTAGAAGTAAGCAAAGGACAACAAATTCCAGTGTAGGGTTTAAGTGGTAGGAATAGCAAATAATCCAACACAGTACTGGAAGCAAAAACAAAATACCCACAGACAAGAGACAGTTTGATATTAACTAGTAAAGGTCTCACATCACCAAAGAACACCTATAAAACCTAGAAGGACTGGAAGTCCCCTGGGCTACCAAGCCAGGGAGTGGGGAGGATTGGGGGCTTCAGCCATGCCCCCTGACACCCACAACCAGCCCAGCAATGACCACCCAACCACACAGGAAGTGCCCCAGGATCTCCCGAACCAGGGCAGTGGGGGGGCTGAGGACATCAGCCATGGCCCCCCCACACCTGCAACCAGCCCAGCGAGGACCACCAAGCCACCACAAGAAGTGCCCTGGGCTCCTGAGCTGGGGCAGTGGGGGGCGTGGGCTTTGGCCACACACCCCTGACATTTGCAGCCAGCCCAGCAATGGCCAAGTCATGGCTGGAAGCCCTCTGGTCTCCCCTGCAGGAATAAGGGGGGTGCCACAGGCCTCAACCCCACCCCTCTTCCTTTTTCCTTCACCCACCCTATTTCCTTCTCCCTTCTCCTCTCCCCCTCCCCCACAACTGCTCCGCAACAACATCATAGAATGTAAAAAATTAATATTAATAAATAAATAAACCTAAAAAATTAAAAATTAAAAAACCAGGAAATCTTAAACTCATTCCTTTAAGATTGGGAAGAAGACACAGCTGGCCACTATCACCACTACTGTTCACTCCTGGGGGCCTTGACCATTGCAATAAGTCAATATAAATATGTATAGAAGGATTGGGAGGGATGATGACAAGATGGTCATTATTTGGATTGGATTTTTCTATTCTCCACAGAAACTCCAAATCATTAAACTAATAAGAGAATTCAGCAAATTGACCAAATAAAAGATCAACTTGGAAAAATGAATAGCATTCCTCTACATAATAGTAAACTAAAAATTCTAACAACAAGTAAGTTTCCAATTAGAATAGAAACAAAATTAAAAAGTAATCTAAAAATTCACCCTATCGATCCACAAGACATTTGTGAAGAATAACAATAAACACTAAACAGGGCAGGGGGAGAATATATTAATAACAATTAAAGCAGAAAATAATGAAATATAGTACCCCCCAAAATAATTAGAAGAGATTATCAGTAAAACAACAAGCTGATTTTTTAAAAGCCAATAAAACTATCACATTTTTGGCAAGTTTAATCCAGAAAAATAAGAAAGGAATAGATAAATATCAAGAAAGCCAAAGGAAATATAACTTCAGATACAAATAAGTCATAAGAAATAATATACACAAAGTCATGCCAATGAATCTGAAAGCTAGATAAAATAGATATTTTTCTAGGGAAAAATAAGTTATAAAAAGTTGTTCCAGGAGAAAGTAATAAATCTGAATAAACCAATGTCCACAGAAGAAGTTGAAATCGCAGTCAAAGATCTACCAAAAAGGCACCAAGCATGGACAGTCTCACAGTAAAGTTCCACCAAATGTTCAAAGAACAAATAATTCCAATATTTCACAAGCCATTCCAGATCGTAGAAAAGGGTAGTTGGTTCCCCAACTCATTGAATAGGGCTGGCATTCCCCTAATGCCAAAACTGGGCAAGGATAGCACAAGAAAGAAAACCATGGACAAATTCCATTTATGAAAATAAATGCAAAATAATCCTAAATAAATATTATTAAATCAAACCCAACAATTGTGAAAGGGAGAAGGAGGATAGTTCAACATCAACACATTAAAGGCAGAAAAACCATCAATAAGTGCATAAAAAGCATTTGATAAAATTCAACACCTGCTTTAAGAAAACCTCTTACCAAATGGACTAGAACTTGATAATGGACTTCTACTACTTCTACTAGAAATCTACTGAAAACATCATACTTAATGCTGAAACCTTAGAATCATTCCTTTAAAAGTCTAGAAGAAGACAAGCCCATTAATATCACTATCATTCAAAATTGTAACAAAAACTAAAGGAAAAAAAACCCTCCAAAACACTGTATTCGAATTCCTAGCCAAAGAAGAGGGAAGGATGAGAAATAAGTTATAAAGTTTGGAGAAACTGAACTGTGGTTTTTTGTTTTTGTTTTTTTCCAACAATAGAATCATCTAGCTAGAAAAATGAGAAGAATTATTTGTCAAGCTATTCTAAAGCAATAAGAAGGAGTTCAACAAGGTAGCAAGATTCAAGATCAGCATTTTTAAAAATCAATAGCAATAACCGATTAGAAAAATAAATAAATAAAATCCCAGCCAGAAATAAAGTAAAAACAATGAAGTCACAGTGAGTGAACTGAAGAAAGCATGTACAGAATTTCCTGGGAGAAAAGTATGCCTATGTCCAAGGATGAAAGACTCAATACTGCAAAGACATAAATTCTCCCCAAATTAATAATTTACTCATTACAATCCTAAAGATTTTTATGGAATTGACGAGTTCCATCCCATTCCTCTGCATTACCATTGCAGGGCCCACCCAGATTTACAACCAAGCAAGAATCCTTTCCTCTCCCAAGTCTAGGCCCCTGATTGGAGACAACCTGTTTCAGTGCCCTCCTATTTCTTTGCCATGAATCACCCCATAAACGATTGGTAAACAGTAATGATAATCAGCATAACCCAAGCGTATTGGCTAATATGCAGTTTTCTCCAGGAAGCTAATGTTTTGAAGCAATCAGCGGTAAGCTTTCTCACAATTAAAGGGGAAGATTAGTAATAAAAGAAGTTCTTAAGCGGGGAAAAGCTGCAAATCTACAGAAGTGTCTTCCTTTAGATCCATAGCGGCTGGGTTAGTGGCTTCAAAGACCACCACGCTTGCCAAACGTTATGCCATATGGCAAAGCTGTGAATGCAGATGAAGAAACTGCAAAGATAATTCTCCCATATTAAAACAGATTAATGAAGAAGATTACATCTTGGATCACATTTTTAATTTTGATGAAAATGGTCTCCATCAAGAGTTAATATCCCCAGAGCAGCATTTCCAAGGAGGAAGCACAAATGCCCGTGGAAATTTCACTGTGCTAGTATTTCTGCTAGGATCCTTATTCATTTTGTAGCGCTCTGATTATAAGGTTGCATACGTTTTGAGTAATCTATCCCTAACTCCATTTTTCCCATAAAGTCTTGTTATTTTTAGTGCACCGATTTGCAGGAGGCCAGGTTTTTCAAGAACGCATATATTAGGATATAGACGCCTGCACTCATAATGAAGCCGGGCCTCTCTCTTCCAGCAATCACTCTTGATAGGTGCTCAGTTTCCCTGAGAGGCAGCCAGGAGACCAGGTAACCATGTCCCTCTCAGAGCGGAACAACTTCTCAGGAGCCCGTGGGGCAGTTCTCTGGAGATTGGGCACCAGCGCCCATCACAGTCCCTCTCTATCTCCTCGCCGCAGACCCCCAGATCATTCAGAAGAGACCAAGTGAAAAGACCCAGAATTTTTACTCATACAAGCTTGCGGATCTTGAGCAAGTCACTGAACCTCTGCAGGACTCAGTTTCCTCATTCTTTAAATGGGAAGAGAGTGTTTTAAAGTCAAGGTGGTGGTTGTTAATTTTTAAAATTGCCTTTGATTCTTGCTTTGCCATTTACTGTGTATATAGGGGTTCGGTACTATTCTGCGGTTCCAGGCCTCCACTGGGGATCTTGGAACGTATTTCCTGCGGATAAAGGGGCAACTCCTGTATAGTTCTGTAACTTTGGATAAGTGACTTCACTTCTCTGAGTCATTTGTAAAATGGGGCTCTCTTTGAAGATATGATACCATGTGTGCAAAGCACTTAGCACAAGATGTACCGTAAGCACCCCAAATATGAAACATATTATGGAAGGTGGCGGATTCTCTAGAGCGCAGAGCTCTGACTGCCGAGGCAGAGGAAACCAGAGCTGGTGGGAAAAGGAGACGTGGCTGTGACATCCCCAGGGACAGTAAACACATCTTCCCAGCTCCGTCTTCCCTGCAGAGGCTTCACCAGCAGACCGGCCCCCTAGTTTGCTCCAGTCACCAACCGGCTCCCCGAAGTCCGTGGTTTGCGGGCCGCCTCAGCCAGCGCCGGACCCAAAGGCAGACTACATTTCCCAGCGTGCCTCTCGGGTCGGTGGCCCCGAGGTGAAGTCCTGCCGCAGGGACCTCGTCCAGGCTGCGTTCGCCGCTCTGGGTAGTAACCGTCATTCACGGAGCTCTTATTTTTCGCTTGGTTAAGCGCGTCCGTTACGGTCAACCCCAGCCTGGGCCGCAGCCCCCTCGGGGTCTGTGAGGAGTGCCTGTCTCTCTCCACCGGGTCCGAGGGAGGGTCCGAGTCTGAGCTTATCTGCCTCGGCCCCGCGGTGTCCCCACTACCGCCCAAGGCCGGCAGCAGGGCTCTAGGGGTTGAGAGCGTGCCCCGAGGCCCCGCAGCCGGAGACTACAACTCCCAGACGGCACCGCGGCAGCGACGGCGGTTACGTCACTCCGGCACCGCCGGCGGCCCCGGGAAGCGGCGCGGGCGGGGGCAGGGGTTGGGGCCGACCGGGAGGCCGGTACCGAGGATGGGGGCTGTCCGAACGCCCCGCGCGTGAGGAGGCCGAGGGGCGCGCCACCCCGTCCCGGGGCGGCCGCCCCCGGGCCCCGCCACCCCCGCCCGGCCCGGCGCTCGTCGTCCGGGATGCGGAGACGGGGGCCGCCGGTGGAGCTGCGCGGGGTGAGAGGCGCGGGGAAGGAGGGCTGCCTGCTGCCCTCGCCCTCGTCCCTCACCTGCGGGCCCCGGCAGGAAATCGGGAGGCGTGCGGCAAGGCCCTCTTAGCGCCCTGACATTTGGGCGGAAAGGAGAACCTGCCACCCCGCCCCTCCTGGAGGACCGAATCAGAGGGGATAAACCTGCCCTTTTAAAGAGGTTTTCTCTTGCTCCTGCGGAGGGCCCCCCAGTCATGACCCCCAGGAGCCCCCTAGCACCTGCAGGGACTGCCCCCCATCCTGGCCGCCGGGGCCCGCCCTCTGCATCCCGCGGCCAGCCTGTGTGAAGCAGCCTCCCGCAGCCCCCGGCCCCTCCCCCATGGAGGAGGAGGAGGGGGCGGCGGCCAAGGAGTGGGGCACGAGCCCCGCAGGGCCCGTCTGGACCGCGGTGTTCGACTACGAGGCGGCGGGCGACGAGGAGCTGACACTGCGGAGGGGCGACCGCGTCCAGGTGCTTTCCCAGGACTGTGCTGTTTCGGGCGACGAGGGCTGGTGGACCGGACAGCTTCCCGGCGGCCGTGTGGGCGTCTTTCCCAGCAACTACGTGGCCCCCGGCCCCCCTGCCACACCCGCGGGCCTTCAGCTGCCCCAGGAGATCCCCTTCCACGAGCTGCAGCTAGAGGAGATCATCGGTGTAGGAGGTTTTGGCAAGGTCTATCGGGCCTTGTGGCGCGGCGAGGAGGTGGCCGTCAAGGCCGCCCGGCTGGACCCTGAGCGGGATCCAGCAGTGACAGCAGAGCAGGTGCGCCAGGAGGCCCGGCTCTTTGGAGCCCTGCAGCACCCCAACATCATTGCCCTTAGGGGCGCCTGCCTCAGCCCCCCACACCTCTGCCTGGTAATGGAGTATGCCAGGGGAGGTGCACTGAGCAGGGTGCTGGCAGGTCGCCGGGTTCCCCCTCACGTGCTGGTCAACTGGGCTGTGCAGGTGGCCCGGGGCATGAACTACCTACACAATGATGCCCCTGTGCCCATCATCCACCGGGACCTCAAGTCAATCAACAGTAAGTGATGTCCTCTTCCTAACACAGAACCTTGTGAGGTCAAACCTAGATGCCAGGAAACAGGGCAAGGGATACCAGATGACATTGTGCCTGGGGCAAGAAAGGGCAGCAGAATACTTCAGTGCCAGGTGAGACAGGTCTTGTCCCCGTTAAGGGAGGAAAAGGAGGCTCAGAAAGGTTGAAGGACTTAACTGCCTCCCAGGCTACAGAGTCACAATAGCTCAATAAATATGTATCCATGAACACTGTGACAGGCCCTGCATTCCCTGCCATGAACAGGACAGATGAAGTGCCTGTCCTCCTGGCACTCACCAACCAACCTGGTTACAGTCCACCAGGAAGAGACACAAAGAACCTAGCCTACCTGGAGTCAGGATTTCTCAATCCTGGCACTATTGACATTTGAGGTAGTATTATTGTTGTAGGGGGCTGTCCTGTGCATTGTAGGTTGTTTAGGAGCATTTTTGGCCTCTACCCACTAGATGCTGTTAGCACTGCCTACACCCTGTCCCCAGCTATGACAACCAGAAGTGTCTCCAGACATCAGCAAATGTCCTCTGGGGAGCAGAATCGCCCCCAGTTGAGAACCTCTTCCTGGAGTCCTCCTAGGCCTCTGGCCCAGCTGGCCAAGGCAAACTGGAAAAGATGAGGAAGGAGGAAAACAGATGTGTCTTATATGAAAGCTTACAGGCAGCTTGACCTATCACAGGTTCTCAAAAGTTGATTGGTCGTTTGAATTAATAATGGGGCCAAGTAGAAAGGCAGGGTCCCCAGGACCCGTATCTAGATCAAAGAGCTTCTCCTGGCATCAGCAAATATTAATTGAGTACCTATTAAGTTGGAGCCCAACAGGGACCAAGATAGCCATGGTTTCTACCCTGACAGTGCTCATAAACTAGAAATTTGATTCATTCATTCCACAGATATTTCCAGAGTGCTGTGTGCCCGACTCTGTCCTAGGGATAGAGCAGCGGAAAATCTTACCTTCCTGGCTCTCCCATGTTTGCTCTGCCCCATTTCACTCCCTTTCATCTCTTCCTTCATTTATTCATTCTTTCACTTGGTATTTACCAGGCCAGATCACGTGCTAAGCAAGAGGGATCCACAGTGAATGAGGCCAGTATGCTCCTTGCCCTCACATTGTTCACCAGAAGGTGAGGGCTCCTCCTTTGCCCTCAATGCTCACAATTCCTGTCAATCCTACATCTTGGAATTTGTTTGAGTCCATCCCACTATTTTTATAAGTTTGTTGCTCTACCCCTACCAATAAAAACAACTATAATAAGCCCCTGGAACAGTGGGGCTGGGTCTTCCTTTTCTCCCAAGCCCAGCATTCATACACTCAACAGATAGCTACCAAGTGCCACAAAATGCCACGGCCTGTACCAGGACTGGGGAACTGAACAAGACAGACACAGTTGGTCCCTGCTTTCATCAGTCCTCATGCTCGCCCTAACTGCTCTGAAATGCTAGGTAAATGGAGGCAGGACCGCCAACATGCTCCTCTTGAAGGCTAGAACTCCTTCTTGGCCCTTCCTCACCCTTGCTGATTCACAGCACGCCCACACCCCCAAGTTTTTCTGTAGCCAGTGCTACTTGGACAAAAGGTCAGTGGAGCACTTAAGGCAAGGGTTTCCTGCTGGGACAATGAGACTGCTCCATGCCTGAGACAGAGGACACAGGGCCTGCAAAGCACTGCTTCCCCCATTTATCCTTCCCGAAGAAGCTCCTCATCTGGTGTCATTCATTCATTGGTTCATCTGACCAATAATTCTTAAGCACCTACTGTGTGCTAGGCACTGTCTTCAGCTCTGAGATTACAGAAGTGAACAAGTCAAGATTCTTCCCCCATTATGGAATTTATATTCTAGTGAACAGTAATAGATGATAGATAGATACATAGATAGCAAAATTTCAGAGACTATCTGGGGTTGTCAACAAAATAAGGCAAATTAAGGGTGGGGCAGAGGGAGCTCTTTAGATCAGTTGGTCAGAGAACATTTGAGCAGAGACATGAACAAAGAGGATCCAGCCTTACAAAGATCTGGAGGAACAAAAGGGCAAATGTTCTGAGGTGGGAGTGAGCATGCCTCGTTGGAGAAACAGCAAGGAGACCAGAACAGCAGAAGTTGAGGCAGAGGTGGGAGGAGATATGATCAGAAAGGTGGGCAGGGCCAGATCACATAGGACCTTGGAGGCCATGGTGAGGATTGTGGGTATTTTATTTGATGTAATGGAAGCTGTTAGAGGGTTTTAAGCTAGAGGTGACATGGCCAGCTATAGATTTTTAAAGGGGACTGATTTAGGCCCAGCCTGGGAGGTGCAGAAATAAAGTGTAAGACCATAAGGTGTTTCCTTTTTTCACATTTTCTACATAAACAGGAGAGGTGGGGACCTAAGAAGAGAGGACTTCTAGGGAGGTGGAGTCACAGGCTGGGAAGTCACAGGAGGCTTCCAGAAGGAGGTGACATTGAAGTTGAGCTTTAAAGGATAGACAAAATTACCAATTATGTGACCTTGGGCAGTTTACTGATCTCTCTAACCCTCAGTTCCTTCATCTGCCAAATGGGTGTGATAATAGAATTACCTCATTATTATTATCATGACTGGGGAAGTAGCCAGGAATGGCTACTTTAAAGATAAAGGTAGAGAAATAAGGAACATTAATGGAGACCTCACACACTAATATTTAGTTAACACTTTCAAAGGACCTACTATGCTTTGGGCAATAAATCCTTACTATAACCCTAGGAGGTGAATACTGTTATCATCCCTATTTAACAGAGGAGAAATCTTAGTGTGAAGAAAGATTAGTTGTACGAGGTTATGTAGCTAGTAGGTTCCAGAGCTGGAATTCAAACCCAGACATACACTGTACACTGGAGCTGTGTTTGACAGAAGTTAGTGAAATTAGCAGTTAAGAGATTAGGCTCTGGCAGGACAAAGACATGAACTAGTTCTGTCATCCTTTTCTAGCCATGTGATCTTGGCCAAGTGACTTCTCCAAGCCTTAGTTCGCTAGTCAATAAAAATGGGTTGCTTTCTAGTCAATTCATGTGAAGGGCTTAGCACAGTGCAAACACTAGCCATGATTATTACCATTGTAATAACTCTGGGCAGCAGATCAAACTATTCAATCTGCTTGGGGGATACAGTGGTCAGATTTTGTCACAATAATACTGTGTAACAAACCACCCCGAAAACTTGGTGTCTTAAAACAGCAGTCATTTATTACTGCTCACACATTGGCAGGCCAACTAGAGGGTAAACTGACTTAGGCTGGGCTCAACTGGAGAGGCTTTGCTCCAGGTAGTTCTCATCTTCCTTGGAGAGCAGGCTAGCTGAGGCATGTTGTCATGGTGATAGCAGGAGTACAGGAGGGCAAGCGGACATGAGGCCTCTTACAGCCCAGGCTTGGAACTGGCACCCTGTCATGTCCACCCCATTCTTGGCAAAAGCAAGTCATGTGGCCAACCCAGATCAAAGGATGGGGAAACACACTCAGCCTCTCTCGTGGAAAGAACTGCAAAGCCACATGGCAGAGTGTGGACACAGGAAGGGGTAGAATTGGGCCCTGACTGCGGTATATCACGGGAGTGACAAAGACAAAAGGAAAACCACATTCATCCCTCCTGCTCATGGTTTGCAGTTCCCACTTCCAGGGTGGTTGGAAATTCAAGGCCCGGACCAAGGAGAACCAAGGCCTTGGCCATTGGTTCTTGACCATTCATTGAGCTCCCCAGAGCCCAGGTTGGAGTCAGGAGGGCAGAGGACACAGGGAAAGCTCCCTACTCCCTCATGAGAACCTGGGACAGGGATTAGGCTGCTGTGGAAGGGCTCACAGGTATTCCAGGCCAGGAAAGGGGCTGCCACCAACCTGGGACAGCCTGAGGTAATAAGGGAGAGAACAAGTAGGTGCCAGCTGAGGCAGGGGGCCAGGATGCTGGGGTCTGCAGCCCAGCAAGTTGGCTGACCCACCTCTCTTCCCACCCCACAGTCCTTATTCTGGAGGCCATCGAGAACCACAACCTCGCTGACACGGTGCTCAAGATCACAGACTTTGGCCTCGCTCGCGAGTGGCACAAGACCACCAAAATGAGCGCTGCAGGGACCTACGCCTGGATGGCGCCGGAGGTTATCCGTCTCTCCCTCTTCTCCAAAAGCAGTGATGTCTGGAGGTGCTGAAAGGCAGGGCCGGGATGGCGTCTGGGAGGTGGGGGAGGGAGGAAGGGTGAGGACAGAATAGGAGGGATGGTATCCCACTGAAGCCAGGATCCAGACTTGGCAGAGGTCCTGCTGGCAAGGTCGGACCACCAGACAAGTACCAAAGCAGTTACCTGCTCTGCTAGCAGAAGTGGCAACTGAGGAGCAACTTCGATTAGAATAAAAAATTCAAAAGATGTAGATGCGGATGTCAGCACTAAAAGGCCCCTGAAACACCATCCAGTACACCACCCACATTTGTCAAACAAGAAATTGAAGCCTTTGAAGGCAATCATTCATTCATTCATTCATTCATCTATCCATTCATTCATTCATCCAACTGCTCTGGTTTCTGAAGATACAGCAGTGAACAAAAATAGACACAGGCTGGCTGGTTAGCTGAGTTGGTTAGAGCATGGTGTTGGTAACCCCAAGATCAAGACTTTGGATCCCCTTACCAGCCAGCTGACAAAAAAGAAAAAAAGTAAAATAAAAGTTTTAAAAAATAGACAGAGTTCCTGCCCTTAGGAATAGTAATAAATACATACATACATAAATTTTCAAGAAGAATTTTAAAAAGCTCTTTTTAAGTTGAAATTGTAAAATAATTTTTTAAAGACAGTAAGTAAATACATCAGAAAAGTACTAGTGTTAAGAGCTAGGAGGTTGATAGGAAGGCACTTTGAGGGCTGGAGGACTACTTTTGAGAAGGCATTTTTGAAGAATGATACTTTAGTTGAGTTCTGAATGGCAAAAAGGAGCAAGCCCTGCAAAGTTTGGGGAAAGAAGCTTCCCAGGCAGGGGGAGCAGCTACCCCAAAGGAAGTTCTGAGGTGAGAATGAGTGTGGTGTGTTCCAGAAATAGCTGGAGCAGAGCAGGCAAGGAGGAGAGAGGCAGGGAACGGTGTAGGAGAGAAAATGGAAGGACTGTGGGGGAGGGAGTGGACTTCAGATTTTCTTCTAGGTGCAGTGGAAAGCCATTAGGGGAGTTTATGAATGACATGATCTGATTTAGTGTTTTAAGAGCTCTCTTGGCTGTTGGGTGGAGAATGGATGGCAGGGAACCGGAGTGGAGGCAGGAAACCAATGACAAGGCTGTTGCTGTCACCAGCGAGAGTTGATGGTGGCAGTGGAAACTTTTCAACCCAGGTTTGGAAAATGGTTGAAGCCAAACCTAGGTCCCCCCATTTGCTGTTCCTATCAGTCCTCCACTGAGGCTCCTGATTGCCCCAGGAGCAAATTAATGGGTTTGGGGTAGAGACAAATCAGACAGGAAGTCCAGGCTCAAACTAGAGCAGAGCAGCCCTTTGGGAGAAGTTCCAACTGGCTTTACTTTCAGGTATTTGTCTATTGTACCAACTTTTTTTTTTTTTTTGGCAGCTGGCCAGTACAGGGATATGGTACCAAACATTTGTTGAAGCTATATTTTCAGCTACAAGGAGAAGAAACCCCAAAATGAAAACTATACTGAAGTTTTTGTTCTCATGTAAAGCCCAGCACTGATATGGTACCCCTGGCATCAGGGATTCAGGCTCCTTCTATATTAGGTTCCTCAATAGGGTTGTTAACATTGGGCAGGATAATTCTTCCTTGTGTGACACTGTTCATGCTTCTCAGGATGCTAAATATCCATGACTCCCAGCCACCAAACATCAGTAACACTCTCCAGTGATTGTGACAATCAAAATGTCCCCACAGGCTTCCAGGGACATGGAAGTGGTGGGGGGATCATGCCATCTCCAGTTAAAAACCACTGTTATTTTCCTCCACCTTGTGTGGCCTCCATTCCCAAGTTTGCTTCATGATCCAAAATGGTTGCTTGAGCTCCAACTTTTACATCTACATTCCAACCAGTAGGAAGGAGAACAGAGGAAGGAGGTACCTCTTCTCTTTAAGGACATTTCTTGGAAGCTAGTTGCCCACTACACACCCTCCTACATCCCATTTGCCAGAACCCTAGCCACATGGGCATACTTAGCAGCAAAGAAGATGGAAAACTATTGCTGGCAGCATATGCCCAGCTCAAATTCACCAATGCTGTCACTGAGATAGAAAGGAGGCTGTCAGTTACATGAGGGCAGTGTTGTGTCTGTCTTGTTCCAGTTCCTAGAACAGTGCTTGGCGTACAGTAGGCATTTATAATAAGTTTATGTTGAATGAATGCATGAGCGGATATTTTGGGAGAACAGGGATCTACTACATGTTAGGCACTGCACAGAATGGTGACTGGGATCCATAAGGATGCACAGTTTACTGGGGAAGAGGGACACACAGGTGACTGTATCACAGTGACGCACACTCTGGTATTGTATAGCTGTTAAGGGCACTGTCATGGGCTTCAGGCCGACCTAAGACTAAGTGTGGCTCACCACTTCTTAGCTGTGTGACCTTGGGCAAGCAGCTTAACCTCTCTGAGCCTACACCTGCTCATCAGGTAAAATGAGGGTCATACCAATACCTTCTGCCTTACAGGGTTTTTGTGAGGATTACCAAGAGTGCCTAGCACAGTGCCTGGCCTGGAGTTAGTGCTTTATAAATGTTAAATAGTGTTAACTTATTTTTAGAGGTAAGTGCTATGGGTCCTGTGGAAACATGGAAGAGGGGTCTCTAACCTAACTCTGGAGGCTGAGGAATCAAGGAAAGCTTCCTGGCAGAGGGGGCAACCTGAGTTGAGATTTGAAGGACAAATACTTACACAAAGGGAAGAGGGATCCCCACAAAGGGAACAGCATGTGCAAAGGCCAGAGCTTATGAAGAACAAGGCTTATTAAACTGTCCAGTGAGGCTGCAAGATGAAGTTGGGGTTGGAACGGGGGCTGAGAGTGTTTAGAGGTAAGGCTGCAGGGGTCATGAAAGGTCAGGGATAAGAAGGATGGATTTGCCCACTAGGCATGGGGGACCTAATGAAGGTTTTCAGGTAGGGGTGAGAGAAGAGAGGCAGAGCAAAGGAGAGACATTAGAGAGCCAACTGCATCCCATCTATTTGAGAGCAGGCCCACAGAGGTCAAATCAGGTTCTTATGGCCTCATCAGCCAGGGCTGGGTGTTGGGGTAATGGGGGCCCACCATGGGATCGGGGGCAGTGCTGGGAGATAGATGAGGATTGGAGTGGGCTGTGGCATCACCCCCTCCCCTCTCCCTCACCTGCAGCTTCGGGGTGCTGCTCTGGGAGCTGCTGACGGGTGAGGTCCCCTACCGTGAAATCGACGCCTTGGCCGTGGCATATGGTGTGGCTATGAACAAGCTGACGCTGCCCATCCCCTCCACGTGCCCCGAGCCCTTTGCCCACCTACTGGAGGGTGAGCCAGGGCCCCATGAAGAGGGTAGCCTCAGCTTGGTATGGCAGGGGCCCTTGGGCCCAGATCTCTCCTTGTCACACCCATCCATACCAGTGGGCCCAGGAGTAAGCCCCATAATTGTCTCCCTTGTTCTTGTCAGGCCCAGAGATCTTGAGGGCAACCTGTTAGGATTCATTGGCCCTGGGATTCCTCCCTGATACTTGATCCCACCACCAGCCACTCTTTAGGGAGTAGGTCCCTGGGTTTCTCCCCCGACATTTCACTGAGTGAAATATTGCCAGGAACTTAGCTTTGGATTCCTTCCCCTCAGCTCCGCAGAAGCTGTTTGTCCATAGTCCCCAGAAATCCCGCCTTCCTCTGAGTGGGCTGATTCCCCAGAGCATGATTACTGACACCCCTGTCCCACACCACTATCCTTCCCCTTCCCACCCCAGAATGCTGGGACCCAGACCCCCACGGGCGACCAGATTTCAGCAGTATCTTGAAGCAGCTTGAAATCATTGAACAGTCAGCCCTGTTCCAGATGCCACTGGAGTCCTTCCACTCACTGCAGGAAGACTGGAAGCTGGAGATCCAACACATGTTTGATGACCTTCGGACCAAGGAGAAGGTGAAGGCATGGGGCAAGGTGGGAGGGATAGAGCAAGATCTTTGGGTTCTGATGCCTTGGATGGCTCAGAGTCCCTTCCCCTGAACCCCAGCCTTTGGGTTCATGCAGGGTCAAGGGAGCCTTTTTTGCATATTAAGAAAAGACAGCCTCCTGTTGGTGGATTAATAAGAAAAAGGCACCCTGTACTGAAGTACTTACAGGTGATACTGCATGATGTCTGGGATTGGCTTTAAAATACTACAGCAAAAATGAAGAAAGGGTGAGAGGAGAGAAAGAAGGGGATACAAGATTTGCAAAGTATAGATTATCATTGCAATTTGATGATGGGTCCATGGGGGTGCACTGTCCCACAATAATGTGCCCTTGTGCAGGGCACCAACCAGACCCAGCAGCCCCAGGTCCATCTCCAGGGGGCAGAGTGACTGCACCCCTCCCCCCAGCCACTGCGTGTCCTCCCCAGGAGCTCCGGAGCCGTGAGGAGGAGCTGCTGCGGGCAGCGCAGGAGCAGCGCTTCCAGGAGGAGCAGCTGCGGCGGCGGGAACAGGAGCTGGCAGAGCGGGAGATGGACATTGTGGAACGTGAGCTGCATCTGCTCATGTGCCAGCTGAGCCAGGAGAAGCCCAGGGTCCGCAAACGCAAGGGCAACTTCAAGCGCAGCCGTCTGCTGAAGCTGCGGGAAGGCAGCAGCCACATCAGCCTGCCCTCTGGTACCCACCTGTGTCCCCCAGACATCTCCCAAGAGACCGCTGGGAGCATCCTTAACCCAGGGTTTAGCTCTTCCTTTTATTTTTTATTTTTTAACTTTTTTATTGCTAATCTATCACACATAGAAAATGGCCAAAAAAAAGCAAAAAAACAGTACAGCTTAATGAGTTATTCTAATCACCTCCCATGAAAGCAGAAAGAACCCAGGTGCTTTCCACATGCCCCCGCCAGACACAACCTTATGCCACTCCCTAAGAGTAACCCCTGTCTTGACTCTTAGGGCAGTCACTGTTGTACTTTTCCTTATAACTTTATCTCTCAACTCATTTTTAAATATCTTTCAATCTGCCTCTTTTCCCCCTTGCCAATCATTTGTTGAGGAACTTCACCATTTGTCCTGTGGAGTTTCCTGAAGTCTTAATTTTGCTGTTTGCTTCCCCCTGGAATCATTTAACATGTTCCTCTGTCCCCAAATTTCCTAAGAATCGCTATTAGGTTAAACCATGTGAAATTGCTGATGTTCAACCATTTTTGCCCTACAAAAACAAGTTTCACAGGAGCAACCTAGTAGTTGGAACTCAAGGCTTAATAAGATTCAGGTTCAGGTTTGATTTTTTTTTTTTTTTGCAAAGACTGCTTTCCAGATAATGTTGTGTTTGCCTGTCAGGAGAGCACACAATGTCTGGTTGTCTCTCTCTTTGTGATGTTACAAGCCGCAGAGCAGTGCGAAGAGTAGCACCAGCCAGTGAAAATATAATGCAAGCCATGTGTGTAATTTTAAACTTTCTGGTAGCCACATTAAAAAAGCAAAAAGAAACAGGTGACATTAATTTTAATATATTTAGCCCAATATATCCATGCAATCAATACAAAAAATTGTTAATGAGATTTTTTTCACACTAAATATTTGAAATCCACTGCATATTTTTTATTTACAGCAAATCTCAATCTGGTCAGTTAAGTTTTCATCAGAAATATTTTATTTGTATTTAGATTTCATAAAATGTTGGGGTTTTTTAAAGGAATTTATTGAATATTGTACATATTTATGGAGTACAGTTATATTGATGAAATCAGGGTAGTTAGCAAATTCATCATCACTAAAATTTTTCATTTCTTTGTCATGAGAACACTTGAGTTCCTCTCTTCTAGCCATTTGAGAACACACAGTAAATTATTGTTAATTATAGATGCCTAGCACTACTGTATGCCACTAGAACTTATTTTTCCTATCTAGCTGTGATTTCATGTTCATTAATCAACCTCTCACTATCCACCCTCTTCACAAAATTTGGAACTGAAAAAGTAGATTCACATACCCAAGTTGTTACAAACATGCTTAAACTAATTTAATTCTAATAACCAAATTGAGTATCTGTTTTAAATTTAAACTTAATTACAATTAAAGAAATAAAGGTTAAACTCCAGTTCCTTGGTTGCACATCCCACATTTCAAGTGCTCAGTTGCTACAGGTAGCTAATGGCTACTGTATGGGATGCTCAGGGATAGATTCTTAGTCAGTTAGGGCAGAACTTGTTCAACCACAGTTAGACTGCTGCGGCTCACCTCCAGATGTGCTAATTCAGGGAGGGCCCAAGAATTTGCATCTCTAAGAGATTTCCAGCTGACATTGATGCTGCTGGTCTGGGGACCACACTTTTGAGAAAGACTGCATTAAGGAATAAAAAAAGGTGGTGTTCCCAATCTATTATTCCTTCTATACTTCTACAAAGGAAACTTTCCTTGGTTACCCATGGAATCATTTGCTTAGGAAAGTTTCTCTTCATTTTTGCAGGCTTCGAGCATAAGATCACAGTCCAGGCCTCTCCAACCCTGGACAAGCGGAAAGGATCCGATGGGGCCAGCCCCCCTGCAAGCCCCAGCATCATCCCCCGGCTGAGGGCCATTCGCCGTGAGTATCTCTCAAGGCTCTGGCCAGTCAGTCAACAAACATCTCTGAGCACATACCTGGCACCAAGCTGGAGGAGTAGCAGGGAGCAAGACAGGCAAGGCCCCTTCCTTATTGTCATCAGAGAGAAACAGACAGTAAACGTCAGTAAGCAGGGTAATTTCTAGTAGTGATAAGTGCTATAAAGGAACTCAGAAGGGAAAAAAAGAGAAGGTGTGTTAGCCAGAATTCTCCAGAGAAACAGAATCAGTAAGATATATATGGATATATAGAAAGAGATTTATTATGAGGTATTGGTTTACATGATTATGGAGACTCTGAGAAGTCCCACAATCTGCTGTCTGCAAGCTGGAGGCCCAGGAAAGCCAGTGGTGTAGTTCCAGTCTGTGTTCAAAGGCCTGAGAACCAGGAGCGCCAGTGTCCAAGGGCAGGAGAAGATGGATCTCCCAGCTCAGGCAGAGAACAAATTCACCCGTTCTCTGCCTTTTTATTTTATTCAGGCCCTCAATGGATTGGGTGATGCCCACACACATTGGTGAGGCCAATCCTTTTTTTACTCAGTCCACTGATTCAAATGCTAATCTCTTCCAGAAACACCCTCACAGACATACCCAGAAATAATGTTTCACCAGCTGTCTGGCCACCACTTAGCCCACTCAAGTTGACACATAAAGTTAACCATCACTTACCGGCCAGCTGCCAAAAAATAGTAATCATCATCATCACAGAATGGTTGCTATTTTATATCTGGAAGTCCTGTCTGAGGACGTGAGGTTTGAGCAGGGACCTTCATGGTAAGGAGTGAGACATGCTGAGATCTGAGAGAAAAGTGCTCTTGGCAGAGGGAATAGCACAGGCACAGCCTGGAGGCAGGAACAAGCATGGCACATTTATCAGCCCAGAAAGCCAGCTTTGCTGGACTAGAGTGAATGGAAGGGAGAGCGTAGGTGTTGTGGTCAAGGGGCCCCAGGGCCAGATCTTGCAAGACTTGAGAGCCAGAGTAAAGACTCTAGATTTGACTTTAAACCCCTGGAGGGCTGTGAGCAAGGAGGCAATGTGATCAAATTGACCTTCTCCCTCTAGCTGCTGTGAAGAAATAAAGGTGGAAAAGTCAGTGAGATGATGGGGGCTGGACCAGGGTGGTGGACTTGGAAGGGAGAGATGGCCACACCTGGGGCTGCATGGCAGAGGTGCGGTCGTCAGAGTTCATTGATGGGTTGATGGGTGCAAGGCTGACTCCCGAATCTGTTCCACCCCATCGTTCACCCCAGCCTTAGCCCCACCCATAGCCCCCATACCCACCTCTGTTTGGGTACCTGCTTTGTTCCAGACCCAGGAGGTCAATCTAGCAGGGGATGCAGAGACAAATAACCACACAACGGTAGCAAGTACTAGTACCAGGTATGTTCAAAGTGCAGTAGGAACAGAAGAGAGAGCTACTGACTCTCCAGGGAACTAACTGCTCAGAACTGGAGGCTTGAGGGGCCAGCAGTCAACCAGAGTGAATGCCTGGAGGGTTGGGTGGTGGCAGATGAGGCTGAGGAAGTGGCCATGGAATACCTTATGAAGGGCCTCGAATGCCAGGCTTAGGAGCTGGGACCTCATCCTGACAGCAGTAGGGAGCTATGGAAGAATTTATAGCAGGGAAGTGTCATGACTGTACTGAGAAAATCCCTTGAACTCCCAGGTAGATCTGAGGTAGGGAGATTGGGGCTGGGAGACTCTCCAAGACCCAGTAACCAAGTGGCTTCTTTCAACCCAGTGACTCCTGTGGACTGTGGTGGTGGTGGCAGCAGCAGTGGCAGCAGCAGTGGTGGCAGTGGGACATGGGGCCGCAGTGGGCCCCCAAAGAAGGAAGAACTGGTTGGGGGCAAGAAGAAGGGCCGGACATGGGGGCCCAGCTCCACACTGCAAAAGGAGCGGGCCGGAGGAGAGGAGAGGTACTGGAGGAGCTGGTTCCCAGCTGCACCCTGTGCCCCAACCCCAGGCCCAAGGCAGCCATAGGGCTGACCCCCGCCCTCATCTCTCGGTGCCCTCTGCAGGCTGAAGGCCCTGGGGGAAGGAAGCAAACAGTGGTCATCCAGCGCCCCCAACCTGGGCAAATCCCCCAAACACACACCCATCGCCCCTGCCTTTGCCAGCCTCAATGAGATGGGTAAGAGGGTCAAGGTGCTCCTAAAAGGGAGGAGGAGGGGACATTTCCTGACCAAAAGGGAGCAGAACCCAGAACAAGGAGTAAAGCCATTCCCCAGGGCTGGGGGCAGGGGACAGGATTTCACCGGGCCAGTGATCAGGAGGCATTCCTGAAAAGGGGGATAGCTGGTCCCTGGGATGTGGGGTCATTTCCAGTATCAAGGAGCACCCTTCCCTGAGGCTTCTGGGGGAGAAAGAATCATGAGCGATGCTTAGTGGGACTTGATGGTCTTGCTGTTTGAGGAGTCGTTGGAGGTAGTCTCCGGGGGCCATGGGGCTAGGGGCCTGCCCGGCAGTGGAGTGACACCCCTCTCTGGTTGCAGAGGAGTTCGCGGAGGCGGACGGCGGCAGCAGCGTGTCCCCTTCCCCCTACACTCCCCCCTCCTACCTCACGGTGCCACTGCCCGCTGAGCCCTCCCCAGGGGCGCGGCAGGCTCGCTGGGAGCCGGCGCCGGCCTCACCCGCCTTCCGGCCCGGGCACGGCGCGCGGCGGCGCTGCGACCTCGCGCTGCTGGGCTGCGCCACGCTGCTGGGCGCCGTGGGCCTGGGCGCCGACGTGGCCGAGGCGCGCGCGACCGACGGCGAGGAGCAGCGGCGCTGGCTGGACGGCCTCTTCCCCCGCGCCGGCCGCTTCCCGCGGGGCCTCAGCCCGCCTGGGCGCCCCCTGGGCCGCCGCGACGACGCAGCCCTCGGCCCGGGCCTGGCGTCCTCGGCCACCCTCGTGTCGCTGTCGTCGGTGTCCGACTGCAACTCCACGCGTTCGCTGCTGCGCTCCGACAGCGACGAGGCCGCGCCGGCCGCGCCCTCCCCGCCGCCTTCCCCACCCGCGCCGTCCCCATCGCCGTCGCCGTCGCCCAGCACCAACCCTCTGGTGGACCTGGAGCTGGAGAGCTTCAAGAAGGACCCCCGCCAGTCGCTCACGCCCACGCATGTCACGGCTGCGCGCGCTGTGAGCCGTGGGCACCGGCGGACGCCGTCAGACGGGGCACTGGGGCAGCTGGGGCCACCCGAGCCCGCAGGCCACGGCCCTGGTGAGTGAGGCCCCCACACCCAGCTCACAGAAGACGGCCCTTCCCCGTACCCCTTGTCACGGTCCTGCTTAGCATGGGGGGAGGGAGGGTCCGCTTCCCAGGCCCTTCACTCCTGGAGGCATCATTGTGGGTGACTGAGACACAGGATGAAGCAGGAGTGGCAAACTCTGAAGCCTTCAGGGCCAGGCAGGTGACTTTAACAAGAGCAGCAATGACTATAGCTAACTCTTAACACAGGACCGGTGCTAGGCACTGTTCTCTACACGTTTAGTAACAACCACAAAGATGCTCATCGTGGGTAGGAGTTATTCAGTACCCACTATCAAGCACCATGCTACTTGTTTAACCCTTGTTATTTTATTTCCTCCTCACCTAAGTAGTGAGGTGCTATTTTTATCCCCATTCAGAGATAATGCCATGCCTAAGGTCTCCGGGTAGATCTGTCTGCATGAGCCCAGCCCGAAGGAGGAAAGTCAGGAGAGAAAAGGGCTTTGGCTAGAGGGGCTACTAAGAACCTGGCTCCAAAAAGGCTAAGGGATATGCTTGCCCACATGAATGAACAATTGTAAGTGGTCAGGACCTAGGTCAAGGTCCAAGCATTGCTGGGCTGCAGATGGCTATAGCCTTGCTGGGCTGCAGATGGCTATAGCCTTGCTGGAAAGTGGGCCTGGCAAGATCCATGGATTTTTCAAGGGTAGTTAGAAATTCCACTTTTTGGTGTAAAAGCTGGCTTTTAAACATCACCCCTGCCCCACCCCACTCATTCGTCTGCTCCTCTCTTACCAGGCCCTCGAGACCACCTGGACTTCCCCTGTCTGCCTGACCCCCAGGCCCTGTTCCCACCCCGCCGCCGGCCCCCTGAGTTCCCAGGCCGCCCCACCACCCTGACCTTTGCCCCAAGACCCCGGCCAGCTGCCAGCCGCCCCCGCCTGGACCCCTGGAAACTGGTCTCCTTTGGCCGGACGCTAAGCATCTCACCTCCCAGCAGGCCAGACACTCTGGAGAGCCCTGGGTCGGCCAGCATGCAGCCAACACTGCTCGACATTGACATGGAGGGGCAGAGCCAAGACAACACAGTGCCCCTGTGCGGGGCCCACGGCACCCACTGAGGCCTGCCTACACCACCCGCCTGGGCAGCCATGAATGTAGCGCCCCAGGCCCCACCCCAGCCCGCCATGCCACAAGGTGGGGAGGCCCTGGGCAGGATACTCACTCTATTTATTGGGGGAGGGGGGAGGGAGGGACACTTAACTTATTCGTTTGTACCCAAGGGTGTGGAGCCCTGTGCCCACCCTGCAGTGGAGGGGGGAGGGACGGTGGGCAGGGATACTCAGGGACAGGGCATCATGGGAGATTTGGCACAAAATGCAGCATTAAAGGTAACCCCTGCCCCCTACTGCACTTGGCTTTGTGTCTTTCCCCCGCCCACGCCCTGATAATGGGTCATCCCTAGTGGAACACTCCCCCACCCCACACTCCCTCCCAGGGCCTCTCTGGGTTTCTAAGGTCCAAGGGATGCGGCCCAGGCCCATGTCCCCTCCCCGGTTCCCACAAGAACACCACACAAAGAGGCTATGGTCACCAGTGACAAGTGTTTTACCAGCGAACACATGAGGCAGGGGTGGGGGGTGGGGGTTACATGGTGAGGTCAGATGGAGCGGGAGTAGAGACAGTCCCCCTGGGTGGGCCTCAGCCAGTCACATCCCGAGCCTGGGCCCTGGCCCCACTGTCTTCCCGCTGGAGGCTGCAACGGTTCATCTTCAGCTGAGTCAGCTGGATGTAGCGGAGGACATTGGTGTCTGCAGGGGAGGTGGGCAGAGCGTTATCTGGGTGTCCTGGGGCAGTAGGTGACACCTGCACTGCCTCAGGTCACGCCCATTGTGCCCAGTCTCCACTGGCTCCGCCACCCAGCCCCAGTCACAATGCCCAGAAAGGAGACAATTCACACTCCGTGTATCACATCTGCTGCACCCTCTGCCAGGACTGCCTCTTCACAGAGGCTCCTGTGCACTTCTGCTTCTCCTCCAATGACGTCTGCAAGAAGTCTGTTCTCTCCAAACCCCTTGACAGGAAAACTGATCTTGCCTCTTTGCGCCCACAACTCTGCATCATGCACCTGTTGTGATCCCTCTTCCCTCCTTTTGACTCTTAATATAAAGCTGAATGTTGCGTCTGTTGCCCTGTGCACGTGCGCCCCACCCCCACCCGCCATGGTCTCCCAAAGGGCAAGGAACAAGCCTCCAGCTCTGCCAACCCTCCCCCACACACACCCCACTTTCCTGGTGTTGCCCACCTCGCGTGGAGGAGTGGATTGAAGAAGTGACTTGAATAGGTGAGGGTGCGAATGGGTTAGTGAGAGCGGAGGGATGAGTGTGGGTGGGGGGAGATGGAGATGGCGATGAGTGAGTGGACAGGGAAGCAGCTGAGGAGATGAATGGGAGGTATCGGGATGGGTCAATGACTGAATAGATGAGAAGTGGTTGGGTAAACGTCAGATGAATGGTGAGTGAGTGGAAGAGTGGGTGCGTAAGGAGTAGGTGGACGGAGAGACGAACGTCCGGTCGGTGGCGCAGCGCTACCTTGAGGCAGTTGTGCTGGGCGAGGGCTCTGCTTCTCCGCCCCGATCCTCCTGCCCTTATTCCCTGCACGCCAGCACCTTTCCCTGCCCTGGGCCCAGCTCTCGCCTTTGCCGCGCCTTGCCCCTCACCTGTGGGCTCCCGGCTGCGGGCCTCCTGCAGGTAGCGCAGCGCGCGTGCATAGTCACCCAGGTGGTAGAAGGCAATGCCGGCGCGGTAGGTTGCCTTGAAGTTGCCCTGCTGCTTCTCCAGCACCTTTAGACAGTACTCGCGCACGCGCTCATAGTTCACCAGTTCCGACTGCAGCAGGCAAGCTGCGGGGGCACCGGAACCGGTACTTTCAGTGCCTGGCGGCACCCCAGCACCCACCTGACCTCGAGTGCCTGGCCTCCGGCACAGGGAACCCGACCTAAGGGGTTGCTCAGGCCACCAGGGGACGCTTTTTGTTAGCTTATTAGAATAGACTCAATCTGCGCCGCCGCTAGAGGGCGCCAAAGACACAGACAAGGTGATTAGAAGGGAGATTTCCGTAGGCAAGAGTGTGAAGGGCAATAGCAGAGACGAGGGTCGGGGAATGGCTCCTCCAGGGTAGGCCTTTCTCACCTTGGGTTCGTGTATGGTAAGAGGAAAGAATTACTCGGGGGAAGCAAGACCCTGAAGACCCATCCCAAAGCCCATTTCCTGCATCCCAGATCCCTCCGTGCCGAGAACCCTGCGATCCCCCATCCCAGATCCCTTTCCTTGATCAAGTTCTGAGGTTTCCTTCAACATCCCACAGCCCTGGACCCTTCAGTCTCCAGCCCCCTCCCACCAAGTCCCCCAAGGCCTCCTAATTGCCCCTCACTCCGCACCTCTCTCACACCCGCCCCCCTGCGCCCTCCGACGGCCCGTACCCGTGAGAGAGTCGTAACACTCCACCTCGGTGTTCTCCACCAGGCGCCGCTGCTCCTCGCTCAGGCGGGCCGGGCCGGGACTCGTGGCGGGCCCGGGGGCGGGGGCGGGCGGGCCGCCAGGGCGGGCTCCCTGCGCCGCCTTCAGCTGCAGCAGCGCCCGATGATACTTGCCGATGGCTTCCCGGAACTTCTTCTCTCGGTAGCAGCGCTGACCTTCCGCCTTGAACGCCACGGCAGCCCGCAGGCTGCTGTCCAGCGCCGCGCCCAAGCCCCCCGACGGCTCTGGGGCAGGACCGGGACGAGCCGAGCCATGGCGGGGTCCCGGGCCAGGAGCCGGCGGGGAGAGGGCGGGAGGCGGGCGTGGCGGAGGCTCCGGGGCAGCGCTGAGCATCAGCACCGGGGACAGCGCGCCGCGCTGCATTGTGGGAAACTCCTGCGGCCGCCGCGGCAGCTGCCGCATCGCCCCCCGCGGGGCCGGTCCCCACCCTTTCTCCGCCCCCACACCTCCGGCAGCCGACTCCGGCTGCCCCCTATGGGTCTAGAGAAACCCCTCAAGACCTCCCCAGGCTCACCTTCAAATCAGCCCAAGTCCTAGTTCTCCAGCCGGATGCCCCCCTGTACCCACTCCCCCTACCCTCCCCACCCTCTTGCCTGCTCTCCTCCCCCATGCCCAAAGCTCCTGAAGAATTCTAGAAGGAAAGGATGAGCCTGGGGGAAAGAGCTGAAACCAATCAAACTCGTGAAAAGCTGGTTTTCAGCCCACTGGCCATTTGGCTTATTGGATAGGATATGAACTCAAGCTGCCCCAACTCAAATCCTTTCTTGTTTTCTCACTAGTTGTATGATTTGGACAGCTCACCTCAATTATCTGGAACTCCGTATCCTCATCAGGAACATGGGACTACAATACCAACTGTGGAATTCATTTGTTTATTTATGCAAGAAATATTCACGAATATCTTTTCTGTGCCTGGCTCTGTGTTGCGTAACGCTGGGACACAGCAGAGGCCGAGAGAACTTCACAACCCAACCTCACCGGGCCCCCGGCCCACGGGGAGACAGACCGGTGGGCAGTGACATCCAGAGTGGGCTAGACTGGGAGGCACAGGCACAGGAGTCAGGGCTGGGATCGGGGAGACAGAGGCCGAGGGGTCAGGGCCAGGATGGGGAGGCACAGCAGGCTGTAGAGGTCCAGTGGAGGCACCTGCCCGAGGCTGAGGGGGTGGGTGGAGGCTTCCTGGGGTGGGGGGTAACTCTATGAACAAGAGAGACCTGCTTCTTGCTCTCATCCAGCTCCCTGTCTAGGTGAGAAATCCAGTGAGACAAGTCCCCAGTCAGTGACATCCCAGAGTAAGCAGCACAATAATAAGAGTCTTCAGGAACGTAAACATGTTGGAGACTTTCAAGGGAAAAACTGAGGGTGAATGAGGTGATTTGAGTTTCAGTCCTCCTTACCCACCTACTGAACTGTGGGACGTTGGCCAATTTCCTTGATCTTCCTCCACTTTGACTTTCTTCTGTGCAACATGATGATAACAAGTAAGTTTACCTCAGAGTGGTTGTAGGGGCTGAATCATATTATGCAGGTAAAGCACTTAGCATAGGGCCTCATACAGGATGGATGATTAACAACCGGCATTTCCTATCATCCATTAGACTCGGAGTTATGAGATCATAAGTGCCTGGTTCTGGAGCAGTATACATACATAGTTGTTGGATGAATGAATGAGTGAATACCTTATGTTTTACCACTCCTTCCCCCTCCCCCAGCCTGAGTTTAGCCCCAAGAACCAAGCCTGCAGCTCCGCTCTCCCTGCCCCCACCCCTGCCACAATCCTCCCGCTGGAGATTCCATGGTAGATCCCACCCAACAGGCCAAAACCTGACCTCAGCATCTCTCATCCCAATAGCAGCATTTGCCTCTATCTCTTGTACTTTGCTATGAAATGTTTTAGCTGAGTGAGTCTGTCCCCCATCCCGTTTTTCTTCTCTGCACCTCCAAAACCAGGCTTAGTTAGGAATCTAATGCTCCTCAGTTTTAATTCCAGAGCAGTACACTCAACTTCCTGCACCTCAAGTGTGTGTTTGGTTTGGTTTGGGTTTTTGTTTGTTTGTTTAAAAAAAGATGACCGGTGAGGGGATCTTAACCCTTGACTTGGTGTCAGCACCACGCTCTCCCAAGTGAGCCACGGGCCGGCTCTTGGTTTGGTTTTTAATTAAAAACATGGAGATCCATTGATTTATAATAAATGTTTTCTGACCTAGTAAATGACTAGGTATGGGGCATAGTAGCAAATAGGGACAACTGTACCTAACTCACAGTCCCGCTAGGATGCAATGATAACACTTTTACAACAACTCACAGGTGTTATGCATCGCCCTAAAGATTCGTGTGTATATTAGCTCGTCCTCACCACACCACTGTGAGGTCGGTGCTATGATTACCCCCGTTGACACTGCGACATTTCAGAAGTAAATCAGTTCTCATTGAACTTTTACTGTCAAGGACTCTTACTATCACAAACTGATGTTCTTCACAGGCCGACATATGTGATGTGTTGGACTTGTATGACCACTTAAAAATACTGAATTAGTTGACAACGTATAAACGCAGAGATATTTATAACATTGCTGGTTTTCAGCTTCTCTTGAATAAGATCTGAAAACCTGGCGACATCGAGGTAGGATTTCGCATGACTGGGGTGGCCATTCTCAGTTGCCCACAGTCCCCATCCCTCGAAATTTCTTCCCAGTCCTGAAGGGAGCCCAGTTTTATCCCGAGTGGCGCTTGGGGAAGTCCGACAGCGCCCCCTCGCGGACGAGTTGAGAATTTGCGTCTCGTCTTCAGCAACATTGAGAGTTAGTGAGAACATCCAATCAGAGGGATGAGAGGCCTAGGAAGCGACCAATCAAAAGTGAGAGGGAAGCGGGAATTTGACCAATGAGGGTAAAGAGCGCTCAAAATAAAAGAAATTTTATTGAAGTGGGAGACAGACACACACCGAGAGGTGTTTTTCTTTTTTTTTTCCACTGGGTCACGGTGCTCAGGGAGGCCCAGGCTGGGGACGGCGGAGCAGGCGCGCGGAGGCCAGGCTGGTGCCCTGGCGCTGGGGTCGCGCGTACTTGAGGAAGACGGCGGCTCGGCCCGGTGCAGGGCCTCGGAGCGCGGCTCGGGACATGCACGGTTCGAGAGGGCCCAGCTCCGCGGGGCTGCAGCAAGCAGACAGAGAAACTGAGGCAGAAGAAGGGTTGATGGAAAAGATGACCTATCCTAGGAGCTGGAGGCTTGAGGCGGAGTAAACACATCCACGTGGGTCCCTGGGGGCGGCTCGGGGGCTCTCTTGAGGTCAGACACGTGTCCCACCTCAGCTGGAGTAGGGGACAGCGAGGAGGGGCAGACACCCAATTCTCCCCACAGGTCACGGCTAGGGGGAAGCCACAACCGGCGAGGAGGGAAGGAGTGTGACTGAGAGTGGACAGACATCCACTCTTCCCTGGGAGCACAGGCTGGCAGAAAAGATGATTTACGCTGCCACCCAGCGGCATGATGAACGGGGTTAATGGTCCTAGCAGGTAAAGGGACACCCATCTGCGACCAGATACGGAGCTGGAGGACTCGAGGCCTGGCAGACCCTTCACTCTCAACACTGGAACACAGAGCAACTTCCGAGCCCGGCGGAACTATCTTCCACGCAGGGGTAAGGTTAAGTGTCTCCAAATCTGGACAAACACCCCATTCTCATATACCCCCAGAGAAAAGCAAATGGGAACCTAAAAAAATGCGAACCCGAAAAAGTCAAGTCTAAGTGCTCCCCCCGTAATAACTACCTCTCATTCTCTGAGGCACTAAAAACGGTGATCTGGAAGGGAGGTCACTGAAGCCGCGGAGACCTTATCACAGGCCCTCGGCCAAGGCCATACCTGTAAAGCGCCGGCTCAGGCCTCGAGCCCGCACCGTTGAGCACGCGATGAGCCAGGCTCAGAGCTGCAGCTGCGCGACGACCCGGCTCCCATCCCGCGGCCTCTGCCTCTAGCAAAGACAGCTCCAGGAAGTAGGTGGCAAGTAGCATCACCTGCCAGGGAGGCGGGCTGAACGTCAAACCACGCCCCTGCCCGCGCCCTGACCACGCCCCTGGCCACGCCCACGCGCACCTGGGGGCTGCTCCCCGCCAGCGCAGCAAGCAGCCCGAGGCACAGCAGCGGGCCCGGGTGGTGCAGCCGGAAATCCAAGCGGCTCAGGATGCGGCGCTCGGCGCGCAGCAGTTCGGCCGGTGAGAAGGAGCCGGCGCTCAGGAGGCAGAGGGAGGTGGGCTGTGGAATGGCGGGGAGCGGGTGGGGGAGAATGGGGGGAGCCTCGAACTTCGGCTCTTTACTCCCTGCCTTGGAGTGCCTGGGATCGGTTCAGTCCAAGTTCCGGACCTCAGTTTCCTAGTCTGTAAAATGGGGCCATTTACTTGTGTCTGAAAGATGTGGAGAACACCGGCTTCAGAGTCGGAAAGACCGGGATCCAAGTTCAAACCTCACCATTACCCACTGTGTGACATGGAAAATCTCTCTGCCTCAGTTTGCTCTTCTGTAAGCCGAGATACCACTCCCTACTTCACCAGGCGGTTCTGATAGGCACCGAGTTCATGCACGTTAACTATACTACTTAAGATGGACTATAATTACTGTAACTATTCCAGGATGACTCCAAGTCCCAACCGTTCGACTTTGGGCAAATGTCTTTCTCCGGGCCTCAGTCTCCTCCTCTGTTAGAGGGGCACATTGGCAGCCCCTACCTCATACAGATATGTTAGCTTCCAAGAGTACAGAAAGCGTTAGGCACACAGTAGGCATTTGATCAGTGACTGCGGCAAAGACTCCCACCCCACCCCGGCAGTACCTCGGGAAGCACGCACTCTTCCATTTTGCACGCCACGAACAAGCAGGCCACGCCCAGCAGCTGAAGGCGGTGTAGACGCACTCGGTCCGCGCGCAGGTAGGAATCGAGCAGGTGTACAGCCAGGTAAAGCGTGTCTGCCGCCAAACCCAGGTACTCCTGCGGAGAGGCATGGGTGATCACTGAGGTCCCAGGCGGCGATGCGTCCCGGGCCCAGCCCCGCACCCTCCCCGGTACGTACATGCACTTGGACCAGCCAGTCCACCACTAGAGCGCGCATCTCTGGGGTCACGGTGCGGGGCAGGGCCCTCGGGGGCAGCGCGCGGCACACCTGGAGAGGAACGGCCTCGTTCTCCACACCTGTGCCTCAGTTTCTCTCCTGAGCCCCCGCCCTGGTTGCAGCAATCACCTCCTGCCAGTTGGATGTCTCACGCGAGTGCCACACCCAAACTGGCCTCCTAATGTGCTTCTCTTTTGTGTCCCCATCTAGGACCCTAGACTTTGTTCTAGACACCTCTCTACCCACCTGTGTAGTCTGCAGCCCCCATAGCCACTCGGCCCCCTGGGCATCTCACCCTGGGTTCCCAGACTCCACTCTTGACCACCAATCCTAAACCCATTCCCCTCAGAGCATCTAGAAGGGTCCTTCTAGGCTGGCCGGATGCTCAATTGGTCAGAGTGTGGGTGCTGATAACACCAAGGTCACAGATTTGGATCCCTGTACTGGCCAGCCACACACACACACAAAAATAAAACATAAAAGAAGGGTTTTTCCAAAGACAGATCTGACAAAGGAACTCCCCCACTTAGAAGTCTTCTGTGGCTCCCAGTACTCTTAGGAGAAAATCCTAATGACTCTCAGGCCCTGCCCCTTCTCCATCACCTCTTCCCTGTTTCCCCTCACGACCCACACTGCAGCCACACCAGCCTTCTTTTTGGCTTCTAGACTATGCCAACCCTCATTCCTGCCCCAGGGCCTTTGTACTTACTGCTCCCAAGGTCCTTCTCCCAATCCTTGCATTACCTTCTCCGTCACTCAAGTCCCAGCTAAAATTTCTCTTTATGCTTTCTATATGCTCTTCCCTCCCCTGCATCGCTCTCTATCTCATCACTTTATTTTCAAAGTATTTTCATATTGAAGACATCCAGGGTTTCCCTGCGTGTTTCGTGTGTTTGCCCCGCTAGGCTGCCAGCATCACGAGGGCAGGACTTCTGTCTCTCAGTTCCTAACAGAGACCCTGGCCAAAGAGAGGCGCTCACGAGATGCTGGTTAGATATATTCAACCCTTTATTTCTTCCGGCAGTACCTATCTCATACAGATGTCTGAGGACCCCCAGGGGTCTGTTTTGGTCTTTGTGGCCCTTCTTTAATTACTGAATCTATTTGCTTGTCTGTCTCCCCAGAATGAGGACAGGCTGTGTTGATCATCACAGCATCTCCAGTGCCTAGAAAAGGCTCAAAAACATTTGTTAATAAATCGCTAAATATATGTTAAACAAATAAATGTGGGGACAAGTACGAGGGACTATGAAACACCAAAGTGGGGACTGCAAACGGCCTTTGGAGGGTGGGAACAGGCATTCCGAGCGGGTAACTGTGAGAGGGGAAAAAAATCCTAGAAGCTGGGGGGAGGGGCGCTGGACCGTCAGAAGAGACGAGGCCGGCGAGATGGAGTTCGGAAACGCTTGCTGAACGGGTGCTGGGCAAGTGGGCCGGCTCTGGCCTCATCTAACCCGAACCCCTCGGCCGCCCTCCAGAGGTGGGGGCGGCGCCAGCGTGGTCTGCGGCCCGCGGGCCCGCTCACCAAGACTTCCGCGAAGATGTCCCCGGCGTACTCGCGTTCTCCCTCCAGCCCCAGCGCGCTCAGCGCCTCCTCCAGCCCCGGCGGTGCGCACGGCCCCAGGGGCCTTTCCGGGCGTCCTGGGGAGACACTCGTGCCCGCGGGGACGCTGTTGGGGACGGCGGCGCTCGGAGGCTCTGCATTGAGGGAGGCAGCGGGACTCTGCAAGGGAGAGGGGCTGGGGGTCAGCGTCTGGGGAGAGACCAGGGCCGGGAGGAGGGCCCCTGCCTCTCACCAGCATCCTGCAGACTGGCGTCGCGGACGAAGCCAAGCGCCTACAATCTCCAGCTGGAAAGGGGAACCAGTGGCGGGCGCTTTAAAAGCGCCTGGGCGCATGCGTACCGAGTTCGCCACCCGGAGCAGGTGCGTATACAAAGGTGAATGCTACTCACGCTGCCTCTGCCCCCTCCAAACCCTCTAAGGCCAGGCAGCTGGACTCAGATCCTCGTCCTGCTGCTCAAAGGAGCCCCTCTGAGCCTCACTTTCCTCAACCATAAAGTAGGGATTATTTTAAAATTTAGCCGACAGGGTTGTCCTGAGGATTTTATAAGATTGTGTGTTAAGTGTCCAGCACAGGGCTTGATACAGTAAAAGCTCAAGACATGGGCGCTATAGATGATTTAACAAATATTTAAGGCAGGCCCCTGTCCTGTGCACTAAGCATTCAGGGGTGAACAGATCACCTGTGGTTCTTGGCTTTACCAAGCCCACGGTCTAGCGCTGAGATTATGATAGGGACAAGCCACCAGCAATCGGTCTGGACTAGTGCAGCGGCCTCCTGGCTGCTCTCCCTGTTCCCATCTCCTACAGCTCATTCCCCACATGCAAGCAAAGGGATCCTGTGCACGCCTATGTCAGATCACACCCTGACTCTAGTCAGAACTCCATCATGGCCCCCATCTCCCTCAAGCTGAAGGCCCATGATGCCCTGTGTTATCTGCCCCCACCACACATACACACACACACACCCCTCTGAACTCATCTACCCCATTGCACTCAGTCCTCTTCTGGCCTCCTGACTCTTCCTCACCCACACCAAGCACGCTCCTACCTCAGGGCCTTTGCACTGGCTAGTCCCTCTGCCTGAAATGCTCTTCCCTCAGAGACCATGCTACCCTCCCAAACCTCCTTTGTTTACTCAGATATTACCTTCTCCATGAAAAGTGCCATCCTAACCATTTCCTGTCTCCATTCTCCCCACTTATTCTCTCCTTAGCACTTACTACCTTCTAATCAACCATATACTGTCTTGTTTACTGTCTCCCTCCTAACGTGAGTGCGAGGGCAGGGCTTTTTGCCTGCTGTTTTTTTGTTTTGTTTTTTCTACTGTTGTATACCCAGTGCCTAGGACAGAACCTGGCACATAACTGAGTACATATTGGTGCTCAATAAATATTTGTTGAATGAATGAGTGAAAAGACTGGATGTAATTTAGAGATAGTGGTCCAGGAGGGCCTCTCCGATGAAGTGACATTGGAACTCAAACCTGAAAAAGGAGAAAGCCAGGAATGCAGAGAGGGGAGAATATTCTAAGTGAAGAGAACAGCATAAGCAAAGGCACAGAGGCAGGAAAGAGCTTACTATTTGCAAGTATTGAGACGTCAGTGAGGCTGGAAAAGTGAGCAAGGGAAAGAGTGTGAGATGTTGGACCAATGGCTTCCTGTCATACCAAAAGCCAAACTCCTCACCCTGGCCAAAGTTCCCTTTGGCCCATTGTTAACTCACTAACCTCATCTCCTTCCATTCTCCCCCTCCCTCACTTCACTTTGAGAAACCTTGGCCTCCTTATGTTCCCCAGATATATGAGACACCTGCCTGCCTCAGGGCCTTTACACTTGCTGTTCCTATTGCCTACAACACGCCTCCCCCAGAGATCCACCTGGCTCACTCTTCATTTAGGTTTCTGCTCAAATGTTACTTGAGGCCTTCCTTGGCCCCCTATCTAAAGTAGCCACCCAGTCACCACCAGATTGATCTTTTAATTCTCTGCACCTCACATATTTGATAAATTATGTCGTCTTCTAAGAGTAGGGCTGTGTTTGGCCCATCTTGTCTGTGGCTGTGACTTCAGCACCCATAACAGTACCTGGCTCATAGTAGGGGGCTCAGTATCTTTGTTAAATGAATGAAAGCAGGGTTATTTGGGTCTGTACTCCTAGACAGATCGGGGCACTACTCTATCCCAGGGAAGGTCTGATCTGACTCTTCCTTGAATCCCATGGCTGGTTGAGCAGACATCAAGTGTTTACCAAATGACTGAGTGAAGGGCTTGGCACTGCTCTTAAGCTGCCCTGAAGGACAAAGGAGAGAAGAGCCCAGCCTTGGAGAAGACCCACCAGCACCTCCTTCCACCAATCCCTCCCTGCCTGTTTCCTTCTCTGGAAAGGCAAGACGGAGGAGGTGGCCCCTGCCTTGGGGACCAGTAGACATCACAGGGATTTGAGGAGGAACAGTCTCATAAGACCCATGTGGAATCTGCTTCAACATGTAAATCACAGGAAAGCCCTATGAAGCTTATAGGTTTGTGGGAGTTCATTATACTGTCTGCTTTTATGAGGGTTGGAACATTGCCATAGGAAAAAAGTTTTACTTTTCAAGATGTGACATGAGCCTAACTGTATTTCAGATACATAATATAACCACATGGGGTGAAGGGGGGTAGGGAAGGGCTAATCAAAGTCATTTTGGGGCACAGTATTTTGACTGTACACCCTCAACTAAAGGCAAAGGGAACATACTGAATTCTGGTAAGAAGCCTTCGTTTTCAGGGTAGTGTGGGTTAGCAACACTTGAGCTATATTCTAGAATAGAGCAAATATATTGTGGGCAAGGGGAGTCAGGTTTTGCACTCAGAATGTATGTACGAATATGGATAGGAAAGTTAGAATGAACCTCTTAGTGTTGCAATGGAATCAGCGATAAAATTGTGTGACCCCATGGTTGTTACTATATAGAAATAAGCATTGTGTGTGCATGCATACATCTCCTAGTTTAGTCCACAGAGAGGGCCTGAGAGCAGTGACCCTCCCAAAAGTGATGAGCTCACCTAGAGTCCAGATCTTGGCTTCTTCATTGAAAGGAACCAGTGCTACTTAGAGAAATGACTGATTCCAGGGTAAGTCACACAACAGAGGGTATGAGATCAGGAACAACTCTGTGTGGCAGAAAGTAAGGAAGTGTTCTAATGACAGAGCAGGTCAAACAGCTACAGAAGCCACTAGCCAAATCTAGAACAATTTGACCATCAAGATAATGATAATAATGGATCACAAATCACTGAATAAAATTAGAATACAAGCTCACACTGATATAACAAGGGTGGGTGGTGGGGAGGAAAAGCTCTTCTTACCTTTGAAATGCGAACTAATAAAATGTAGAAGGAACGATGGAAAGTCTATTTGGCAACCACCATAGCATTAAATGTTTCAGGAAAGAAACATCAACACCAATGTTAAAACTAGTAGTGAACATTTGATGAGAATCTAGATATTTGCAGTCTCAAAGTATCTCTACACAAGATGCTTGCTAACTACAGAGGGAAAGTAGTAACTTTACAGTGGAGAAACTTGACAGACTGCATCTTAACCAAGGGATCAAAGTCATTACCAGTCACAGGACAAATCATCCTCATGTGCCTCCTGATAGGATGCCCTGAAAAGGGGACATTACTTCTTGGAATTCCTGCCCAAAACAGCTTGCCTGCTGTTTCCACGAGGAAACATCAGGCAACAAACCCTGTGGGACATTCTACAAAATAACTTTCCTGTGAGTTTCAAACTGACAACTGAATGCAACATGTGAGCTTGGACTGGGTCATTAGCCAGGATTTCTTTTTTTTCCCTATACAAGGACATTGAGCGTGACCATTAGTAAAATTTGATTAAACTCTGTAGAGAAAAGCATTGTTTCAAGCATTGTTTTAATGTTAACTTCCTGACCTTGACTGTTAGAATGCAGTTCGTAAAAGAATATTTTTGTTTTAGGACAGATATGTAAACATGAAGTGGGGGAGAGAAGAGAGGGAGGAAATAAAATAACTGTAGTAAAATGCTATCTAGCTTTTTTATATAAAATTTTTATTTTCAAGATTTACAGAAAGTTGCAAAGATATTAGTGTTCCCATCTATCCCACACCCAGTTTCTCCTACTATTAACATCATAAAGTAGTGTGGTACATTTATCACAATCAGTGAACCAATACTGATTATTAACTGAAATTCATGCTTTATTCAGACTTCCTGATTTTTCCCGATATCCTTTCCCCGTTTCAGGAGACCACATTACATTCAGTCATCATGTCTCCTTAGGCTTCTCTCAGCTATGCTGCTTTCTCAGACTTGTCTTGTTTTGAACGACCTGGACAGTTTTGAGGACTATTGATCAGGTATCTGGTGTTATCAGCACCACATCCTAACCAACTGAGCTGACCAGCCCTCGTATTATCTTTTAATTCCATTTTGTCCACAAACATGTTTAAGTACCCTCATACTGTCAGCACGACTTATGGTTGACGTTGATCTTCGTCACCTGGCTGACACAGTGGTTTGTCAGGTTTCTTTCCTGAAAAATCACTTCCCCACTCTCCATAGTGTACTCTTTGGAGGAGTCACTATGTAGCCCATGCCTAAGCAGTGGGGGGTCTGCGCCCTCTCCTTGAAGGTGGAGTGTCTCCAGAAATTATTTGCAATTTTCTACAGATTTATCTATTCTCCCCATTTATCACTTCAGTGTGCTCATTTATTTCATACTTTGAGTAGAATCCAATACTATGCTATTTGTTGCTCAAACTGTTTTCAGCTTTAGCCACTGGAGCTCTTTCTGTTGACTCCTGTGTCCCTTTCACGAACTCCCATCAGTGGAAGGGTTTGTTTTCTTGGCACTACAAGATGCTCCAGGCTCATCTTGTATATTTCTTGCCCTGATACTAGAATCATCTCGGTATTCTTTTTGAAAGTTTAAATTTTCTGCAAGTCTACAATTATTTCAAAATTTAAAATATGCGAATCACTACGTTTTTATGGGGGGGGGGAAGCTATCTGACATGTATTGAAGTCCTGTAGGCCACAAATATAAAAACACAAGTGCAATAAAGATGGATCTTTAAGGTTTATTACAGCACTGTTGGGAGCAACAAAAAAATGAAACCAAGTAAATTCCTGTCAACGGGGGATGGCTGAATCAGTTGAGGTGCATCTACCACCCTGTGAAGCAACTGGAAAGCATGAGATAGCAATGTCCATGAGGGGTTGCCCAAAGGGCAAAAAAGTGGCTAAAAGAAAAACTCATTTTTACCAATGACCCAGCACGCCCTACTGATTGACATATGTTGGCAGGAGCATGGGTAAGATGGAGCAGTACACACCCCAGGTGCTTGGCAGTAACTGGGACGAAAGGGTTATGCAAAAAACAGAAGGAAACCACCTTCTTATGATGCAGCATCCATTGGCAGAGAGAGGCAATCTGAGTACCAAAATAAGTGTTCAAGGCCCTAGGGTCTTGGGTGACTTTTCCTTCCTTCCTTACATTTTTCTTTTGCTTGTGTTACTCTTTATATACACAAACAAAAAAAAACATGAATTTTTAAAAATGCATATTGCATAAGACAGATTAATCTACTCAAAATTTAATTGGTAAAATTTTACTAAAACTTTTCAACCTCAAAATTCCCCTTTGGGAAGTTCTACAGAAATAAGAAGCACCAAAACATCTAAGGATATATGTTCAACCAAAGGAAGCAACTGATCAAACTCTGGGACCCCATCCCGTGGAATATGAGACAAGTGATAAAAGAATGAGGTAGACGGGAACGTACCCACACCGGGAGATCAGCGTCCTACTGTGATGGGAGAGAAATTTTAACATTGGTCATCTCAGGGGGCTGAGAGTAGAGGAAAAAGTAAAAGGCTTTTCTTTATAGGCTTCTCAGTTCATCTTATGACCACCTGGGCATACTTTTATAATTAAATAAACAATAAAATCCATATAGAATTTGAAAAACAAACCACCACCACTACCAGGAGTCTTACAAGGGGTCCTCAGAAAGTTCATGGAAAGACTTGTCTTATGTCATTTCCACCTTTCCACAAACTTTCTAAAGTAACCTCGTAACTATAACTAACGCAGATTTCTGTAAATTGGATCTGACTTTTCTGATTCCCTCACTTAAAATCTCAGAGACTCCATGTCTGTGACGCCCTAACACCTTCTTGCAAAACTGGAAATTAAATTCATCTGTACCAGGCCCTCTGAACAGCAGGGCTCTGCAAGGCACAGCCCTGGTCCCTGGGTCTGGCGGGGGGTAGGGGGGGGTATTCCAATTCAGCCAGTGCCCAGCCAGCACAGGCCACATGACTCAAACCTAGGAGCTGCAGGGGCCAAGCACACAGCCAGCATAGAGGGGAACAGTTGTCACAGGACTGACTCACAGAGCTGTGAGTGGCTGAAACCACATGCTCAGGTGCTCCCAGCTGAGAGCAACCACAAACACAATTAATACACCACAGACTTTGTATTGGAATTTGGGGGGCCCTGAGGCTTCCCAGTTTAACAAAAACAGGGAGGGGATGTGGCAGGCAATGCCCCACTCTAGGGCTCAAAGGCCACGTGGAATGAACTGCTCCCTCACACTCCTCCCAGGGTTCAATGACACCACACACACCCTTCCTTGTGCTGATCCACCCAAACCTCCCATCCACCCCTCCACCCCACCTCTTTCAGCCTAAGCAGCATCTGAAGGCTTAGAAAGGTCTCTGTTCACCTCACCCACCTTAGGTCCAGGGAGCCCCCCAAACTTCTCAGCAGCTTCAACCTCACAGCACCTGCCTGAGCTCGTGCACATGCCACCCCCAGCTGCCCAAGTCCCGAGCTCATTCCCACCTCCGTGCCCCTGCTCAATTCACCCTCTCCCACCCCTGCCTCAACAGGGCCTTCTGAATGGAGCAATGGGAGCAGGAGGTAACTGGTGTCCAGGGACCAGACTTGGTTATCAAGGCAAGGCCCAGGTTGGTGGGCCAGCATAATTGCAGGCTGGGCCCTGGTCTGAAATGAGTGTCTTTATTGCTTGTACCGTACAAATATGAGGAACAGGGAAAGGCAAGTGGGAATGAGGGGGAAATTGTCAGATAAACAACATACACACACAAAAAGGAGAAAGGAACCCCCACCCACCCAAACCAACCCTCACCCCACAATGCCCTTCTGTGAACTGCCTAGTACAGGAGGTGGGGTGGGGAGATCAAAATCACAAAAACTAAATTTCAAACACCCAGAGATGTTTGGGGGAGGGGAGGAGAGATGTGGGCAGGGCGGCAAGGGAGGGGCTCCCAGGTGGGGCTCCTCCCACTGGGTCAGCACCCCGCCCCCCACGAGGTGAAGTGCTCAGGCCAAGGATGGGGGCCCGAGCCCACACACGCCACACACACTGGAGGACTCAGACACACTGCCCTCCCACACACATACCCGACACACATGCACAAACACACACCCATGTGCCTCTGCATCCCAGACACACAAGGATGCCCACTGACACATGTGTACCCACAGCACTGACACGGACTCACGTCACGTTCACCTTAAGGCTGCAGAACGTGGGACCCTGGAGAAGGGGAGGGAGTGAGGCAGCCTGGGAGCCTCCTTTCTCAGAGGCTCCCCGTACCCCAATACGTACCAGAGACGCCCACCCCTTCCCCAACCCAAGTCCATGGGGCCCAATACTGTCTCGGTGTGAGATGTGTAACAGCCGAGGCTGGTGCCCCTCTGCCCCAGGCAGAGAGAAGGGCATTACCCACCCCCATCCTCCTGGGCCAGGGCCAGGGCCGGGCCCTGGATCCAGCAGGAGGCAAGGCCAGCTGGAAGGAAGCCCTGGTAAGGCACGGGGGCTGGGGGCCGGGCTGGCTAGCCCTCAAATGTTCCTCCTGCCTTGTCCACAGGGTAAGGAGAGCAGCTTGGGGGGAGGTGGGGAGGCAGGGCCCACCTCCGAGCCCCTCTTCATTCCCCACAATACAGATCCGAGGACCTGGCCCCATTCACAAGGGAGCCCTAACGCCCTGATGCCTTAGCTTCCAAAAGCCCCCACCTGTCTCTGGACATTATTGCTTTTCTACCCCCATGGCAGGGGGAGGGCAGGGATCAGACTGCCCCATGCCAGGCCACTCTGAGCCTAGGCAACAGGAGGTGGAAGGCAGCACCAGGGCACTGTCCGCTGGGCGACATGTCCCAGCAGAACGCAGCCTCCATCCAGAAGCAGCAGCATAAGCGGGCTGCCTGCCAGGTGCCTGGCCAGAAATTCAGGCAGGCCCACAGCTTCATGCTTCACCCCTCCACTGGGGCTTGTGTTGATTAAAAACCCGAATCTCTCCATTCACACAACAGCCCGGTCCTGGGGCAGGAGGCAGAGAATTGCCCAGAGGTGAGACTGGAGGCAAGGGCTGCTGGGACCGCTGAGGTGAGTTTGGGAGAGGACTAAAGAAGGAACTGGAAATGGGGGTGGGGAGGTGAGGGATGGAGAAACAAACCAAAAAGGCAAAATAAAAAGTTTAAAAAAAAAAAAAAAAGCCACCCGGGCGGTGGATGGCAGCCGAGCGTGTGTCCTGTGGCGGCAGGCAGGCTGCTCACTCGCGGATGCTGGCTGAGTAGGAGAACTGGGGGAAGTGGGTCCGCTGGTCCAGCTCTAGTGAGCCCAGGCTGTCATCTGCAGAGGTTGGGTAGAGGCACATTGGGGAGGACTGGCTTACAGGGCCCAGGCACCCTTCCCATACTCCCTGGAGAACCAGCCACAGGCAGAACTACAGTGGACCACAGTAGGAACCCCCACCAGTGGAGGCTGCTCACAAGTGAGACAGAGAAGGTTCAGCAGCTTCCTCCCTGATAGAGCCCCCTCAGCACCGTCCCCACTCCCCAGGCTGCAGCCCTGGCCCATCCACCTGCAGCCTGCTCACTTAGCCTCCTCAGCATCCCACCTCCTCCTTGCCTCCCCAGCCACCACCATGGTCTAGCCCAGACCTCCAACTCATCCTCCACATGCAGCCATGGAGGGAACTTTCTAAAGCCCTAAGGCAACCCCATCCCTCTCTGCACAAAACCCTTCCATGGCTCCCCATGCAGGAAATCCCCGCTACTCCCAGTGGCCCCCAAGATCCTCTCCTCCTCCATCTATTCTGACTGCTGTCTGTTCCTTGACCATGCAATGCTCTCTCCCATTTCTGGCATCCCATCTGCCATCCCTTCTGCCAGGAATGCATCTCACTAATATGTTTGTTTCCTCCTCCAGGAGGCCTCCCTCACCCACAGGCCACATTAGGCATTTCCTCTGGGATTCTCCAGTCCCTGGGCTCCTACATCCTAGCCCTGACCACTCTGGACTCTCACCCCATCTGGACTGGGCAGTCCCTGCCTGAGGGCAGGGCCCAGGGCAGACTTGGTCACTGCAGCACACTCCCCACCATAACCCAGCCCTGGGCTGGATTCAGAGAAAGAACTCAAACAACTGAAGAGGTAATGAACCAGTCTAGTCCCAAAGACCCAGGCTCTCTCCTACCCAGAGCTCTGGAATGTACTGTAGCCAATGGTTCCTAGTAAGCCTCACCAGGTCCAAAGAGGACCAATAGCAAAAGGCCCTGTCAGTAGATCTTAGGGCAAACTGCCCAGACACTGAGAACGTGGCCTGTGAGGATCTTTCTAGAGAGCTGGGTCAAGAGCAGATCCCATCCCTCCACTACCTAGCCAGGCCCACCAGGCCAGGGGGCCCTAGACACTCACAGCGGTCCGGGGGTGTGATTGTGATGGACTGGGCGGTGAATTCATCATCGAAGTACCTTGTATCAACCTCAGATGTGACCTGAGGCTTGAAGGGTGGCAGGAGCTACAGAGAGAAGAGCCCTGACTCAGGGACCCTGAGGACAAGAGGCCTTGACCAAGGTCACCAACGAGCAGGCCAGGCCCTTGGGGGATCTTGTTGGGTCAGGTAGTAGGGGCTCACCTTCTTCTGTACCACGTCCTGCCAGTTGATGTTGAGGAAGAACCTGTGCTCCATGACCTCCTTGGCATCGCTGGGCCCCCCACCGAGCCTGGGCAGAGACTGCCATCAGCGCCCGCCTCCCAGAGCAGCCAGGTTCTGGGAGACGGGCTCTTGGTACAGATGGGCCTAAGCTGTGACATGCAGGCTCTGCACAGCCTTTCATGATTCTGTCCTGGCCACAAACCACCACTGCACTCAGGAAGAAATCAAGGCCCAGGGAGGGGAGGTTCCATGCCCAAGGTTGGAGCCAGGGAGACTGCAAACTGGAGCCACGTGGCCTCACAGCCTGCCCTCACCCCGAGTCCAGAAAGGGAGCTGACCAGGTGGGCTTGGCAGATGGCGGGTTCACATCCTACCACATACAACTTGGCACCCCTAGACCTGGCAAAGGACTGCTCTGTTCCTCAGTGTCCCCATAAAACAAGGCAGTGCAGGGAGAGTGCCAGCAATGGCCTGGCCCCAAGGGAGCTCTCCCTAAGTGCCAGCTGTGGGGATTATCAGGGTCTGTGTAGGGACAACACAGTGTGCTTGTAGACACTGCCCCCTCCAGGCCCAGCGGACAGTGTCAACAGGTTGCACTGATCTGGATCAGGCAGAGGCCAGCCCTCACCTTTGCTTGGGGTCCTTCTTAAGCAGCCCAGCAAGCAGGGACTTGGCCTCGGGGCTGAGTGTGCGCGGGAAGCGGATCTCTTCCATGAGGATGAGCTCGAAGAGGCGCTCGTGGTCCTGGTTGTAGAAGGGCAGGCGGCCACACATCATCTCGTACATGACCACACCCAACCCCCACCAGTCCACAGCCCGACCATAGTCATTGTCCTCCAGCACCTGAGGAGAGAAGGGCAATGAGAGCCAGGCCCATGGCCCCTGAGGCTGGGGAGCGCCTGTAGGGAACTACAGTCCTGCCCCAGAGGGTCTAAGCGAGGCACACACACAGGTGTGAGGGTCCCCTCCGCCCTTAGCCTCACATGCTCCTGTGTCCCCCAGCCCCAGACACCTCAGGCGCCAGGTACTCCGGGGTCCCACAGAAGGTTTTCATGGTAGCCCCATCACTGATGCCCTCCTTGCACAGGCCAAAGTCAGTAATCTTGATATGGCCATCTTTGTCCAGCATGAGGTTTTCCAGCTGTAGGGAAAGTCAATGTTTCAGGGACACGTCCTCCCAGGGCTTCCCACCACCCAAGCCCTTCACCCCAGTGGCCCGGGCTGGCAGCTGTTATGCCAAGAGCTGCTGGGCATTACCTCCCCCATGCCAGGCTGGCCCACAGTACACACAGCATGGTTAAGGTTAAGTCTTTGAGGGCCAGCCCATGGCTCACTTGGGAGAGTGTGGTGCTGATAACACCAAGGCCAAGCGTTCGGATCCCTATATAGGAATGTCCGCTAAGCTCACTTGGGAGAGCGTGGTGCTGACAACACCAAGTCAAGGGTTAAGATCCCCTTACCGGTCATCTTTAAAAAAAAAAAAAAAAAGGTTAAGTCTTCACCCTCTGAGGCTCAGAGAAAAGCCAGACCTGATGTGTTCCTACACTGTAGCCATGCCTCAGCATAGCTGAGAAACAGCCAGGAAGGGGAAGATGGGAGCCAGGCCCTGCCCCAGCCTGCTGCCCCCACTGTGAGCGGCAGTTTCTTAAGTTTGGATGTGAGGGAACTCTCCTTCCTGTTTTTTTCTAAATTTTTTTCCTTTTAATTATGAAATATACACCAGGAAAGAGTATAAAACATAAAACACAAATGGGTAATTTAGTTAAGGCCTTTGTGTAACCTCTACCAGGTTGAAAAATAACATTAGCAGCCCCCTATGTGCCCCTTCCCAGTTATTAAGGAATAATAACTTCCCCTCCCTACCTCCACTGGGAAGTAACTTTTATTATTTTTTTGGCAGCTGGACAGAACAGGGATCCAAATCCATGATCTTGGTATTGTAAGACTATACTCTAACCAACTGAGCTAAAGCTAGCCCATGGAAGTAACTTTTGGTTTTCTTTACAGTTTTTACCAGCTATGTATACACCTGTAAACAATATTGCATTCATATCTGTTCTGGCTTTTCCCCCTCAATATCATCAGCCTATGTGTCCACGTTTGTGAGTAGCTGTGGTGTGTTCTCTTCACCTGCTATGTAGAATCCCAGTGTGGGACCACACACCACAACGTACTTTACCATTCTCTGACAGGACATTTTGGTTGCTTCCAGTTTGGGCTAGTGTGAATAGTGCTGGCTCTGAGCATGTGTGTATACATTCTGAGGAAAACACATGTCCCTGCTTCTGTTGTACACACAGCTAGAGCAGACGGCTGGCACTCAGCTTTGCTGGACATGCCAAACTATCTTCTAAAGGGCTTGCGCCAATTTACACCCCCACCAGCAGCCTAGGAGGCTCAGAAAGGTCCCTCCCTACAGAACCACGACCCTGGACCTTGGTAAGGAGTGTGGCATATGAGGCAGAGGGCCTGGGCCCAGCCTTCCTAGTGTGAGTCCCATGTGTGCACCATGGGCCAGCCTGGACCCTCTGTGTGCCTGTGCCACACACTTCACCCCACCCCAGACTGCACGCTAACCTTGATGTCACGGTATACCACATCCCGCGAGTGCAAGTACTCAAGAGCGGACACAATCTCTGCGCCATAAAATCGGGCCCGCTCCTCTGTGAAGACACGCTCCCGGGACAGGTGGAAGAACAACTGCCAGAGGAAGGGGTGCAGAGAGGAGATCAGACCCCTGACCAGAGGAGGGAAGGACAGGGGCCATGGCCCACACCCCACCCACCTGCCCTCACCTTCGCAGCCCGTGGTCCCCAGCCCAGGGACACAGTGACACCTGCTCCATGAACTGGCAAGTGTCAGCAAGAGGGACCAAGTGAGGGGCAGTAAATAGAGAAGAGCTCACATGAGGAGCAAGGGACAGCCAGTAGGTGCAAACAAGAGAGTAAGGGAGGGATGGCATGAGGGGATGGGTGAGTGAGGGATTGACAGCAAGGAAGCAAAGAGGAACACAAATCATAAGCAAGTGACAAGAAGCTGTGAGTGAGATCAAATCAGACAGATGAAGCAAACAAATGACCACAGTCCAGTGAGTTACATCTGTGTACACAGAGAGGGGCATGAGAGACGAGTGGGTGACAGAAGTGAGTGTGAGCAACTCAGTGACAGTGAGTGGCTGAAGTTATATGCATCAGAGGACATGGGGAAAACAGGGGGCCGTGGGCTTTAACCCTCACATGCTTTCTCTGGAGCCTTTAAGAACACACTACCTGGTGCGGTCAGCCAACCACCCCATGGCCCTCCACACCTCTCTGGACCTGGGTTTGGACCCTACCCCACCAACACCCTAGCTGTGTGAACGTGGGCAAGCCACTTAACCTCTCTGAGCCTCAGTTCCCCTACCTGCAAAATGGAGATGCTGCTGCCTGCCTCAAGGGGGATGGGGAGAGTGGAATAGGATGACATTCAGTAAGTCTCCCTCCACCTCCCATCCATCTCACACAATTCTTCTCCACCTCCTCCCACACTACAGAAGGACACACCCAGACGGGTGAGGCTGTGGCAGCTGCGCTCACCTCCCCACCGTTTGCATACTCCATCACGAAGCATAGGCGGTCGTGGGTCTGAAAGGCATACTTCAGTGCCTGTGGAAAGGAAGGTGCCAGGGTGGGAGGAGGGAAGGAAGAGGTGCAACACTGCTCATTCTGCACACACACTCCCCACCGGGGCCTGGGCTGCAGGAGTCAGGTAGATGGGCTTCAAATCGGCTTCACCTTTTGGGGGATGTGAGTGAACTCACGTCTCGGAGGGCAGGGAAAGGGTGACTGTGCTGAACCACCTTGTCCTCACCAGGCACAGCCAGGGAAGAATGTATGTTCTGAGTAACCACAGCTGTTTTACTTCACTCTTCCTCTTGTCTTAAAAGTAAAATGTGTCAAACACACACACACAGTGATGTATATGCTATGGCTAGGAGTGGCGATGGCTTGGGAGCCAACTCCACAGACAGGATGGACAAGCTGTCAGCCAACAAACAGTAGTTCTCAAATTGTGCTCTAATGAGCCCTGGAGTGAGTTCCTCAGAGACACTTTGGGTGACCCCTCCACTCAAAACAACTCTACTGTTCTGTGTCTTCTACACAGAGGTAACTCGTGATTCCATCTGAACAGGTGCTATGGCTTAATAGGACATCTGGAGAGCAACTAAGCTAAAGAAATGACACATAAGCCATCCTCAACCTAGTCCATTTAACTGTTGGCCTCTGGCCTTGATGGAGACTGTGGCCCAAAGAGGTATCTACTCAGCCCAAGTTGACAGGCAACACAATGATAACACATCTACCTCTCTGATTATATATTAAAACAAAACCAAAAAATAATGTTCCCCCTTTGACCAACTGGGCTAAGTGCCTCTAACTCACAGCAGCCATCTTCTCCTGGGGCCATCTTGTAATGTGATATCTTCACTTGGCTGAAGCGCCAACATGAAGCCACAGTCTATGAAGAAGCTGCTACCCCTGGTGTCTTGGTTCAGGTGATTTGGAGAGCACAGCAATGCCTTGCCCTGCTCACCTGGTCTACACCAAGGTTGTGCTTTGTAGAGGCAGTTTTAGGCTCCTTCCCTGAACTCTGCTCAAAGGAGCTAGCCTGGAGGCCCCACGTTGCCTGAGAAGGGGAGTGTGACTCACAGTGAGGAATGGGTGTCTGGTGTTCTGGAGGACCCGGCTCTCGGTAACTGTGTGAGCAACTTCATCCTGCAGACAGAGAGCATGGGTGAGGGGCTGGTGGGTAATACCATGCCTGCCCATCTCACGCTGTCCTTAGGGACAGGGGAGCAACGTCTTGGGGAAATGCAATTCCATTCCTAGCCATAAATGCAGAAAGAACGACAGGAGTAGAACATTACCATGTGTAAGCCCTAACTAAATAAAGGACTCAGACAAGGATAATCAGTGACTTTCTCAAAACCACAAAGTGAAAAGTCGATGGGGACTTTACAATGGAGGGATCAGGTTGCCACTACCTGAACCCACGGGCCAATTATAACACCCCTAAGGGGAAATAAGCAGACGATATGAGACCCCTGAGGTGCTGCCACAGGATGTAGGAAACACCACCTACAAAGTATCCTCATCCAAAGAAGGAACTGGATCTAATTAAGGCTCTAGACTGTAGAACAGTGCTTCACAGGGCGTGGGCCTCACACTGGCAGCATCAGCATTGCCTGGGAACTTATAGAAATGCAAATTCTCAGGCCCCACCCCAGACCCACTGAGCCAAAAACTCGGGTAGGCCCAGTTCTGTTTTACAAGCCCTCTGGGCAACTCGAACACAAGCAGCAGAACCACCAAACCACCACCAGTGTACAAAAATCCTCAACCACCTGCAGTAACTTGGACACTGGCTCTCCCCTGGGGCAAGTTTATCCCCAGGGGACACTGGAAATGTCTAAAATAATTTTTGATTGTCACACCTGGGGGGAGGGGCAGTGCTGCTACTAGCTTTAGTGGGTAGAGGCCAGGGATGCTGCTAAACATCCCACAACGTACAGGACAATCCCCCAGAATAAAGAATGATCTGGCCCAAAATGTCAAGAATGCTGAGGCTGAGAAACCCTACCTTGGACCAGTTACATCAGGAATTAACTGTTAATCATGCTGGATTGATCATAGCACCATATGATTATATTCTTTAAAATCCTTATCTGTTGGGCCGGCCTGTGGCTCACTCGGGAGAGTGTGGTGCTGATAACACCAAGGCCGTGGGTTCGGATCCCTATATAGGGATGGCCGGTTGCTCACTTCAGAGAGCGTGGTGCTGACAACACCAAGTCAAGGGTTGAGATCCCCTTACCGGTCATCTTTAAAGAAAAAAAAAAAATACTTCTCTGTTAAGATACATATTTAAGTATGTACACGTGAAAAGATATGTCTAGAATATGCCTTAAAATACTCCAGAACAAAAAAAGGGAGGGGAGGGCACAGCTAATGACACAAGACTAACAATGCTGATAATTGCTGAAACTGGATGATGGCCACATGGGACTCTATTTTTCTTTTTAAAATTTTGTGTGTTTGCAATCTTCCATTATAAAAACCTTAAATAAGGGGAAAAAATAACATTCCATTCCCAGGCCAGCCTCCCCACATGGACTTCAATTCAGGCACTGACAGCACCTGCTGGTGGAGGCCCCAAGGCAGACGCCCTCCATAGGCATCTCCTAGGCCCCCAGAGGGAGGGGTGGGGGACTCATTAGCAGGCAGGACAGCCCACTCCTCTATGGTCCTCAGGCTCTCATTCTCTGACTGGGGACTTACAGGACTGAGTCCAAAGGGCATGGGGTTTGTCAGGGATAATAAAATTAAGGAGCACAAGTTACGGGTAAGACTAAGCAGCAGAAGGCCCCACAAGACCTCTTAACCATGGCTCCAGACAGTGGCCCCCAGCGAAGCCAGTGTTCAGTCCTTCGAGTGCCCACCTTGGCAATGATAACCTCCTTCCGCAGGATCTTCATGGCATAGTAGCGGCCAGTAGCCTTCTCCCGCACCAGGATGACTTTGCCAAAGGTGCCCTTGCCAAGCAGTTTGAGATAGTCGAAGTCATTCATGGTCTGCAGGGGATGGGGAGAGAGTAGGGGCAGACAGAGCCTGGCGCATGGCCCATGGGAGGAAATTTCAACAAAGAAAGAGGAAAACCAAAAGACACTATTGCCAAATGCTTAGATTAGGGCAGGAAGGGAGGCTCTGGGCAGCAACTGTTTGTTCTGAAGCAGCCTTCAGACCATGGCTTTCCCAGCACAGGGTCTTGGGAGGGATGGGCCAAGGTCTGACATGGGGGTAGGTGGATCTTTACAATCCCCTAGGATGAAGCTGCAGCAGGTCCACCCAGGGCTGCCCCTCATCCCAGGGGCACAGAGCAGCCCCTGGGGCATCTACAACCTGGAACCAACCCTTCCTGTGGGGCAGCCATTAAGTCTCTCAGATGGACCCCTGTGCATGTCATACAGAAATCAAGGAGGACAGGGCCAGTATTGGGAGTGGTGGCCACTTGCAGCTGGCAGCCCCCACCCCCTGGCTACCAGCCCCCAGCACTTACCACTTTGGCTCGTGCCTTGCTGACTGCCACTTCCATCTCCTCAGCCGCAGAGGAGTCACTGGGGGAGCCACACTTGTAGTCCATGGGGTCCTCACCTGGGCCCTGCTGCTTGAGGCTGTTCGCAACCATCTGGATGGCCCGCATCCACTCCTCCCTGTGTGGGGACACACATGCATCATGAGTCTCGGGGAGCCAGATTCCTGGGCCTCAGGGCTGGAGGGCTGAGTGCACCTCCCAGCCCACATCCAGCCCTCCAATGGGCAAGCAAATGACCAGACAGCTTTGGGCATTTGGGCGAGATCTATCTCAGCCGCTGAGAGCTGATGGGACTTGACTGAAATTTCACAGACCTCTGGCTGAGGTGGGTGGGAGAGAGTAAGAGTGGAATAGGGAGAAAGATCATCCATCTCCCAGAAGTGGCCTGGCCTGAGACCACCTGAAGCCAGGCAGCAGTGAAAGCGTCAAAGAGGGGAGACCACCCTTCTTCACAGCCCCTTGAAAATGAGCCGCCACCCTGAGCCTCGAATGAGGAAGAGACAGTGTTCCTCTGAATTCCCCCAGAAAAAATGACAAGCTCAAGTTTACAAGTCACCAATGTTTTGTCAAGGAAAACCAAGAGTAAAAGGAAGCATTTATTAGCCAAAGCAGCTTAAGATCTTACAAGGCAAGAGCTGGCTGACATGACTCCCTGAAGAGGACATTATGCCAGGAGCAGGAGAGGGAATGGCAGGTTCTAGTGGGCCAGGGATGTGAAAGAAAAGGTGGGGGACTGGAAGCAGGACCCAGCAAAAGGGAGCCTGGTTTAAGGACAATAAACTAGTCCTGTCACTCATAATTTAGAACTTGCTAGGAAAGAATTCTGATACTTCTAAACTGTTCTATCTAATAAGAGAAAATGACCAGAAACCAAAAAGAAAAACAATTAGGCAAAATGATACTAAATTGTCCATACCCTATTTTGACCCCCCACACAGGAATTTTAGGGGGCTCAACCCAATACATTTTTTTTTTGGAGGGGGGAGGCTGGCTGGTACAGGAATAACCTAACACATTTTGAACCCTCCGTGTAAGTTGCTTGTGTCTAAAAAACAGCCACATGACCAGTGGGAAAAATCCAATGTTCAATAAGAATGAAAAAATTCAAAGAACACAAGGAGGCAACCTCCCAAATCCCAGTGATTTAAATAAGCTGCAGTGAGTGCAGCCAACTCTGATGGGAGCCAAGAACAGGCCAAACCCTTCACACGCACCTTCCGGAATCGCCCCCGTGGCGGGCAATCGTTATTGCTCCCATGCTGCTGAGGCACGGAGGCCCCTACCCAAGGGAACAAGCATCTAGGACTGGGCTTCAAAGTCCAAGTCTGGTCCAGCTGCTGAGCTGTGCTCCTCCCGAGGCTCCATTTCCTTGCCTATCACACAAACTACTTCTATTTCCACCAGTCCTATGAAGCACATTTTCCCATATTCTGATACTACCAGAATACAGATGCATCTCACAGTTGGTAGACTGTCTTGACTTAATTGGGCTCTGCTTTTTCTTTATATTATATAAAATAACAGTGCCTTTCAGATGATGGCATTTTGGATTCACTGAAACATACCAGCAGTGCTTAACACACGGGGTTGATGTGAGGCAGACAGAAGGCACGTGAAGCATCTATGCAATGAGATATTCTGCAGCTGAGAAAGAACGAGGCAGGTCTATTCCAACATGGAATGATGTGAGACATCTTAAGTGAAAAAAGGAAGGAGCGGACAGTGTAGAGCTCTGTGCTTCTAGTTAGAAAATAAAGAGATTTCTGCACACACATGCTCACCATAAGCACATACATCTCTGGAAGAGCAGTCATAACTGTGGAGCTCTGGCTGCCTCCAGGGAGGGGAACTGGGAGTCAGGGACAAGGAAGAGTCCTTTAATAACAAACACTCACAGAGCACTCATTATTAACCATCCCCTCCTTCCGCATTATAAAGAAAGAAACTGAGGCACAGATTAAGAAACCAAATTCAAGAAAAACACAGCAGTTGCTCCAAGCCCGGTAGCTGGGATCACAAAGGGTCTATAGCCTTTCCCACAGCCCCCAGGCAGGACACTTCTTGCTTAGCTCCGTAGCTTGCTGAACCAAGCAGCAACTAAGCTCAGAGGTCCCAGTTTATGCATGAGAGGCTCTACCTTCTCAAACTGGCCTCATTCACCCAAGATCATGCTCTATAAGACAGATGGGTGAATGTCATATCATGCTTTGTAAGAAAGATGCATAAACATCAACTGGTGGCACACTGCCTCTTACCACCCGACTAGAGTCTGGGGTCCCCATAACCCATATATGTCCACCCCATGAGTGCAGGGATCTCCATCTGCTTTGAATGTGGTGTGCCCCAGGACCTGTGACAGGCACTTGGTAGTTATTTGGGTAATGAATGAGCAAGGCTGTCCCGGCCTGCGGGACAGATAAGAACGCGGGCTCGAGGAGGACTACCTGTAGCTGGTGAAAAGAGGGAGGGACAGGAGACACGCAGAATGGAGGCAAGACAAGATTCTGATCAAGCCTCAAAATTTTATTGTTAGGCAATTGCTTATATACATAGTGAAGAAGGGGCGGGCTGTCACAGAGTGTGGCAACTTATGACAGGCGGAAAGGCAGGGGGGTGATAGTGGCGTGGTATGAGAAGAGGAGGTGGGAGGAGTATTGGCTTGTTATGATAGGCGGAAAGGCAGGGGGGTGATAGTGGCGTGGTATGAGAAGAGGAGGTGGGGAGGAGTGTTGGCTTGGCGAGCGCGGGCTTTTCTGAGGAGGAGGAGAAAGCCTTACATAAAATGGCTGTTATTTGTTAAAAATGGCGGCTACTGTTAGATATGGCTCCCGACACAAGGCAGCCAAAGTCCACATGGCCCCAGAACCAGTGCACACCCAGGTGGAGCACACAGCGAGGCTGGTGTACACCCAGGCAGAGCCCGCTGGCCTCTTCCCTCCCTGACCCAATGCCTCAAGCGATATGCTTTATCAGACCCATAGCTGTCCTCTTACTTCTCTTAGAAATTTTTATTTACTTTTAAAAGTTGTATAATATTTCAAATAACCTACTTTTTTAAAAGGCAGATTGTTTAAATTTTTCCTTTTTTTTTTTTAAAGACTAAGATCATAGAAAATGTTTTCTGACAACATTAACAGAAGGAAATTTAGAAAACTTACAAATGTGTGCAAATTAAACTACGCTCTCCTAAATAAACAATGAGTAAAAAGAAAAATCAGAGAAATTAGAGTACTTTGAGATAAAGATCAGAGCACAACATATAAAAATTTACAGGATGCAGGCCTCATGCAGTGCTTAGAGGAAAATTTATACTTGTAAATACCTATATTGAAAATGACAAAAATCTCAAATCAGTAATATAAATTTGTACCTTAAGAAAATAGAAAAAGTAGAGCAAACTAAACCAAAAGCAAATATAAGTAGGAAATAACAAAGAGTACAACAGAAATATATGAAATAGGGAATTAAAAAACAATAAAGAAAAGCTACAAAACCAAAAGTTAATTATTTAAAAGGATAACAAAATTTGCAAGCCTTTACCTAGACTGACCAAGAAAAAAGAAAGAAGACCAAAACTACTAAAATCAGAAATAAAGTAGGGGCATTATTACATTGTCAATATGGCTTTTTTTGGTAGTAACATTTAGGTTCTTTTTCTCATTTGCATTTTTGTTCTACCAGTGGGTTTTGTTCTTTCTTGTGTACTCATGGTAGTGATTATTGTTTTTCAGATTCCAGATGCAAGATTTCCTTGAGGATTTCTTATAGGGCTGGTCATGCAGTGATGAACTCCTGCAGCTTTTGTTCATCTGGAAAATATACTATTTTTCCTTCATTTCTGAAGGATAGCCTTGCTGGGTATAGTATTCTTGGCTGGCAGTTTTTTTCTTTTAGTATTTTGAATATATCACCCCATTTTCTTCTGGCCTGTAGAGTTTCTGCTGAGATGTCTGCTGTTAGCCTGACAGAGACTCCCTTACAGGTGACTTGATGCTTTTCTCTTGCTTCTTTTAAGATTCTCTCTGTCTTTGAGCTTTGCCAGTTTGACTATAATGTGTCTTGGAGAGGATCTTTTTGAGTTGAATCTGTTTGGGGATCTTTGAGCCTCCTGGATCTGAAGGTCTCTCCCTATATCTGGGAAATTTTCTGCTATTATTTCAGTGAATAGGTTTTCCATGCCTTTTCTTTTCTCCTCCCCTTCTGGAACACCCATGATTTGAATGTGCGCTTAAGGTTGTCTGCTAGATGTCTTAGATTTTCTTCATTTTTTTAAATTCTTTTTTCCTTTTTTTGTCCACCTGGGTTATTTCAAAAAGACTATCTTCAAGATCAGAAATTCTTTTGTCTGCTTGTTCTAGCCTGCTACTTAAGCTATCAGTTATGTTTTTAATTTCGTTGAGAGTAAATCTTTCAGTTCCATGAGTTCTGCTACATTCTTTTTTAAGGTATTGATCTCTTTGTAAATTTTCCCCTTCATATACAGGTTTTTTTTTTTTAAAGATGACTGGTAAGGGGATCTTAACCCTTGACTTGGTGTTGTCAGCACCAGAGTCTTCCAAGTGAGCTAACCGGCCCCATTCCTACATAGGGATCCAAACCCGTGGGCTTGGTGTTATCAGCACCACACTCTCCCAAGTGAGCCACTGGCCAGCCCCACATCCTGGATTTTTTTTCTCATTTCATTATGTTGTCTAACTGAGTCTTCTCACATCTCAGTGACTTTTCTTAAGACTGTTGCTTAGCATTTCTTTTCAGTCATTTCAAGAGTTTTCTGCTCTATACGGTCTGGTACTTAAGAATTACTGTATTCCTTTGGTGGTGTCATATTTTCTTGGGTTTTTGTATTTCCAGTATCTTTACATTGATGTCTACTCATCTGGTAGAGCAGTTGCTTCTTTTATTACTCTGGAGTGGGCCTTGAGGAAAGAGACATCCTCTTTTTCTAGTCTCTGCTGGTGACTCTCCTTGTGTCCATACAGTTGAGTGTCCAGTGGGATGCGTGCATGGTGGCTGTGGCTGCTGCTGTGGCATTGAGCCACTTTTACGGCAGCTGTGGTTGTGCTTGTGGTAGTGGCTGTGGTGGGCTGCCCACACAGAAGTGGTTTGATCGGCATGCTCTCTAGCCTGCTTTCAGACAGTGGGCACTGCCCTCGGCTCCTTGCCTAGGACCCCTGGTATGCTCTCTTGACTACTTCCAGTAGGAGGAGGCTGAGGCTCACAGCTCCTTGCCTAGGACCCTAGGCATGCTCTCTTACCTGCTTCCAGGAGGAGGGCTTCTCTTAGAAATTTTTAAATGCTAACTTGAGTGTAAGATGGTAGATAGTAAAAAAAAAAAAAAAAAAAAAAAAAAAAAATCACAGATCTCCTAAGAGACACAGTGAATACATTAAAAAGAAAAATATCTCTCTCTCATATATATGGATCTCAAGAGATTGTCACATGAAAAAAGCAGGTTGCAGACTAAGATGTTCGTGTGACACCATCTAAGTTTACAAAGAGAGGGGTGGAGAGGAGACACAGACAGGCCCTCAACAGTAGCCTGAATACATAAACAACCATGGTGGGCGCATCTACAACCAAGCACCAGAAGGAGGTGGGGGACAGAGGCAGCTACTCTGGAAGGGGATCAGGAGCACAGGCTCCAGAGCCACACCACTGGGGCTCCAATAGCAATTCTGCCACGTGGATAAACTCACCCCTCTCAGCTTGCTCTGTTCCTCCATGGACTGTGGCTGCTGAGAAGCTGCCTATGAGAGCACTGTGCATGGGGACTGGCACAACTCATAAAAGATGCTGAAGGCCCTGGGTGGGAGCCTGGACCTATCCCATCCATCCTGGCTCAAGCTGCCCACCACACAGGGGACTGTGGGAACCCACAGGGATGCAGGAGGTTGGTCAGGGTTAACTGGGGCTTTCCCGCTCACAGACCCCCAATCCTGTTCCAACTGGACTGAGGTTACAAGGTTGCAGCACTCAGAATTCCAGAGGAAAAGCAAAGGCCTCTGTCCAGGATATTCCTCAAGGGTTTGCAACATGGTATCTGGGGCAGAGGGGAGCTCCCAACCCAAGCTGGGGCTTAAGTACCCTCCATTCCCCAAAAGGAGAGCCCCTGAGGAAACCAACCTCCTTCCCTACCAAGAGACATGACTAGATAAATAACAACACTGAATGGCCAGCTCCACAAACACCTCCTCTTCAGATTCTCAAGAGCACAAGAGGGGAGAGGCAGCATTTCTGATGTGGAAACTGATCATTTGATTTTCCTGTGCCTCAGTGGGCTGACTCACAAAGAGGGCACTAGACAGTCATGAAAGGGTAAAATGAGATGCTAGATATAATGTGCTCAGAGCAGTGCCTGGCACAGAGTAAGTACCTCAAAGGGGTGTCATGAGCATTCACCGAGCCAACCAATATTTACTGAGTGCCTTCTGTAAGCCAGGTCTTGCTCTGGGCACTGAGGATGCTGCAGGGAATAAGCCCCATTGGAGCTCATGGCCTAACAGGGAAGACAAACATATGAAAGTCCTAAGGCAGGGACCAGAGAGGGAAGCCCCTTCTCAAAGTGTGGACAGGGAAGGCCTCTCTGAGGAGATGGCATTCATTTATTTATTTATTTTTAATTTTATTTTGGCAGCTGGCCAGTACAGGGATCCGAACCTGGGACCTTGGTGTTATAAAGCTGTGCTCTAACGAACTGAGCTAACCAGCCAGCCCCGGAGATGGCATTTAAACAAGAACCTGAAGGATATCACTGGAACATGGACCATCCCCAGTGCCCAGAACAGGAACTTGGCACATGGCTGTGGAATCAATGAAACAGAGGGAAGGAGGCAGCCACACAGAGGGCTAGGAGGAAAAGGAATCCAGGCAGGAGGAACAGCAGAGCGAAGGCCCCAGGCAGGAGGAGCCTGAGGTGTTTGTAGAAGGCACAGCAGGTGCCAGTGTGGCTACAGCCAACAGAGAGATGAGTGGAGGGGATGAGGGTAGGAAGGAGGACAGGCCCAGACCACTGTGGGCTCTTTGTGCCACCATGGTAGGAATTTGGGTCTTAATTCTTAACACCACAGGAAGTCACTGGGTTTTACCAGAGGGTGACAGGCTCCAATTTCTGTTTTAAGTCAGAGGCTGCTACGTGGGCTACAGACTGGGGGAACCAAAAGGAAAAGCAAGGAGACCAAGGCATCCTCCAGGTAAGAGGTGCTGGTAGCAGAGGAGATGGAGGAAAGAGAGGCACCAGCAGCCATGTGTGCCAAAGGGTGCCATGGGGCAGACCCTGCAGGCGCTTTCATGTTTACTTCCTCATTTGTTCCTCATGACAGACAGGGAGCTGAGCCCCACTGAGAAAGTGGCATAGCTACCAGTCTGACTCTAGAGCCTGGGCCCCAGTCCTGGGCTACCCCACTAAGCAGGACAAAATGAGCCTGGGAGGGAAGCTCAGGGAAGCAAAAGTGGCAGGGCTGTCTTTGGAGGACAAACCTGTCCTTACAACTTCAGGAATGACAGCTGACTGTTGGTCTAACACTGGATGGAGGACCTCCCTCCCTAACCATCGCCCTCCTCTGACCCAGAGGGGCATTTACAGCTGGATGGCATCTGGGGTCCCTCCCTGTTCACAGATAGTCTCAGTTGTGAGAACAAAATAAGTTAATATATATAAAATCCTTAGAAGAACGTCTGGTTCAACAGAGAATTAGTTTTAATTATTCTTTTTATTTATTCAACAAACATTTACTGAATGCCTATATATGTGCCAGGCACAAATAAATAAATATAAAAAACAAGAGTCCACGGGGAGGGGAACAGGGCAGGGTGCTCTGAGAAGGCAGCATTTGAGCAGAGACCTCATGAAGTTAAGGAGAGGACTGTGACGACATCTGGAGGAAGAGGGTCCTAGGCATAGAGAACAGCAAGTGCTAAGGACCTAAGGCATGAAGTGTGCTTGGCGTGTTTAAGGTACAGCAAAGAGACCAGTGTAGCTAAGTGAGGGCACTAGAGATAAGAAATGACTCTGGATTGGTGGCCAGATTATACAGGATTTTGGAGGATATGGCATAGACTTTGGAGTTTACTCCAAGTAGGACTAAAAGCCACTCAGTTCTGAGCAGAGAAATTACACAAGGTTTATATCAAAAAGATCACACAAATCTGATGATTAAGCATTCCTGCCAAGACCAGGGGTCTGCAAACTTTTTCTGTAAAGGGCTTTGCAGGCCACACAGTCTCTGCTACAACTACTCAACTCTGCCACTGCAGGGCAAAAGTAGCCATATACAATTTGTAAAGAAATGGACATAGCCATGTTACAATAAAATTTTATTTACTGAAACAGGAGGCAGGGCTATAGTTTGCCAATCCTGCTCCAGACCTAACTTCTGGTTAACAAGAAATATAAGCATAGAAAAAAAGTAAACAATGCCAAAAGGCAATAAAATGACACAACCTGAAGGTGGAACTGTACAAGACAATGAGTCCGGCTTGCCAAATAAATCAATGTCTTCAGGGTGAAAAAGAAGACAAAGGGCTAAACTAGATTAAAATTGGCCAAAGAGACAACATGTACCTTGAATGAAACCTGATTTGTAAAACAACGTTTTGAGGATAACTAGGGAAATTCAAGTATGGGATGGACATGGGAAAGATATTAATCAATATATATTATAACCATTTCATGTGTGATAAAGATATCATGATTCTATAGGAGAAAGTCCTTATTCTTAGGAGATACCTGCTAATATATTAAGGCATAAAGTGTCAAAAAGTATGAAGAGAAATTCAGGATTTAGCATAACACAGCAAGATGAGGCAAACATGGCAAATGTTCAACTGCTGAATCTAGGTGTAGGGTACCTGGGTGTTCATTCATTACACTATTCTTTCAACTTTTCTATAGGAAACAACAAGCTGGCAGTGGGGCAGTCAGCTGGGGAAGGCAGGAAAGGCAACCAGGAGCCCATGAAGAGGGGGATGCAGCACGTGGGCAATGACCAGTCACCAGTGTGGCGCCTGTCTGCCCTGCAACCCCCCATCTTTCCCTAGGCTCAGGAGCAGCCAGTCAACCTCAGGCTTATGTGGGGCAGGGCAGAGAGGACAGCATCAGTCAGCCATGAGCAGAGTGGAAGGGGCCTCCCCCCTTGCTGGGTTTCTGGCTCATACTTCTCCCAGGGTCAAGGTCAGGAATCTGGGGTTTGGTGTCTCAGAGTCATTCCAGCAGATTTCTCTCCAGTGGCAGCTGAGGGTACTAAGAAAAGGAGAAAGGCAGGGGACTCTCCAGCCCTATACCCCCGTCTTAGTAACAGGATTCTCCCCCATACTGAGAAGCATGTTATCTTGCAAAAATGGAAATTAGATCATCTCTCTCGCCTACTAAAACACTTGTGCCAGCTCCCCACTGCTCCTTTTCCAGCCTTGCAAACTGTGTGCCAGGTACTGCTGAATTAAGGACTTCCTGTTTATCATTCCTTTGAATCTTTTAACAACCCTGCGACAAACCCCAATTTATTAAGTGCCTGCCAACCCCCGCGGGGATCTCCATCTGGTGTCCAAGGCCCCAGCTGAGCTCTCCAGCTTCAAGTGCCTCCACTTCCCCTCTTCCAAGACTCCTGGTCCCTTGATTCTCCGGTGACACAGAACCTCTGAGGTCCCTGGAATGCACAAGCTGTTTCACCTCCAGGCCTTTGCATATGCTGGTCCCTTTTCCTAGCCCTTTCTCCTTCCTATGTCCACGGCCAACTCCTAACCATTCTTCAAAACTCAGCCCTACACCTAGGTCCTACACAACACTTATTAGTCTTGATTTGTTTTCACAGGGAGTCCACATTTTGGCCTCCAGTTTTCAACTGAATAACAGCTTAGCTGGCCTGAGATGATAATTCTGTTCCTCTTGGTGGGGCAGGTAGTAAGAGGGAACTTCAAAAAGATCATGAAAAGATTCATATTATCTTTTAATTCTATTTTTCCAGAAACTTTCTGAAGCACCCTCATATTTTTAACCTTATGCAGCGATAATTACAATATAGATTGTGGTAACAAATCTTGTGATATTATTTTGTGTGGGGTCTAGAACTGTACTGTCCAAGAGGATAGCCACTAGCCACATATGGTTATTTAAATCAATTAAAATTAAATAGAATAAAAAAATTCCATTCTTCAGTGACACATTTCAAATGCTCAAAAGGCACAGAGTAGCTAATGGCTACCCTATTGGACAGTGCAAATATAGAACATTTCCATCATGGCAGAAAGTTCTCTTGGATGGCACTGTTTTAGGGTTCTCCAGAGAGTCAGCTGAAGCCTTACACCACGGACAAGCTATAGGAGTGTTTCTCAAAGTGAGGTCCAATAGGACAAAGTGGGAATAAAGAACATTTGCCACCCATTACAAAGGGCTAAGCTCCCTTACATATAAAGAGCCTTCAGATATAAATAAGAAAAAGTCCAACTACACAATGGAAAAAAAGTCAAACAATATGAACAGTTTTGAAAAGGAAACTCATGGCCCTTGAGGGTCAAACTCATCCACAGAGAGAGAAAGGAGAGTTAAAACTAACCTACGGTGCAATTCCACACTACTCAGACTAGTAAAAATCCAAATGTTTGAAAACACAAGGCCATGGGGACATTCTTAGACATCACCTAGTAGAAACATCTTTCAAAATTACAAATGTATATTCCCCATGACTCAGCAATCCTACACCTAAGAATTCATCATACAGATTTACCTATACACATGTCATGAGATCACAAAGTATTTCACTGCAGCACTACTTGCAATACGCCAAAGGCTGGAAACAACTCTACTCCCCATTAATAAAGAAGTGTTAAATAAAATTGGGGACACACATGTCCAGCTCTTAAAAAAAAAAGGCAAAACAAAAAACAATGCAGTAGCAACAGTACTCTACATAGTGATGCAGAAAGATTCCCCAAGATACACTGTTAAGTAAAAAAAGCAAGTACAGAACAGTATGTGCACAATGTCACCTTTTGCGTGAAAAGAATAAAACAAGGGCAGTAGTCCACAAAGGTCTCTATCTGCTCTTCAAGGACACACAAGAAGAGCAGTTAATTGGGTGGCGGAGAGCTGCACAGATGGGGCAGAGGTGAGAGTGAAGCTTTCATGAGATACCTCCTTATACTCTTTGATGTGTGAACTAGATGAGTCTATATCATCTCTACTGATTATTAAATTGATCTTTTTGGTGGTAATCAACATTTTTATTATTAGAAAAAGAGACAAGATCTAATTAATACAACATAAGTAAGAAAGTAACAAAGCTAACAAATGTACAAAGTTCACAGTGTCTTTAGTTGAGCCATTACGACTCCTGCTCTGGCAGAGTAACTAGAAATCCCCTTGGATGTTTTTTTGAGGTTGAAAACGTGATTCTTTTTTTTTTCTTTTTAATTTATTTTTTCTAATTGACCCAAGATAATTGTATATATTTATGGAGTACAGTGTGATATTTGAGTACATTTATATGATGTGCAATGATCATATCAGAGTAATTAGCATATCCATCACCTCAATAAATTGATCTTTTTTAATTGACTCTCTGGACCACCTGCCTCAAAATCAACAGAGATACTCATTAAGAATGCAGCTCCCAGGCTGGCCAGTTAGCTCACAGCACAGTGCTGTAACACCAAGGTCAAAGGTTCAAATCCCCATACTGGCCAGCCACCAAAACAAAAAATTAAGATAAAATAAATAAAAAGGTTTATAAAAAAAAAATGGGGGGCTGGCCAGTTAGCTCAGTTGGTTAGAGTGCAGTGTTGATAACACCAAGGTCACAGGTTTGGATCCCTATACTGGCCAGGCACTCCTCCCACAAAAAACGAATGCAGCTCCCTGACCATCTGCAGATCTCCAGGTAATCAAAGACCCTCAAGCAACGCCCAAAGGTGTGTACTGTTAACAAGCTCTGCCAGTGACTGAGGACACAGAGGGGGGTCTTCAGACTAAGAATCTCAGCTCTTCTTAGATCCAGCCACCAGAAGGGCTACAGACTGGAAATTTCTATGTAGGGTCCCAAAGGGTATCTGTCCATCTGCACCCCTTCTCATATTGGGCTTGATCACTCTCAAAGGGCAGCCACACGGAGGCCCGGACTCACCTCTCATCTGGAGAGTCTACGTGGAAGGTCCTCTCGATGACTGTGGTCCACTGCAGGCAGCGTATGACAAAAGTGTTAGGACGTGGCCTCTCGGTCTTCATCAGCTGACATTCTGCAGGCAGAAGGAGCAGAGAGCAGGGGGTGAGGAGACCCCTGCCAGTCCACAGCCCACATTTCCTGAGACACCTTCTGTGTGCCCAACCCCATGCCAGATGGTGTTGGGAACACTTTAGTGACTAAGACAGCCCTGGCCCTGCCCTTACAGGGCTCAAGGTTCACTATGTGTGTAGAAGGGGGACAGACCACCAGATAGTGACCAGGGCTGTGAAGGGGCAAGCCCAGAGGTGTGCAGAAGTTCAGAGGAAGCATCCAACCCAGCCTGGGGTCAGGGAGGGCTTCCCAGAGGAAGGGGAATCTCTGAACTGAGCACTGAAGGAAAAGGGAACTTAGGCAGAGGGTATAACACGTACAGAAGCCCAGAGATGAGAGGGGACCCAACGTATGCAGGGGATGGCCAATTCTGCTTGAAATGTGAGGAGGGGAGAAGAGACAAGCCTAAAGAGGTGGGCCAGGGCCAGCCAGGCAGAGCTTGGAAGGCAATGGTGAGGAATGTGGACTTTGTCCTCAGGGCAGCAGGGAGCCATGGAAGGCTTTTAAATAGGGAAAGGACACAAATGGATTGAGACATCCCTCTGGCTGCCATGTACAGGGTGAGACTGGAGGCCAGGGGACCAGGGAGGCAGGGACCTAGCTGGAGAAGATGGGGCTACACCAGAGTAGAGCCACAGAGAGGGCAAGAAAGAGCAGTTGGACAGGCCACTTGGGGGAGGCAGGAGAGGCATCTAGAACAAGGCCCAGGCCTCTGGCCCGAGGACTAAGGGTTTAAAAGGGCCATCTCTGAGATGGAGACAGGGAATAGAAGGTTAGGGAAAGGAAAGGGAGACTTGATGGTCAGTTTGGGATGTGGTAAGTATGAGGGCACCCAGGAGAAATGTCTAAGAAGCTTCCTGGGACAGTCTGGAAGTTCAGGTGAAGCTGAGGAAGAAGGTGGAACAGGGACCTAACAGGGAGAAAATGGTGGCATGAGTTAAGGCAGTGGCAGTGGAGCTAGGGATTCCTTTGAAATGTTCTTAGCAGGTGAAACAAAGACATGGGGAATGATCAGGTCAGTGAAAAAATAAGGAGACAGAGGGGCAGAGTGTCAAGGGCAGGACTGTGTTCTGCAAGGCCCAGGCAAGGGCTCTGGGCTTGGGAAAATTTCATTGGTTAGGATCCAGCTGGTAGGCACCACTTTGAGTAACATGGAGGGAACAGAGTACATGAGGTTAGCCCTGCAATCAGTTGAGCAGGAAGCTACAACCCCTCTAGGTTAGAGGGACAGAGGGAGGAAGCTGTCACCAGAGCACAGGATGGGAGGTACTTGACACCAGCTAGAACCACGCCTGTCAGCAGGAACTGGAGCACAGAGGAGGCACTGCCCTCGGCCGAGGTGAGGGAAAGTGCCCTGGCTTCTCCCTTCTTCCCTCTCCCACCTCCCACCAGGACAGCCCCACCTGGCCCAGCTAACATGAAGGAAGAGCAAGGGAAGGGTAGGAAATGGAGGTGAGGGCAGACAGTCTCACAGCTCAAGAATCACTAAGTTACACATGCTCCTAAGACCTGCCAGCCATTCTCTGAGCACTGGAACCCTGGCCCACTTGCCCTGAGACACACCTGCTACGGAGAAATTGTTTAAGGGAGGTAAGGTCTGATCAGGGGCCTCGGGCCTCTCCTTATACCCAATGAAGGAGCCATCACTCTTCAGCAGGAAGTACCGGGGCCTCCAAGTCTTGATGTATTCGCCTGAAACAAGGCAGGAGGGGAGAGAGAGGTCAGAGCAAGGTTGAGCAGCGTCCTAGGCAGGCGGCAGGCAGGCAGCCAGTGTGATAGTGACTCACAAGGGACACCATGGTGGGAGGAGGGTGGACGAAAGTGCCTCTCCCAGAGGAGCCCTCGCAATGGTCCCTGCTGACGCAGGCTGGGGTGCTGGGCTGGGCCCAAGTGATCCACAGGTCATGCCTGGCAGGAAGGCCTCTGAGGCAGTGCCCCAGGGCACCAGCTGCCTGAGTGTGTGGCCAGCAGCAAGCCATTCTTGTCAGTGCATGGCCCAGTTCCAGTAGAGGCCTGGGCTTCCAAATACATATGCCCTGTGGCCCTGTAAGGCCAAATCCCATGGGCTGGTATTCACCAATACAACCAGGCAGGTGGATCAAATGTCAAAATACTTCAGTGCCAGTAGGGGTATAGCTGCTGCCACGCCCTCTGAATGCCCCTTGATCGCTTCCATTGTTCTGACCATAAATATCCATCCAAGCACCCTGCACACGCTACAAGGACCCACTCCTCAGAGAGCTGCTAAGAATTAAAACAAGATGGTGAAACAAACATATGCCCATAGCAGCATTATACATAATAGCCAAAAAGTGGAAACAACCCAAATGTTCAGCAAATAATGAATGAATAAACAAAATACAACATACCCATGCAATGGAACACTATTCAGCCATAAAAAGAAATGAAGTACTGAAAGATTCTACAACGTGGATGAACCATAACTATGCTAAGTGAAAGAAACCAGTTACAAAGGACCACAAATTACATGACTCAATTTATATAAAATATCCAGAATAGGCAAATACATAAGAATGAAAAGTAGATTAGTGGCTGCCTAGGGCTGGGGAGGTGGTGGAGTCTGGGGGGAGATTGAAGGGTGATGGACAACAGGGGCAGGGTTTCCTTTTAGGGTAGTAAAAATGTCCTAAAATTGATTGTGGTGATGGCTGTACTCGCTGAGTACACTACAAGCCACAGAACTGTACACTTCAAATGGCTGAATCATAGGGTATGTGAATTATATCTCAATAAAGTGTTTAAAAAATGAGATGGCAACCAAGAAGCACCCAGCTTAGGGCCTAGCACACCACAGGCACTCAATAAATGGGGTTTTTTTTGTTTTTTTTTTTAATCATCAGTCCACTGTGCAAGCAAACAGGTGCCAGGCCCTCAATTCACTTTTTTTTTTTTTTTTAATTTTTATTTTGTCGATATACAGTGTGGTTGATTATTGTGGCCCATTACCAAAATCTCCCTCCCTCCTCCCTCTCCCCCCTCCCACCCAACAATGTCCTTTCTGTACGCTTGAGGCCCTCAATTCATATGCAAGATGGCAGGGTGGGCTCTGAGCTATATCTGCCATGTGAGATCTCCAGTAAATCACTTCACTCTGAGTCTCTGTTTCCTCTTATGGGGATATCCATTAATTGATGATGATAACGATGATACTGATACTATAGTGTACTATGTGCTAAGCACTATCTTAAGTATCATATAGGTTTTAACTTATTAAATTTTTTCAAATGTAGTACTAAATGATTCCATTTATATGAGGTTCAAAAACTAGCAAAACTCCAAATTCAACAACATATTAAAAGGAATATATACCCTGATCAAGAGAAATTTATCCCAGGAATGCAAAGGAGGTTCAATATATGAAAATCAATCAGTGTAACACATCACACTAGCAGATTGAAGGAAAAAAAACATAATCATCTCAACTGACACAGAAAAAGCATCTGACAAAAACCAACACTCTTTCATGATAAAATACTCAGCAAACTAGGGATAGGCATAATCTTCCTCAACATGACAAAGGGCATCTATGAAAAAGCCCACAACTAACATCTTACTCAATGCTGAAAGACTGAAAGCATTTCCCCTAAGACTGGAAATAAGACAAAGATTCCCCTTTCCACCACTCTACTCAACACTGAAAAAGATATCCAAATTGAAAAGAAGTAAAACTAAGGGCTGGCCCGTGGCTCACTCGGGAGAGTGCAGTGCTGGTAACACCAAGGCCACGGGTTTATATCCCTGCATAGGGATGGCCGGTTAGCTCACTGGTTGAGCGTGGCGCTGACAACACCAGCCAAGGGTTAAGATCCCCTTACCGGTCATCTTTTTAAAAAAAAGAAAAAGAAAAGAAGTAAAACAACCTTTATTTGCAGATAACATGATCCTATACATAGAAAATCACAAAGAACCCACAAAATAATTACTAGAGCTAATAAATTCAGCAAAATCAACATACCAAAACTAGCTGTGCTTTTATACACCAGCATCAAACAATCTAAAAAGGAAATTAAGAAAACAATTCTATTTGCAATAGCCTCCAAAAGACAGTGTGGTATAAGGATAGACATATAGACCAATGAGACAGAATTCATAGTCAAAAATAAACCCAAATATCTATGGTCAACTGATTTTCAACAAGGGTGCCACGATTATTCAATGGGGAAAGAATGGTCTCTCCAACAAATGGTGCTAGGAAAATTGGATATCCACATGCGGTGTTGGACCCCTTCTTTACAATGTATACCATATACAAAAATTAACTCAAAATGGATTGACCTAAATATTTGAGCTAAAACTGTAAAATTCTTAGAAGAACACATAGAAGTAAATCTTCATTATCCTGAATTTGGCAATGGATTCTTAATGACTCCAAAAGCACAAGCAACAATAACAAAAAATAAAGTGGACTCACTAAAATGAAAAACCTTTGTGCATGAAGACATTATCAAATAAGTAAAAAGACAACCTACAGAATGGGCAAAAATACTTGCAAATCATATATCTGATAAGGGCCTACCTAGCATCCACAATATTTAAAGAACTCTCACAATTCAACAACAAAAAGACAAACAACCCGATTAAAAAATAGGCAAAAGATTTGAGTAGACATTTCTCCAAATATATACAAATGGCCAACAAGTACACGCTCAACATCATTAGTCATTAGGCAAATGCAAATCAAAACCACCATGAGGTACTACTTCATACATACTAGGATGGCTATAATAAAAAAATGACAACAACAACATGTTGGCAAGGATACAAAGAAATTGAAACCTGCGTGCACTGCTGGTGGAAATGTAAAATGGTGCAGCCACTGTGGAAAAGTCTGGCACTTCCTCAATAAGTTAAATATAGAATATCTTAGGGGCTGGCTGTTAGCTCAGATGGCTAGAGCGTAGTGCTGATAATACCAAGGTCCAGGATTCAACCCCTGTACCAGCCAGCCACCAAAACACATTTTAAAAAGGAAGAAAATAGAATATATTGAATATTATAAATACAGATTATAAATATAAAATATATGACCCAGCAATTCCACTCCTAGGTATATACTCAAAAGAACTGAAAACAAGTAGACAAATAACATTTTGTTCATAGCAGCACTATTCACAATAGCCAAAACGTAGCAATAACCCCAATGTCGGTCAGTGGATGAACTGATAAATAAAATGTGATATATCTATAAAGGGATTATTCGTCCATAAAAAAAGAATGGAGTACTAATACATGTTGCATCAAAGATGAACCTCAAAAACACTATGCTAAAAAAAGCTAGTCACACAAAGAAAAAAGAAACAAAAAAAGAAAGGAAAAAAAAAGCCAGTCACAAAAGACCACATATTGCACAATTCCATTTATATGAAATGTCCAGAGTAGGTAAACCCATAAAAACAGATAGCAAACTGGTGGTTGCCAGATGCTGGGAGGAGGGGGTGCTATGGTTTGAATGTGTCCTGCAAAGTTCATGTGTTGAAAACTCGATCCCCAATGCAGCAGTGTTGGGAGGCAAGGCCTAATAGGAAGTGTTTGGGTCATGGGGGTACCACCCTTATGAATAAATTAATGCCATTATCACAGGAGGGGGTTCCTTATAAAAGGAAGAGTTTGGCTCACTCTTGCTCTCTCTTGCCCTTCCACCTTCCACCACGGGATAACACAAGAAGACCCTTGCCAGATGCTGGCCCCTCAATCTTGAACTTCCCAGCTCAGTATGAAGACTGATCGCTTAATGGGTACAAAGTTTTCTTCTGGGGTGATGAAAATGTTTTGGAACTAAATAGAGGTGATGGTTACACAACACTGTGAATGTACTAAAGGCCATTGAATTGTACACTTTAAAATGGTTAATCATATGTAAATTTCACCTCAATTTTTATAAAAAGAAAAGTAAACCCTAGAAAAACTCATCAATGATACTGGAAGTTAGGAGAGTGGTTACTGCTTAAGAGGGGTACGGGGACTTCTAGGGACTGTCTTATTCTGTTTCTTGATCTGGACACATATCAGGGTGAGTTTATAACCCAGGCACTTAATCTGTGGCATTTTATACTTTGTAACAAGCTAAAAAAAGGAAAGAGACCTAGAAGAATTTAGCCTCACAATCATAGCAGTTGTTACCTGGGAGAGCAAGGACTGGAACCCAGAGGCCACGCTCTTGACCACTGCACTGTCTGCCTCAGACTTGCAGACAGGGCCTGGTGTGGGTCCTGGGAGGGTGTGCTAAGGCTGCATCAGAAATGCGACCAGCACAGCATGAGTGATTCCAATTAGTCGTGATGTCACTATACCTTTCCTTGAGCACATACTGCTGGGAGAGAGGCAGCATGTGGGCCAGGCCTTAAGAGCACTTGTTCAGGAGTCAGAGGGCCTGAGTCCAAACCTCAGCTTTACCAATCTCCTTGCTGAAACCTGAGGCAAGTCACTCTTCCTGTTGTGCCTCAGCTTCCTGGTCTGTAAGATGGCATCCACCTTACAGGGCATATATGAAAATTCAGCAAAATCAGGCTTGCCTAGAGCAGAGCCCAGTGCCTGGCATAGAGTGGGCTCAGTAAACCAGTGCTGATATTATTTTAGCCACCAGAGGTGGGAGTGGGATGGAGCAGGTCCCAAAACAGCAGCAGTCAGCAGGACCTAGCTCGCCTCACCCACCGATGCCAGCTGCTGCCCAGAATGACGCGCACTGGGGAGACCCAGGAATACACACATATACATGTGTATGCATGGTGCAAACCCGAGGGAGGTGTGTCTGAACTAGGCCGTTCCAGCAGACAGGGACAGGCCTGTGGCCAGCTCATCTGGCTGTTGTAGCACAACAGGACACACTGAAACCCTAAGAGGGGTCAAGACCTATTTAATGCCATCAGCTGAGACAAATTCCTGCCCCCACCCGCCTCTAGTTCTATACCAACTTCCAAAACACCTTCACCCCAGCCTAGTGAGCCACAGCCTCGGGAAACTCAGGTTGAGGACAGGAGCCCAAGACCATGGCATACCCTAGCACTCTCTCACCACAAACACACAAGCCCAATCATTCACTCAACAATCATTTACTGGGAATAACTGGGTGGGGGACACGGGGTACAAAAGCAATTTCTGGTAATGGTTATGCTGCCAGTATGAATCTGGCCCTCACATCATGCCACGAGGGGTGACAATCAGCTTTGTATCTCATGAATATTCATAACAACAACAACAAAAATCATTGACTGAGTCCCTATTGTATGCCAAGCACTTTTTGAGGCACTGGGGATACCACAGTGAAGAAGCCACATGAAAATCCCTGTCCTCGTGGAGCTGACAAAATCAGAGGTCTAGGTTGTTAACCCATTTTACAGATGTGAAACCAAGGTTCAGAGAGGTGACATAGCTTGCCCACAGTCACACTGAGAGGAAGTGGCAGAGCCAGGGTTAGAACTTTGACATCTGCCAAGGTTCGGAGAGCTCCACTAACAACCCCAAGTTGAGGGATCAGTCTGGGGGGCTAGGTCGAGGTGCCCTGAATGCTGCCCCTGCCTGAAAAGGGCAGCAGGACATGGGCCTCCTCTGCCCAGTCTGATGGGTAGGCCCAGCCCTAGTGAGTGGCCTCCATCCCTTATCACTGCTCCTTGTCTGTGGGCTGGACAGGGCAGGGTGGGTGTGCACTTCCCTGATTCCTGAAAGGCCAGCCCCATCAGCCACCTGCTCCTCTTGACACATGCCCCACTCACTCCCCTCTCAGCACTCACTGGCTGTCCCTTTTGCCACATGGTCCAGCCCAATTTAACCGTGGAGCTTACTCCCTTGCTTCCTTCAGGTCTTTATTCAGACACCCCCTTCTCAGTGAGGCCCTCCCTGAACATCCTATTTATGACAGTGCCCCCAACCCACCTGTCTCACACCCCATCCTTCTCAGGTTGCTTGATTTTTCACCATAGCACACACCACCACTAGACACACTTATCTACCTAGGTGCTGTCTGCCCTCCCCACCAGAATGTAAGATACAAAAAAAGGACGGGGATGTCTCCCTGTTTGGCCCACTGCTGTATCCCCAGTACCTAGAACAGTGCCTGGGCCACAAGTGCCACTCAAAAAATGTTTGTTGAATGAATGAAAGTGCACAATCAGCCACCACCAGGCCTGGCACCCTTCCTCCCAGGGGGGAAGCCAGCCCAGGACAAAGCTCACCCTCAGCACACACTTCTTCCTATCTGCCTCCCAGTGTCACATGGCAGCTGGCCCTGTAAACAGGTGGCCCTGGGGTCTAAGGGTCTAGTCTCTTGCTCTTTCCTGTCCATGACTTCATTCAGGACCTCAGCTTCCCATCAGTACCACTGAATCAGGTCACACCCTGGCTCACAACATCTGGGGCTTCCTATTGCCTGCAGAGGTAAAGCCTAGGTCCTTTCCATGGCCTACAGGCCCAACACCATCAGATCCTGCATCATTCCTCTGCCTCACCTCCTCCAGCTCGCCCTCACTCTGCTCCAGGCACGCTGCTCCTGAAAAACATCAGGCACACTCTGGCCTTGGAGCCTTTGTCCTTGCTGTCCCTCCCCATGGGACTCACTTGCCCAGGTATCTGTGTGGCTCACTTCCTTACCTCCCCCAGGCCTCTGTTCACTGTCACCTCCTCAAAGCAGCCTCCCCTGACTACCCATCTCTGTCCAGCCCCTTGCTCTTCATAGTTTTTACTTTTCACAACAGCACTTGTCACCCCTAACATTATATGTCCGCATATTTATTGTTTGTCCCCACTGGAACGTAAACTCCATGAGGGCAACACTGTGTCCTAGAGCCTGTGATGACCTGGCACACCACACGCAATGACTATTTGCTGAATGAATAAATGAGTGCTGAATATCACCTTGTAGCACTACTTCTGTTAAGTGACTTCCTCTTTGTAAGCCTCAGTTTCTTTATCTATAAAATGGGGCTATGAATGAGATCACTAATGTGAGGCAGAGCACAAGGCCTGGGCTATGGGCTCATTCAAGGTGTCCAGCTAGGCCTAGAGACTCACGCCCAGGGAGATCCAGAGACCCCCTGCCCAGACAACCACTGAAGGATTCCATGAAATGGGCATGTAAGTAGCTACAGGCCTGGGGGCTGTGGAATACTGACTCCTCAGGCTGGTAAACACCACACATCTCTGACTCTCAGGGCACCAGCTGCCAGGAAGAGAGCCAGGGTGGGAAGGGGAGATAGGCAATCTGGCGGGCAAAAGCAACTCCTTACCACGCTTGTGGAGCCAGCCTTCTTTGATGACACACACTTCGTTCATGGTGGCAGCGCAATACGCTGTCACCTAGCTTGGGACAGCTCAGGGCAGCAGGACATGCAGGAGGTGACGTGGACAGAGCACAGTCTGCAAGACAAGAGAGGAGCCAGTCAGAGTACGAGGGGATTCTGCCTCTTCTCTCAGGACACCCAGGCTCTGAGGCCCTCTGGCTGCTTTGCCTGCTCTGCATAGAGTAGAGCCAGTGAGGGTGGAGGAGAGCCCTACCCTGCAGGGCCCAGTCTCCAGGGGGTGTTGTGGTCGTGTCCCCAAGGACTCCAATCTGGGGGAGACAGAGCTCCTGGGCCTATGCACAGACCAGGCCCTGCACTCAGGACACCCATGCTGGGCGGAAGCGGCCCCTCCACCCACCTTCACTTCTGACTTGGCAGGCATCTAGGTAGCTGCAGCCCCACCCCCTGCATCACTCCCATGCCCGAATGCTGAGGTAACCCAGGATGAATCAGACAGCCCTGGGCACCTAAGGGAGTACTCAAAGCCACCAGCATCTACCTCCCCCCATTTCCAACACACACACACACACACACACACACTCTCCTTTCTAAACCAAGTAGCCACCAACTTGCCACCTTCAGCATACTAAATATCCTCATTCCTGTCCCCCACCACACGCCAGGCCACCCCATGTCACTCCCTCAGCCTCAGTTCCCTCCTTGCCCCCACCACACAACTGAGGAAAGACAAGTCTCAGATACTCCAGGACCCTGAACAAGAAAGCAACCTACTGCGTATGAGCTTGTCTGGGGGCTAGAAGCCAGTCCTGGGGGCTCCAACAAGGCCCTGATCTGTTCCCCAAGACCTCCACTTCTGTCTTCAGGAACCAGCAGCCAATAGACTGACTGACGCCAAGGCCACTACTTTGTCTCAGGTTCCTGGAGCAGAGGGGAGAAGGGCATGAGGCAGCTGCCAGCTGGGCCCCTACCTGGGGCCTGGACAGGTGCCATGGAGCCCAAAGCACCGTTGCCTTTCCCAGCCGGGGGTTATTTGCGGACAGCAGGTCAGCAGCTACGGTGGCCCCAGAGAAGTGGCAGCTGGCTGTAGGGACATCATGGGCATCAGCTTTCTCTCGTGCCCCAGGGGAGCTGGTAGGCTGGACACGCTACTGCCTGGCATGTGACAGTGGCAGGCTGCCCAGGCCCCGGGCATAAGGAAGGGAGGTAAGTGGGAGGAAGTGGGAGGAAAGACAAGATAGACAGTGACAGGGAAGTAAACGGGAGGGTGAGAAGTCATATTCTGGGCTCTGAGCTACAAAGGAGCCAGAAGCATTAATAAGGGGCGCCCCTGCCACCAGGCATAACCAGCACCCCACACCCTGAACACACAGGACCGCCAGAACCCTCGACCCTAAATATCCTACTACTCTGTGCATCAGCCTCCCCATCTCACCCCTCCTCCATCCCACCTTAATGGCCTGGCTTGGGTCTAGTATGGTCCTGCCACACTGCCTCCCTGGGCTCCCAACCCTCCATTCTCACTTCCTCCCACCCATTCCCCATTAAGCAGCTAGAGAGACCCCCAAATCTGACTGTCCTTCCCCTGTTCAAAACCCTTCCGTGACTCCCCACTGTCCCTAGCAAAAAAGCCCAAATCCTTAGCTTGGTATTCAAGGCCCTTCAGGACCTGGCCTCTGCTGCCCTTCACTCCAGTTGCCTCCTGCTCACTCACCCTGCATGCCTCCCGCCTGCTGCTCAGCCCTCAGTCCCACAGCACATCTGCGGCCTCCTGAACCCCTCTCCCACAGGCCCTTCCTCCACTGCCAAACTTCTCCCTGGGCTCTCAGCCTCTGCACTCAAACCCCACACTGTCTAAATCTGACCCTCTATCTCCCTGCTCAAAACCCTTCCATGGCTCCCTGGTGTGCTCAGAACGTAGAACAAAGTCCTTTCCACCACTGAGGAGGCCCTGCATGAGCCGAAAAGCACACCTGGAAAGTCCTGACTAAAGGCTAATGACCCTGATATTGATTACTGCCCCTCCCCAACCTCTCTTCCTCCCCACCCTGACTGTCTCTGTCAGACTTCTGTCTCTCAGGTTCTTCCCTCTGGCCTCCATCTATGCATTCTTCTCCCTTGTCCTTGAGGTTGCAGCTGAACCAGTGCCTCCTCCAGGATGCCTTCCTGGCTTCAGATGCTGCACTGAGTACTCCCTGTGCATCCCCTCAAGCAACCTACCCCACACCTATAAAGACTAATTCAGTGGGCCAGCACTAAGTCTGGTATCTACTGAGCACCAATGAATAAACCAAAGCGTCCCCAACAGATCCCCAGCCCAGGACCCAACACAGCAACACTTCCAGACTCTATTCATGCCACGAATCTCTTCTGAGTGCATCCTAACCTCCAGACAGTGCCAGAGACAGAGCTTCAATAACACAGGGCCCGTGCCCTCATGATGTTCACATTCTGCTGAGGAAGGCAAAACAACACACAGTTATGCATATAACAATGTCAGGTGGCAAAGAGGCACTGAAAAGAAAAGTAAAGTATAGGGAAAGAAGAGCAGGAAATGGGGTGCTATGTTAGCCGCATGGTGTTGGGGACATGTAAGGAATTAACAAGGGAGTGAGCTGTGCAGACACATAAGGAAAAGCACTTCCAACAAGGGAACAGAAAATGCAAAGGCCCTTAGGCAGGAAGGAGCTTGGTGAGTGTGAAGCCAGGGGAGAGGTAGGCAGGGGAGAACATGCACGGCCTTTCAGTCTGTGGCTGGGAATCAGAGAAGCCCTCCTCCAACACAGGAGCCAACACCACACTTTCCCCTGATTCGAGCTTAGTCCTGAATACTTCCCAAAGATGGAGAACTCAGAGTGCAAAGGAAGGGCAGATGTGGAAGAGAAAGAACAAGGGCCTGGTATCCAATCTTGGCTCTCCCTGGCCCTCACTGGCCCAGCAATGTCACCTTTCAAAGCGTCTGTGATTCAGCAGCACTAAAGCACATACTGTGGACAGAAGGCCCAGCCTACTGTCTGGTGTCCACTAAACACATGGCTGCCATTATTAAAGAGAAAGTAGTGAAGGCAGCCAGGTGTGGCCAAGAGTGGTCAGGGCTCCAGAGTCTGAGAGCTATCGCCAGCTGAGTGGCCTTGGGCAGGGTGCCGGCGCTCCAGTGGAGTCTCTCATGAATTCTCCCAACCACCCCCTCAGAGGAGCTGTGACCATGCCTAGGTAGGAGAGGCTCAGAGAAGGGAAGCCATTTACCTTGGGTCTCCCAGCCAAGACACGGTGGAGGCCCTGGCCGCTGCTCAGCACATCAGAGACTCTTTTCACACTCTCATTTCAGCAACTAAGAAGTCAGCAGCAGCTTGGGCAAGAGCAGGGGGAGGAACTGGAAGATCCCCTGCTCCCGCCTGGATCCTGCCCCGTCCTCCCACTGAGGGTGGCGCCTGGGCTGAGGTGTCTGTGACGTAGTTCTGCGGTGATGAAATACCAGGCACCACAGCCAAGAGATGGCCTGCTCACTGGGGAGCTGCCAAGAGAGGACACCCAGGCAGGAGGACAGGGACCTGCTCGAGAACCCAGTTAGCACGGCCCATCCCACTCGCTGCTTCCTAGGGGTGTCCAGGCCTGAGTCTGCGGAGGGCCTGGCCCAGAGCTGCAGAGGCTAGGTGAAAAGAGCAAGGGCACCTCACAGGAGAGGACACCCAAACAACCAAAGAACACACAATCTCATTATTTACAGGGAAATGTAAATTAAAACTAACTACCTGTGGTGGCTAAAATGTTAAAAGGCCAACAATGCCAAGTGTTATCAAGGATGTAGAGGAATCGGAACTCTTATTCACTACTGGTGGGATTCAACCACAGTGGAAAACTGGCAGTAAGAATTAAAGCTCACGGGCCGGCCCATGGCTCACTCGGGAGAGTGCGGTGCTGATAACACCAAGGCCCCGGGTTCGGATCCCATATACAGATGGCCGGTTCGCTCACTGGCTGAGTGTGGTGCTGACAACACCAAGTCAAGGGTTAAGATCCCCTTACCGGTCATCTTTTAAAAAAAAAAAAAAAAAGAATTAAAGCTCAGTATACACCTACCCTATGACCCAGCAACTCCACAGTCCTCCAACAGAAATTAGTATTTGTTGTTCTAATCTCACCCTGTAGAAATAAATACTGTCTCTATTAAAAAAAAAAAAAAAATTTGTTTACCAAAAGACATGTACTAGAATATTCACAGCAGCAATATTCACAGTATAACCGCTAAACTGGTAACAGACCAGGAGTACACACAAGAGAATGGATAAACAAACTGGTCAATTCATACAGCAGAACACTACTCAGCAATAAAAAGGACCAAACTGCTGATACATACAACAGAGATGAAGTGTAAGAACATTATACCGAGTGAAAGAAGCTGAGCACAAAATAACACATCTAGAATGAGTCCATTCACAGCAAGTTCAAAACAAGCAAAACTAACACTATTTGTTTAGGGATGGCTTTCTCCTTTGTAAGACTATGCCGAAAATCAAGGAAAACAATATCCCAAAGGCAGGAGAGTGGTTACATTTGGCAGTAACAGAGAGGAGAGGACTTTTGGGGGCTGACAATGTTCTGTTGTGGTTATCCAGGGTTTTACTTTACAGTTATTTGTTATATTGTACTATATGAAATGTGTTTAATGTATTTTTTTGTACTTTATGACAAAAGAAGTAACTATACAAAAGAACCCAGGGTTTGGGAATCCAGATGACATGGGGGGGAGCCAGAATTGGACCTCCTGGTTCCCAAAGCAGAACTCTCCCCACCTGCCCAAGAGGGCTGGCCTGCCTTGATTTCCCCCTCAAGAAGGCCTGGTCATCAATGGGTAAGGAAGAGAAATTCAGAATCCAGGGGACCTGAGCTTCAACTCCGGCTCTGCCACTTCATGGCCACGTGGCAAGTGACACCCTCGGTTTTCCCATCTGTACAACGATCCCACTGGAGGAGCAACTTGCACCCCTGGAGGGAGCAGGGTGGCACACTTCCAGCCCCATGGCCCAGGGGTGGAGGGCAGGAGTTTTGGGGAATATGTTTTAACTCGGCAGAGCAGAAAGCTGAAGGGAATGGAAATCACCACACTCAGTGATCAGCTCTGAACCCAGAGGGGGAAGGTGAATAGAGGAGGGTCCCCAAGGGGGCTCTGACTGCACTGGTGAGGTTTTACTTTTTTAAAATGGCTGCTGAGTACATGGGTATCACTGACTAATGCTATCTTTATGTCTCAAACACTGTATCATAAATTACTTTAAAATTTCTTTAAGACACTTTTATTTCCATATGTCTGGCTCATGGGTCTTATTTCTCAAGGTTCTAAATTGGGGCCTCCTCAGAAACTTCATCTCACAGTGCTGGGGTCAGATCCACAAGAGGCTATTTACATGATGGCATGGGGCCTAAGCACAAGCAGAGGAGAACAGAGAAAGGCCCTCAGATGAATGCCTTGTCCTAATTGGACAGCCTTGGGAAGGGGGCTGGGTCCTTCTGAACCTCAGTTTGCCCATCTGTAAAATGAGGTCATTCTGGTTCCTGCCATTGAGGGGGGTTGTGAGCCTAAGTGAGTTCTAGCACTCTGTCCACACTCATCCTCCAGTCTGGGCCCTGTGACCACCTGAGTCAGATCCCATCCCTCCTCTGCACAAACCCTCCCGTGTCCCCTCACCCCAATAAAAGCCAAAGTCCTTACAGGACCCCAGGACTCTATGAGGCTTGCACCATCCCCCCTTTACTTCTTCAAAGACATACTCTTTCACTGGTGTCTGCCTCCTGTGGCTCCCAAGACACACTGGGACACCCCAGCTCAGGGCCCTGGCACATGCTGTTCCCTCAGGTGGAAACTCAGGGCCCCGCTCCACTCTTTCAGTCTCCACTCACAGGTCCCTTTCTTTGAGAAGCCTTCCTAACCTCCTTAGACAAAAGTGCATCCACCCAACCTCCCCTTACCCTTCATTTTCCTCTGTGAGCCTTTACTCCACTGACAATATTATATATATTTACTTGTCTATCAGTTTACTGTCTGCCTCCCCCACTAGAATGTCAGCACGGTGAGGGCAGGAACTCTGGCCTGTCTTGGTCACAGATGTATCCTCATAGCCTTGCACAGTGTTGGGCTCACAGTGGGCAATTAATAAATATCTGTGGATTTAAGTGGTAGATATGCTAACTATTCTGATTAAATCATTACACAATATATGCATGTATTGAAATAACAAATTGTAACCCATAAACACGTACAATGAAAAAAATAAAATAAAATAATTTTTTAATTAAAAAAAAAAAATCTGTGGAATGAACATGTATAGAGGGAAGCTCTGTGCCCAGAACAAGCTCAAAATCAGCCAAATCCCTCTCACTAGCACTTGCTAAGTCCTTCTTCTCTCGCCCCCTCTCACTGACCTGGTTCCAATGCCAGACTGCACAGATGGGATAAGGGGGGGGCAGGTGGGGAAGCAGAGAGCTGTCTCCTGGAGCTGGAGACAGGGGATCAGGAGCCCCTTCCTGGCACTGTGGGAGCTGGCTGAGGCAGTGGCAGCAGCCCCCTCAGGAGCCTCTGTTGCCTGCCCTCTAATCCATGACTTACCACGGCTCCCAGAGGAGGACTTGCTCAGGAGATAAATTCAAAGACAACAGGAACCTGTCATAAGAAAGGCAGCATCTGCTTGTGGGTTTCCAGCAGGGAAAGACACTGGGGGCAAGAGTAGAGGGAAACATTTGCCTCATGTGCCACTCTATAAACTGCTCTGGCATTTTGTGAAGGCATTTTGGCAAAATTGATAAAGTGAAAAATGTATATGTGTTTGGAGGAATTTCTCCTGCAGAAAATGCGAGTGCCAGGGCTCAGAGGATCTCAGGCAGGGATTTTCAATCTCAGCACTAGTGACATTTAGGGCCCGATAATTTGTGTTGTGGAGGCTGTTCTGTGCACCATGGGATGTTAAAGCAGCACTCCTAAACTCTCTCTACTCATTACCGCCAAGAGCACACCCTCCCCTAGTTGTGACAAAATGTTTTCAGACATTACCAAATGTCCCCTGGGGGGCAAAACCACATCCAGTTGAGAACTTCTGTTCTAAGGGTATTTATTATTGCTAGAACAGTGAAATCCTGCAAACAACCTAAATACCTACACCAGGGAACAGATACTATAATAATGCTTAATATGATGACTACTAAAAAGAACAAGTGCTCAGGTAGCACTTACCACATGCCAGGCACATTTAAGCTCTTGTACACACAAATTTAACCCTCACAGCAATCCTATGAAACAGGTATTTTTAGTGTCTCTATTTTAATGGGGAAACTGAGGTGCAGAGGTGAAATGAACTCCCTATCACCCTGTCAGGAAGTAGAGCTGGCATGCGACTCCAGGCAGCCTGGCTTTGCCACCACACTGTACCACACAGCCTTCAGAGTTACGCAGACCTGGTTTCGGCTCTCTGCTCCCCCCCTTTCCCCTCCAAGCCTCAGTTTCCTCCTCTGTGTAATGGAGACAACAGCAGTGCTTCCATGACAGGCTCACGCAGGGAAGGGTTTAGCACAGCACCCACTTGTGGAGAGGCTCCAGCCACCAAACAAAACAGTCATCCTGAGCACAAAAACCAACACTGAAGGGCCGGCCCGTGGCTCACTCGGGAGAGTGCGGTGCTGATAACACCAAGGCCACAGGCAGGAATGGCCGGTTCGCTCACCGGCTGAGCGTTGTGCTGACAACACCAAGTCAAGGGTTAAGATCTCCTTACCGGTCATCTTTAAAAAAAAAAAAACAAAAAACCAACACTGAGACCATCAGCACTCGGTGACAAAGGCTTGCTGCGCAACATAACTTACAATATGATCCCCTTTCTGAATCACAAACATGTACACTCCACATCACCTCATTTCTACGATATGCTTACTTTTTCACATGCTGACATTACTGAGATTGATATGCACCTCATGATCCATGTATAAATTTCATCTATAACATCTTTTCAGAAAAGCAATTACAGGATCAATAATGGAACTTTCAGAGCACAGTGTCTTAGACTTCAGAAGGGTATGAGGAGGCATGTGTTTAAATGTCACATGCATAGAATAAAAAAATCAGATGGAAATGTGCCAAAGAGCTACCAGAGGCAAAATAACGGGTAAAGGAGTCAGGGTGGCCTAAGGAACCAAACGCCGGAGTTTCAACCCCTGCTCCACCACTTGTTGTGGGACCTCAAGCAAGTTACTTTCCCTTTCTTCACCTCAGTTCCCTCCCCTGTATGTTAGACACAATAACAGCTTTTACCTCCAAGGCCGTCGGGAAGATTAGATGAACTAATCCATATAAAGTCCTTCAAACAGCCTGACAGAGCAACTGCTCAACACATATTAGGTATTATTATTATCTCCTCTGGTGGGCAGAGACATGGGGAACTTCACTTCCTACACTGTATATTTATGGACATGTGAATTTTTACCTATTCTGCCTCCTGTAAGAAGGCGGCATTAAAGAGACTTCTTTTTCTCTTAAACACCATATACACTCCCCACCTGCCCCATCTGTCTACTTGGAGCAGGTAGGATTGGAGGCAGGATGAAGACGTGGGCAGGCCACAAAAGAAACTGGGACAAGAATAAGCACCAGAACAGATTTCCTTCTCTTCCCCCGCACACACACCTTCCCCCTCATACCACCCAGAGCCTTATAGCACCCACAGAAATCACATCAAATAATGAAGCCTGCCTGGCTGAGAGCAACGTGCCACAGCCAATGGGACCCTCTAAGCACAGCTCTGATCCTGTCACTCCCCTGCTCAGGACCTCTCCCTGGTGCCCATGGACCATGTCCAAGGCCCTCATGGAAGATGCCAGGGCCCACCTGCCTCAGCCCCTCCCCTGCTCTCCAGGCTCATCGGTCAGCTCGCCCCAACACGCACAATTCTCCCTTCTCCTGGTCCCTTGAAGATGCCTTGCTCTCTCACCCCAGGGCCTTTGCACATGCTTCCCCCCAACTGGCAGGCTGTTCAGCCATCTTCACTTGCCAAATCCTCATTTCCTCAGGGAAGCCTTCCCTGACTGCCCCCTCTCCCGTGAGTGGCAGACCCTCAGAGCTCGGCCTTCCCTTCCCCTCACAGTAATTACCTCTATTGTGCCCAGTCACCTGCAGGATTAACTAGTTAACATTGCCTCCCCTGCTGGACCACAAGCTCCACAAGGCAGGGACAGAGTCTGTCCTAGTCCCCATTGTGTCCCCAGCCCCACCCAGTACAGGGCCAGGCCCAGAGCTTTAATTAACTCCAGGTAAGGGTGGCAAACACAACCACAGCTTTTGTGCTCAGAGTTCTGCCAAGTGAAGGTGAAACAAAATATCCTCCACTCATTCCTCAAATATGGCACCAACTCTGTGTCAGCACTGCTCTGGTCACCAGGGATACAGCAGTGACCAAAACAGAACTCCTTGCTGCTGGGGAGTTTACCTGGAGGGGGAGTTGCATGGGAGAGACGGGCAGCAAAATAAATAAGTAAGCAAATTATACAGTGTATCCAAAGTTCACAAATTTTATGGAGAAAAGTAGCATATGGAGGATTAGACCTATGGTAAGGGAACAAGCGTTTCTGGTTTTACACAGGATGGTCAGAGAAGGGCTCGCTGAGATGGTGACATCAGAGCAAAAATGTGACACAGATAAGAAAGCCACGGGGAGACCTGGGGGTGAGAGTTCTAAGCATGGGAAGAGAGGGACTAAGGTGTGATGTGCATGAGGCAACGCCAGAAGTTGGTGAAGGGGAGAGAGGCAGGAAATGCAACTACAGAGGGAGCTGGGTGCCTGGCTGAGCAGGACCCTGGGGGCCACTATAAGGGCTATGGCTCTTACTTGGAGTGAGATGGGGAACTGTTGGCTTGAGGTGGACTGGGGGGAGGCAGTAACAGCACATGGAATCCCTTAACCCCAGTTCAGGGGTGTGGGGTCCTCAGTGAGGCCGGGGCTGCATCACAGCCTTCCTCTCCAGGAGCTGTCCCCAGAATAAGCCCTGTACACTGGTCTGACACTCCAACCACATGCCCCACCTGGGGACCATGAGGACCCGCATGTGACAGATAAGGAATCCAAGAATGGGAAAGATTCAGTGAGTACCCACCACCAGACAATTAGGACACAGCTGAGGCGTCTCAGCTCATGCCAGCCCTGAGCCTCTTCCACACCCCTCTGCCATTGCCCCCAAGAAATAGAGTCACCTCTCTTCTCAAATTGCCTCCTCATATAACCCAGCCAGCCCTCCCTTACCGTCCCTGACACCCTGCAGACCTGAGCTGCCCCTAACACATGCACACGCACATGTAAGCAGGACCCCTTCAGCCTGGCTGAGTGGCACCTCCCTCACACACATTGCTCTGCATCGTCATTATCTGTCTGCCTCCCCCACCAGGAGTTCTGAGACAGGGCCTGGTAGCGTGAGGCTTCATCTCATGCCTAGGGTACCTAGGAGCAAACAGGCAGGGTCCTAAACATGGCTAAACCAGTCATCCCCCCTTATCCACTGGGGATACATTCCAAGACCCGCAATACATGTCTGAAACCAGAGACAATACTGCTCCCTACACGTACAGTATTGTTTGTTCCTACACATACATACCTATGATAAAGTTTAATTTATAAATTAGGGGCAATAAGAGCTTAACAACAATAACTAGTAATAAAATAGAAAAATTTTAACAATATATTGTAATAAAATTTATGTGAATGTAATCTCTCTCTCTCAAAGTATCTTACTGTACTGCACTCACCAATTTTCAGACCGTGGTTAACCATGCTAACAGAAACAGCAGAGACCAAAACCGCAGATGGGGGGCACTGTTGTATTCACTGAGTGCACTCCAAGTGCCAGGCATGGACTGACGTTAATCCTCACAGCAATCCTGTGAGGTCGATGCTATTACTATCCGCATTCTTCAGATGAGAAAACTGAGCTTCAGAGAGAGAAAGTCACATGCAGAAGATACCACAGTGAGTGCAGGAGATGGGCTGTGTCTAAAGCAGAACAAGCCAAGAAAACTTTCTGTAATGACAGAGCCGTGATTACTGAGCACGTGAACTGTGCCTAGTGCAACCGAAGAACTGAATTCCTACTCATTTAATTTAATTAAAACTTAAATTGCTACACATGGTTAGCAGCTACCATATTGGGGGTGCAGCTCTATAGAACCCCTGCTAATTAAGCACCTGGAGCCTGAAGGCAGAGGAGGGATGGGGGTGACTCTCAGGCCCAAGAGGGGCTGGATCACCCCAGCCTGGCTAGGAGAAGCTCCCATGCTATACCCATCTCTCCTGCACCACAACCCAGCTCACCCCAAAGAACTGGAGCAGGACTCTGAGACTCAAACTCACACCTCAAGTCAACTCAAATCCTTACTCTACCACTTCCAGGCTGCATGGGTCGCTTCTCTGAACTTCGGTTTCCTCATCTGTACAATGGGATCCTAACACCAATCTGACTGAGCATATGCTTATGTTACCTCAAAAAATAACTTTTTTGACAACCCTGGGTTGTCATGGGGAGCCAATGAGATGTGCTTCATGCACAGCTGGGGATAAGGCCAGTACTTGAGAAAATAGGCACAAATAACACAAAGGTAAACTCTGAAATCAAGGGCCATCCTGAGCCTGTTAATCAGGGACATGGATGTGGCATCTTGTTTTCATACTGTCATTCATTACTTAGTAATAAAGGAATCATCCAGATGATTAACAATATGCCTATACTAACTATTAGAAAATACCATCTAAATGAAAACACACAGCTAAGAAAAAGTAGGCACCCTGCAGACACCTCCACCCCTGCCAAAGCCTTTGGACACCAGTTTGAAAAGCTGGGCCTTAAGGGACCCTTGTCTCCAAAGCAGAATACAGTCTGCTCCTTGCCCTTCTCCATTTCCCAGGTCACCACCAGAATCAGGCCAGCTCTCTCTCACACAGGTCCCTCCTCTTTGGAGTTAAAGCCCCGGCTCCTCACCATAGCCAGGATCCTGGGCCCTTCCACCTTCCTCTCTCCTCCCTCAGCCATTTGACCAGCTCCAGCCACAATGGCCTGCTCTGTTTCACCACCACATCCAGGGCCTCTACCCATGCTGTACCCCCACCCAGCCCACTCCTTTGAGCTCTCAGGTCACAGCCTCCACGCTCTCTCCTCAGGAACTTTCTCAAGTCCCTCTCCCACCAACTCCAGCTAGATTCTGTTCCTTTCTACAGCCACCCTGAACACTCATAGGGCAAATGCTACTTCTCTGCCACCTTTGATAGACTGGGGGCCATTCCCTGGAGTTCAGAACTACACATGGCACATAGGAGTGATTCAATAAATATTTGGTGACAGAATGAAATACAAAAATGCCCCAAAACAGCCAAAGGCTGACTCCTGAGGCCCAGAGATCACTCAGGAATCAAACTCCAAGGCAGGGAGGGAGGGGAGTGACTCCCACCTTCATCCCTTCTCCCTGGCCTCTGGGGAAAGGAAGGGCCAAGGTCATGGCTCCACAGGCATTAGGAGGTAGAGAGAAGTAGCCACACCCCAGCTCCCGAACATGTATTGAGTGGAGTCATTTCCAGGACAACTGAGGCCAAATTTGTGCCAGCTCTGTCTGGGAGAAGAAAAAGCAAGAGAGAAATCATTATAACAGTAATGACCCCAGTAACAGCAGCCACAATATTAGTCAGAAGAGCTAGTTTTCAAAAGCCATACTTGGGTTGGTCAGTTAGCTCAGTTGGTTAGAGTGCAGTCTCGTGAATAACCCCAAGGTCATAGATTCAGATCCCCATACAGGCCAGCAGCCAAACAAAAAAACAACAACAAAGAAACAAAGGGCACACATGACCCCAGATAGAGCTGGGTTCAAGTTTCATGTCTGTCACTAACACTTTGACTTTGGCTAATCCAATAACCTCCCTCTACCTCTGAAGCTCCCCAAGTTCCCAGGTTGTGCTGTGGATTAACGATAGCAGACATGTTAGGCTTTGGAGCAGTGCCCAACAAAGAGAGGCAGCTCTGTTAACTACTCACAATAACAACACGAACATTCTATGTAGCTTTCTATGCCTTAATTTCCTATCTACAAAATGGGGGTGATAACACGACCATCTTCCAGGCTGCCATGCAGGTTTACAGAGCTAATACGCTTGAAGCACTCACAGCAGTGTCTAGCCAAGCAGGAGCTCAATGATGGGTACGATTAATATTCCGGTCCACAGCCCTCCCGGGCAGGAACTTCAGCTAATCAGCCCCATCACTTTCTCCCAAGGCTCCAACTTCGAACCCACTATGCCAACCAACAACTCCAGGCTGGCTGCTCCCCAGAGCCCCTTCTCTGCTCTCAGATGCCCATCAATCCCAGCCTGACAATCTCAAATTCACTGAGCACCTTCTCAGGAGGTCCATGCTTTGTAACACATTAGCTCCCTGAATCCTCCCCATAGCCCCATTTGGCAGGAATGTTCCCATTTCCAGCTGAGCAAACTGCACCTCAGAGGTGAATTGAGGCCCCAAGGGTTCCACGGCAACCAAGGAACGTGCCAGGAGCAGGGTCACATCAGCTGTCCCCGACCCAGATCACTAAGCAGTCCAAGCTGAGTAAGAGTAGACCAATGGCCCACCAGACAATGACGAGCTTGAAATCAGGCTGGGGAGGGGAACAAGGGAGAGGGCAGCTTCCCCAGTCCACTCGGAAAGGGCCCACAAGGTGGCAAACCAAGGAAGGGTTGGATTTCTGGCCTCACCCTTAGAAACAACATCTGTGGATGAGCTTCCCGGGCAGGGCAGGACGGCTGGGCTCAAGGAACTTCCTGCAGGGACCTCCGACATGCAGTCTCCCCTTGCTCAGCTCCAGCTTGCTGTCCCTTGCTTGGTGCACCCAGAACACCCAGGCCCTGCCATGGGTACCAAGTTGTCAGTGGGTCCTGCCCCAATGGGGCCAGGCTGAGATCCCACCCAGCGTCCCTCCCATGCTTGCTCCCTCCCTCCTGGTCCTGCTCCCAGGCTGTCTTCCCCAGCTGGGCCTCTCACTGCTTGGCTGGCTGTCCAGAAGAGCCTGCCACGGAACCACCCCACCGTGCAGCCCAGAGGCCTAGTTTTTGAGGGCATTCCACTGAGAGCTCTGGGAAGTTGAAGAGAGGCCCAGGGAGGGGTGTCCCTGGGTCCTCCAGAGGGGATCAACTTTGAAAGACACTCCTTTCCACCACCACCCTCATCCCAGGGGACTTCCAGAGACTCCAGGTTTGCTCTGAGGGGGCTCTGCTCCTTCTAGGAAGATACCCCAGAACAAACCTTGGAAAAACAAACATCAGGGATCTTGTTACTGCACTAAGCCTTAGGGTTGAGGCTCAGGGGTGGGATGTGAAGTCACCCTCACCAAAGATTACCGAGCACCTTCATGTGCTTCAGGGAACTCTGGAGCCAGACTGCCCAAATTCAGAGCCTGTTCCCAACACTTCCTGGTTGGGGGACCAGCACAGGTTGCAGAGGCTCTCCAGCCCTCAATTCTCACTACTGTCAAGTGGGAATCAAAGCTAATTCCTCCTGGTCTAAAGGGTCTTCACCCAGGTCCTCCCACGGCTCCTTCACAGCACTCTAGTCCCTGCCCACACATCACCTCCTCAGGGAGGCCCTCCCTGATCACTCAGTTAAACTCGAATAACACCCCCACTCTCTTTCCCCTGAGCCCCATCTATTTTGCCTTTGTAACATCAACCACAACCTGATGTCCAATCATAGATCTGTTTGCTGCGCACCTGTCTTCACTAGAAGGTGAGCCCACAAGGCCGGCCTTTCCAATTCTAGAGCAGCGCCAGGAAGGTCGCAGGCCCTCAGGCCCACAAGCTGAGTGTAAGGCAGAATCATCAAGTCCAGTACTGTTTCGATCAGGTACTGCTGCTATTCTGCATGGTTATTTTATATCAGCCCAGCTGGCCGGGTTGGGGAGCGATGGGCAGAAAAATCAGCCCATCAAGCTTCCCCACCTCTCACCCTAAAGGTAGCAACCATGCGCTCTGACAAACATGGTATGAAAACCACAGAAGAAGGCAACCATTGAGCTTTTCCCGGTTGTAAGGCAGTGATTCTACTCAAGGGGGAAGGGGAAGGCATGTGAAACTCCCTGCCCAGCTCAGTCAAATCTATCCCCACCCCAGGCAGAAGCCTGAGAATCTTTCATGCTGAGAGTCACCTTCTAACACCCTAGATCTGACCCGGCTGCTCCTGTTGAAACTCCAAACTCCTCCTGCAGCAATCGACAAGGCTATGAGTGACCCAGGCCCTGCTGTCACTGGGCCCCTGGCCTCTCCTCCTTTTTCCTCTCTCCCTCCCTTGCTCTGCCCAACAATGCAGGCCTCCAGGCAGCCCTCCCTGCACCTCATCAAGCTCCATCCTCCCTTCTGACCTGCACTGTGGTTCCCCCCACCTGGAAGGCTGTCCCTCCTCCTCACATCTCACATAACTGCTTTACCTTGCCAACCTGGATGAGCTCAGAGGCCTTCCTGCCACAGCATCTAAAGAAGTGCCCAGTTGGTCTCTGTCACCTGATGTGAATTTACTCTCTAGCACCTCCCCTCTAACCTGTTCTTTGTTTATTCACCTGTTTTGGGTTGGTGTCCCTCAGCTCCATGAAGATAGGAACTTTAGTAAGTGAACCACTGTATCCCCAGCATCTGATGCAATGCCAGGCACACAGTAGGTGCTCAATAAATGGCAGTGGATGAATGAAACCCTTTCCTGCACCCTTTCCTCAGCTCCAAAATGCCCTCAGGACCAAATCCTCCACCTCTCACCCAGGCCCACCAAGCTTTACACTGCCCAGCCACTACCCACTCCCAAAAGCACTTCAGTTACCCACCCTGCCCAATCCCACCTTTCCCAGGGCTGTGGTGGAGATTCAATAAAAGCACAGAGAGAAAGTATACAGAGTCTGACATCTGGGAATGATCGAGAATTTCTACAAATGAGGGGGCTCGGGGCAGCAACTGTGTGGGAGAGGAAGGGGGCCTGGGAGTTGAATTTGTCAGTTGTTACTTGACTATATATCCCCCACCTCCACCCATTTCTGCATCTGGAAAATGGAGATGCTAATTTTGACCCTACTCTCCTGGTGTTCTCTGACAAGGTTGGGTAAACTGGCAAGGGCCTTCAATGTGCTAGCAGAAATATTAAGAATTACAATTGCTAAAATATACTGAGGGCTCACAATGTGTCCTGCACTCCTCTTAAATACTGAGGAGACCTTTACTGCAGGCTTACTATGATACGAGCAGTTACAAATGCTTTCCAAAGATTAGACTGCTTCATCTGCATAGCAATCCTGTGAGGTGGGAATTATCGTCATTGCCATGACACAGGCAATGAAATAAGCTCGGAAGGGTTGAGGAGCCTGCTTAAGGTCACACAACCAGCAAGTGGCAAGGCTGGATTTGAACCCTCTGCTCTGAATCACTTCAGTGCAGCTCTTTAGAGAGCCTGGAAACCAGGTCATCGAATTCCTGGATCTTGGCTGGGCCAGGCTAGGGGACTGGATCCCAGGACACCTGAGGGGACCAAGGGTGGGGGTGGGTGAGGCTGGAAACCATGGTCCCACAATAACATAATCGTGACTACCAACTGAGACTTACACAGCACCAGGCACCATTCTAGGAGCTTCTCGTGGATTAATTCATTTAATCCAACAGCCTGAGGTGGGTACCTTTCTTAGCCCACTGTACAGAGGTGAACACTGCAGCCCATGATCACACAGCCAGAATGTGAAAGCACCAGAACTTGCATGCATACGCATTTCACCATCCTGCCTCTAATACAGGTCCCCAGTAGCTGTATCACCCCCTGCATGGCTCTCTTATTGTGTTCTCCTGCTCATAGCACACACCTGTCCACAGTTAAAAGATGCCCTGGTTCAACTCTGAGGAGGAACCAAGTTTCAGCAGCCAACCCAGAAAGGCTGGAATGGCTGCATGCAGAGGGGCTCATGACAGCCTAGGCTCAGGGATGAAGGGAAGGAAATGACCAGGGCACAGAACAGAGGTGACAGAAACCCATTCCTACCTGGGATCTGTGTGTGGCACCAGAAGCTAACTGACCTGGGTTCAAACCCCACCCTGTCTTCCTAGGGACTGATAAGATCTGGATGAAGGCAATTGCTCCTCTGAGCCTCAATTTCTGACTCTGCAAAAAGGACAAAAACACCATATAAAAGCCTCGAGCCCAGGACCAGGCACAGAGTATATGCTCACAAACAAAAGCCACTGCCCCAGTTACTCATTGACAAGAGGATCACTCTGAGGCCAAGGTGGGCCAAGGGTTCACATCCCAGCTCTACCACCTCCAGCTATGAGTCCTTGAGGAAATCATTTCACTCCACAATGATTACCTCAGTTTCCTCATTTGTAAAATGAATATTGCACTTCTACCGAGTTCAAAGGACTTTTATAAAATAGGCATAAGCATAGGTATGTTTTGAGATTTAAATGAGGTCATGTATGCAAGAGGCCTGTCATATGTCTGGCATGGGGTGAATGCTCAATCAACACTGGCTATCCACTAGCTCTAGAAATGATTTGCCTCTCTGCAACTTAGTTTCCTCATCTAAAAGGGAGATCATGATAACAGTACCTTACCTCTAGAATGCGAGTATTCAGCAAGGTAATCTACGCGAAGAATTCTAAACACAGAATGCACACAATTAATGTCAGCCATCAATTTCATGATTACTGTTTTTATTGCTGCTGTTAACCCCATCAGGGTTACCCTTTAGAGGTTCAAACTCTGTAAAAGCTGGCAAGAGAGAACCACAGGAACAAACCCTAGTGGAGAAAAACTCTAGAGAGCCCCCAGCTGCCTTGCACACTCAGGGACCTTTCTCTCCAGAAACCATGACCCATGGAAACAAGTCTGCTTGGAAGCCTTTGCTGTGGACAAGAAGCAACCATCTGCCCCCTTTGACCACATCACCAGCCCAGTCATCTGGGTCAATCAGGGACTGCAGCCAGCCCTCTGGGAACTCCAGACCAGGGGCAAAGGCTACAGAGCAAGCCAAGGTCACAAGCTGGCCTAGGGACTACGGACACTGGCCATACATGTCTGAGGCTGGCTGCTCCAAGCACCCACCCAGTGGCCACAATGAGAAACCAGATCTGTGGGGAATCTGACTGTCCCAAGCAATTCACAGCAGCCTTCCTCCCTGGGCCAGGCTGGGCCAGGGGCACCCCCATCCAAGTCCCTTTGGCCTATACAGAGAGGAACAGCTGGGAAAACAGCTCTCAGACTCACTATGAGGCCAACTGTGATCGCCTGGTAGGGAGTGTAAACAAGATGTGCCTCTGGGCTGGTAACTGGGGAGACACAAACAGCTTTACAGCCAGGGAAAGAAGAGCCTGCAGTGGTCTGCATCAGTTCCTGGGCCTTTCACACCCACTGCCAACCAAGCTCAGACTGGGGCTGAACTGCTGCTGCTTCTCTGGAAAGGGAAGAGTGGACAAGGTTAAAAAACAGCCCACTGGCCGCGGGTTCAGATCCTATATAGGTAGGGCCGGTGCACTCACTGGCTGAGTGCCGGTCATGAAAAGACAAAAAATAAAATAAAATAAAATAAAAACAGCCCACTGGAGACCCTACTTACTCCAGACCAAGCCTCTTGCTGAGCCCCAAGAGGTCTTCAAATGAAAGAAAGGGGTCCTCAGAATCCTAAGGATCACAGGGACTGGGGAGAGGTTGGGTGGGGGACACGAAATAACTGCAATTTGAGGTGGTAGGCATGCTGATAGTATTGATCTGCTCACCATACCTTGGGCATGGGTGCGACGGTCAGCTCTGTGCCCCACGAACATGTATAATCAATAGAAATAATTTTTAAGAGAATCTTAAAGATCAAAATGTCCCCAGACACCTTGCCCTGAGGAGAAGAGGTGTCCTTCCTCCCAAGTCTTTTTTTTTTTTTTTTTTTTAAAAGATGACCGGTAAGGGGATCTTAACCCTTGACTTGGTGTTGTGAGCACCACGCTCAGCCAGTGAGCAAACCGGCCATCCGTATATGGGATCCGAACCCGGGGCCTTGGTGTTATCAGCACCGTACTCTCCCGAGTGAGCCACGGGCCGGCCCCTCCCAAGTCTTAACAAGCAGATCCAGGAGCACAGCTCCTCAAACCCAAGCCCAAAACCCTCTCCCCTCCCTAATGTGGAACCAAAAGCTCAGAAAACTTCAGTGATTTCTAAGACATCCCTCTCTTCCCACCCTCCACGGAAGGAAAGAACTTGCTAAAGGATGCCCACACATCTTAAAATAAGACGAAATAATCTGAGAGGGTTCTGGAGTCGAGAGCAGACAACCCCATGTTCAGAGCACCCCAGTGACCATCCAGTTCCGTCCAAAGTCATTAAGAAGATCAATAAAGAGTGAGCTCAGTGTAAATCCCTACCCCCGTACATCGAATACAGGAAGCAGAAGCCCCTCCTCATCACTCGGCATCACAGACCTCCCAAAATATGCCCCTAAACACCTACTTGGGTCTGTCCGGCCCCCACCCACACCCCAGTCCCTCAAAGCGTACAAACATCACAGTCTCCTTCACTGATACAGCGCTCCTCTACGTTTTAAGGATAGCTCCCCCCAGTGCCTTGGTGGTATAACCCAGACGGCCCTACCCCGACCACAAAAGCTCCTTTCCAGAAGCCCCCACCCCTCTAAATACACTGTAGGAACGGCTCCCACAGCCCCCCAAAAGTACAGCCCTTTACACTTGATACGGGGCGCTCCCTCAATGGGTAAGCCCTCGCAACCTAGGCACCATCTCCCCCCACATCCCTCTAGTTCAGCCCCCAGTCCACACACACTGGGGTCTGTCCCCCAACTCCTCAGTGGTTCGGTCCTCCCACACTTGGTATGCTCCCCCCCCCGCCGCTTCAGTGGTACGGCCCGCCGCCACCGCCCCCGGCCCCTCAAGGTTAGTCCCAGCGCCCCCGCTCAGCCACCCCCACTCAGTTCCGGAAGGGGGGGCCCAAGGACCGCGGTCCCCGCCCGGAGAGCACGGGTGGTACAGCCCAGCGCTGCACGCTAGGGGCCCGGACACGACCATTGGAGTGGGGGACGCTCCGGGACACGCGCTGGCGCACTCACCTGTCACCGGCGGCCGCCCAGCCTCTCCGGCGGGGTTCTGCCCCAGCCCATCGCCACGCTGCGCTTGCTCCCGCTCCTTGTGCTTTCCGGCGGCGGCAACGGTGGCAGCAGCAGCGGCGGCGACACCTCCAAACCAGGCCCAACGTCTCGCGCGGCGCTGCCCCCCCGCCCTCGCCCCCCAGCCCCCGCTTACCGCCCCCTCCCACCCTCTGGGCGGAAATACCGCCTTCCCCCGCCACAAACAGGAACTGACGTACAAAGACCGAGAGGGCCAGGAGAACCCGAGAGCGCAAGCGCAGGGAAGGGAAGGAGGCGGGCTCACAGCATGGCGCCTGCGTACATTAGGCAATTTCGAGTCGGGGTGGGTAAATGATGGGCCTCGCTCGGACGAGTATCGGAAAGTATAGGCTTGCGCAGGCGCAGTGGGACTCCAATGCCTGTTTTCCCTAGAGGCGAGCCGCAGCGATTATTTCCCGGCAGCCCTTGAACCTCATTTGTATGCGCTTTGATCTTGTTTTACTCGGTTCTCGCCTTTACTTTTGGTTCGGAGGCTCTTCAAGAGCCCCGGAGCGGGAATCAGGAGGGGTTTCCTTTTCATTGTATCGGTCATGGTTGATCTCAGGCTCTGAAAGCCACACAAACCAAGTTTTGAATTTTCTCACTGGTGACTGTAGCCAGAATGCTGGTCTGTTTTCAGTGCCTCAGTATCCACATCTGCAAAATGGAGACAATCATAGCTGCATCACTCCGCTGTTGGACTATTTTATATAAATAGATGGTTTTTATCAATCAGTCTACTACTCCAAATTATTAATGGCAGCTGCTCATCATATACATACGGGGGTAGGGGTCTGGCTGATATGAGGAACCGAACTCGTGACCTTGGTATTACGAGGCTGCACTCTAACCGAGTTCACCAGCCAGCCCTTCATCATATGTATTCAAATGAATATGGGATATACCTTTCTTTACAGAGCAACTTGGACCGACAAAGGCCTTAAAATCGCCCTACAAGAAAAGAGCTTTGCACAGATCCTGGCCCATATATTCACTAGCGTACTTTCTCATAGGTCGGGAAGGGATTGCCACCTTCTGAATTTGGGTTCCAGTATGCCACATAGGTTGGTAAGTATGCATTGGTAAAAGAAAAATACCTGTCTGGGAGTTGAATCCTGGGTCCACCTCAGTCTGAGAGTGTTCTGGACAAATCCTGCTGAAGGCTGGGCCTTAGTTTCCCAAAAGGTAAACCTAAGGCTAGAACCAGCTGTTTCTTATTGGTTTCCAGCTTAGATCAACGTCTTCCCCTTCACAGCCCTGACTATTTTAGTGTAGTACTGTCTGGCAACAGGTCTGTTTCCCCAGCGCACAGGGAACCCCATGAGGGGAAGAGACCAGGAGTCTGAATCATCACTGTGTACGCAGCACTGCCCAGTAGAGGTCCGGGCAGAGTGGGCTCTTAGAGAATATTTGTTTCAAGAAATAACCCTTCTAGGGCCGGCCTGTGGCTCACTGGCCAAGCGTGGTGCTGACAACACCAAGCCAAGGGTGGAGATCCCCTTACCGGTCATCTTTAAAAAAAAAAAAAGAAAGAAAGAAAAAGAAATAACCCTTCTGCTCTAATCTAAACTCAAGGTTACTGTGACCTACCTCTTCATTCCTGTCCATGCTGAACTCACAGCCCATTCCCCTACTTCTGGGCTAACTGGAATCCGTGCCCCTTCTAGGGTATAGAACGGTTTACCACACGCTGAGATCTCACTGAAATCTCCCATGTGCTTGGGTATAAACTCCTTGGGGCACTAGTAGTGGAGGTTAATGGCTTTCAAACTATGTTAAGACCCAGTACACACATGTATTAGTATAGTACAATGAAACAGAAGTATCACCAAATGCTATTTACCCTTACATATGATGGACTCTGATATTTAACATACTTTTTTTTTTCGATGCTGAGACCTTGCTGAACTGCTTTTCTGACCCACTAGTGGGTTATGCCTTGCAGTTTGAAAAACACTGGTCTAGGGGGTGAACAGCACTCACTGGCTTTGGAGATGGATGAGCCCAGGTTCTAATCACACTTTTCTTATATCCTTGTCAAAATAACTTCACTTCTCCGAACCTGCCTTTCCTCACTGCACAACAGTATTAATAGAATTTATTTAGCAATTGTTACAGGCCAAGTTCTGTGCTCAACACACTCCTACCAATACTATCCTGTTGCTGTCTACACAATAATCTTGGAAGTTAAATGCAACAGTACATTAAGGGGTTTGCTCAAGTTCCCAGGACAAGTTAGGGGTGGAGACAGGAGCTGAACCCAGGCAGCTTGATACCAGAGCCTATGACTTTAACTCATATCATGCTGGAAAATGGAAAGTATTGGCCCTATTTCTACGTCCTGAGTTGCTTCGGCAAACCGCTTGAACCATCCCTCAATTTCAACATCAAGGGTGATTGCGGAGAAAATTCCCTAAACCCCAAAATAGTTCTCTTCCCTCTAATCTATTCTGTGAACTCCCTGACCATAACTATAAATATGGGCTGCAAATGCACTTTGGCGGGGGTGAGTAACCTCTCATCTGAAGTCTGCTCAAAGGTCTGTTGATTCAGAAAAAAAGTGATTAAGGATCCTGCCCCAAGAAATGGGGAGGACAGCTCCTCAAAGCCCCCTTTTGTCCCCAGGGAGCAGAAATCAGGCCATGGAGTCCATTTCAACCCTTCTCATAGAGATCAGTTTCCCCGTGGTGACTGGACAAGCCATGGAGACCAGCCACAACAAATCTTTTAAGGGCCAGCCCATGGCTCACTTGGGAGAGTGTGGTGCTGTTAGCACCAAGGCCACGGGTTTGGATCCCTATATAGGGATGGCCAGTTAGCTCACTTGGGAGAGCGTGGTGCTGACAACACCAAGGCAAGGGTTAAGATCCCCTTACCAGTCATCTTTAAAAAAAAAAAAAAAATCTTTTAGCAGCCCCAAGTGGGAAGGCTTCCAGTCCATCCCTATAAGGTCTATCCCTGTCGGTGGCAGAGGTAGCTGGGGAACTGGGGAGTGAGGGGGACCCTCCCTTCCTCATGGGCAATAAGGAGATCCAGCAGGAGGAATCAGGATCTCCCTTTTCTCATCTTAACCAGAGTATTTTCTGGGGAGAAAGTCCATAGTATTCTCAAAGTCTGGAACCATTAAAAAAATCGTTTTTGGCCAGGAAAATCCCTCCTGGTCCTTCTAAGGAGCCAAAGCCAAACCATGGGCCAGAAAGGGGGTGTATGCACCATGTCACCTGGGTATTGGTGGGACTTAAATAAATGAATAAGGCCAAAAAAATCGTTTTTATTTTTTATTTAAAATATTAAAGAGAACTAGATGGTTAGCTCAGTTGATTAGAGCACCACTTTGTAACTCCAAGGCCAAGGGTTTGGATCTCCATACCGTCCAGCTGCCAAAAAAAAAAAATACATAATATATAAAAGAGTTCCCCACATTATAAAGAAATGTTGAAATAACATCTCTGATTCCCCAGCAAGAATTTACTAAGTCCCTCTACCCCCCCATGATGCTACTGAGTTGGGAAGATCCTTTAGAGTAATGTTATATGTTTGGCAGAAGTACAGATAAGCCTCAGGGATTCTGCAAAAGTTGGTTCCAATTCCTTTTTATAAAATATGTTTCTAATTCAAAAAGTTCAATAGAAGATACCATGCACATTCAATTTTCTAATACATTGAAGATTCTCAAAACATTTAAGTGGTTGTCCTAGGCTAATGAACTTTTGTGCAGATCTTGGGATGAAGCTTTTTCTAATCTAGATAAGATAGAACACCTTGTCAATATGCTCCAAACACACAGATTGCTTCCCATCTCATGTGGACTAAAAGCCAAAGGACTTATGATAGCCTTCTCAGCCCTATGGGAACTGCCTCTGCCTATCTTCTGACCTCATCTCAAGCTACTCTGCTACTCTCGCCCTTGATTCATGTTCCAGACACATTAACCTCCTCTCAGTCTCTCCAAAAAGACAAGACTCTGGGTATTTGCACTGGCTGTTCTCTCTGCCTGTTCTCTTCATCTCCCTGATCCTGATCTTTGCATGACTGGCTCCTTCTTGTCTTTCATAGCACAGTTCAAATCTGACCTCTCTAGAGCTTTCCTTGGCCACTCCAAGTACAAAAGAGCCATGCTGTCACTATCCCTTTGTTTTTTGTTTTTGGCAAGCTGACTGGTTCAGGATCCAAACCCATGACCTTGGTGTTATAAGGCTTTGCTCTAATCATATCACTGTCTCTTTAACATATTTGAATTCCCTACCCACCACTTAACACTAAAAGATATTTTTGTTGTTTATTTTATAACTGTCTTCCCCTAAACTAGAATATAAATTTGCCCATGAAGACAAAGACCTTGTTTTGGTACCATTGTATTCCCAGCCCCTAGAAAAATGCCTGTGAAGGAGTCCAGGAAATGCCACCCCAAAAACATGCTGCTTTGGTATGTTGATTACTTCAAACTGAGGGCACTTGGGGAGCAGCAAATGCAGAGAGGGCTTTCTCTGAACTTTCCTTATCTTCTTAAAGATAAATTGTCTAAAAGAAACTCAATTGTTACGAATCCCCTCCCCAGGAATCTTATCAACCAGGGAAGATCAACTCTTGGGTCACAGGAGAGGAGACTGGAGGTTAACAGTATGCCCAAACATACTATCACCTACTCCTCTGAGGGCTGCTCCAGATAATTTTTATTACCTGAGAGACTTTTTATCTGCATAACAAGACAACCTTTATTCATTATACAATTCCTTCCCTCACCCTCCCATAACTTGTGTCACCAGCCCCCCACCACCCCAGTAGCCCCAAGCCCCTATTCTTTTCTGTAGCTCAGGATGCTATAAAAGTTTAATCATCTGACCCTTTTTTGAGTCTTGTATTTTGTGGGACTCCCATGCATATGTACGTAATTAACTAGTTTTTTTCTCTTGTTAATCTTACCTCAATTTATTTTTATTTTATTTTTATTTTTTTAAAATATGACCGGTAAGGGGATCTTAACCCTTGACTTGATGTTGTCAGCACCGCACTCTCCCAAGTGAGCCACAGGCCGGCCCTTGCCTTACCTCAATTTAATTCATAGCCCAACCAAAAAACCTAAGGAGTAGGGGGAAGCCACTTTTCACTCTCCTATTCCAGATACATAATTGGGACTTAAGGATATTTGTTGACTGAACACAGTTTTGATTAGGAAGTTTAAAGCTCTGTACCGGGCTGAATTTTATTTCAATTCTGAACTTGTCAATTCACCAAGTGCTGAACAAAGAAAATAATATATTAACCTTCATTGAAGAATTCCCACATATCAGGCATAGTGCTAGAAACTATATCCATGACCTTGTTAAGCATTTCTGCAGGCAGAAGTCTCTAAGACCTATTTTTTTTTTTTTTTCCGGTAAGGGGACCGCAACCCTCGGCACGGTGTGGTCAGCACCATACTCAGCCAGTGAAAGCACTGGCCATCCCTATAAAGGATCCGAACCTGGGGCGTTGGCGCTACCAGTGCTGCACTCTCCCAAGTGAGCCACAGGGCCGGCCCTGTAAGACCTATTTTACAGAAGTAAACATAGGCCCAAAAAGGGGAAGTCTCCTGCCAAAGATCAAAGCCAAGATGTTGTGGCTCCCAGATCTGTTCCCAAAGATGTTTCTGGTCAAGCCTATGCTTTTACCCATAGCTCTGGATTTACCTGTGTGGGTCCAGATTTGAGATGCAGCAAAGTATCATTTAATGCCAAGTTAAAGTACAGTAGTGCCCCCTTATCCATGAGGGGTATGTTCCAAAACTCCCAGTGGTTGCCTGAAACTGCAGAGAGTACTGAACCCTATGTATACTATGTTTTATTAACAACAATAATAAAATAGAACAATAACAATATACTGTAATAATAGTTGTAAGAATGTGGCCTCCCTGTCTCTCAAAATATCTTAATGTACTGTACTCACCCTTCTTATGATGATGATGTGAGACGATACAATGCCTGCGTGATGAGATGAAGTAAGATGAATGACATGGGCATTGTGATGTACAGTTAGGCTGCTATTGATCTTCTGAATTCTTGAATCTGTATGACCATCGCTAACTTGCAGAAAATGGCTTGGTTTCACTCGTTTCAGGTGATCCTTTCCTGAAATCTTCGTATAGGCTCAATGCTTTCTGCCACAACACTTCGCTGTCAATTGAAACACATTTTCTGTTCATGTCTTCCACCCACAAGTTTAATGCCTTTTCCATCTTAACTATGCACTATCATGCACTATGGCCATAGCTTTTACAGTTTGTGAGGACGCTCCCTGGTGGTCTAGTGGTTAGGATTCGGCGCTCTCTTACAGTTTGTGAGGACACAGCAAAACGACCACAAATTTTTTTTTTCCTTCTGCACATTTTACAGATAGAAGATTCGTTCTTATCATAAACCTTGGCAACCTCAACATACAATTTTTTTTTCTTTCCTTATTAGGTCAAGAACTTTCACCTTTTCGCTTAAAGGATGCTTTTTACAGTTTCTCTTGTGCTTCAGGGCCACTATTAAGTAAAATAAGGGTGACTTGAACACAGGCACTGTGATACCACAGCAGTCGATTTGATAACCCAGACAGCTACTAAGTGACTAACAGGCAGGTAGCTCTATAGCGTGGACACACTGAACAAAGAAATGATTCACATCCTGGACAGGACAGAGCGGGATGGTGCAAGCTTTCATCACACTACTCAGAATGGTACTTATAGTTTATTTCTGAAATTTTCCATTTAATATTTTCAAACCGCAGTTGACCACAGGTACCTGAAATTGCAGAAAGTGAACCCTTGGATAAGGAGGGCCAAATAGTTGTATGTGGACTTGAAACAGCAAAACACTTAAAACATAGTCTCCCACATTATTAAGAAAAATTGAAGGGCTAGCCTGTTAGCTCAGTTGGTAAGAGGACAGCCTTATAACCCCAAGGTCATGGGTTCGGTTCCCCATGTACCAGTCAGCTGCCAAAAAAAAGGAAAAATTGATAGTATTAATACTAGGGCTAGGTGGTTAGCTCAGTTGGTTAGAGCACAGTGTTATAACACCAAGGTCAAGAGTTCAAATTCCCATGCCAGCTACTAAAAAAGTATGTGTATATTTATATATAATTTTTTTTTTTAAGGTCAAGAAGGGAATAATTTCACAGCTGCCCAGCAGTATGATTTATTCACTCTATTCATGCTATTGCCACAAGATGGCACTACATGAACTGGCCATCCCAGCTGGAACCTAGCAAAGACTTGCAGACATCAAACAGTCTTCCTAGAGCAATATGGGGGACCATTATGCTGTTATTTTAACATCACTGTTTAAAAGGAAGCTCTTACAGGACACCTAAGTGCAACATGTGATCCTGAATTGGATTCTGAGCGAGGAGAAAAAATAGCAATGAGGAACATTATTGAAATTGGAACATAGATCTGGCTAGTTAGCTTGGTTGGTTAGCGTGCAGCCTTATAACACCAAGGTCATGGGTTTGAACCTACATACCGGCCAGGTGCAAAAAAAAGAAATTGAGACATTAATTGTACATTAGATAAAAGTATTCAAGTTAAATTTCTTGATTTTGATAGTTGTACTGTGCTTATGAAAGAGAATGTTCTTGTTTTTAGGAAATACACACTGAAGTATTATGAGGTAAAGGGGCATGATTTTCTCCACTTTAACTTTCCGGTGGTTCAAAAACACAATGCATATATATGTATGTTTATGGAGAGGGGAGGGGAGAAAACAATTAAACAAATGGAGCAAACTGTAAACAATTGGCAAATCTGGGTAAAGGGTATACAGAAGTCCCTTGTACTATTCTTGCTACTCTTCTAGAATTTATAATTATATTGAAATAATGAGTTACCAAAAAAGTCCTTTTTTATAGCTTATAAGAATGTCATTAAAGGGTTCTATAAGTGGTGGTGCTAATGCTGGTGCTCAAAGTCATCGATTTCAGAGATAAAATGAGATAACAACACTACGTGCCAGGTACTGTTTTAAGCCCTTCACACTAAGGGCTTAATCCTCACAACCATCCCACAGAGTAGGTGCTGTTATTACTCCCATCTTAGTGAAGAGGAAACTAAAGCACAGAGAGGTTGAGTAACTTGTCCAAGATCACACAGCTGTAAACTCAAGTTCTTAATCTTCAAGCTCCATCAAGAAGGCCAAATGATCACCACAATATGCTATACTGGTAATTTAGGAGCAAACACTCTGCAAAATATGAAGAGGGAGAAAAGGCAACTTCAGGGGACATTTTTGCAACAATAAATGTAGGTTTATGTGCTCAGAACCACTTGCCTCAATCTGACACTCAAATTTATGCAAATATCAGTCTTGAATTATGCAAGGTTTAGTCAAAACAAAATAGGGAAATAAAGTGGCTGCTGATTATGATGTGGCTGAACCTACTAGCCATTATCAATGAAGGAAAAATCAGAATGTTCCTCAAACATGATTATTCTCAATAATAATCAAACATGATTATTCTCAATATCAACTTTTTTTGGGGGGGTGGTCAGCTGTCCCGTACTGGGATTGAACCCTGGACCTTGGTGTTATCAGCACCACACTCTAACCAACTGAGCTAACTAGACAGCCCAACAATACCTGCTTTTAAATACACAAATGGTATAAAATCAAACTTATAAAACATAGTACATTCCCTTTGACCTGAAATTTTACTCCTAGGTATTTACCCTATGGATATGTTCACACATGATCAAAATGTGTACATAAGAGGCACTGTTTGTGATAGAAAAAGACTTGGAAACTACCTAAATGTCCATAATTAGGGGACTGGTTAAAAATACATTATGGTACATCCACATAAGGGAATACTATGCAGTTATTTTAAAAGGAAGCTCTCTCCAATAAGCACACTAACAGATGTTTAACATCATTAGCAGTGAAGGAAATATAAACCAAAGCCACAATAATAAGGTACCACTTCATACCCACTAGGATGACTATAATCAAAAAGTGAGATAACAATAAGTGTTGCCAAGGATATGGAGAAACTGGGACCCTCATACACTGCTGGTGGAAATGTAAAATGGTATAGTCACTTTGGAAAACTGTCTGTCAGTCCCTCAAATGTTTAAAAATAGAATTAACATATGACCCAACAATTCCACTCACAGGTTATAAACTCGGAAGAATGGAAAATATATGTCTACACACAAAAAACTTGTACATGAATGTTCATAGTACCATTATTCATAATAGCCAAAAAGTATAACCAACCCAAATGTCCATCAACTGATGAATGGATAAACAAAATATGATATACCCATACAATGGAGTATTATTTAGCCATAAAAAGAAATAAAGTTCCGATACATGCTAAAACATGCATGGACCTTGAAAACATAATGCTAAATGAGAGAAGCCAGACACAAAAGGCCAAATATTGCATAATTCCATTTATATGAAATGTCCAGAATAGGAAAATCTAGAGATGAAAAGTAGATTGGTGGTTGCCTAGAACTGGGGGAGGCGTGGTGAGGATGGGTGACCCAAGGAGTGATGGCTAAGGGGTGCAGGATTTCTTTTGGGGGTATTAGATTGTGGATATGGGTGCCCAACTCTATGAATAATTAAAAGCCATTGAATTGTGCACTTTAAGTGGGTGAATTGTCTGGTATGTGAATTATATCTCAATACAGCTGTTAAAAAAAGAAAGTTCTTTATATACTGATACAAAATGATTTCTATGCTTTATTAAGTGAAAAAGCAAAGTGCAAAACTATTATATATGTAACCACCTGAGTGGGAAAATATTTGTTTGTAAATGTCAGAATATTTCTGGAAAGACACATAAAACCTCAGTAACACTAATTGCCTTTGGAGTAAAGAACTGCATAACTGAGGGACCCAGAGTAGGAGAATTGTTATTTAATTAACAGATAGCCAAAAAAGCATAAAGAATAACACAATGAGCACTTGTGCCTACCATCTGGCATTAAAAGCCATTACTATACTATTTAATACCTGTGTGCCCCTCTCCAGTCACATCCCACTCCGCCTCTGAAGGAAACCATCGTCCTACACTGGAGTTCATCATTGCCATCATTTTCATACACTTACTACATTTTAAGTATCCCTAATCAATATGAATTATTTTGCATATTATTTTGGGGGGGGCAGGGATCAAACTTTGGACCTTGGTGTTATCAGGACTGTGCTCTAACCAACTGAGCAAACTTGCCAGCCCTAGTTTTCATATTTTTAAACTCCACATATCCTGCAATTTGCTTTTTTCACCCAGTGTTTTGGTTTATTCATATCAGTACATGAAACTACAGTTCATTTTCAATGATGTATAATATTCTACATCCAATACATAATATGATATATCTAATATTGATGCCTAATTTTCTAAAATGGCCACAATGCAATTTCTCATCCCACTGCTCTCGTTACAATGAGACACTGACACTCCTCTCATTGAGAGGTGGGGTCTATGATATTTCCTCTTGAATCTGAATGGGTCAGTGACTGTGGCAGAAGTGAAGTAATGTGACTCTCCATTCTAGGTTAGAAAGGGCAATACAGTTTTCTCTGGCTCTTGGAATCCAGCTGCCATGTTGTAAGGAAGCCCAGGCCACACGGAAAAACCATGTGTAGGCATTCTGGCTGACAGCCCAAGCTGAGGTACCGGTAAGTGCCAATATTGGTTAACCACTAGATATGTGAGGAAGCTTTAAGAGGACACCAGCCCCAGGAATCTTCCTGCAACCACAGATTCCCCAAGTGATAACAGCCTAAGTGAGTCCAGTCAACTCTCAGGACCACAAGAGATAATAACATGATTATTGATTTAAGCCACTAAGTTTTGGTGGTTTATTATGCATTATGCATTAGATAACTAAAACAACTATGGCACAATTGGTCCATTCACCAGGTGGTGGATATTTGGCTTGTTTCCAAGATTATGCTGTTATAAACAGCACTTCTCTGAAACATGTCTCTTTGTGTGTATGTGCAAGTTTCTCTAGAGTATATTCCTAGGAGAGTAATTGCTGGGTTGGAGAGTATGTCATCTTCAACTTTACCACAACCTACCAAACTATTTTCCAAACTGGTTGGTACCAACTTATGTTCCATTGGCAGTGTATAAATCCCTATTATTCTAAATCTTCCTCAACACTTGAGATGTAAGATTTTTGCCAGTATATTGAGCACAAAATGGTCTTACTGTATATCCTTTTAAACCTTTGAATTTTGTTCTACATGCATGAATTAATCCAAAATAAGCATTTAGGCTGGCCAGTTAGCTCAGTTGGTTGGAGCACAGTGCTGATAGCACCAAGGTCCAGGGTTTGATCCCTTTCTGGCCAGACAACCCCCCCCACCTCCTGCCAAAAAAAAGAACAAAGAAAAAAAGGGGAAAAAAAGGGCTGGTTGGTTAGCTCAGTTGGTTAGAGCACAGTGTTATAACACCAGGGTCTAAGGGTTCAGATCTCTGTACCAGCCAGGTACAAAAAAAAAACCAAAAAAAGCATTTAAATGTGTGCTAATAGTCTGGCCAGTTAGCTCAGTGGGTTAAGTACAAGGGTTCGGATTGGCGTACAGGCCAGCCACAAACCCCCCCAAAAAAGTGTGCTAATAAAGTATTGCTTTTCTGTTTTAAACATGCTTTATGTATTGGGATTCCATATTAAGGTTTTATTTTTTAAAAAGGAGGTATTGATCCAGTAACAACAGTAAATCTCATGCCTGGATCTTGGTTTCTAATAATATTGTTCTGCAATAATAGGAACCAGGCTCCAGAGAAATGGCTGACTCCAGGACTGGGGCAGAAAATATACAAGATGAGCCTGGAGCATCTTGTAGTGCCAAAAAGTAAAGACGGGCTTTAAAAAAAAAACAAAAACATCACACAACAATGGAGGTATATCAAGTCAAAGGAACACAGGAGACAACTAAACGAGCTCCCAATGGCCAAAGCCAAAATAATATGAGCAATAAAATAGAGTAGTATTGGATTATAAACCAAAGTATAAAATATGCATGGGTCCATATCAATAAAAATAAATGATTGAATAAGTTAGTAAATGGGGAGAAGAGATGAATCTCCTTTGCAGAAGAATTCCAAATAATGTATATGGGTACTTTGCCTTCAAGGAGATAAGGCATAACAATTCTCCCCACCCCCTGCCCTGCCCCTCAACTCCTCAACTGTGGGCTGTGCAGAGTGACTTTCCTTCAGAGAGTACAAGATGTAAACGAAGAAGAGTAACCTTACAAAGTGGAGAAACTTTACAAACAGGTGATCAGGGTTAACACTGATAAATCATATTAAGAATGTGTATCCTTCATATGTGATAAAATGGCACTTTACCTCTGGATCTTCCTCCGAAAAACACATAAGCCCAGTCTAATCATGAGAAAAATATCAGACAAATCCCAGTTAAGAGGCATCCTATAATATATTTGACCAGTACTCTTCAAAACTATCAAGGTCAACTTCAAAAACAAGGAAAATCTGAGAAACTGCCATAGCCAAGAAGAGCCTAAGGAGACATGACAACTCTCTAGTTGTCAACATAATGTTTGGCAACATAATGTCAAATTTGACAACAAATGTAATATGGTATCCTGGAACAGTAAAAGACATTAGGTAAAACTAAGGCAATCTGAACAAATTATGGACTTTAGTTAATACTAATGGATCAACACTGGTTTATTAATTGTAACAAACATACTACACCAATGTAAGATGTTAATAATAGGGGAAATTGGGTGTGAGGTATACAGTAACTGTCCATACTATCTTCTCAATTTTTCTATAACTTTAAAAACTGTTCTAAAAAATAAAGTCTATTACTTTAAAAAAAAAAAAAGAAAGAAAGAAAGAAAAGGAGCTTTTGCCCTACTTGAAGTTTGTGAAGCTCTAGTTTGGAGTTCACAAAACAGGTAAACTTCCGTGTGGGGAAATGTCTCCTCCTTTCCAGGCCTTCAAAGGCACAGCGCTTACCAAACTAAGTCAGGTCCGATCCCCAAAGGAGGGGTCAGGGTTGCTGCAGCTCAACTCTTGGCTCTTCTAAGCAGCCCAGGGCTCAAGCACTGAAGAAAGAGACAGTGGGGCTGGCCTTGACCTTGGCTGCCTGCCACAGGTACTACAATTCTCCTCTTGCTTTAGTATCCACTGGTGTGAGCTCCCAGAAGAAGAGACACATCCAGAGATAACCTTGTCCCAAGACCACCATCCAAACAGAATTATTTTACCTGAGCTACTTCTGATCTGGCTCTGCAATTTAGCATTAGCCTGGGCTCACTGCACTTCCATTTTCTCATCTGTTTATGGGATGAGAATAGGAAGTAGCCCCCTTTCATGGTGTTGCCCTCAGGATTCAATAAGTCCATCAACTTAGCCAAGCATTTATTTAGTACTTCCTGGCACACAGGTGGCGGTCAGTGTTAGCTCTTAGCTGACCCTGACCCTGATTCCTCCACCAGTCTCCAATTAGAAGAGTCCATTGCTTTTCACTCCTTTTTGAAAGGGGGTGGTCATTGTATAAATAAACCACCTGAATGCCAATAATCTTGGGGAAGAGCTTAGTTCAGACTTGTTTTTGATCCACTATCCTATCTGCACTTAAATGATGTACAGTAATTGCAGTTCTTCAAATTCACCCCTGAACTGATCCCACATGTAAAGATTCATTGTAGCACTACTTGTAATAGCAAGAGATTGGAAACAACCTGAATTTCCTTCAAAAAGGAACTGGCTAAATAAAGCTGTTAATACGCGTGTGGCTTGTATGCGTATAGTGCATGTTCCTTTGCTTTATGTAAGTGTGTATGTGTATGTGTGTCCACACACAAACCTAGAAGGATTACACAAAAAACTGGTAATACTGGTGGCCTCTAAAAAGGGACTGAGGGGGCTAGGAGACATGGAAAGACACTTTCCACTGCAGAGCCATTTACGTTTTGCATTTTGAACCATGTGACTATTATTTATGCTCAAAAATGATTAGAATCAGAGAAAAAATCCACCACTGTGGGTCACAGCTGTTGGGGTTGGTTTGGGGGAACTGCCAAATCAAATGGGTGGGACACTGTGGCTCTGGAGTGACTGAGAGGTGATGGGGACATCAGCTCTGGTCTGCCTGGCAGACAACGGCAGGATGGGGCATGACTCTCAAAGCCTGCAGTATCCTAGAGCTGTAAATTCTTCCTAAAACAAGTTGATGGTGGTAGTGGGAACATGTACATGTAGATAACTCTACAGAGTCCAAAACCACTATCCTAGGACCCCGCTTCCTCCTTCCAAAAGGGCCATGTTGCAAATCTGCAATTGAGGCAGCACAGAGTAGGGGTTAAGGGGCAAGTATCCTAGAGTCAGCTCCCTAAGGTCAAACCCAATCCCACTACATGCCAGCTGGGTAAGGCCTTCAGCAGTTTGCTCCCCTATTCCCTTGTAAAGAGCAATAATGACTTACACGGCACAGGTAAGCCTTACCTGGTAAGTGAACTATACATGTTCTTATATCATTGTAGTTCCTACTACACATCAAGAAATTACCATGTGCTCTTGAATTTAGTAACTGGAACTCTTCTAGGTAACAACGGCAGGTGTTAAAATTACTCATGAAGTGGAACCAGAGGAAATTACTAGAGAAACAAAAAGGGTTGATGCTCAGCAGGGCAAACTCACGTGTGTGAGTTCCTCCTGGTGGAACCAACATGAAGAGGTGGGCCCTGGAATCTTTGTCATCGCATTTGCTGTCCTTTGAGTTCAGATCTCAACCAGTCCCATGAAGGTCTAGCCTGGGGCCTCACAGGGAGAGGGATCTATCACTACTCTCTACTGCTGTTCCTCATCCTCGAGTCCAGCCATTCACACCCCGTACCTAGTGTCTGGGACACTGGCTAACACACAGTGGGCTCCCAATATGACATAACTGAAAAACTAAAACTGAATGGATGATCCGTTTGGGAAGACAAAAGAAGTTCTGGAGGTGGATGGCGGTAGTAGGCATACAACTATGTGAGTGTACTTAATGCCACTGAATGGTACAGTTAAAAATGACTAAAATGGTAAATTTTATATTATGCATATTTCCCCACAATAAAAATAAATAAATAAATAAATGGATGAGGTCTAATCTCATCTTCACCTTTATGTTCTCCTTTAATTCTCCTCCAAGCCCCCTGACCACTCATTGGCCATCTCATTTATCAGATCCTATTCTTTATACAGGAAAGGGGACCCAAATTCCTTTCTGGGTCCTCTTCAGTCTCTACACTCCCCTTCCAACTGGTATCACCAGGCCCTTGGCTTTTATTCCAGCTGTACCCTGAGCACTGCCCACAGCTGCTGACCTCCAGCCCAGGTGGCCCCTGAGCCCCAGAAGCCTATTCAACACCTCCACCTGCAGCCCTCATGGGTACCTCACTCTCAACCAGGTCAAAACAGAGCTACCCTCCTCCCTGACCTGCTCCTCCCTCCCATTTCCCCATCTCTGCCAACAGCCATTCCCCCAGATGCTCAGCTCTATAGCTAGGCAGGACACGTGACTTCCAACTTCCCTGGGCCCCAACTTCCAATCCACCAGCATGTCCCACTGCTCTTCCTCTGAAGCACACCCTAAGTCTGCCCTCTCTCTGCTCCCCACCGCCACTACCTCGCTCCAAGCCTCCTTCATTTCCTGCCTGGACTAGAACAGTGGCTTCCACCCCCACCCTCCCAATTCATTCTCCTCACAGCAGCCAAAGCAATTGTCATAAAAGGCAACTCTGATCATCACTCCCCTGCTTCAAACCCTACAGAACTCCTCAGTGCTCTCAGGCTAATGTCCATGTTCTTCACCTAGGGTCACAAAGCCCTAGATCTCTGGTTCCTGTCCACCCACCCCACCTCATGCTGGATGGCAGGCCCCCTCACTCGCTCACCAGCCACACCAGCCTTCGTGTTCCTTGTCCCACCTCAGTGTCTTTGCACCTGGCTGTCCCTCTGCCTGAATACCGTCCTCCTGCACTTCACAAAACTGCTTCTTCTCATTCCCAGCTCTCCCTACATGTCACCTCCTCGGAAAGGTCTTCCTGCCCACAACACCTGAAGCAGCCCTGGCCACTGTCTCCCACCCTCCGATTCTCTGGACAGCATCATCACTTGCTCTTCATCTTCCTCACTAGGGAGGGAGTCACACGGCAGGGCCCTGGGCTGCCAGGCTCCCTGCTGGCTCCCTGCTCCTAGAGCAGTCCTGGCACAGAGGAGCAGCCATGCAGCAGGGAGGGGGTGAGGAGCAAATCAACAGAAACTCATGACCTCGCAAATGGGGCCCATAATTTGGAAAGCCGCCAAGAGGCGAGTGGCAGAAACAGGTGAAATCTATGGGGGGAGAAGGGGAGAGCAGAGTGACAGAACCACCATGGCTTGTTGTGGGGGGGAGGAGGTGGCCTAACTGAACAGTGACTGTGACCTTACTCCATTCAACTCGGGGCTTGTAGCAAAGACATGGCCCACCTGGGTGCAGGGAGCTTGATCTTCAGACACAGAGTCTGGCCCTTTGCTAGCACCCCCCACCCACATTGTGCTTTGTGTGAAAAACAGTCCTGTGACTCACCCTGAAGGAGGGAAGGGAAACAGTTTGAAAGCCACAAAAATATATTAAAACAGCTGTCATCTTCTCTCTCAGTACTGGCTTCCCTTCCCAATATCCCTTGCCCACCACCCACCATAGACTTTTAAAGAAAAAGACGCCCAGGGCTGGAAAATGGAGGCACCACAGCTGCAGCCCAGGGTCTGGGGAGGTCCCTCCAGCCTGGGAGTGGAGGGCAGCTAACAGTCTCTACAGGCTCAACGCCACCGTCGACGATGGCGACGCTGGGAGGTCGGAGGTGCAGGAGGGTCAGTCAGGACGCAGCGGACAGTCGGGCCTTGCCACAGGGACAGAAAACAGAAGAGAAATGAACAGAGTGAAGACAGGGAAAGACAGAGAAGTTAAATCAGTCAGGGGAGGTGCAAAGGAGTGAGGGAAGTTGGTAGGGTAGGGGGATAAGGGAGCCCCTCCAGGTGACACCCACTCTGTGGGCGGTGGTAGGGGACCGGAAGGCTGAGGGGCTGGGGTTTGAGGCAGCAGACACTGCTGCTGAGAGGGAGAAATGGGAAATGTGGGAAATGCAGGAGAGGAAAAGGGCACTTGGCACATGGGAGTGGTAGAAAAGTGGGCTCTGCCAAGGCCACAGCCAGAGAGGAGAGAACGGAGGACATAAGGAAGGGGAAAGTCCCAGAGCAGGTAAGGCCAGGCCATAATGACCATCCCAGACTAGGAAAAATGGGGTGAATCCTCAGAATGCTCGGGCCCAGCTTGAATGCCTGAAGGAGACAAGCAGTGTCATCCAGGAGCTGGCAGGGAGGGTGAGTGGGCCCTCACGGAAGGCTCTGATGGAGCCGGGAGCCTGGAGATGGGCCGGGACAGACACCTGCGCGTTCTGTGCCTGTGTCCTGCCCCACAGGTGTGCTAGAAGGTCCTGCGGCCCAGTCTTTTGAACACGCTCACAGTGCCTGCATGGTCCATCTGGGCACCAAGGCTCTCGCTGGAGCTGCAGCCCCGGGGCCCCACCAGAGTCCTCTTAATGGTGACCTTGACCTCGGCCGAGGACTTACTCTTGGTGCTCGTGACCTGGCTGTCTTGGGCCTCAGGCACAAGGGTGGCCTTGCCCAGTCTCTGGATGATGCTGACTTTGGACAGGGTCTCCGGCTTCCTCTCAAGCCCAGGGCGTGAGGAAAGTGCCAGGCGCCGCAGCATCGGGGCAGCAGCTGTAGTTGCTGAGCTCGTGGCCTTCGCTTTGACAGTCAGGGTCGGCTGGGGACTGGCCTTGGCAGGGCCCCGTCCTAGTTTCTTCAGGACCCCAGCATACTGCAGGACAGAGCTGCTACTGTCATTGTCGCTGTCCCAAGCCAGATCCTCATCCATCTCTGGGGTAGCCCCCAGGCGACTGAAGACTCCTGTGGGCTACAGAGGTCAGAAACAGGACAAGTGAGTTATTCAGTCACTCAACACACATTGATAGAGAGCTGCCTCCTCTGTGCCTGGCCTCCCGGAACTCACAGTTGGGGGAAACACCCATCAGTAACACCCGAGATAGAGGTGAGAGCCATGATGGAGGTATTGTAGGAGTTTGGAGAAGCCCAGAGGAAGCACCTGACCTTGCTGGGAAGTTCAGGGAAGGCTCCCTGGGAGAGGGGACATCTGATCTGAGATCAGAAAGTTGAATGGAAGTGTGTCTAATCAAGAAGGAGAGGAGAAAGGGTGTGCCACAATAGGAAAGACAATTTGCAAGGTCTATAGGTGAGCATGAACAGAAAGATTAATTTGGTCAGTCATTCACTCATTAATATTTTCTGGCCGGCCCGTGGCTCACTCGGGAGAGTGCGGTGCTGATAACACCAAGGCCTCGGGTTCGGATCCCATATAGGGATGGCCGGTTCACTCACTGACTGAGCGTGGTGCTGACAACACCAAGCCAAGGGTTAAGATCCCCTTACCGGTCATCTTTTTAAAAAAAAAAAAAAAAAAAAAATATTTTCTGAGTCCCAACTCTATACCTGGCCCTATACCCAGACTGGGTGATGCTAGGGACACAATGATGACAAAGACAGCCCCAGCCCTGCCCTCATGTGGCACACAGTCCAGTGGGGGAGACAGACTTGGCATCAGAAATGACACACATAATTCTATACGTATGACAGTGATATATTCTACAAAGGAGAGTGGAATGTGGGGGGGCAGGAGACAGGGAACGCTCATCTCCTCTTGGAATTCGGAGGGACTTTCTCTGAGGCACCAACTTTGAAGCCAGAGCCTCCAGGACAAATTAGCAGAGAAAAGAACAGGTACTAAGTCCCAAAGGCAGGAATAATACTCATTTATTGAGCACTCACTATGTGCCAAGCTCTTCACATGGCAAGATCTTTAAGCCACATGATCCCGTGTTATTATCATCCTCATGATAAGAAGGAAGATAAAGCCAGAGTGGTTGTGCCCTGGTGAGCAAGGGACCGAGAGGTAGGAAACACTGCTAGGGAGCTCCTCAAATCTAAGGTGACATTTAAAGAGTGCATACCATGTGCCAGACACCTCAGAACCATGCAGGTATTTTCTCACTTAATCTTCATGACCATCCTATGAGGTTGAGTACTAAACAGATGAGGAAACTGAGTTACAAAGGGCTTAAGTGACGTGGCCAAGGCCACGCAGCCAGGCTACAGTGGGCTCCAGGGTGTGCTTCTAATCACACGCCCTGCCTGGGGCTTACAGGACTATAAAGCCACAACAAGAAGAACAGGCTTCATCGTGGACACAGTGAAAAGCCTCTGAAGGGTTTCCACAGGAAGATGGGCCCTGTCCTGTGGCAGCACACATTATTTCTGTGGGGACAGGGGGCTGGAAGGGATTAACGGTATCTGTGCGAGACCAGTTAGGAGGCTATTGCCCTATCCAGACAGGGACAGGTGGCAGAGGAAGTGGAGACAGATGAAGTCATCAGAGTCAGTGACTGACTAGAATGAGGATGATGGGCATCCCTGAGAATGAGGGCCCAGGAGAGGAGTTGCTCTGGGCGAAGATGCTGAGGCCAGTTAGGGACATGGTAGGTGGGAGGCATCCAGGAGTCTGCTGGACACCTGGCACTGGAAATTGAGAGAGAGGTCTGGGCAAAAGACAGATGGGAAAGCCATCAGTACAAAGAAGGAAACCAAGAACAGAAAGGTGGGTGAGAGAGATGGCTTTGGGGCATGTGAAGGATGAAATGTGGAAGTGTCAGGAACAATATCCAGGGAAGATAAGAATTTGCAAGCCCTGAGTCGCTCACCCAGTCTCGACTCACTTTATTCCCTGTTGTCGTGTCTGCCTTGGTCTCAGCGCCGAGGCGGTCAAAAACGGATGTCCTGTGGAGACCTGGGAGGGAAGTGAGGCCATCAGGCAGCACCAGCTGAGCGGCCCCAGCAGGGCCAGGCCCAGGCTGAGCACTGTGCAGACACCAAGGGAGGAGACAACACGGCCAGCCCAGACACCAGTCAGCTCTGCTCCAAGCTGTGCCGAGTCAGGTTTTGTGTCTGCACTGCTGACTAACACTGATCTTAACCCACACCCATCTGGCTAGTGTCAAATGTGGGAAACATCAACTAAAATTGACACTTAACTTTCCATCCACCTTGATACAAAATTATGAAGTGTGTGTGGGAGAAGAGTTCGTAATCCCTACTCATTCCTCTTTGGGGTCACAGGCCTCAGAGAATCTGATGAATGGTAGTGAGTCCTCTCCCTAAATAATAACCTAAATATCCACCAGTACAAGAATGTTTACTGAATTATCGTATATAAATACTATGGAAATAAACAGCCATTAAAAAAATGAACTAAAGGGCCGGCCCGTGGCTCACTCGGGAGAGTGTGGTGCTGATAACACCAAGGCCACAGGTTCGGATCCCATATAGGGATGGCCGGTTTGCTCACTGGGAGAGCGTGGTGCTGACAACACCAAGTCAAGGGTTAAGATCCCCTTACCGGTCATCTTTAAAATAAAAATAAAAACAAAAATAAAATAAACTAGATCTACATGCACTAATATAAAAAAACCTCAATTAAAAAGTTGCAGAACAATACCTATAGGATGATGTTACCTGTGTTTAAAAAAGAATAAAATGCCTATGTATATATATAAGTACATACAGATGCATATAAGTTCATAGATGCTGCTCCGGAAAGGTCAACAATAGATGTGGGAGATGGGAGTGAAAGGACAGTTTGTTTTTACTGTATATGTTTCTGCATCATCTGGAAGTTCTTCCATGAGAACATATATGTTATTCTAAAACAACCCTACTATAAGGAAGACCATCCCTAGCTTTAGACTGAATGTCAATTAGTCCCCTCTGGCTCCTAAAGACAGTGCCCACTTTGGGGCCCCTGCCCTTGGCCAGGCACCATCTCTCACCTTACAGGCAGTCCATCACTAAATCCTTGCCCCCGCCACTCAGAGAAGAGGCACCAAGGAGCCCAGATACACTAACTGCAGGATGAGAGGACAGAAGTCACATGTCCCCTCCTCTGTGGCCACCATTGCTGTCCCCTTGGCCCAAAGCCCCCTAGGTTCCCTGTTATAGCCTGCTTCTCAGCCATCATCCATAGGACATAATACCACTGCAATACAACAAAAGAGAAATGAAGTCTCTGCACCAAAGAGTGCCCCAGACAGGTCAGTACCTTTTGCTGCCTGCTGCTGCTCCAGGATCTTGCGGGTCCGAGGAGTGGTGCCTTTTGGCATATTGATGATGTATTTCCCCTCCATCTCGGCAGTGACTCGGCGCCTCTTGGTGGGAACAGCCAAGCTTTCCTCTTCCCGGCGGGCCAGGGCTGCTGGGGGAAGACAGCAGGGTCAGCACCCTCTGGGATGAAATGTTCTCCCGGGATGGGGGCTGGATGCCAGGCAAAGGGCATTCACACAACTGTAATCCCTTGTCTTCCCAACCACCCCCATCACCACTGACTGAACCACCAAGAAACACAGAGGTCTAGGCAAAATGAGATTGCAAAACACGCTCGGGGGGCTGGCCGGTTAGTTCAGTTGGTTAGAGTGCAGTGTTATAACACCAAGGTCACGGGTTCAGATCCCCATACTGGCCAGTCACCAAAAATCCATTAATCAATCAATAGAACACACTCAGTATTGCCAGGCTATGGCAGGCCCTCCAGGCTCTTGGTGGCTCTGTCTCTGCCACAAGCAGGTTTACCCCCCAGTCCAGCCCATATCCCCTCAGAGGGGAACCTGTTGGGTGTGAAAAGGTTCTAGAGCTCCATCTAGGTAATACTTTCGTGACCGCACTCACTTTTTAATAAGTAATTGAGTTGTATACTGAGAATGTTTGTGCATAAGTAAACTATATTTCATTAAAAAAAAAGAATCCCTTCAAATGTGTCGAGGGGTAAAAGAGCCAGTTCCTTCCAGGCTCACCATCTTTCCAATACTTTATTAACTAATTTTAACTTTCTTTTTATGGCACATAAATCAAAAGCCAGAAGGGGATAAGGCACTTCTAAACACACAAGGCAAAGAGAGATGGCACGATGGAGGTGGACAGTGTATGAAGGGACTGGGCATCAGAAAAATGAAGCTCCCTGGGTCTCAGTTTCCACATTTGCTTTATGACACCATAAGATCATTGCTGTGGGGATGGGACCATCAGAGGCACAGGAGCATGGCAGACAGAGGGAGGGCTTGGGAGCCCAAAGGCTGGAGTCCCATTCCCAGCTTTCAAGCTGAGACCTGGAAGAGGAACAGAAGCCAACAACCACAGAAAAGTCTGAGGAGCAAGAGTGCTTCAGGTGAAGGGACACAAGGAGCAAAGGCCCCACAATGGCTGGAGAGGAGCTGAGCCAGTGAGCAAGGAGGAGAGATGCCAGAGAAGAATCCACATTGCGCAGGGCCCTATAAGACTGTGCGGAGAGTTACAGACGGGAGTGGTATAAGATCAGATTGAAGGTCTTAAAGAGTTCCTCTGGCTGCTGAAGAGCAGTAGTAGGTCCTCCTAGGTAGGGCATCACCACCCCCCATCCTAGAGACGTGGAAAGTGAGGCCTACAAAGCTGCAGTGACTTGACCAAGTTCACAGAGGTGATTCAAATCCTAACACTTTATACACCTTGTGGCTTTCAAAGAACCATGCAACATTGGGAACATGACCCCCAGATTACTTCTGCCAACTCACGTTCACCCCCAGCTCCTCCCACCACCTGCTCGAGTCCCCTTACCAGCAGCCTTGGCACTCTTTGCTGCCATCTTGTTGGACACAGTGACCGAGATCTTGGAAGTGCTGGTGTCTGGCCGCCTGGGGGGAGTGCCAGGTGGGGAGTCACGGTTCAGGCTGTTGGCGATCATTCGGGAGGCAGCTACAGGAAGGAAAGGGAAGAGTCCAGTCAGGTGAGGCCTTAGGAGGGAGGCCTGAATCTAGCCTCAGGTCCAGCATGGAGAAGGCGAACCTTGGGACTGATGAGCAAGGGGCAACTGGGGTCACCCCTGTGGCTGCACTGTCTTCCAACAAGGATGCCTGGGGTGGGGTGGGGTGGGCTTCATCTTTCCAGGAACTAGCCCACCCCTCCCTGGCCTGGGAGCTTTTCCCAGGGCCCTAGACCAGATTGGTTCCTATCCCACCTCACCTGCCAGCTACCCAGCCCTATGTTGAGCTCATCCCTTCCCTTTCCGCTCAGCCACACTGGTCTCTGGTCTTCTTCACTCTGGTCTCCTCTCAGATGGCAACTCCTCATAGAAAACCTCCCTGACCACCCCATAAAACCCAGCATCCCATCAACCTCTATTGCCTTCACCCACGTGACACTTTCTTTTTCTTCATAGCCCTTATTACTGCTGGACGTTAAATTATGTTTCTTTGCTTTCTGGTGGATTCCCCCACAAGAATGCAAGCTCCGTGAGGAAGCATTGTTTGTTTATGGCTGTATTCCCAGTGCCCATATGGCTTCTGGCCCTTTGTAGGTCCTGAATACTACAGAAAAGACGAACACTATTACTGAAACTTCCCATCATCACTGGGAGAGCCTCCATTCACAACCCTCTTTACCTGGCCTAGGCAATGTGATCAGAATTTTTAGCTATAAAAAGCAAGCAGTTGAGAGGGCCCTGCCTTGTGTACTGTATACAGAGGGAAATGCATTGTTTAAAAGAGGTCACCATGACAGGTAAGCACCATTTGGGTCGAGGTTAAACAATCAGCTCTGTCTTTGCTCTGTTGAATTTGAGTTGCAGTCAGGATGTCACAGTACGAAGATCTGTTCTCTTCCTCCTCCCACCCCCCAGACACACACATTAACGTTATATGGTGTATGTAAGTGATCACATCAGGAATGTTGTTTTTGGAGCACTCTTCTCCACCCCTTTCCTTCTTTGCCTGTTTCTCCTTCTCTTCCTCAGTGCCTGCTTTCTTTTTGTTGTTTTTGTTTTGGATTTTGGTGGCTGGCTGGTATGGAGATCTGAAACCTTGACCTTAGTATTATAACATGGCGCTCTAACCAACTGAGCTAACGAAACAGTCCTTAATTGCCTACTTTCTTCATTAGTGTTTTTGGTGTGTTCTACTTTTTTAAACTTTTTAAAAACTATTAAAGACATTCAGAACGGTATGAAAATTTCATTTATATAGAAGTGAAAAACTGGCAAAATTAATCTATGCTGTTAAAACTCAAGGTAGTGGATACTCTGACTAGGAGCGGGTAACAGAGGGATTCTGGGAGGCTGGTCATGTTCCTGTTTCTGGACCTAAGTGCGGCTACGCGGTGTTCTGTCTGTGAAAGTCATTCAGCTGGACCTTTAGGGTTGAACCCTCTTCTGTCTGAACGTTGTCGAAGACTGCTGCAGAAATGAACCCTAATTTGTTCAGCCTCCCTGCATCCCCACCTTTGGGTAGGCTCTGCCCATACTGACTGACTCTTGGCTTAGCCAAGTGACTTGCTTTGGAAAATGGGACAAGAGCAAATGTCACACAATCAGAGGCTGAAGAAGTACTTTGCATATTGGGCTTTGCCCTCTGTATTAGTCCTTTTTTTGTTGCATATAACAAAATACACAGAACTGGGTAATTATAAAGAAAAACGAAATTTATTGCTTACAATTTCTAAGGCTGGGAAGTCCAAAGTCCATCTGGTGGTGGTGACAGTGACCCAGGGATCTCACATTGCAGGATGGTGGAAGCAGAGAGAGAAACAGACTCTGCTCTTCTTTTAAAGCCCTCAGAACCACACTCCTGACCACCATTTTTAATCCATTCACTACTGCACAGTCCTACAATTTAATCACCTCTTCAAGACTCCACCTTTCAATTACCATAATAGGATTTCCCACCCTCTTAACAGTCACAGTGGGGGCTAAGTTTCTAACACATAAAACATGGGGGATACAATCCAAGCTTCAATGAGCTTTGGGGGAATGTAATTCAATCCACTACACCCTCATGCTGTTCTTGGGAGCCCTATAACCACGGCTGTGTGAACAAGCCCAGGCTAGCAAGCTGGATAATAGCAAACATGTAACCAAGTTACCCCTGTTGGCCCAGATGACATCAAGCCAACCATCAGATACATGAATGAGGCCATCAACTCAGCCTCAACCTAGCTGCCCGATGACCACCAAGATCAGCTGAGCTGGCCAGGACAGAACTGACTAGCTAATCCTAAAATCATGAAAAATAAATGTCCGTGTTTTAAATGACAGTTTTGGGGTGGCTTATTAAACAGCAGAACCTAACTAATATGTATGTTAAATTTTTAAAGTTTATTTAAAAAATAGGGCTGGCTGGTTAGCTTAGTTGTTTAGAGTGCAGCCTTAAAAAACCAACATCAGAGGCTTCGATCCCCTTACTGGCCAGCCACCAAAAGAAAAAAAAAAAAAGTATCATACTGCTAAAAAAAAAAGGCAAAAGTATAAATATAGCCAATCCTCATTATTCACAGATTCTGTATTTGCAAATTCACCTACTCACTAAAACATATTTGCAACCCCAAAATCAAGGCATGCAGTCTTTTGCAGTCACTCACAGACAAGCACCTCAAACAATTTGAGTTGCCCAATGCACATGTTCCCAACTGAGGTCAAACAAATCATTGTTGCCTTCTGGTTTCAGCTCCCATACTGTAAACAAGTGTCCTTTTCACAGTCTATTTAGTGCTTTTTCACATTTTTGTGCTTTTCATTGGTGATGTTGCTATTTAAAATGGCCACCAAGCATAGTGTTGAAGTGTTCTAAGATCAAGTGTTCTAAGCTCAAGAAGGCTGTGATATGCCTTATAGAAAATATGTGCGTTAGAAAAGCTTTGCTCAGGAATGAGTTGTAGTGTTGTTGGCCGTGAATTCAATGTTAATGAATCAACAACATACACTAAGTGTGTCTTTATTTATTTATTTTTTTGTCTTTTTCGTGACCGGCACTCAGCCAGTGAGTGCACCGGCCATTCCTATATAGGATCCGAACCCGCGGCAGGAGCGTTGCCGCGCTCCCAGCGCCACACTCTCCCAAGTGCGCCACGGGCTCGGCCCTAAGTGTGTCTTTAAAAAGAAACACATATAAAATAACATTACATATTCATCAGTTAACGAAAATGTGAATGGAGGCTTATAGGAATCTAACCCTACATTTCCCCTTGAAGCAACTGTTCAGTATCCACTAATAGAACATAACTACCACAAATGAGAATCAACTGTGGGTATTGCCACTCACTATCCAGTTTATTTTTTTCCCTGAGAAGAGGACCTTGGACGGCTTTGCTTCCACCTTTGCTAACTACAGGAGGGATGAGACTACCAGGTATGTCTGCTTTACTGATGGAGTGTAAGAATGAAGGAAAGGAGGCCTGAACAGACAGGGCTCACCACTAGATGTGCCACGGCGAATCTCCCCTGGGAGGGGGCTGGGGCTGCAGGGCACCGACTCAGTGGCAGCTTTGCACATGTCCTGTAAAAAATAGGCATATGTCCTGTAAAAATAGGTTACCACCGCAGAATTGGAGAGATCTGAGCAACACCAGGAGGATCAGAACCTGACTGCTAGAGAAGATTTTAAAATGTTTAGCTCCTAACCATGAGAAAGCATCAGACATACCCAGACTGAGGAATTTGCAAAATACCTGACCAATAGTGTTCAGAACTGTCAAGATCATCAAAAAACAAGGAAAGACTATGAAACTGTCACATATCAAAAGAGACTAAGGAGACATGATAAGTAAATGCAATGTGGTATCTTGGAACAGGTTACTGACGGAAAAATTGATGACTCCAAATAGACTATAGTTAACAGTAGTGTAGTAATGTTAATTTCTTAGTTTTAACAAATGTACTATAGCTATGTAAGATGTTAACATTAAAGGAAGCTTGGTAAAGGAAATACTGAAACTTCATACTGCTGTTGGAACTTTTCTATAAACCTAAAATTATTCCCAAATTTAAAAATTTATTTATTTATTTTTTTGGCAGCTGGCTAGTATGGGGAACTGAACCTTTGACCTCGGTGTTACAAGACCACGCTCTAACCGACTGAGCTAACCAGATAGCCCCTGAATTTATAAGTTTAAAGAAAAAACAGTGTTTTGTTCAGGGACCTTCTCAATGACAACTGAGATAATGACCCTAGCTTGAGAAAGCCCTCACTGTGGGGTCCCGTCCTTGGGATGGAGGAAGTTACTAAAAATGACAAGAATAATCATAGCAACCACCTTTTGGTAAAGTGGAGTGCTGGAGAGCACAGCTCTGGAGCAAGTTTCCTTCTCGGTCAAGCAGAGTGAGGAATCAATGAGTTAATATGTATACAGGATAGAGACAGTGCCTGACAGCAAGTGCTTGGTAAGTGTTAGTTATTATAACTTAATAATTACTTCACTCCAAGTCTGGTACTCAGTGCCATGTACGCAATCTGGTAGATGACCACAGCCACCCTATGCAGCAGGGGTAGTAAAAAGCCTGTTTCAGAGAGACCCAGGAAACTGGGTTACTGTAAGTAGAAATGCTAAGACTGAAATGGCCAGGTTGTTGGCTAAGTCACCATTGGGTCCACATAGGAAGCTCCTGTCCTGGGGACACAAAGGACCCTGGAGATGATAATTATCATGGGGAAGATAAAAATTAGCAATAATTATTACAGAGAACCCTTACTAAGGCCCTTCTATAGGCAGTTTACACTGTAGTAGGGCTATGTAGGTTAATACTCACAACCACCCTTCAAGATAGATTTGCCTCTCTGCTTTTTACAAGTGGAGAAAGTAAGGCTTAGAGAGGTTAGGTAACATGCCCAAATGGTCACACAGCAAATGGCTGAACCAGCCCTGGAACCCAAGTCGGCCTGCCTTTGTTGCCAGGCCTCCTGTTTGCTCTGTAACTGCCCCTCCATCCCCACACTAAACCCAGGGACAGAGTGGCTAGGCAGAACACTCACCTGGCGGTGCACCACCTTGGCGTGCTTGAGGATGGCAATGATGTCCCCCACCACAGTCACGCCCAGCTCATTCATGATTTCCTTGTTGAGATCCAGCAGCATGCTCTTCTGTATCCTGCAGAGAGGGTCAGTGGTGAGGCCCAGAGTGGGCGCGCCAGCCAGTTCCCCACCTCCCCTATTCAGCCCTGTCCCTTTAGCCGCCTCACCTATTATCCACAAACATCACAGCATAATTGACAGCAGGCCCCGGAGGAATGCCGGCTTCCTTAAAGAACTGGATCCACTCGGAAGTGGCTAGGGGATTGGACAGGGCTCATTATTCATGGTATTCTCTTTTGAGAATAGCAGCAGCAAAACCACAACAGCAGTGGCTCCCACAAATAAAATGCTCATCATCACACGCCAGGCCCTGTACACACGTACACACACGTACACACGTACACACACGTACACACACACACACTCACACACAATGGAACTCAGCTCTCCCAACAACCCTGGAACTTAGCTCTCCCAACAATCCTGTAAGTTAAGCAGTATTAAGACTTCCTCATATGCAAATGAGGAAACTGAGGCAGGGAAAGGCTGGCCAACTTGCCCTAGGCCACAATGCTAACAAGAGGCAGAGCTCCCAAACACTTAACCACCGCCCTTCTCCTTAGAGCTCTGCCCTGCCCTGGAGCCACAACTTGAAGCACCACAACAGATACCCGGCTAATGACTGATTTGCACAAACTGGGAGTCTGGGTTCTCTGCCCCATCCCCATCAGCCAGCCCAGGCCCAGAAGATGATAGGATCTGCAGTAGATGGAAAGAAGGGTCACAGAGCCAGCCCTTGAGCCTCAGCAAACCCTCTCCCCACCACAGGAGCAGCCCTGCCTTGGAGAGAAACACAGAAGTGACTAGCACAGGCTTTGGAGCTTAGGTTCGAACCCGGACTCTGCCATTTCTTTGCTGAGGGACTCTGGACAAGTTAACTCTAAGTGCCTCCGTTGCCTCATCTGTAAATTTGATATAATAGACTTAACAAGTTTTTACTGAGCACTTTGCACAGGTCAGGCCCTGTTCTAGGCACTGGGGATAACACAAGGTACAAGACCAAGTTCCCATTCTCATGGAGCTGACATCTTAGAACACCATCATCCTTGTATTACTAAGTAGACTCAGTGAGAAAGTCCACATAAAGGGCTATTATTATTATTACTATTATTTATTATTACTACTTCTACCACCACTAAACATGGAGATAAGGCCAAGACCAGGCAGACTCCACCCATGAAACTTCATTGTCTCTAAAATTCTTGCTCAGCCTCTTAGATACAACCTTCAAACCGTTAGATAAGATCACTGATTCCAAGTAGAACATTTTTTTTCACATATTAACATCTCTGAAAGTAGGATCTGCCTCATATGTAATGGTGTGCTGTGGTTTAACTGGCAACTTTTTTTTCTTATGATATGTAATGGTACATCTAAAAATTCCATGTTCTTTTAGATTAGAAGAGATTTGGCATTGCATCACCCATTCTGCTTTTAAGACAATTGAGGCTCAGAGCAGAGGAGACACCTCTGGATCAGATGTGGGTGGCAATGCAGAATATGGAGGAGGCCCCTATCTAGCTGGCCACACCTCTCCCAAGGAGGCCCCTGACCAGACAGCCACAGGCCAGTCTCCCAGGGCACTGACTGACCCAAGCCCTTGGGCACTAGGACAGGTGAGGAGCTCATGCCCTTAGGACTTCCTCTACCAGCCCAGAGGAAATGGGTGACATTTTCCTATCCACCTGCCAAGCCACAGTTTCCATTAGCCAAAAGTGGGCACCTTTGTCTAACTATCAAAAAGCACCACATAATGATTCCATTTTTCTGAAATGTCCAGAACAGGCAAATCTAGAGAGACAGATTATAGAGTACTGTTTGCTAGGGGTTGGGGGAAGGGAGAATGACTGCTAATGGGCATGGGTTTTTTGGGAGTGAGTGATGAAAATATTTTGCAATTAATTGTGGTGATGGTTGCACAACTCTGTGAATAGAGAATATAAAAACCATTGAATTGTGCACTTTAAAAAGATAAAATGGTACAGGCCAGCTGCAAAATAAATAAATAAATAAATAAAATGTATGATATATGAATTGTATCTCAATTAAGCTGTTATGAAGGGGAGAAAAAGTACCACATAGGTTGGGGACAGATTTCTGCCTGAAACAAAGCCTGTGATTTGAACCCTGAGATTACTGACACCCAGTGTCCAGTGTCCAAGGAACTGCACAAGTCCCCACATCTGGCACACACCATCATTTCATGAATTACTAAGACGGAAAATATGTGGCCAATTAAACTGTCATAAGCCACCATAAAAAAAAACGTACCCCCACTTCAGAAATGTTAAGTTGTGCATAATGTGTCTTGGAATCAATGAGATGTGACTTGCTGCACACACCGGGAGACACATACAAGAACATTCATAGCAGCTTGCCTATAATAGCTCCAACCCAGAAATAATGCAATATCCATTGACAGTGGCACTGATAAACAAATGGTGGTCACTCACACATTGAAATACTATACAGCAGTGAAAAGGAAAAGTACAGCTATACAACAAGGCAACAAAAATGACCCTTAGACATTATGTTGAGTAAAAGAAACCAGACACAAAAAAACACATGGGGGCTGGCTGGTTAGCCCCACTGGTTAGAGCGAGGTGTTACAACACCAAGGTTAAGGGTTTGGATCCCTCAACTGGCCAGCCACCAAAAAGGAAAAAATAAAAAAAGAGCACATGACATGATTTCCTTCATATAAGTTCAGGTCCAAAGTCTTTAAAAGAGGAATGTTTCCATTGGTGATACATCTATAAAGAAAGGTAAGGAAAGATGTTCACAAAAAATGAGAGTAGTTTATTCCATCTAGCAGAGGGAGCATGTGTAATTGGGTTAGGAATCTCAGGGAGACTGGCAATATTCTATTTCTTGATCTGGATGGTTAGAGGGGGGTTGGTTTTTCTCAATCTGTTTATTGAACTATAATGTACACACACACAAAAATTCGTAAGTTGATAGATTTTTCTAAACCAAACATACCCATTTAACAGGCACCCAAATCAAGAAATAAAACATTACCAACACTTCAGAGCCCCCGCATATTTCCTTTGCAGTCACTACTCTCCTCTCTCCAAGGGCAACCACTACTTTCTAACAGGATAGATTGGTTTTGCTTGCTTCTGTGCTTTAAATAAACGGAATCATAAAGGATATATTCAGGTGTTTGCTTTTTAATTGCTCTTACAAATCACACAAATGTGTTCTATGTACTTTTCTATATGTATGATAAATCTCAACATTTTTCAAAGCCACCAACTGATGTCTGTGCTTTGGCAATCCCAAAATAAAGAGTTTAAAGAGAATATGGTGATAAGGCTCACGATAATAACAACAGTTAACATTTGCTGAGAACTATGCCCATGATTTTACGTGCAATAATCTACTTTACCCCAGGATGTAGGGAGTACTATCTCTATCTCACAGGTGAGAAAACCAAGGCTCTGAGAGGTCATGTGGGAGATCTGCCGGACTTCATAATCCAAGCTCTTCATGGCTAAACTACACAGTCAGGAGGCTGAGATATAGCAAGGAAGCCAGTAGGCCTTGAGCTGGCCCTGGCCCCGCCCCCAACATTTCTCAGAGAACAGCTGTTTCTGCCAGTGACCCAGCCCTCCCTCCTCCACTCCCTCTTCACCCACCAAGGCCATACCTCAAAACGGGGATGGGGTAGAGGGGGCCCTTGAGAGAAGGCCACAGACTCACCCATAGTCACTGAGACCATTGTTTCCCTGGCCCTGATGCCGCTCCCTGGAGCCTGGAAGAGAGAATGAGGAGAGAGTGCCCATGAGTCGTCTGCTGTGAGTGTATGTCCCTCTCCCGGTGCCTGTGTGTCTGCCTGCCAGAGGAGCATTCCTGGGCTGGGGGCTCACCACCCAAGAATAGCCTAGAGCAGCTGGCAGGAAGTCAGCCTGGGACAGAGCTGCCATCACAACTATCACTTCTGCCTGGGACAAGGCCCAGGCACAGCAAATGTCCACAGCTCCATTCCCACACATCCCAAAAGGTTGGCTGGAATAGGGGCGGGACAGAAAAAAGACATCCCCTGCCCAAGACTTTAACCATAAATATCCATTCAAAAATGATTTACTGAGCCGGCCAGTTAACACAGATGGTTAGTGCACAGCCTTATAACACCAATGTCATGGGTTTGGATCCCCATACCAGCCAGCCACCAAAAAAAAATTTTTTTTACTGAGAACCTACTGTGTGTGAGGCACTTAGGGATATAGAGGTTAACAAAAACAGAGGTCAGCATCTAGTTGGGGAAAGGTGAAGAAGGAGACAGAGAGTTAACATTATAATGTGTTAGAAAGTCTTTAGTGTCATGAAGAAAACAAGGAGGGATGGGAAGGGAGGGGATGCAGTTTTCAACAGGGTGATTAGGGAAGACATAAAATGACATTTAGAGACCTGAAGGGGGCCATGTGGTTTTACAGAGGAAGAGCTTTCCAGGAGAAGGTACAGCAAGTCCAGTGCACTGAGCCAGGAGCTCATCTGGCATGTGCTAGGGACAGCAAGGAGCCAGTGTGGCTGTAGTGGAGTGAGTGAGGAAAAGAGTGGCAGGAGACAGTTCAGAGAGGTGAGGCACCAGATCACAAGGGGCACTGAGAAATGAAATGGAAAACCAGTTCTCATTTAGATAAGATTAGCAGATGCTAGAAAGGTGTTAAAGACTTATTAGCACCAATGGAGACTTTCTCCAGGCATTAGTAGCAGTGTTGAAAGGGAACTAAAGGAAACAACCGTCTCATGTGATGAGTCAAAGCTATCTGACTCTAGGACCACTTGGCCCACACTATTCTGGCCCAAATTTCCTTCTCACTTAGTTCTCTCCATCTCCTCTCCCCTGACCCAGCTCCTCTCCTCCATCTCCTCTGCCTTCTCCCTTCACTTTGCTCCCTTCTACCCACCCCAGCCCCCAATACTGATCTTCCTCCTTCACCCCTTCTCTGCCCCTTCCACAGGGTGCAGAAGGCCCTCTGTCCCAGCACCTTTCTGTTTACCATCCCATATAATCTGCTCAACCCTCCACACCATTTTGATGCTATAATGGAGTGGTTAAAAGTAATGACTCTGGGGCCGGCCCGTGGCTCACTCGGGAGAGTGCGGTGCTGATAACACCAAGGCCCCGGGTTCGGATCCCATATACGGATGGCCGGTTCGCTCACTGGGTGAGCGTGGTGCTGACCACACCAAGTCAAAGGTTAAGATACCCTTACCGGTCATCTTTAAAAAAAAAAAAAAAAAAAAGTAATGACTCTGGAACCAGACTTCAGGGTTCAAATCTGGCTCTACTACTTACTTGCTGTATGGCCTTGGCAAGTAACTTCACCAGTTGGGCCTTGGTGTCTCCATCTGTGAATTGGGATGGTACAAACATTACGTACCTTAGAGGACTGCTGTGCGTGCTAGATGAGTTTCTATGTATAAAGGCACTTGAGACAGTGCTTGGTGCATACTAAGTGCTCCAGAAGTGTTGTGCCTGGTCTCATCCCTCAGGCCTCCCACCCCAACCCACCCTCTCCACCCAGATGCTTTGCCTGCCTCCCAGTTTTAACACATGATGTCACCTGTGCCTGGAATTTCTATCTCCTCCTTTCCTCCCAGTAAGCTCTCCTTCCCTCTGCTTGGCTGCCACCTACTTTGTGAAATTTTGCCTAACTCCCCACGTGACACTCTCTTCTCTACCCCAGCTAGGATTTATCTTGCTCTTCTCTGGCTCCTACTGAACCTCTTATTGATGACCATGACGACAGACATCACTCCACCCTGCAGTTGACACTCAGATCTACTTTCCCTTCTGGATTTCACTGCTGGACAGAGAAAACACAACAAGCATCTCTCAAAGAGCAGGGTATGGAGAGGGCTCAATAAGTCAGACAGAACAGCATCTTACACACCAAGCACTAACTAGGCACCGGACCAGAACCAAACATCATGCTGATGCTTCACAACTGCCTCATGAGTGAGGACTATTATTAGCCCTATTTTAATCGATGAAAAAACTGACTCACTGAGGTGCAGTCATTTGCCAAATGCCACATCTAGCAACTGACCTTACCGATTCAAAAACAAATTCTCCCTGATTCCGATGCCCATGTGGTTGCTCCTGTTGAGTGTTTACTATGTGCTAGAGACTGAGTATATACACACCTCACTGACTCCTCACAACCATACTGGGAAAAAAGTAAAAATGAGTCCTATGTTACAGATGAGAGTGGCAGGTCCAAGGTCACCCAGCAAGAAATGGCACAGCCAGGACTTGCACCCTACTCCATCCAATGGCGATGACTTTTTGTCTGTTTTTTGGCAGCTAACTGGTACAAGGATCTGAACTCACAACTTTGCTGTTACCAGCACCACACTCTCCCAAGTGATCCAATGGCTATGATTAACACTGATGGAGGGATTACCATGAGCCAGGTACTGTCGTCTGTCTTTGCAATGTCCCGGTTAATGCTTACCAGAATCCTTTAAGTATTGGTATTCTTCCTCTACTGCTGCAGAATTCCCTGTTGGACTCAATTTCCTCTCTCCACCATCTTAAAAGCCCATCTCCAGTGCTCACTTTTTAAATAGTGGAAATTATAACAATAAGTCATTTTAAAAATGGCAGCTCCCAAAACTCAAGTAATTACCAGGTACTTAGCACTTACCAGGTGATAAGTCTTCAGAAGACCTGGATCCAAATCCCAATTTTACCATTTCCTAACCCTGATTCTGAGCAAGTGGCTTAATCTTTCTGGATCTCATTCTCCTCAACTCTACAGTTAGAATGATAGGGGTTTCCATTCTTAAAAGTGTTAGAGGGATTAAATGAAAAATGCCTGGCAGGTGATAAGTGCTATGTGTAGTTGTGCATTAAACAAACCTTCTGTGAGCTAGGTAAAGGGTGGGACAATTACTGGCCTAATGTTGGTTGCATGCAAAGTGTGAATTGGGAACCAAGTATAAGACAACTTCACAGGGTCTATGGGATCTGACAACATGTAATCAAATAGTACAAGTTATTCCCCTTTTAATTCTCTTTCAGTTTCTGTGTACAATGTAACCGACTGTTCTGTTTCTATTATGTTTCAGGTTAAGTTTTCCTTCTCATGGCCAGTAATGCCATTTTCCCACTAGGATAGCAATGCAAATTTCCCTTTTCAAGAAAAAGAAAAATCTAATACTACAGACTTCAGCAAAACTGGCCAAATATTAAGTGGCAGGATGCCGATTTTCCCAGTTCCAGTTCTAAGTTTTTGCTATTGCTGTCTCTGAGCTTCCAACCTCCTTCTACTCCCTAGGAAGTCCTAGCTACACCGATGACTCTCAGAATCATTAGCATCATAGTCCCAGTCTCTTGAGCTTTTACTATGCCAGGGCCTGTGCTAAAAAGCTTTACCCGCACATTTCATCAGAATGCTCACAACGACCCTATGATATTGGGACTATTGTATAGATGAGGAAAATGAAGCCCTCATTGTATAGATGAGGAAAATGAAGTTCAGGGAGGTGAAGGCACAGGCTCGCTGCCGCAGCTGTGGAGTTGGGACTTGTCCGAAATCCGTTGGCCTCCAAGACCAACAATTTTTTACGCCAAGCACAAACATCATCAATACTAACTATAACATTATAGCAACGAAGTGAGGGCACTATGTGCAGATGCTGAGCTAAGGGCTCCGACGTGCATGAGCTGACTTCTCACTCCAATCCGTGAAGTGGGTGCTACAGTCGGATTCTGACCCCCATTCTACAGAGGAGGAAACTGAGGCTCAGAGAAAGAAATCGCTTCTCCGGCGCCGCACAGCAGAGCCCGGACTGTGACTCCAGATCCCTGGACGCCACCCATCACCACCGCATCCAGCCCAGTCCCACCACGCGCGGCCCGCGCCTCACCTGGCCCACCGGGCCCGCGCCCGCGCCCACTCGCGCTGCCCGCCCTCCCTCCCGGCGGCGCCAACTGTCAGACACTCCTCCCTTGGCCCCGGCTGCCCTCCCCGGAAGCACCGCCCTCACCGCCGGAAGCCGGACTGACTGATCCGTGTCCGCTCTAGCCCGCCGGACCGCCATCAGAGAGAACGCGCGGCAATCGTCACGTGACCACCCACAGTGTCCCAGGCGCTTCCCTCCTCCCGGAGCTAGCGAGGAGCGTGGCCAATGAGAAAGGCTCATGCCTGCTCCCCGCCGTCCCGCAGTCTAGCTGGAGTGCGCCTGCGCGCAGGTGGGAGGGGTCAGGCGGGGCTCCCACCTAGAAGGTGGTTGTGGGGCTGGGTCCTGGAGTCAGAGACGTGGAGTGCAGGTACTGTGCAATTTGGGGGCGCGGCGCCTCGGCTGCCCTCCTTGTGTTGTCCTCTCGTCTATAATGCATCCCTCCCCTTATGTTGTCCTCCATCCCTTTATGTTGCTATTCTTTTTCTTATGTCGCATCCCACAAGTTGTCACCATGTCCCTTCTGTCGCCATCACCCTATGTCGCCATCAGCCTCCTTAACTCTCTTTTGTTCCGTTTAAACCTTCATTGCCACCATATGTCGCAGTCTCCCCCTTTAAATCGTCATCGCCTTTTTCTGTTGCCTGCACCCCTCTTTTGTTGCCATTTCTCTTTTATGAAACTCTGACTTCTCTGAAATAGTCATCATATCCCCGTGCCACCTTCGCACGCTTCCTGTCACCAACTCTCTCCTTAAATCGTGCTCACGCCCCCTTTTGTCATCATCACCCCTTGTTTCTCCATTTCTCCCATGTCAGTATTGACAGGGACCCCATGACAGTATTGACATGGACCCCATGACAGCCATGCCTCGTGCTTCCACTTTTCCACATAAGGAGCCACCCAGCCTTACAGTTTTTCTTCCTGCCATGTCTCCGTCATTTCCCTGTATCAGGTCTCACATACTCGCTCCATGCCAGGTAGTAGAGCCTATTCCCTGGGGTGTGCCAGAATCCCCGCTCCACCACTAAACCTCTGGGTAACCTTGACCATCTCATCACACCTGTTCACTCCCAGCTTCCTCATCTGTAAGAGGCACACAGGGACACCTACATCAGTGATGAGTGTGAAGATTATGCAAGTCTGTTCTTGTGACGTGCTCAGCTGATGTGGCGTTTTGGCTAATAATTTTATTAACTGTATCACCCATCCTCATTCAGTCACCTTCATCACTTCCTCGCAGTCTCACTCCCCCTCTCCCTCAGCTGTCCTCATCATTCCCATGTGTCGTTTATCACGATAAACTCTGCCACCGCAGCCACACCACCCCACGATCTCCATGTTGCCCTCACCTTTGCCACATCGCCACACCTGAGGGCGTGGCCCATTAGCCATCATGAACCTTGCTTTTGTAAATACTTAATCATTTTTTTAAAATCTAATTGGATTGAGTGATCCCCCACCCCCCAAAATGAGAGCATTTAGCTAGTGTTGTGGAGGTTGAAGAGGGCTTGAGGGAGGGGGAGACTATAGGGAGCTTAGACCCAGACCTCCATTGACTTCTAGAATTACGGTTACAGAGAAATGAGGCAGTCCCCTTGATACTTTAGTCAAAACAGTCCTGAATCCCCAGGCAAAGAGGTAGGTATCTTATTCACTCAGCTTGTCTTAGCAAGACAGTGTAGTACAGTGGTTAGCAATGTGAGCCTGGGCACTGGAATACCCTGGTTCCAATCTTGGTTCTAGCAGTTAGTATTTAAATAGCTGCATGACCTTGGGCAGGTGGCTTAACCTCCCTGTGCCTCAGTTACTGCATCTGCAATGTGGGAATGAAAGCACAAATTATTCATTCAACACATATTTCTTAAGCATGTACTTTGTACCCAACACTGTGCTGGGCATTGGGAACACATTAGTGAACAAAACAGACAAAAATTCCTGGCCTTATGGGGTTTACATTCTAGTGGGGGTACGAGACAATGAGAAAACAGATAAGTAGATTATTTAATGTGTTAGAAGGGAGATGGGGAATGCAGAGTCATGGTTGTACTTTTAAATAGAGTGGTCAGGGAAGGTTTTTCTGAGAAGGTGATATTTGAACAAAGACTTGAAGGAGAAGAAAGAGTGATGTGGCTATATGAAGAGCATTTTAGGCAGAGAGAACAGCAAATGCAAAGGCCCTGAGGCAGAAGTGTGCTTGGAATATTTAAGTTACAGCAAGGGGGCTGAGAGGTGGGAGATGAAGTCAGAGGGGTGATGGGAGAAGATTGTATGGGGCCTCATGGGCCATGAAGAAGACTGGCTTTTACTCTGAGTGAGGTGAGAGCCACAGGAGGATTTGGAGCAGATGAGGGACACAATCCAGTGTGACATGAAGTCATCACCCTGAGCAGCAACAGCTCCAGAACTTCTACCCAGGATGGATTGCCAAGAGGCAGCCTTGTTGGAAGGACAGCCAGAGTCCTCTGCAAGCTGCACTCATATATCCTTTATACTTGGAGAAAACTTTAAATATCCCTGTCAAAGATTTGGCGGGGGGAGGGGGGGTCTAATGGAGTTTCTGAGAGGCCAAAGCCACCACTGGGTTCAGCTGCTGTCAGGGTGGGTGGGTGGGGAGCCACAGATCTACAGATGATAAGTAACAGGAGAGGCAGTTGTCATGAGGCCTCTGTCCCTGGAATCCCAAGGCAGCTTGGGTTCAAATCCTGATTCCACCATTTGCTGACCGTGTCCCTTTGTGCCAATAACTTAACGTCTCTGGGTCTTTAGCTCCATAATCTGTTAAGTGAAATTTTAAAAAGGACTGTTGTGAGAATTAAATACATAAAGTTCTTTAAGCAGTGCCTGTTTCAATAAACACCCTACCCCTTCAGCCCTCATCCTGCACTGTCACAGGTCGATACATGAGGCAATGAAGGGAGAGTCTGCCTTATTTTTTGTTTGTTCATGAATTGGTTCAACAGTGTACTGTCCTAGAACAGAACTGAGCTCTGGGTTCAAATTCCCAGCCAACAAACCAGTGCTGTGCAGCCTAAGCAGGTGATTTCCCTGAGCCCTGCCACCTCATCTGTAAAACAGGGATAATAATGCTTCTTTGCCCCAGATTTGTCATCATTTTTGCACTGGGACATCAACCATTTTCAACTGTGATGCCACCCTTCCCCTCCCCTGCTTTATTTTTCTCCAAGACACATACCATATATTTCACTTACTTGTCTCATTCCCCAATAGAATGTCATCTTTATGCTGGCTGGTTAGCTCAGTTGGTTAGAGTGCAGCCTTATAACACCAAGGTTCAGATCCCTGTACCAGCCAGCTGCCAAAAAAAAAGAATGTCCTCCTTAGGAGAGATTTTTATTCTGTTTTTTGCTCTATCTCCAGCTTCTAGAATAGGGCTTGTCAGTGAGTAATCACTGAATTAATATTAATTGAATGAATGAACTGGATGCTGAGCACTTACAATGTACTGTCCCTGTTCTAAGTGGTGCTGGGGGGGGACACAGCAGTGACTGAGTCAGCCCAGCCCTGCCCTCATAAGGCTCAAAGTCCAGAGGAAGGGACAGACCTACCACCAAGCAGTGACAGCCCAGAGGGGTCAGGGCCTGGATGGGGAAGGCACAGGCAGAGGGGTCAGCGAGGACTTCATGGAGGAGTTGGTACACCACATAATAGGAATAAACAACAAGAAGAGGAGGGAAAGGTGTGCTCGGCAGTAGAAACAACTGTTGGGAGGGTTTGGTGATGAAATCATGGTTTCAGATCAAGGAACTGAAAGATGTTAAACATGGCTAAGGTCTAAAAGATGGTGAGGTCATTGGAGGAAGATCAATCAAAGCTCTGGGAGCCACAGTGAGGAGCTGGGACTTTATTCTGAGGACACTGGGAAGCCACAGAGAGTTTTTGAGCTGGGGAGAAATAAGTCAAATTAAGATGGAGGGAAGATCGGAAGGGTTGAGTGGAGACTGGGAGCTGAGGGAGGTGGCTGGATTGAGGACCCATCCGGGAGAGACCAGGTCAGAGCCCAGGGCTGAGGAGAGTCTGGGAGGGCTTTCTGGAGGAGGTGACACCCAGGCTGAGCCTTGAAGAATGGGTAGGATATCTATCTCTGAAATGTGGACTTGGGAAAGGAACAGGTTTAGGAAAGATGGTAAGGACAGTTAGGAACATGTGGGTGTGAGGGGTCTGGGAACACCTCAGGGAGGTGTCTAGGAGGTCATGGGACATCCAGAAGGAGTTCAGGGGAGAGGTGGGAACTGGAGACAGACCTTTGGGTTCAGAAAGGGGAACTGAAGCTATAACGGTGAAGGAAGGTCCACAGGGGGCTTGTCCATACAGGACCGTATAGGACACGGTAAGAAGTTTGTACTTTGTCCTGAGGGCAATGGGGAGCCACAGAAGCATTCTGAGCAGGAGTGGGACAGCCTACATTTCTGAGTTCTAATTCAGAAGTATTCACCATTCATGATGCTTTTTAAGACCTATTTAATTGTTTTCCAGACCAAGCATCTTCTGTCCCTAGGAGGGGCACCTATCTTAAGGAGTCCTTTGAAATAAAAGATCTACCGCTAAAAACAAAAAAGCCAGTTTGCAAAACCAGTGTTCTGTTCTGTTTTCTGTAGACTTGGCCACAGACAAACAATTGTTCAGTCCAAAGGGGTGTGCACCATCAAATGAAAATCAGCTTCTTTAAACATGGCAGTATTTCTCTTTTAAACTATTGGAAGGCCTATAGATTTGTAAATATCTCGTGGTGTGACCTGCCCAAGCTTCACATATGCTTCAGCAGCACCTGCCTTTGTATTCTCGGGTAGTTTAAATCAACCTTGAATTTTTCCCCACTCTCTCAGCCCTTACTCTCAGGCTGAAATGTCATTTCCTGCACTCACTCTATCTGCTCTGGGCTTAAAACTAACTGTATAAAACAAGTGTCACTAGGCCTAGGTAAACATCTAAGAAAGTCTTAAAGTTTTCCATTCTACTGCTGCATTTCTTCTGTCTTCAACAAGTATTTACTGAGTAATTACAATGTACTGGGTACTGGGGATTGAGGACTAAATCAGACACAGACTTAGCCCTTTGAGGGACACATATAAGTTTATTATCTGTGATGAAAGTGCATACAGGATACTGGGGGACACACAGATCTCATCAACAAACATCTCACCAACTACCCTATATTGGGTTACTGTGCTACCTGCCTGCCATGGATGATCTCATTGACTCTTCCCAGCAAATGTGAGGTTGGTATTATAAATATACCCATTGTTCACAGAGTGAAAGTGTGGAGGAGGGAGCTGTATTAGTCCATGTTTTGTTGCTTACAGTTTCTGAGGCTGGGAAGTCCAAAGTCCATCTGGTGGTGGTGGCAGCAAACCAGGGGTCTCACATTGCAAGATGGTGGAAGCACAGCGAGCAAAAGAGACATACTCTCTTCTCTTAAACTCAGAACCACAACCCTGACCACCATTTTTAATCCATTCATTACTGCACGGTCCTACAATCCAATCACGTCTTCAAGGCTCCACCTTTCAATTACCATAATAGGATTTCCCATCCACTTAACAGTCACAGTGGGGGCTGTTTCTAATACATAAATCTTGGGAAACAATTCAAGTCTCAGTGAGTTTTGCGGGGGCATAATTCAATCCACTACAGGAGCCTCTTTTTGCAGCTCTACAGAACTGAGATCTGAACCCAGGGCTGTGGGACTCTGAGACCCACCTCATTATCCATTCAGAGATCCCCCAGCCAGAGCCCACCAGATAGGTATAAAATAATCTCCATTTTACCGGTGAAGTCAGCAGGGTTTAGAGAAGTAAAGCCTCATGCCCAAGGTCACTCAGCAAGAAAGTATCAGAGGTGGGATCTGATACCTGAACTCTCCAATCCAAAGCACTGCTGGTGGGGCTGGCCCGTGGCTCACTCGGGAGAGTGCAGTGCTGATAACACCAAGGCCACGGGTTTGGATCCCATACAGGGATGGCCAGTTAGCTCAATGGGTGAGCATGGTGCTGACAACACCAAGTCAAGGGTTAAGATCCCCTTACTGGTCATCTTTTATAAAAAAGAAAAAAAAAAAAGCACTGCTGGTGGAGGAGGAATCAAATCTACCACCACCACCCTCACCTGTGGATGGGATGTTCAGGGAGCTATAACCCAACATACATCTCAAAAGCCCAGTGGGTTTTGCTTTCTCCTTTTCTGTGGGCTGTGGGCTGCGGTGTCATGCCCCAAGGCAAGTGGGGCTGAAGGCTAAGGGCAGGAGTGGGAGGGATATTCTGCAGTCTGAGAGGGGGCACGCTTCCTGGCAGAGGTGCACTCTACACCAGTGAGGAAGCACACCATAAGGACCAGCTTGGGTTGGTTGTGCTGGGACCCTGCGGGATTTCTGGGGTCCTGGGAACACAGATACTGAGACAGCTGAGGAGGAGTGCCACCACCTGGTTGCCGGTGTCCACCTTCATTTCCACCCTGCCCTGCTCCTCCAGGGATGTGGGGGTGGAAGAGGCCAGGATTCCTTCTCCATCTCAGGCCACAGTCAATCGTCTGGAGGCTGGGATCTAGAGGAAGGGGTACCCCAGCTAGGAGCATGAACCTCATTATAATTAAATTTCCATAGAAGTTCTATGTGCATTTTTAAAAATGAAGTAGTATGTAAAGGCCTACAAAGAAAAGCGACTGTCTTGCCTCTAGGGGTGGGATGGGGGATGCCTTCGGGTGAGGGGGCTGTTGTTAGCAGCCTTGACAATCATATTCACTATTAATAAGAGTCTCTTGCATTTCAGTGGCTGCTCTATGTATTTTGTTGTTAATTCCTTTAGTTCAGAAGAGTCACTCAGATTTTAGACATCTCAGATTTTATTTTATTTTATTTTTATAGATGACCAGTAAGGGGATCTTAACCCTTGACTTGGTGTTGTCAGCACCACACTCTCCCAAGTGAGCTAACCGGCCATCCCTATATAAAGATCCGAACCCGTGGCCTTGGTGTTATCAGCACCGCACTCTCCCAAGTGAGCAATGGGCCGGCCCTGACATCTCAAATTTTATACGTTCATCTCAGCACAGTATTCCTGGCCAAAAAAAAAAAAGTGTATATATATGTATACACACACACACACACATATGTATGTTCAAAACCAAACTCCTGGTCCTTTCTCCAAACTTGCACTTCTTTCTTCTTGCAATCTTCCCAGATCAGCTGTCGGCACCTCCATCCTTGCAGTTGCTCAGGACAAAACCCTTGGAGTCATCCTTGACTCCTTTCTTAACTCTCCTCCACAGTCCAGAAATCCTGTTCACTCTACCCTCATCTCTTGCTGGATGCTCCCAGCAGCCTCCTCCCTGGGATCCCTGCCCCTGCCTGTTCCCCTGCACACAGCCAGAGGGAGCCTGCAAACACCTGGGTTAGTTTCCAAGGGCTGCTGTAACAAATTACCACCAGCTTGGTGGCTTAAAACAACAGAAATTTATTCTCATGGTTTTGGAAGCCAAAAGCCCAAACTCAAGGAGTTGGCAGGGCCATGCTCCCTCCACAGGTTTTAGAGGAGATTCCATTCCTTGCCTCTCCCAGTTTCTAGTGGCTCCAGGCCTTTCTTGCCTCCTTGGTCACATGGCCTCCTGTGTATCTTCTCTTCTACCTCTTTATAAGGATGCTTGTCAGTAGATTTAGGGCCCACCCAGATAATCCGGGATGATGTCATCTCAAGATCATAAATTTAATTACTTCTAAAAAGACCCTTTTTCTAAATAAGGTCACATGCACAAGTTCTAGGGGTTATGCCCACTTCGGACATACCTTCTTTGAGGCCACCATTCAACCCACTACAACACACAAGGCAGATCACGTCCCCCCTTTGCTGGGAACCCACCTGTGATCGTGTCCTACTCACCACAGTCCTGCAGGATTTTGCCCTGTCACTTCTCTGACTCATCTCCTCCCCCTCTCTCCCCAGCCCACCCCACTACAGATACACTGGCCTCCTAGCTCTTTCCTATCCATACCAGGGACACCCCTGCCTCAGGCTGTTTGTACTGGCTGTTTTAACCCCCTTAAGTCTATGTAGCTTCCTCCGGTCCTTAAAATTTTCCTCAGGTATTCCCTTCTCTGAGGCATTCCCTGGCCTCCTTATTTAAAATTACAATTTTTCCCACCCTTATTTCCCTTCCCTGATTCTTTTTTTTTTTTTTAAAGATGACCGGTAAGGGGATCTTAACCCTTGACTTGGTGTTGTGAGCACCACGCTCAGCCAGTGAGCGAACCGGCCATCCGTATATGGGATCCGAACCCGCGGCCTTGGTGTTATCAGCACCGTACTCTCCCGAGTGAGCGTCGGGCCGGCCCTCCCTTCCCTGATTCTTTATAACACTTAATACCTTCTAACACACCATTTATTTATTTTATTATCTATCTTCCCTCATGTCTGTTTTGTTCACACCTGTATCCCCAGTGCTTAAGATAGTATCTGCTACAGAGTAGGTACTCAATAATCATATAACATGAATGAACAGCCTTATGAAAAGTATATGGTTTTGTCACCATGCCCATTTTGCATATGGGGAAACCGAGGCACAGAGGCATTTGTTACTTCTCGGGTTAAACAGTCTAAAAAAGTGCTAAAACTCAGGTATCTGGTTCCAGAACCTGCTGCATTAACTGCTTCGCCAATCAAATCCAATCTAAACTGCCTCTCCAGTTTTCTTTTTAAACGCCTTAGGTGTATTGCTTTGATAAAAATATATCAAAAGTTAAAATTAAACCCATCACTACAAACTTGTAATCACTGTACAATCTGAGAGCCAAAAGGTCAGTAACAATTTGAATGATGTCCATCTACTTTTTTATTACTTTTTTTCTATATCGCCCTCAAAGGTCTTTTTCTTCTCTCTTTTTTTTTTTTTGGTGGCTGGCCAGTACAGGATCCAAACCCTTGACCTTGGTGTTAACAGCACCACGCTGTAACCAAGTGAGCTAACAGGCCAGCCGCCTTCCTACTTTTTGGTCTATTAGGGGCTATCTCAGTCTTCCAGCCTCAGCATTCTATTTTTTTTTTTTTTTTTTTTTAAAAGATGACCGGTAAGGGGATCTCAACCCTTGGCTTGGTGTTGTCAGCACCACGCTCAGCCAGTGAGCAAACCGGCCATCCCTATATAGGATCCGAACCCGTGGCCTTGGTGTTATCAGCACCGCACTCTACCGAGTGAGCCACGGGCCGGCCTCAGCCTCAGCATTCTAGATCCCATTCCTTCACATCTCCACACCCTACTGCTCCCTCAGTTTTGTATTTATTCATCTTGTCTTCTCTAATTTCACATTGCCTGCTGTTCCAACCCCATATTCTTAAATAAAACATTTCTCACCAAGGTCTTCAAAAAAAAATAAGTAAAAGGCAAATGTTTCCTGACCTACCCCTTCTTCCCCCACCCACAGCCCTGTGGTCAACCACTTCTAAGACGAGTGTTATCTTTGCTTCTCCTGGTGACCCCTGGAATTCTAAATGATCTTGATCTGTTGCCATTTCTTGCTGGATCCTTTTTACCCATCTGCATTTGTCTCCCTGAAATGAGAAGAGGGGATCTAGCATGCTCTGCTCTGGCCAACCTGGGATTGAACATAGGTAGGGAGGGGTTTCCAATTTATCCCTTCAGGTCTGGGCTGGATCTCAGAGTGAGGAGAGAACCTACTCCTTTTTGGAATTTTCTTTTTCTTCTTCTTTAACCATACTAGTGCACACCCCTATCTTTTAAAAAAAGTGACAAAACCAGAGACACCTGTGTTCACTTTATAATTATTTTTCAACCTGCAAAGTGATGTCTTCGATACTTCTCTGTAAGTAGCTTATATTTCACAATTTTATTTATTGTTTTGGAGACTGGCTGGTTCAGGGATCCAAACCCTTAACCTTGGTGTCATAACACTGCACTCTAACCAACTAAGCTAACCGGCCAGCCCATATTTCAGTTTTAAAAAAGAAAATAGGCTTTCAATAAAAAGCAATCCTGACCCACCCTCAAATCCCACTCCCTTGAAGAGAACCACTTCTGATGCAGTTGCTTCTCTCAATAATATTCCTGTTCTGCAGTTATCTTTTAACTTCCTGCCTTGTGTGTTTGAGGGTTGAGGAGAGAGGGTGGTCTGCCTGTTTCATTGAACTAGGTGGGAGAAGAGAGGATCTCAAATTTATTTCTCCAGCTGTGGCCTTAAATCCTGCTTGGGAGATATGAGATGGGATCCAGAAGCCTGTATATCAAAAAAAAAATTTTTTCAAATCCCTATCAAAATATCAGTTGGCTTTTAAAAAATAAAAATCAAATACTGTAATCCAAACAGACTGCAAGAGAAAATCCACCATCTCCTTTCCCCTCCCTTCTCTTCCCATCCCATAGCGTGGGCTGTCTTCTGCTGATTTTCATATTGTTCCCTTTTTTCTTTTTCCTTTTTTATTCTCTTTTCTAAATCATATTATTCAACCTTGATCTCCCCGTTTTATTTTATAATCGTTTCAATTATTGATTTTATTTGTATTTATTTTTGACTAGGTATTGCATGCCCATGGTACAAAAATTTACAAGGTTTGTGGTAAAGATGCGGGTTCCTTTTTCTCTTTACCTGTGGCCTCTCTGCCACTCACGGGGACTCTGGGGTGGAGTGTGGCAAAGCCCATCCCCCAGCTATGTACTCCCCCTACCCTGGCCAGGTTGGCGGGACCGTATCTAGGAGCCACCCCCCCGCCCCCCTTGCTGCGGTGAGGCCCGCCGATGCGCACACTGCGCAGACTCCCCGCTGCAGTGGGCGGGGCCCCTCCAGGCCCCGCCCCCGCCCGGCCGCCCCTGTTCAGCCTGTTGGGGCAGAAGCTGAGGCCCCGCCGAGGTAGCAGCAGCGGCCTGACGAGTAAGACAGAAGCCCGTCCGGGTTAGGGTGAGGGAGGATGGCTGGGGGGATGGGCTGAAGGGTGGCCTGGAGGCTTCCTTGGTCCCGGACTTCGTGCTGAGCTGTATGGTCTAATGGGTACCTGAGGGTGAGTGCGGAGGAGTCACCTGGAAAATGCCCATGAGTAGTAGTCCCAGAGCTTAGAAATCCAGGCACAAAGGTTTGAGACTCCCCTAACCCCAACCAGGACTGTCTTTTTGGGAATGTCTAGATTAGAGCGCAGAGAAGGGATAGGGGAGTGTGCTAATGGGGAGCAGGGTGGGCGCTAAAGGCGGGCAGGGTGAGCACTGCAGTAGTGGTTAGAAGAAGAGGCGTTGGACCTTGAGGGATTTCGAAATCCCTGCTGACCAGCGACCAGCTTCCTCCTTTTGGGGTGGCTGGCACTGTGCCAATGACCCCCGTGACTGTCATCATGGGCAAGGAGACCCAGTGGATCTCATAAGCTGCAAGAGTAGTGTGCCTTCTGTGATGTCCCTTAAAAGCCCAGAACACCCCACGCAGTGCCCCCTTTTGTTCCCCCAGTTTGGAGACCCTGACACGCCCACCTTCCCACCTGGGCTCTGATTATCTCCCAGCTGCCAGGCAAGATGAAGCCTAAACTGATGTACCAGGAGGTAGGTAGATGGGGGGCCAAGTGGGGAGGAGCTGGGTGCAGCGGAGGGCAGAGGCCCATCTGAGCCGCCTCTACCATCCCTGTCCCCCAGCTGAAGGTGCCTGCCGAGGAGCCTGCCAACGAGCTGCCCATGAATGAGATTGAGGCATGGAAGGCTGCAGAAAAGGTAGGAGCCCTCCGCTACCCTTGATCTGTCTCAGGGATGGGCTGTGCTGCCTCCCTTGGGCTGGCTGACACTTCTTCGTCCCCACAGAAAGCCCGCTGGGTCCTGCTGGTCCTCATCCTGGCAGTTGTGGGTTTCGGAGCCCTGATGACTCAGCTGTTTCTATGGGAATACGGCGACTTGCATCTCTTTGGACCCAACCAGCGCCCAGCCCCCTGCTATGACCCTTGCGAGTAAGGGGGGGAGGGGCAGATGGTGGGGGAAGCCCCACCAGGCCAGGGACCCTTAGACACACATTGAGCAGGTCCTGCTCTCAGCCGCACCCAGTGCCCATGATGAGTGAGGAGGTTGCAGACTGCCAAGTGCATGCCCACCCCTCTCCCCCTTACACATGGTTTCCATGGCAGCCACAGCATCATCTTCTATCCAGGTCTGTGGACAGACCGCATCATCTTCCATCATCTGTGAACAGACACACACAGACATCTACATACACAGCTTTTCTTCCATACCTCTAGACAGACAGATGCAGAGACACATGGAGAATCATGAGTACAGGCACACACACAAATACACACAGTCTCCCATCCATGCCCATGGGCAGATGGGTGAGCACTCACATCCCAGCTGTGACATGGCAGCCGTAGGGTGCTGGAAACAATTGGCACCCTGTGGCTGATACCACCTCCCACCCCCCAGAGCAGTGCTGGTGGAGAGCATTCCTGAGGGCCTGGACTTCCCCAATGCCTCCATGGGCAACCCCTCCACCAGCCAGGCCTGGCTGGGCCTGCTTGCTGGTGCCCACAGCAGCCTGGACATCGCCTCCTTCTACTGGACCCTCACCAACAATGACACCCACACGCAGGAGCCCTCTGCCCAGCAGGTACCTTGCAGCCTTAGCCCTGGCCAGCAGCAGTGGGGAGGGGGGCAATTAGGGGATGAAGGGGTTTCCCCTGCAGCCCAAGAGATGGGTGAGTATGTCTCATGCAGTGGATTGGACATAGGTGTTTGGAAGCAAATGTCTTCACACAGCTCTGTGGATTGGGGGTGTTTGTCACGGTCATCTGGAGGCCTCTGAATGTCAGGCTGCGGGTTTGGTTACAAGAGATTAGGCTAGCAGATATTGCTCACCCTTGGGCTGCCCTGACACCATCACCATAAAGCAATGGAACAGTGGAACAAGTGACAGCCCAGCCTCAAGCTAGACAGCCACCTCCCAGCTGTGTGATCTTAGGCAGGTCACCTCTCCCCTTGGGCTTCAGTTTCCTTATGTGTTAAATGAGGCCAATATGTAGCACCTGCCTCTTAGGGCTTTTGTGAGGAAGAAATGGGCTGACAATGCAAATTTTAGCACAGTGCCTGCACAGGGTCAGTCCTTGTGTTTCCCGTCACTATCTCCTTGTTATGTTCTGCAGGCAATCTTAAAAACCATAAAAGCTTCATGATTTGAAAAGAAACAGCTTAGATGGATAACCCCTTCCACTAAAAAACATGAATTTGTTCCTTCCGTTTTCTTCTCCTGCTGCCTCTTTTTGTGAGAAGTGGGCTTAAAACTTACTATAATTGCAGGGCTCCTTAAGTACTGCCGAAAAAGAAATAATTACAAAAGCTGAAAACCTTTGAGTTCCCACATCCTGTCGGCTCCCACTGAAGTAGTTAAAAGCACGATTGTAGGAGGCAACAGTCTCGATTCTAATCCAGCTCCTCCACTGAGTTCTCCAACTCAGTTTCCTCACATGCACAATGGGGATTATAATTAGACCTGCCTCACAGGGTTGTGAGAGTTCAGTGAGCTCAGACATGAAGGGACCTAGAATGGAGCCTGGTGCACAGTAGGTACTAGGGCATCGTTGGCTGTTAACTGTTATTGGCATCATCATGCCTCACCTGCAGCCTGAGCCTTGCCCCCAACATCCCTGGAAGTGCCTGTAGGCCCCTGCGTTGCCACTTCTAATGCTGGATCTTAGAAAGGTCCCTGGAGGGGCAGAAGGAGCAGGGAGGCCTTGGGCGGGATCTCAGAACAGCAGATTATTAAAACAGATAAAAGTGTGTAAAACAAAGAAGGGTTTTAATATTTTGATTTGTAAAGCTTTTAATCTGTAAAAGCTAATTTAAAACCTGTTCATTCTTCATCACAACGTCTCAGAGCCGAATTTCAAACAACCCTACTGGGGGCCTCCCTTGTGGGGTTGGAGCACTGGGCGGCCCAGCTCCTCAGAATTTCTCCCCTCCCTGCAGGGTGAGGAGGTCCTCCGGCAGCTACAGACCCTGGCACCACGAGGTGTGAAGGTCCGCATCACCGTGAGCAAACCCAATGGGCCCCAGCCACAGGCAGACCTTCAGGCCCTGCTGCAGAGCGGTAAGCTAGGGGACAGCTGGGGAAGGCCAGGCCTGGGGCTGCCCAAGCTGGCCCTGACCACTGCCCATTGTTCGCAGGTGCTCAAGTCCGCATGGTGGACATGCAGAAGCTGACCCATGGTGTCCTGCATACCAAGTTCTGGGTAGTGGACCAGACACACTTCTATCTAGGCAGTGCCAACATGGACTGGCGCTCTCTAACCCAGGTCTGCCTGCACCCTGTCCACCTTCCCTTTCAGGCCACTCCCTGCCCCACAGGGCACTCTGCCTCCAACTGTACCTCTCTTCAATTTTAGAGTCCTCTCTACCCAGTCTCTGCAATGGCTTACTTCCTGCCTCCTACCAGGCCTTTCTGAACATCCCCCAATCCAGCCCTTTACTGCCTTCCCCCTCCCTTGAAGCCTGGGGTTTGCTCTGATCCCTGATGGCAAATGCCAGCCCCTCTACAGGGCATTCCAGGCCCTGTCCAGTCATTTGGCTGTCATTATGCTTTCCCTGAGTGCTTTAAACCCAGCCCTGTCCTGGGTGATGCTGGGAACATGGGGGTAACAGATGGATCTCATGGAACTCCCAGTCCAATGTGGAGACTGGCCTTTCTCCAGGCAATGACAGCCCAGAGGGGTCAGGGATAGGATAGGGGAGGCAGAGGCAGAGAGGTCGGGGCCAGGACACGGGAAACAGAGCCCTGTGGAAGCCCAGAGGAGACATCTGACCTAACCTGGGGTGTCAGGGGAGGTTTTCCAAAGGAGAAGATAACAACTAATCTGATACCTGAAGGATCAGCAGGAATTAGAATGAGATAGGGAAGAGGGAACAGCTCAGGCAGTGATGTGAAGGTAAGAGAGGACAGGACATTAACTCATTAATACATTTCCTCAAGTATTTCCCCAAACTCCTAATTTCACTAATTATGTGGGAGATGCTGAAGACACGGTTGTGACTGAGACATTTCTGGTGACTGTCCTCCCAGCCCAGTGAGGAGACAGGTTTGTCACCAGAGAGAATGAAGAGGGAAGCCCAAGGGACTATGAGAGCCAGAGGAATGCTGGCACAGTCTGGGCTGTCGGGAGGCTTCCTGGTGGAGGAAACATGTCAACCTAAACCTAAGAATGAGTAGAAGCTAGCTTGGTGGAGGGTAGAGGCAAAAGTATATGCAAAGATTCAGGAAACTGGGAGCTTTGGAATAACTGATTTCCACCAAAACTTAAGTCAAGTTCACGCCTATTCTAGGATTTTAGCTATGGCGGGGGGGTAAGGGGAGGAGACTGAGCGACAGGGGTTGGAGGGTAGACTGAGGGGCAGAGAGACCAGGCTTGGGGGTATCCCTGTCATCTGTGGGCACCAGGCTGCTATCCCCGGGCTCATTGCTGCCTCCCACAGGTCAAGGAGCTGGGAGTGGTCATGTACAACTGCAGCTGCCTGGCTCGTGACCTGACCAAGGTCTTTGAGGCCTACTGGTTCCTGGGCCAGGCAGGCAGCTCCATCCCATCAACCTGGCCCCGGCCCTATGACACCCGCTACAATCAAGAGACACCAATGGAGATCTGCCTCAATGGAACCCCTGCTCTGGCATACCTGGCGGTGAGTCTGGGGGAAGTGGGGCCTGCCATGCCCTGACCATGTACTGTCACTCATGGCTTCCATCTATCCCTGCCTGGTGATTGTTGGGAAGAGAGTGTCCTAATCATTAGCCCTCACCCTTGCTCCCTCTGCTTAGTCAGGGGCCTGGGCTATGTCCCAACTTCCCTAGGCTTCATCTAGAAAATGGGTATCATAATACAGTTGGCCCTCCATATCCGCTGGTTCTGTGTGCGTGGAAACAACTGCAGGTTGAAAATATTGAAAAACAAATAATAACAAATATAACAATAAAAAGTAATATCAATAAAAACAATACAGGATAACAACTATTTACATAGCATCTACGTCGTATTAGGTATTACAAGCAATCTAGAGATGATTTATGGTATAATGCGAAGACTTCATAGCCACAGGTGTCTCTTTCAATTTAAATTAATGAAAATTAAATATGATTCATTTTCTCAGTTGCACTAGCCGCAAGTGCTCAGTGGCCACATGTAGCAAGTGGCTACTATCTCGGACAGCACGGATATTAAACATTCCCTTCACTGAGCAAAGTTCTATTGGAACTTATTGCACATGGCAGATACTGAGCACTCTAGACAAGGTGCTGCTCTGTTTAGCTGTTGATGTTTTCACCAGATGGTGTGGGCAAACTGAACCCCTTCAGTGCCCCCTGACCAAGCCTGACCAAGCCCGGAATCATTGTGGAAGGCATAGGTATAGGGAAGCATGATTCATGTGGGTCTTTTGCTACAGTGGGCTTTCCCATGGGGGATTAAGTCTTCCCTTATTACCGCTTCCCCTCTCAGAGCTTCTGTTTCTTCATGTGTCTGAGGATTGAGGGAGCTGGGCAAAGTGTCTAGTGTGGGGGCTGGCCAGTTAGCTCAGTTGGTTAGAGTGCAGGTTATAACACCAACATAAAGGGTTCTGATCCCCTTACCAGCCAGCTGCCAAAAAAAAAAAAAAAAGAATGCATTTGGGCTGGCCCGTGGCTCACTCAGAGAGTGTGGTGCTGATAACACCAAGGGCACAGGTTCGGATCCCATATAGGGATGGCCAGTTAGCTCACTGGGTGAGCGTGATGCTTACAACACCAAGACAAGAGTTAAGATCCCCTTACTGGTCATCTTTAAAAAAAAAAAAAAAAAAAAAAGTGCCTGGCGTGACACTGGACTCATGAGGAGTGCCCCTGTCAGGGCGGGCCATGAGTGAATCAAGGAAGAAATGGATAGAGCAGAGGTCCTCAAACCTGATGTGCCTCACAGTCACCTGGAGGGCTTCCTGGACCCCACCCCAGCATTCTGATTCAGTAAACCTTGCATAATGAGGCCAAGAATTTGCACTTCTGACAAGTTCCAGGTGATACTGTTGCTGCTGGATCAGGGACCTTATGTTAAGAACCACTGTTAGAGCATAAATCCTGATTAGACAGTCTGGTTTCAAATCCTGGCTCCATTTATCAGCTGTGTGACCTTAGGAAAGTTGCTTATGCTCTCTGAGCCTGTTTTCTCACCTGCAAAATGGATGTGGTAATGGTCCCTTCCCTTCATGGAGAGTGAGGGTTCAGTGAGATCCACAGGCCCTGGGTCATGGTGAGCTGTCCATAAACAGGGTCCACTGCGACAGTGCCCCTAGCAGAGCATGTGTCTTGACTGTCCCCTCACCCCCCAGAGTGCACCCCCACCCCTGTGTCCAAGTGGCCGCACTCCAGACCTGAAGGCTCTGCTCAACGTGGTGGACAATGCCCGGAGTTTCATCTATGTTGCTGTCATGAACTATCTGCCCACCATGGAGTTCTCCCACCCTCACAGGTACTGCTGGGTGCTTGTACAGGGCTCGGGGCAGGGAGCCAGTGTAGAGGAGATGGGAGAGAGAGAGGTGAGGCTCGGAAAACAGGCAAGGGGGCCAAGGCAAGGCAACAGATGGAGGGGAAGCCACAGGGAGAGGCAGAGGAAACTGGGAGGGAGAATGAGAGATTTGGGTACTTGTGACAGGAGAAAGGGGGGTTACAAGGCAGATGGAGGTGAGCTTTGGGGGAAACAGAAAAGGATGAGAATATGGGGCTGAGGGACTGGAGGCCTGAGGCACAGGATACAGGGCGTGGGATGTGAGGAGGTAGGGAGCATGGACTGGAAACAGGCTGAAGGGCTTAGAGAATTTGGGTTTGGGACAGCAGAGTTGAGGGTTTGTGATCTGGGATAAGAAGGGAGAAAATTGGGCTTGGGGATCCCAAAGAAGGTAGTCTGGGGGCAGTAAATAAGATGATGGGAGTCCTGGGTTTGGGGGGGCGGGAATGGTAACCAGTAAAAGGAGACAGAGGATATGGGATTTAAGGAGGCAGGAATACGGACTGCGAGCCAGCAATGGGGGGCTCTCAGAAGTTAAAGCAAGGCCCAGACTTCGTTCCCCCAAATGGAAGGAGAAGCCTGTGGATAAAGCTGCCCTCTGTATCTTGCATTCCCCCCAACCCAGGTTCTGGCCGGCCATTGATGATGGGCTGCGCCGGGCTGCCTATGAGCGGGGTGTCAAGGTGCGCCTTCTGATCAGCTGCTGGGGACACTCCGAGCCATCCATGCGCGCCTTTCTGCTCTCCCTGGCTGCCCTGCGTGACAACCATACCCACTCTGACATCCAGGTGGTAAGCACCCGCCCCAGACCACCCCCTCAGCCTATGTGGGGCAATCCTGAGGACACAGTCCTCATGGAGCTCATGTGTCATCTGACAGGGACAATCCAGAGGGAGCCATGCCGTGATGGGGAAGCCTTGAGTCAGAGCTAGGATTGGGGAGGCCCAGGCAGAGGGGTAGAGGATGGGATGGGGAGGCCCAGGCAGAAGGGTAGGGGATGGGATGGGGAGGCACAGGCAGAGGGGTAGGGGCTGGGATGGGGAGGCACAGGCAGAGGGGTCAGGGCTGGGATGGGGAGGCACAGGCAGAGGGGTCAGGGTGGGATGGGGAGGCACAGGCAGAGGGGTAGGGGCTGGGATGGGGAGGCGCAGGCAGAGGGGTCAGGGTGGGATGGGGAGGCACAGGCAGAGGGGTAGGGGCTGGGATGGGGAGGCACAGGCAGAGGGGTAGAGGATGGGATGGGGAGGCGCAGGCAGAGGGGTCAGGGTGGGATGGGGAGGCACAGGCAGAGGGGTAGGGGCTGGGATGGGGAGGCACAGGCAGAGGGGTCAGGGTGGGATGGGGAGGCACAGGCAAAGGGGTAGGGGATGGGATGGGGGAGGCACAGGCAGAGGGGTAGAGGATGGGATGGGGAGGCACAGGCAGAGGGGTAGGGGATGGGATGGGGGAGGCACAGGCAGAGGGGTAGAGGATGGGATGGGGAGGCACAGGCAGAGGGGTAGAGGATGGGATGGGGAGGCACAGGCAGAGGGGTCAGGGTAGGATGGGGAGGCACAGGCAGAGGGGTAGAGGATGGGATGGGGAGGCACAGGCAGAGGGGTCAGGGTGGGATGGGGAGGCACAGGCATAGGGGTCAGGGTGGGATGGGGAGGCACAGGCAGAAGGGTAGGGGATGGGATGGGGAGGCACAGGCAGAGGGGTAGAGGATGGGATGGGGAGGCACAGGCAGAGGGGTCAGGGTGGGATGGGGAGGCACAGGCAGAGGGGTAGAGGATGGGATGGGGAGGCACAGGCAGAGGGGTCAGGGTGGGATGGGGAGGCACAGGCATAGGGGTCAGGGTGGGATGGGGAGGCACAGGCAGAGGGGTAGGGGATGGGATGGGGAGGCACAGGCAGAGGGGTAGAGGATGGGATGGGGAGGCACAGGCAGAGGGGTCAGGGTGGGATGGGGAGGCACAGGCAGAGGGGTAGAGGATGGGATGGGGAGGCACAGGCAGAGGGGTCAGGGTGGGATGGGGAGGCACAGGCAGAGGGGTAGAGGATGGGATGGGGAGGCCCAGGCAGAGGGGTTGGGGATGGGATGGGGAGGCCCAGGCAGAGGGGTAGAGGATGGGATGGGGAGGCACAGGCAGAGGGGTCGGGGATGGGATGGGGAGGCCCAGGCAGAGGGGTAGAGGATGGGATGGGGAGGCACAGGCAGAGGGGTCAGGGCCAGGATGGGGAGGCGCACGCAGAGGGGTCAGGGCCGGGATGGGGGAGGCACACGCAGAGGGGTCAGGGCCAAGGTCAGGAAACCCAGAGGAAGTACCTGCCCTAGCCTGAGAGTCAAGGAATACTTGCTGCGAAAGGGGACATCTGACATGAGACCTCAGGAATGAATAGGAGCTATTCTAGAGGGCTGCAAATGAGGCAACTAGGTTCTTTTCAGCTGGGGTTTACTGAGTACCCTGTCCATTGGCCGTGTTCTGGCCCCCAAGGATTGCATAGGAAGCAGCTGAGTTCCACAGATGGGTTCTATAACCCACCCCTGATCCTGGGGCTTCTGTGACTCTCCCTGCATCTCCTTCTCCTCCCCATCTTCCCCACCCCCTCAGAAACTCTTTGTGGTTCCTGCGGATGAGGCCCAGGCCCGAATCCCATATGCCCGTGTCAACCATAACAAGTACATGGTGACTGAACGTGCCACCTACATCGGTGAGTGTCCCAAGCACCCACAGCGGGACAGAAGAGTGGGAGGTCCAGGCCACATCATGGGGCCCTTATTCTCCACCCCTTCCTCCATAGGAACCTCCAACTGGTCCGGCAACTACTTCACGGAGACAGCGGGCACCTCACTACTGGTGACCCAGAATGGGCGGGGTGGCCTGCGGAGCCAGCTGGAGGCCGTTTTCCTGAGGGACTGGGACTCCCCTTACAGCCATGACCTCGACACCTCAGCCAACAGTGTGGGCAACGCTTGTCGCCTGCTCTGAGGCCCCGTCTGGTGGACAGGCCAAGGCCTGCGAGGTTCCCGTGGACCCAGATGCTCTGGGTCCCAGTCCCTGTCCCTGTGCCCCCGCTTCTGTCTGCCCCATTGTGGCTCCACAGGCCCTCCCCTGCTCTCCCACCTCTACCTCCACCCCCACCAGCCCGATGCTGTGGCCCTGGGACCCAGCAGAGCTGGGGGAGGGATCAGCCCCCAAAGAAGTGGGGGTGCATGCTGGGCCCAGCCCCCTGGCCCACCCCCCCTTTCCAGGGCAAAGAGGGCCCAAGGTTATAATAAGAAGTAAATAACTTGTCTGTACAGCCTGTGCCTGCCTAAGTGATGTGAGATGGGATCTCAGGGGTAGGGGACAGCTGGCATGGACCTCTGGTGGGGCCATCTCAGTGTGCTGAGCCCTCAGTGTGTGACCCATGTGGGCTGGTGTGTGCTAAGCCCTCACCGTGTGACCAGTGTGTGTTGGCATGTACTGATTCCTCAGTGTGTGACTAGTATGTGCTGAGCCCTCAGCATGTGATCAGCATGTACTGAGCCCTCAGTGTGGGTTGGCATGTACTGATTCCTTAGTGTATGACTGGCGTGTCCTGAGCCCTCTGCGTGTGATCAGCATGTGCTGAGCCCTCAGCGTGTGATCAGTGTGTACTCATGAACCCTCAGCATGTGACCAGTGTGGGTTGGTATGTGCTGAGCCCTCAGTGTGCAGTGTACATGGGCTAGCATGTGGTGGGCATGCAGTGTCAACCATGTGGCCTGGCATGGGCTGAGCACTCACATAGCCAGCATGAGGTGGCATGTGCTGCACACTAAGTGTGTTCCCAGATAGATTAGCATGGACTGAACCATCACCGTATCCCAAGGGTGGACTAACATGTCTGAACACTGGAGTGTGCACTAAGTGTGAATTTATGCCTGCCAAGTAAATATACACTTAGCATGTCCCAAGCATGGATGAGTGCATACTAAGCCCATAACATGTAAAAAGGACAGGTCCACAGACAATAAGACCTTAGCATTTGGCAAACTCAGGTTAACACATGCTGAACGCATAGAATGTTCTGAAAATGGATTCTCAATGTGCTAAGCACTTAGCATATTTAGGAGATGGGTTAGCAGGCCAAGCGCAGCCTTTCCTTCCTGGTGCAATAGCAGCCCAGACTCCAGCCTGAGCCAGTGGCCAGTCGGGGGCAGCATTGTAGAGCAAGGCCCTGGTGCCAGCCTGGAACCCCACCCCAGGGCCAGGCCTCAAGCCATGAGAACAGGCATGAGGCAGGACTGCTGAACAGTTCTTTATTGAAATAGGCAGAGGCAACAGGGCCAAGGGTGGGCTCAGAGCCAGCAGGTTGCAGCCCCTTCCTGCCATCGCTCTGGCCCAGGGGGCCGCTGGCCAGACCCCAAGGCCCTCCTGTGTTCGAGGTGTGTGTGCAGGCATGCGCTGTGGAAGGGTGGGAAAGGGAAATTTCTGGATAACTATCTTTCTGTAAGAATATAGGTTCTGGGAATGGCTCTGAGGGGCAGTTCAGGTTGACAAAGGATGCCAGCCCAGCTAGCGCAGCCCCCAGTGATGGGCAGGGGTAGGATCACCATCAGTGGTGCCCACCAACGTGCTGCAGAAAGCTGGGGGCCCGGGGCAGACCACGTGGGTGGGGGTGCCGAGGTGGGAGCCCTTGAGCCCGTGGCCCCCTGACGCCTTCCAGGGTCCAGTCTGGCTCACTCAGCCATTCTCCAGGAGAGCTGCTGGGGTCAAAGAGCTCAGAGCCTGACTTCTGTGGGAGAGGAGAAGAGAGGGGCATCAGCCAAGAGGTGCTAGTGCCTGCCAAGCCTTTCACATCTTCCTGAGGGTGGGTGAACACGTGCCAAGGCCTTATCCAGTGCTGGGCTTTTATCACTTCCTGGCAGTTGATTACTGTGCGCTGAGTTTTAGTAACACCCTGGAGGTAGGTTAGTACGGTCTAAGCCCTATCATCTCCTGAGGTCCTGAGGGTATTAGTGTGTGCTGAGCCTTATCACATAGTAAGGGAAGGTTAGTATGAGCTGGACCTTTTATCCTAAACATGGGTTATTGTGTGCTGAGCCTTATCAAATCCTAATTATATCCTGAATATGGATTATTGTGTGCTGAGCCTTATCAAATCCTAATTTTTTTTTTTTTTTTTTTTTGGTTGTTGTGGCTGGTGCAGGGATCCAAACCCCTGACCTTGGTGTTACCAGCACTGCACTCTCCCAAGTGAAATCCTTATTAAATCCTGAATATGGAATAGCATGTGCTGAGCCTTATCACATCCCGAGGATGGGATTGTGTGTGCTGGTCCCTGAGCCAGCTGCAGGCATACAGATGTGTGAGGCAAGGCCTGGTTCACGGTGCGCCCACCCTGGAGGGAGTGCTATGGGAGGCCCTGATCCCAACACCCCCTGCACCCTGCCCACCCATCTGGCTTACCTCAGTGTCCATGTTCATATCCTTGATGTTGGGCCCATCCCCATCCCGCTGTGGGATGGCAGGCGGCTCAGCAGAGGCCCTGCAGCGCTCTCCTTCCTCCCAGCCACTGTCCCGGCGGGGACCATCATCCTCAGGTGAGGCCTGACTCAGCCGGATGAGGTTGCTGAAGTTGGAGTCAGACTTGGAGCCTGAGGGTGGCTTGCGGGCCTTGTAGCGGCCAGACAGGCGGCTGCCATAGAAAGCCAGAATGGGCTCAGGGCCCAGGTCAGGTACCCGGAGGCCAGAAGTGGCTGCCTTGAGTGGTGCCAGCGTGTTAGAGGCCACATCAGCGCGAGTCTCACCCCACAGCCCATGGCCTGCCTCCTGCAGACTCAGGTCATCCAGCTGGTCGATGGCTCTTTGCATGCCTGGCACCTTCTCCTCTTGGAAGAAGGGCCCTCTGCCTGCCACACTGCCTATGCCCATCGCCTCCTCCTCCTCAGCCAGACGGTAGTAAGGGGGCCCATCTTCTGTGGCAGTCACAACGGGTGCGGGTGGCTTGCTCTGCACCTGCAGCGAGAGGCGGCAGCCATGCAGAGAGAGCTGGTAGTAGTGAGTGGTCTCGTGGGCGCTGCGCAGCTGCTGCATGGACACGAAGGGGTGGCGCAGGGCTGCGCTGGGGCTGATGCGTTCATGCGACTCCCATGTCAGCATGCGCTTGATCAGCTCTACCATGCTCTTGAGGTCAGCATGCTCGGCCATTACCTCCCGGTCCGAGTAGCTCAGCCGACTGGCTCCTCCACCGCCATTCACTGTCTCGATCTGGTCCAATGACTTGAGCATGTACTTGCGGCGCTCCAGTGGACACACCTGGTATGGCATGGGAGGCACAGAGTTGACATGTGTTCACAAGCAGGGCCCGCCTGACACTCCTGCTCTGGGACCCACATGTGAACCCCGACTTCCAGTTCTGACCATGATCTGACTTGGAGCTCTCTTGCTGCTGGGAGGGCCACACCTGATCCCTTACAGCAGACCACCTTTAGTCTAACCCGGAGCTCTCACTAACCCAAGTTCCACACTTCACGCCACACCTCCAGTCCTCCTGGGAGTTGTAGGTCCAGCCCCTATCAGCAGCTGGCATAGGGGCTGCTCTAAACCTCTAGTTTTCCCTGGAATCAAATCCAGATCCCTCTTGCTGGCGCAGCTTCCACACTTCATCCCAGCCCTGCAGGCCTCCCAGTGGTCAAACCCAGACCTTCTTGCTGTGAAAGCTCAAGCCCTAAACTTCTAGTCCCCTCTGCTGTCTAACCCATACTCTCCTGCTACACAGGTTTGGTGACCACAGCCATGGAGGTAGCAGACAGGTTGCTCTAAACTTCTAGTTCTACCTGGGGTCTCAGCTCCTTCTTTCTGCTGCAACTCTCACACCCAACCCCAGACCTCACATTTTCTCTGTGTTCTAACCCAGATCCCTCGTGTTGCACAAGTTGCTGACCCCAGAGCTGAAGTTGGCAGAGAAACTGCTCTAATCTTTCTGTCACATTTGCAGTATAACCCAGATCCCTCTTGCTACAGCAGCTCTTGTGTCTGACCTCCAAACTTTCAGTCCTCCAAGTAGTCTCCCCAGATGTGTCTTGCTGCAGTAGCCCCCAGAGCTGACCCTCAAGATTCCAGTCCCACCTTTGGTCTCACCCAGATCTTTCTTTCTGTGACACCCCCAAGAGATGGCCCCCAACCTTCCCTGAGGTCTAAAGGTCTAACCTAAGGGCTGGCCCATGGCACACTTGGGAGAGTGTGGTGCTGATAACACCAAGGCCACGGGTTCGGATCCCTATATAGGATGGCTGGTTAGCTCTCATGGGAGAGCATGGTGCTGACAACACCAAGTCAAGGGTTAAGATCCCCTTACCAGTCATCTTTTAAAAAAATAAAAATAAAGAAATAAATGTCTAACCTAGATTTCTGGTAGGTTTTTTTGGGGGGGTGGGGGGAGCTGGCCAGTACAGTGATTGAACTCTGAACCTTGGCATTATCAGCACCACACTCTAACCAACTGAGCTAGCTGGCCAGCATAACCTAGATTATTCTTGACGTAGCAGCTTTCACACTGACTGCCCTCACCCCACCTGCCACCCTACCTTGGTCTCAGCCAGGTAGTCAGCCGAGGACTTGAGCTGCCAGGGGTTGGTGGCATCAGGGTGGAGGTTGCGCTTGAAGAAGTGGTGGGCCTTGCGGGCAGCATGCAGCAGATGGGGCTTGGGCAGGCCCTGGGTCTCACAGATATAGCGCACTTGGTCGTACTCGTTGTTACCCGGGTAGAGGGGCCAGCCCAGGTGCAGCTCAGCCATGACACAGCCCAGTGACCACACATCCACCTTCTCACAGAAGGGCAGCCCCAGCAGAATCTCGGGGGCCCGGTAGAAGCGCGACTGGATGTATGGCTCCTTCACGTAGCGCACCTCGCTGAAAATGCTGGCCGAGCCGAAGTCGATCACCTGTGGGGTTGGGGAAGAGGGGCGGTGGGCAGGCTGAGCAGCAGGGCCAGCCAATTCAGACCTCCCCAGGTAAGTTTCACCTGGTGTCTTTATGCATCTGTCATCTGACTCTGTATCTGTGAGTCTTTATCTCTTGTTTATGTCCCTATCTCTGTCTCTTCCACTCTTTCTCTCTGGTTTGTGTCTGGCCCTCTCTGTCTCTCTTTCCACGAGAATTTATGAAGGATCGGACCCCTCTCTTTCTCACTCACCCCACACCTTGCCCATCAGCAAATCTTATTGGCTTTCCTTTCTAAACCGATCCAGAATCTGCCCCTTCTGCATCCCGTCCACAGCCCCCACCCTAGTCCTAGCCCCCATTGTCTGTCCCCTAGTCTATAGTAGGGGCCTCCTTGCTGGTCTCCCTGCTGCTCCTCTCTGCCCCCCAGTCTATCCCTCATGCATCCAGATGGATCCTGTAATCACCGGAGTCAGATCATGTCCTTCCCCAGCTCACAACCACATCCTGTGATAAAAGCCCAAGTCCTCACTGTGGCCCACGAGTCTCCAGCAACCTGCCCCAGTCACCTCTCTGCCCTCATCTCTTCCCACTTTCCCCCTCACTCACCTCCTCCAGCTACATGGGTCTCCTCACTGTTCCTTGAATGAGCCAGACGTGTTCCCAGCTCAAGGCCTTTGCCCTGGCTACTCCCGCTGCCTGGAATGCTCTTCCCCCACATGTCCACACGGCTCCCTCCCTCTCTCCTTCAGGTCTTTACTCTAATGTCACTCATCTGTGAGGCTGCTCCTGACCATCCCATCCTTCCCTCTTTGCCCCATTCATTCTGCTTCAGCCGCACAGTCTTACTCAGTGTTCCTCAAATACATACACTCAGCACGTTCCGACCTAAGGGCCTTTCACTGGCTGTTCCTGCTGCCTGGATGCTCTTCCCCCAGATTTCTACACAGCTCTCTCCCTCCTTCAGGACTTCCCTCAAATGTCACTGTCTCAGTGAGGCCTCCCTGACCAGTGCATCTAAAATTTTCCTCATCAGGACCACCACCCCCAATCAACACCCCACATCCTCCTCCTTCCCGCTTTGTCTTTTCTCCTTGTCACTCACATGCTGTATTTTACTCATTTATCTTGGTGACTGTCTCCCCCACTATAATGTCAGCCCCCCAAAGACAGGACTAGTCCAGAGGAGATGAGCTGAGAATGGAAGAGGACAGGGAGACCTTAGGGACTGGAGGGGGCATGGGAGAGACCTCAGGTCTGGGATGTAGAGCATCTCAGAATTGGGATAGGGATATGGGGAGGATTTCAAGTCCAGGAGGTGAGGAGGGGCATCACAGACAGTGTGAGGGAGACCTCAGTGTCGGAAGAGCATCCAGAGCTGAGGGAGCTGCCACCCTGGACAGCCATATTCACCTTGACCCTGAAGGGGCAGCGAGTCTGGTCCACCAGCATGATGTTCTCAGGCTTGAGATCGGCGTGGATGATGGCCAGCTCCTTGAGCCGGGCCAGGGCTCTGAGCACCTGCAGGGTGACTGTACGGATGTGGCGGGCAGGGAGGGGCGCAAAGTTGTTCTCCTTCTGGAACTCGAAAAGGTTTTGCTCTAGCAGCTCAAAGACCAGGTAGAACTTGAGAGCATCATGGAAGAACTCCAAGAAGCGGATAACGTGGGCCTCCTCTGGGTCCAGGCCCCTCATGCAGCGCAGCAGCTTTAGTTCATTCTTGATAATGCGGTTGCGGTAGGCGTCATTCTTGAGGATCTTGATGGCCACCATCTCGCCTGTGCTTCGTCGCCAGCCCTTGGCCACCTCCCCGAAGGTGCCCTTGCCCAGCACCTCAATGATGTCATAACAGTCGGTCTCCGACTGGATGGTGCCCATGGTGCCCCTGCTGCCAGACACTGCCCAGCACCACAGGCTCTGCCACCGAGGCCTCCTACCCTGCCGCCGGCCCCACAGCACCCCCAGCGGGGGAAAGAGAACCACACTCGTGCCTCCTCCTATGAGGTTGGCCCCCACCTCCCTGGCAACCCCCAGCCCCCTTGACCACACGACGAGTCAGCCAAGGGCTGCACCCCTCCCCCAAAGCCCTCTTGGCTTGGGATGAGGGGCCCCAGGCCCCCTCGAATGGGTTCCAGCGTTACTGAGTGGTTCTGGTTCTGTTGTCGGAGACCTGAACCACTGGCTGGAATGGGGGGCGGGTGCCAGGCAGGGCCAGGCCCCCTCCCCCACCCAGTGGTGGAACCCTGGAGAGGCCTGACAGTTGAAGGGTCAACTGAGAGGGGAGTCTGATGGTGGACCTTGGGCATACAGGAATGGGGACGTACCTCCAGGCAGAGGTAAGGAAAGGCAGACTTTTCGAGCTGGGGAGAATGTGTGTATGTGTCTGTGTTCAGAAAACACCTGCCTTGTCTGTGGCTGCTGCGGAGGAGGTGCAGCTGGGCAGATGCCAGGTTGTAAAAGGCCCTAAATGCCGGGCTAAGGAGTTTGGACTTTGTTCTGAGGGCACTGGGGAGCCACAGTAAGGCTTTGAGCAAGGGAGAGCAGGGTCAGATCTGAGTGTCAGAGAACTACTGTGTGAAGAAGGGTGCCTTGGAGTGGGCAAGAGTGGAGGCCCCAAGCCTGGAATGGAGGCCAGGACAGGGCCTAGGTGGAAGAGGTTAGGGAGGGGTTGAGAAGGCAGGTGGAAGAGACACTCAGAAGGCCTGGAGGACAGGCCATAGGACTGACAGGTTGGGGAGGAAAAGGACTGCTCTCCAGGACAAGGCCCAGGCCTCTGGTCTGGGTAAAGAGGAGGCAGTCCCTGAGAAGGGGACATGGACAAAGAGCAGTTTGGAGGAGAAGATTCTAAGATTAGGAAATTTAACATCAAAACATTGAAACACTTATTGAGTGTTTCAGAAGTTTTATTTCATCGTCACAGCATAAGAAGTAGGAATTTTATGGAAGAGAAAATCAAGTCATGAAAAAATTTTTTAAATGCTTAAGATCACCCAGCTGGGTGCCAGAGACAGGCTTTGACCCTGAGCAGTCTGGCTCTATAGCCAAACTCTGAAACACCACCCCATACAACCTCCTGGTGCCCAGGAGACATGGGGAGGTGTGCAGAGGCCACTGGATCCTCAGGTGGACCAGGTGAATCAGGAGACAGTGTGAGAGTTGTCAGCACAGGGGTGAAGCATGGAAGCCACACGGGAGGGTAACATAGCCCAGGGAGGGCATGGGGGTGGACGAGGGAGGGGCCCTGAGGACCCAAGGAGCACAAAGAGAGGGGAATGGGGAAGAGAGAGAGAGAGTGTCAGGAAGAAGGAAGGAGCCTGAGAAGCCAGGACAAGGGAGACAGAGGAAATCCTTGGGCATGGCCACAGAGAGGTCACTTCTGACACTGATGGACCAGCCCAGATGGGAGGAATACCCCAAATGCTGTGGGGTTGGGCAGGGGGCATGCACCATGAGTGTAGATAACTCCTGTCATGTTTGGTGGGGACAAAGAAAAATGCGTGATGGGGCTGAAGTCAGTAGGGGTCTGTGCCCCTCATCCTCTAACATGGGAGGGGGAAGATTTGAAGAGAGTAGAGGGGCAGATGGGGGGCCCTCTGAGGAGACTTCAGACTGGACAATGAGTCTCCTTAATACAGTGTGGGACATCACAGAGAGACATGGGGGAGCCTGGGGGCCTTAGGGAGGACCTGGGGGTAGATCCTGAGTGGGGATGGGGTGGGGGGATGGATGGCCCATGGTCCCTTAGAGCTGAGGCCCAGCACTGAAAGGTGCTGAGGACCCTAGAGCCTAGTCCTAAGAGGCAGCCAAGTGTCTGAGGTGGAGGTTCTGAACCCACAATCCTGAAGAGGGGACCAGGAGGGACCTTCCTGGGCGGGGCTGTGGTGGACAGGCAGTCAAACCAGCCAGACAGGAAAGGGAAGGCCAGGATGCACAGAGGTGCTCCTCCCCACCGGAGGGCAGGTGGGTAGCAATCATCTTGGTGGGAGTGGGTCCCCCAGGACAGGTAGGCTCCCCAGCAGAGGGGTCCTGCAGCTGTGCTCTGGCTGGGGAACTTCCCAGAGTCCTCTTCAAAGGCCCCTGGGAATTCTGCAGGGCTGGGGCAAGTCCCCCTCTCACTGGGGCCTACCCCAAGGCTACCCTGACTCTTCTCAGACCAGGGGTAGCCTGTTTCTCCCCTCACATTAGAGGCTCCCCTTAGGCCAGGCTCAAGTGTTCCCTAGAACCTCCTTCTTGGGGACTCCTTTCTCTCCTTCTCTGGACCCCATACGCCACCACCACACACACACACACACTCACACACACACACACACACAGAAGAGACTGAACACATAGCTACCTCAGGATTATTTTATTCACATGGCTTGGCGTGATACAGGCTCTTCTGCCAGTGAGACAGGCACAGGCCTCCCCGCCCCTGCCCTGGTCAGTCGCCAACCTCCCGGCCCTCTTAGGGTTAGTGCTAGTTATCTCACACACAAAACAAGGGGGAGAGGTGATGGGAAGACAGGAGGAGAGTCTCCATCTGCCGAGGGGTTTCAGACGGCAGCAGCCTGAGCCCCCTCCATCCTGGTGGGGCCTGGAGCCCCCGTCTCCGAAAACCCCACGCTGGGCAGCCGGACCCTGAATCCACCCTCTTCCCGGTCCCCACTCCCACCCTGGGCCTTGGGGCTTAAGGACACCCTGGGGAAGCGGAACTTGGGTGACTTCTCCCCCATAGGGGACTTGGGGGCTGCCTCACCCTCCTGTCCCCTACAGGTTTTAGAAGGGGCTGCCAGGCCCACACGGGGCAAGCGGACCCGACCCCTGCCCCGGCGTCCTGAGGCCCCTTCCCCACTGCCCTCCTCTTCCTCCTCCTCAGGGCTGGGGGACCCTTCTCCAGTGACCATCTCACTTTGGCTGAAGCCCACTCGAGGCAGCCTGAGCTTTGGGCTCTTGGCCTTTTCACCCTCCTCAACCCCCTCCTTGGCCCGCACCAGGCCAAACCGGGGCAGCCGCACCTTGAGCTTGTGTCCAGCATCCCCCTCACCCTCTGCCACCTGGTACTCAGCATGGCTGCCCACAGCAGGTGGCGAGAGCTCCACATCGGGCAGCGAGAGGTGGAAGGTGCGCTCAGCCCCTGGGGGCTGGTCCTCAGCCCCCTCAGCCCCCGCTGTGGCCCCCAGTGTGGGCAACTTCAGCCTCAGCGCACCTTCGCCGGTGGCGGCCTCATGAGCCTGCGCCTCACGGCTCAGCCCCACGTCCAGCTCGAGCTGGGGTACTGTCACAGTTGGCATCTTGAAGACACCCTCGCCCACCAACAGCTCACCACCCGCCACTTGAGCTCCAGGCAGAGACAGGGTCACTTGAGGCACGTGGACCTTGTAGGCTGCTATTCCTTCTGCTGAAGGGGCTGCACTCCCAGCCTCCTGCCCGAGGGCAGATGTCTCGCCAAAGCCAGTCAGCTCTACCTGGGGCAGTGAGATGCCCAGTGGAGGCACTCTCAGCCCCCCTTCATGGCCTTCAGTGACCACCTGCCTGATTGTGGACACCTGCAGACCGGAAAGGTGCATTTTGCTGATGGCCACTGCCTCCTCTGCCCTTCCTTCCTCCTGGGCCCCCAGCGTGACCAGCTCCACTTCAGGGATCTTAAGCTGACCAGCTGCGGACTCGGGCTTCCCCCCTGGGCTGATGCGCCCACCCTGGACTTCCACTTCCTTCCCTCGAACCAGTCCAAAGGAGGGCATCTTCAGCTTGGGCATCTTTACCCTCCCATCCCAGCTCCAACCTTTGCCCTCCAACTCAGCCACCCCTGGCACTAGTTCTCCCACCTCAGTGTCCCGGCCTCTGACCCCAAACTTGGGCAGAGCAAACCTGGGCCCCTTGAGCTTGACATCAGCCCCTGCCAGTTCCACCTTGCCTGTGGGCAGATGGGCATCCAGGCTGAGCTGTGGGATGGACAGATCAAGGGCAGGCAGTAGACCTGCTTCCCCTGTCCCTTTGATCTCAGCCTCGGTCCCCACCCGAGCCTTGGGGAGTGAGATGGCAAACTTGGACACCTTCACCTTGGTGGCTTGCCCAACCCCCTCAGCCTCTGCCTTGGCCATCTTTGGCCCTGAGAGTCCAAACTTGGGCAGGGAGAATTTGGAAGAGGGCTTGACTTTCACCTCCATCATCTCTAGCCGCCCTTCCTCAACTTCCACTGTGGGCAGACGTGGAGTGACGATCTCAACAGAGGGCACTCGGAAGCCCACTTCCCCGATCCCTGCCACCACAGGGCCCTCTGCCTGCTCCACCTTGCCCACTTCAGCTGCTTGGACCTGCCCCTCCAGGCTAAAGGCCCCTGGCAGGTCTATCTCCACTGAGGGCAGAGTGAGAGAGGGGATACCCACACGAGCCTCACCACCCACCTCTGGCTGCAGACAGGGAAGTGCCACCAGTTTCCCCGAGATCTCAGCACTTGGCTTGCCTAGTGACGGGGACCCTGCCCTCCCTAGCTTGGGCATAGTCATCTTGGGCATCTTGAAGCCAAACTCCATCTCCTCTGCTTTCTCTGCCCCAGCAGTTTTTATCTGCGCCTCTGGAGCCTTGAGCAGCTTAACCTCTGGTGCCTTTGGAAGACACACATCTGGGACCTTTGGCACTTGCATTTCTGGCAGCCGAACCTCTGACACCTTTGGCAGCTGCACCTCTGGGAGGTGCACATCAGGCACAACCATCTCGGGCACCTTGGGGAGTTTCACCTCTGAGACTTTTGGAAGCTGCACCTCTGGGAGGTGCACATCAGGCACAGCCACCTCGGGCATCTTCGGGAGTTTCATCTCAGCAACTTTCGGTAGCTGCACTTCTGGGAGGTGCACGTCGGGCACAGCCATCTCGGGCATCTTCGGGAGTTTCATCTCTGGAACTTTCGGCAGCTGCACATCTGGGAGGTGGACGTCAGGTACAGCCATCTCGGGCATCTTCGGGAGTTTCATCTCTGGAACTTTCGGCAGCTGCACATCTGGGAGGTGGACGTCAGGTACAGCCATCTCGGGCACCTCAAGGAGTTTCAATTCAGGAAGTTTCATCTCAGGCACCTTTGGGAGTTTCATCTCAGGGAACTTCATCTCAGGGACTTTCATCTCTGGGACTTTCGGCAGCTGCACCTCTGGGAGGTGCACATCAGGTACAGCCATCTCAGGTACCTTCGGGAGTTTCATTTCAGGGAGTTTCATCTCAGGCACCTTTGGGAGTTTCATCTCAGGGAACTTCATCTCAGGGACTTTCATTTCTGGGACTTTCGGCAGCTGCACCTCTGGAAGACGTACTTCTGGCACAGCCATCTCCGGCACCTTTGGGAGTTTCATCTCTGACACTTTTGGGAGCTGCACCTCTGGGAGTCGCACATCTGGAAGGGCCGACTCTGGCACTTTTGGGAGTTTGATATCAGCGGCCTTGGCCTTGGGGAGCTTCACTTCAGGCCCTTTGGGCACCTTGACCTCAGGCCCTGAAACTCCAATGCCAAAGGAGGGCATCTTGATAGTGGGCAGCTTCAGCTTGCTCTCAACAACAGCTTCAGGGGCAGCAGGCCGGGGCTCCAGGAGAGAAAGCCCAAAGGTGGGCATTCGAAGTCTGGGACCCTTAGCCCTGGCCTCGGGGCTGACCTTGACCACCCTGGCCTCAGCAACTTCCTTTGCTCGAGCCCCAAAGCGGGGGAAACTGAGGCGGGGCATCTTCAGGGCCACCTCAGGCACCTCTCCACGGGCCTCCACCTCTTTGCCTGGCAAGGCAAGGTCCACCCCCACAGTAGGCACTACCACATCCAAGGTGGGCACTGTCACCACTGCAGCCCCTTCCCGGGTCTCCAGGCAGGGAAGTGTGGGCAGAGTGGGAAGTGAGGGTAAAGTGGGCAGCTCCACTTGGGGAACCTGGATCCCTATGGCGGGGGGCTCCACAGCAGGTGCAGCTGGGGCTCCTAGACCAAGGGTTGGCAGGTGGAGGGCAAAGCCACCAGCTGCTTCTGCTGAGGGGACCACCTTAGGGACTGAGACCTGGGGGACACCCACCTCGGCACCCAGCAGCCGGGGCCCAACCAACTCCACTTGGGGGGCTGTGAAACGGGTTCCTGCTGCCACCTCAGCCTCCACCTTGGCCTTCCTGGGGGGAGGAGCAGCAGCAGCCAGTCGGGCTGCCTGGGCCTCTTCAGCCACTTCTCGTACACGCAGCCGAGGCAGCTGGAGGCGCCGGCGGACAGGGGCGGCTGGGACAGGACCCTTGACAGCCTCAGCTTTGAGGCCCCGACGCAGACGGGAGAACTTGGGAAAGGAGAACTCGACGTCAACAGGGGCCAGGTCTGCAGGGGCCCCCAGGGCCCCGGGCACCACCACCATCTTCTTCTTCTTCACAGGGGACAGACTCTGGATGTTCTGGGGAGAGAGGAGAGAGGCAGGAGGCGGTGTGACAGTGGGAGGTCAGGAGTGGACAGGAAGAGCCCCACCTGGTGTTGCACCAGGCTGGGAATGTGTTGGGTCAAGTTTTTTTGTCCCCAAACACCATCCCCACTTCCAAACACCATTACTGCCGGGGAAGAAAAGATATTCATTTAGAATCTCACAGTGAGTCAACAGGAATATAGGAACTGGACCCAAGACTTCTAGGTCCTCATCCAGGATTTTCCCCAACACCCTCATTTTGGAGGTGGGGAAACTGAGGCTCAGGGATGGAAAAAATCTTGTCCAGGGTCACTCAGCCGTAATTAAGCAGCACTCAGGCTGAAACCTGAACTCCCTGGTTCCCAGTACATTGGTTCAGGACCCCTAGGAACCCTGGTTCCGATAATGGGGATGCCTCTTCTAGGTGGGAGAGGGCTCTGGTCTGGGGTGGGTGGGTCCCCCTCCCCAGGAGGAGCTTAGGGGCAGAAAACAAGGGGTGGGGGTGGGATTAGCGTGCGTTAGTGACAAGACAGAGGGCAAGGCTGGCCCACGTGGCGGGGAGTGAGGCTCACGGCGCAGAGACAGGATCGCTGGGGCAATCCAGGGCCCGGACCGGGCTAAGCACGCGTACCAGCTTGGCCACCTTGGCCCGCGGGCCCTTGATCTCGTAGCCGGCCACGGTCCCGGGCCGCAGCGCCAGGTCCCCGGTGGGCACAGTGCGCTTCAGGCAGAAGGAGACCTTGTAAGGCTCCGCGCATTGCAGCAGGCGTAGTGCGTCCTCGTACTTGAAGTTTTCAAAGAACACGCGGGCGCTCAGCAGCTGGTCCCCTGCAGGCGAGGTGGAGGTGGCGGGGCGTGGGCATCTCTCGGCTCTGCCCAAGCCTGGTTCCGCCCACTTCCTTGAAGCCAGAGTGGTGAGGCCCCGCCCAAATGTTTGGCCCAGCCTATCCCCGAGCGCAGGCTTGCGACGCAAAGTTCTGCCCTGTCTGAGATCCCGCCACCTAAGAACAAAGCCCCGCCCCGTGGTATTAGCTCCGCTCCGCCCCTCTCCCGCACTGAACCAATCTAGGCCCACTCAGGCCACGCCCATTGCCTTTCTACTCCCCCACCCCATCCCCACATTTCGGACACTGACTTTGTTTCCTTTACTGAGAGAACAGAATGAAAAGGTAACTTCCAGAAGCTCCCACACCGTCCTAGTCACCGCCCTGCTCCGGTGGCGATTTACTTCACTCTCCCTCCTGTTCCTAGGGATGAACTATCGCCTCGCTCAAGTCAATCCCTCCACCACCTTCCCAGGGACATCCTCCAGCAATTCTTCCCTCTCTTCCCATAATATCAGTTTGCCCCTGTCTTCACATTATAAACATGCTCTTGTTTCTACCATAAAACAGGTTTTCTTGACCTCAGTGCCCCAGAGCTCCCGCCCCATTAATCTGTTCACCCTGGCAGCAAAATGTATTGAGTTGTCTAGCTGCATTATTTCCACTTCTGCAATCGCACTTCCGACCCCGACCCCTGCCACACACATACACACACCTGAACTGCTCCTGGCAAGATCCCAGGCAGTAACCTTCAATGGCCAAGTCCCAAACTCTATCTGCTTGGAACACTCAGCATTTGACCCAACTTCACTCTCACTCCTTCATCCACTTGCTTCTCTTGGCTTCCAGGATGCCACGCCATCTGGAACTCCTCTGGAGGTTTCTTCTCAGCCTCCATGGATGGTTCCTTCCCATCTCCTTGACCTCCTAAAGACACACTTCCCCAGGGCTCAGGCCTCAGACTTCTACTCTTCTCCATCTACATGTTACACTCACCCCTTGGGAATTCTTGGGAAGTTCATCCAGGCCCAGGAGTTTAAAGATCATAAATCTGCTGACAACTCCCAAGTTATCTCTCCAGCCCAGAACTCCCCGTCAACCCTAGACTCATATATCCAACTGCTGCTCCATATCCCTGCCTGGGTGTTCAACAGGCACCTTTCATTTAACAGATACAAACTGCACTCCTGGTCTTTCTTCTCCAAACGAGTGCCAGCCCCGGTGTCCCCCTTATGTGGAACTAGCAACTCCATCCTCAGGTCAAAAATTCCTGGACGCATCCTCGGCAACTCTATATCCAGTCAAGAAGGATCTCCTCCAAAATATATCCAGACTCCAAATCCTTCTCTTCACCTCCAACAACACTGTTTTGGTCCTCGGCATTACTATTCCTTACCTGGATAATCACAGTAGCCACCTTGTTGATGTCCCTGCTTCCAGCCCTGTGCCCCTACAGTCTTACTGTTAATGCAACAGTTCAAAACAGTCCATGTTCCTCCTCTGCTCACAACCCTCACAGGATAAAAGCCAAAATCCTCACCGTGCCCTATAAGATGCTTTATTTTTATTTATTTATTTATCTTTAAAAGATGACCGGTAAGGGGATCTTAACCCTTGAGTTGGTGTTGTCAGCACCACGCTCACCCAGTGAGCTAACCGGCCATCCCTATATGGGATCTGATCCCGCAATCTTGGTGTTGTCAGCACCACACTCTCCCGAATGAGCCACAGGCCGGCCCACCTATAAGACCCTTTAAACTTGCCCTTCCCCTTACCTTACTGACCTCATCTCTTACTCTCCTTTTCACTAATTCTACTGCATCCACACTGGCTTCTTTGCTGTTTCTCAAATAAGCTAGGCACTCTCCCACCTTGGGGCATTTGCACTGGCTGTTCCCGCTGCCTGGAATTCTCTTCCAGATGGCCACATAGTTTTTTTTCTTACTTCCTTCAGCCTTTGACCCTTCCTAGCCCACCCTGTTTAAAAATACCGCTTTCCTTCTAGCATCTGCAGCACATATTGCCTTTTAATTTACTGGGTATTTTACTTATTTGTTTAAATATATATCTCCCCACTATGTAAGCTCCATAAGTGCAGGGACTGTTGTCTGTTTTGTTCACTGCTGTAGCCCAAGGACCTAAAATAATGTCTGAAATAGAAGGCACTTAATAGTTGTTGCATGAATAAATCACATCACCTTCATCCATGTTTCCTAAAACATCCCTATTTACTAAGTTCCACTCCCCACGCCCTCCAATTTGTTAACTCCGCCCTTTTTCTCCTACCCCAACAACAAAAACATTAACTAGCACTTACATAGTGCTTACTATGTGCCACTTAGCTATGTGTTAAGTGTCTTCAAATACTGACTCATTTAATCTACGTACATAATAACCCCATGAGGTCAGTACTAGAATTATTCCCATTTTAGAGATGAGAAAACTGAGGCACAGAAAGATCACAAGCTAGTAAACAGGGTATCTGGGATTTGAACCCAGACAATGAACCTCCAGAGCCCGCTCTGAACAACCACAAGGCCAACAAACAAAGCCCGCCCCAAGCCCTTAACCCCGCCAACTGGTGGTCGGCCACGCCTCGACTCCCGAACCTTGGGCAGATTCCTAATCCCGCCCCCGCGGGTCAGCCCAGCTTCTTAGCCAGGCTCCGCCCACCTTCCTGCAGGCTGAGGCTCCTGGCTGCGGGTGAATCCTCTCGCAAATCGCGGACGAAGATTCCTTCTTTGCCGCCGCCCGCTACGTTGATGCCGGTGACTCCGGTCTGTGCCTCGGTCTCCACGATGATCTCCACCAACTCCGCTCGCCTCAGCTCCTGCGAACGGCGGCGAGGGGTCGCTATGGGGAGCTAGGACCGGACCTCGCCCAGAGCCCGCCATCGCGCTTAAAAGTGGCTCTTAAACGGGTCCTCGGGACACACGCCCCTCAGCACGGCCCAGGCAGGATGTCCGGGCCCACCCACTCTGGCATGTCCCCATTAAGCAGGCGCGCGCGGCTCCCTCTAGGACCCGCGGATCGGTTAAACAGTTCGGCCCGCGTGCTGTTTTCTCTGAGTCCCCTGGGTTGCCAGCGGCAGCTGACTTGTGACTGAAACGCTGGGCTGGGTAATGGGGGCGTGGCCAGTTGGGTAGGGTCTAGCGGGGGGGTCAGAGAGCATAGGCCAGAAAGGAGGGGCCAAGTGAGGTCTAGAAGAGTACCAAAAATATGAGACGGGTGTGGCCGGAGTTTATGAGAGATTTATTTGGAATAGGGGCGGAGACCCATATTCTAAGGGCGGGATTCAGCTATGGGGAGGGGCTTTAATAACAGCAGAACAAGGGGTGGGGTTAAGGGTGGGATTCCAAGGAAAGAACTAGACCCTTAATCCAAGTGGTATGGGGAGATGGGAAGTGGGATTCGCCTCCTTGCCGGCTTGAGTGTGTGTGAGACTGTGCTTTATTGTGGACTCTGTGACCTCAAGACCTGCATAACGCCCACGGGAGAGGGAATCCATTGGGGGTAGGGGGTGCGTGGGTAATGAATTGTGGACCAGCAGACATGGCATTTCTGCTATTTACTGTAAGTGGTGTAGATTGGCATTAGCCCAGAAGCGCTCTGTGGAATTCACATCAGGGCTTCCCATTAAGAGGCAGTGAGAGAACTCGGTTCTGTCTAGGAATACAACCTGCTGTGTATCTCAGGGAGAACTTACACACTGTAAGGTAAGATAATATGAGTGTACTGGAAAGTGTGTGATTATGAGCTGAGACTTGAAACAGCAGGGATCCGAGGGGATGCTGCAATGGTCAGAGCATCAAATCCAACACGAACTGGAATTAAGCCCAGGGCTCCAAGAGGGGAAAGCAGGTCTGGGCCAGATGCCCCACAGCAGTGGCTCCAAGGGACTAGGGAGCTAGGCAGGGCAGTGTGGGAAGGTGAGAAGAGTTGTGGTAGGGGCAGCAGGGAACAGCATGACTATCACCACTACCCTTTGGCTTAGCCAGCCACACAGCAAGTTAAGCAGTGGGGCCTTGGCCTTAAGTCTATGACTCCAGAACCCGTAGGCCATCCTATCAGCACCAACCTCCTTGCATTTTACCCCTGTCTACTATCCCCTGCCTCAGCTTGGCTCCTGTAAAAGCAGACGACCCATTTTGTGCCTGGCATACAGTGGGACATAGTCAATGCCAATGCTGTCTCAATTAACAGTGATAACAGCTAACATTCAAAGAGTCTTCCTCAGGCCAGCCCGTGGCTCACTCGGGAGAGTGTGGTGCTGATAACACCAAGGCCGCGGGTTCAGATCCTATATAGGGATGGCCGGTTAGCTCACTGGCTGAGCGTGGTGCTGACAACACCAAGTCAAGGGTTAAGATCCCCTTACCGGTCATCTTTAAAAAAAAATAAAATAAATAAATAAATAAATAAAAACAAAGAGTCTTCCTCAGTGCCAGATTCTGTGCAAGTGGCCCAAGTGCAAGTCCTCAAAACCCTCAGAAGTGGGGACCATTACCCTATTTTGCCAATGGGGAAACCAAGGCTGGAAGAGGTGAGGCTACCTGCCCAGGGCTGCATAACTGAAGTGGTAGGGTTGGGATTTGAGCCCATGAGTCCAAGCCCATGTCCTTAATCACTACACTGATGAAGGGTTTCTACTGAATTTTTAAAGCTTATTATTAATGTAACTCCTTTATGCTCCAATGAATTAATGAATTAGCTGCTTTGAGTCTTAATCTGTTCCAGGTGCTGCACTATGCACTTTAAATATGTTCATTTTTTCCCTCACAGTGACACTTAAAATAGGCCCTGTTGCTATTTCCATTTCACAGATGGGGAGACTGAGGCACAGAGAAACCAGAAAGTGTCTCCTTGCTGCCCATCTGTGCCCCCCTCCTCCCCATGCCCCACAAGTTCCCCTTGCAGGACATGTGGGAACTCACCTCAGCACTCCGGCTCCTGGCCTCCATGGCACTGCTGGGAGTCACCTGGACCCCAGGCTCCTGCTTTCTCTCTCCCTTCTGCTGCAGGACCAGCTTCAGTTCTGCATGGAGCAGCTGCCTCTGAGCCTGTGGGGACAGGGATGCAGGCTTAGGGCCAGAAAGGATGAGAGGTGGAGGCCAGGCTTAGGGAGGAGGGAGGTCAGAGTGAGTATCAGAAGATGAGTTGGGCTCCCCACAGCCCCAGCTGTTCTCTCACCACTGCCTGGGCGCAGGCACCCCCTCCTAACAGGAGCCCAGCCCTAGGTGCTGCACAGATGTCTGCAGGGCTCTCGCCCTTCCTCTGGGGTCTTCTTGCCTGCCAAGGAGAGACCGGGGCATGAGGTTCCAGGCAAGCTAGGGAGGGGTAGGAAAGGGCATGTTGCACCAGCCAATGCTCACCTGAGCGTCACCTCCAGCTCCTCGGGTCTCCTGGTTCCGGGGCTCTAAGAAGAATAACATGAGTAGTATTATTGGCTAAGACCCACTGATTGCATCCTGAGTGCCAGACCCTTTCTGAGCTCTGTCAATACCACAACCCATAGTACAAGTGGGGAAACAGGTTCAGAAGACCTTTACCCAAGATGACACGGCTGGACAACAAACAGTAAAGCCAAAACTGACTCCTAGGCCTGTCTGATAGCAGAGCCCCTGCACCAACCACCTTGGCCCACTGAGAGGGCCAGATTCATTACAAAATAATTATAAGCACTCCCATATACTCCCCATGGGCAGATCACCTCACCTCTCTGTGTTTCAGTTTCTTTGTCTATACAATGAGGAAAATAAGAGCATCTACCTCACAGGGCTGTTGTGAGGATCAAAAGAGCTAATAAATACAAAGTACCACCCACGTGATAGGCGCTTTATAAGTACTTGCTATTATGATTACTAATAACTTATGGTCCTGACCTGGTGTCAGATGCCCCACAGGCGTCATTGCACGTGGACCTCGCAACAGCCTTGTGAGGTCAGTACTATCATTGAGGCCATTACAGAGGAGACACCTGAAGCTGGGGAAAGGGAAGTCACTTGCCCAGGTCAGAAATGGCTTAGGTAAGGGGCCGGCCCGTGGCTCACTCAGGAGAGTGTGGTGTTGACAACACCAAGTCAAGGGTTAAGATCCCCTTACCAGTCATCTTTAAAAAAAAAAAAAAAGGAAATGGCTGAGGTAAGACTTGAACTTGTCAGAAAGCTCCAGCCCCTTATATGGATAATAATAATTACTAATGGGTATTGAGCAGTTACTATTTGCCAGTCGCTGTGCTAACCACTTCACCTTCTACCTCACCTTAGAAAACCCTGTCCCCTCAGGTCACGGGAACTTGCTCAGGGTCACTCAGCACAGCGAGAAGGAGGCAGAGCTGGGATTCACATGCAGCCTTCTGCCTGGTCCTTCTGGGGAAATGGAGATGAATGTCGTCTCCCCCAGTCCCCCACTCTGGGCTTATCCTCACGGCCCCCACCTGACATGCCAACCCGCCAACCCCTACTGCACAGGAAAATGTCAAGCCTCACGCGGCACATTCCCTCACACAATAGCCCATCTGCTGTGCCCAGTCACATTCCGCCCCTGCCCACCCATCTCCAGCCATACAATGGCCCTTCATAGCCCACCACTGGCCAGGACAGAAGACACAGGGACTCCCTCAACACTCCCTGTTGCACCAGCTCCTTTGGCCGGCCCCCACCGACAGTGTTGGAGGACCCATCTCTGGATCTCTTAGGGGTCCTGGTTTCCATTCTTCCCTGGCCGCCCCTCTGAGCCCCTGGTTCCTCTGAACAGGGAGCAGACCTCTCCCAAGCTGGCTCCCATGTCTGGAGTGCTTCCTCTGAACTGGGTCCTGTGCCAGCACTCATAGGCCTCAGAATCACCCTGGATGTGGTAGCTGTTACAGTGGTGGAAACTGAGGCTCACAGAGGGGAAATGACCTCTCTGGGGTCACACAGCCAGGAAGGAGCAGAGCTAGGGCTCTTGACCCCTACTCTGCACCTTAACTTGCATTGGTGGTTCTGAGCACTAAGGGGGACCAAGCAACAAAACAGCTGGGGCAGGAGTTGGGCTGGGAAGGAATCGTTGAGAGTGCCAGAAGTACATTTTTAGAGAGACCTCATTGGTGGCAGGCCTGGACTGGCCATGCACTTTACAGACTTAGCCCCACAGGACTCCATTCTACTGATGAGTAAATGAGAGTTAAGAGATGGAATATCACAGTGACATTTGGGACTTAAACCTAGTTGTGAAAAGCTAACTCTGAGTCCCTTATCCAGGATCATGACAACATGGCATCCTGAGCTGGGGGTAGGAGAAGCCTGGGCCTTGTACGTGGTGGTAGAGATGGGAAGAGGGACTCCTGAGCCACAAGCTGTCTGCTGCAGGCTGGGGCAATGAGGGTCACACCCAGAGGCTAGCACAGGAAGCTCGGGCGGGGCAGGAGCAAGAGTGCCCTCCTTCCTCATCCGTGCCCGGGACAGCTGCCCAGTCCAGGTTATATTTAGCCCAACTGTGCCCTTCCTGAGCCATGTATCCAGGTCCTGGGGTGGGGTAGGGGCAGCTTCGGAAGGAAACCCACCCCACCACAGGCACTCTCTGTTCCCAGCTCTGCCCATCCCACTAGGCAGTGGAAGGGGGATGGGAAGGCTCCTGGTGGAGGGAGTCCCTAACTTGTGTTAGAAGATTTAATGGGGCTCCCCTGGAGAATCATAGCCAGACAGAACCCTCCAGATGCCAACAGCCCATTTCCTGAACGGTTACTGTGGCGCTGCCCTGGTACATGCCTGAGCTTCTGGAATCCTCAGAGTCCCTGTTTCTTGAGCATTTGCTATGTGCTAAGATCCTTCCCTGCCTTGCTCATTAAATCCTCGTAACACCTCACTGGGGCAGGTACACTTAGATATCCGTTTAAGATGCTAGTGGGCCGGCCCATTAGCTCATTTGGTTAAGATGCTATTCATGCCCTTTAGAGTAGCTGAGACTGAAGGGCTGTCATTTGGACTTGGGCCCTTCAACTGAGTTGGGTCCTACTGAGGAATCTGCTGGGGGCTTTGCCCTTCTGGCCCTCTGTCCCCAGTGGCTGCTGCCAACCTCATTTGGGAATTCTGTCCACTCAGAGCCTCAGCTTCCCTAACTACCAGTGATCTGGTGCCCTCAGCAATGGAGCAGGGGGTTGACCTGACTTGTCCAGGCCCCTAGACATTATCTGAGACCATCTAATGGATGGAAGGGGAGGTGTTAAGGCTGTGGACTCTGGCTACCCCAGTCCCTGCTCCAGCACTTCCCAGGTGTGAGTACTTGGGCAAGGTCCTTCATCTCTGAGGTCTCAGTTTCTTCATCTGTAAAATGGAGCCAGTAAAAGTGGCTTTGAAGATTTGTGAGATAACAGCAGGTGCTTAGAATATTTCCAGTATATAGTAAGTGCTTAATTAATATAAACTAGTCTCTGACAGCAACATGAAGTATATGGCGGGAGGGGTCTTGCATATCCAGCCTTTGCTCCCCAGTGCTACCACTTCCTCCTCCACCAAAGGGGAATTTTGGGTGAGGAGCAAAATCCAGTTCGGCACCAGCCTCCCACTGACAGCATCAGCACTGCCTCCCCAGCACTCTATTCCAGGGACCAGAAAGTTTGCTGTACCCCAGATATCCTGCCCCTGCATTGTATAAGCAGTAACTCATTTGCTCTCATGCCAGTCCTGTGAGGTGGCCTCTGTCAGCCCATTGTAGGGATGGGAAAATGGAGGCACAAAGAGTGAAGCAACTTGCCCAAGGCCACACAGCCAGAAAGAAGGGGAAGTTGAGATTTGAACCCTGGGCATGTCTCCAAAATCGGTGCCTTTAACCCCTACACTGCACTGCCTCCTGAGCCCCAGACACCCTCCCAGCACCTCCCCGGACCTTGGGTCCTGTTCCCATGGCTTCTCAGCCTGGCTAGGGAGGGGAACGGGACAGCCGATCGCTTACCGCTGGGCCTCCAGACACCTCGAGAGCTCCCGGTCCGTCTGTGGCCCCAGCCCTAGGCTTGGGGGGAAAAGGAATGAAGAGGGGGAGGAGAGGGAGACCCCAGCCATTGGCTGCTGAAGTGTGATGTCACTAGAGGTGGGGGGGACAAACATCCCCTTCTCCCAGCTACATCCATCCACAAGGGGGTGGGGACCACGAGAGTCACCTCTCCCTTGCCGGGACAGAGACCTTCACCATGAGCCCCGCTGCAGAGGCTTGCACGTTGTTACCCCCACTCAGGCTCAGCACCCCACTCTGCCCCCACTATTTCCTGGCTCCCAGACCCAGGCATGGCTCTGATGGTTCCTGGGGTCCCTAAGATAAACTCCTTTCACTCCCTCTCCCTGTCAATTTGGGTTCAAATCCCAGCTCAGCCACTTCCAGTCTGTGTGGCCTTTGGCAAGTCACAACTTCTGTCTACTTATAAGTATTTTGTACTATTGTCATTAATACAATTAGGTGGCTGGCTAGTCTTGCTGTGGGGCTCATAGCCCCTTTTGAGTGAGACTGGGCATAGGGGGGCCCTATTTCTCTGTTTAATGGAGTTACTGTTTGGGGGTATACCTATCATGTGCTAAATACTATGCTGGGCACCCAAAACTCTGCTCCTGATCACGGGTGTAAAGTGGGCTCTTTACGCTTAATTTATGGCTATGTGGCTAACTCCAGTTCTGCTGGACCCCAAAGACCCTACTACACTCTTCTGCCCCCTCCAATTTCACAGATAAGGAGACTCAGAGAGGGTAAGGGACTCACCCAAGATCACCCACAGGAAGTAATTGGCAGAAGCCCTAATTCAAACCCAGACCTGCTCAATTCCCAAACCAAGGCCACCAGGCCTCACCCAAATCCCCTGGCCCCTGGCCCGGCCCCCAGCCTGCCCTGACTCACCAGACCCCGGCGGGCGGCACAGGGAGCACAGGTACCCCCACATGCCCACCCGGCCGCTGCCTCGGATGCTTGCGGTTCTCTGAACGCAGGCCTGGGGCTGGGGCCAGGATGAGGCTGGGGGATTACCCCCAAAGCGCGTGTCAGCAGCTTCTGCTCCATTGTCCAGCCAGGCGCAGACACCAGGCCCTCGCCTCAGTCAGAACACTGCCCTTCACACCAGCTCAGGTGGCCCCTCTATGGACATGTCCCCCATCCCACATGAAGGGGTTGGGGCCTACTCCCGAGGGCATGGGGGACCCAGACTAGACGACAGGATCCCGGAATTCTGGGGGCCTTCCCCTTCTTTCTGAAATGCCCCCTGCCCACTCTCAGCCACCAGGGAAAGCAGGAATGTGCTGAGCTCTGGGAAATGCCTTCCAGGCCTGGCAACCACCAAGGCTTGGGGTGTGGCTGGAACCTAGGCAGAGCCCTCCTCCTGGGAGGGGTGGAAGGGACAGTGTGGTCAGAACTGCGGATGGGCCCAAAGAGACCCTCACCCCATTGCAATCTCTATCATTCATTGATTCACTCAAATATTTATTTGTTCATTTGTTCATTCAACAAACATTCACAAGCCCTTTTTCTGTGGCAGGTCCTTTGCTGGGCACTGGGGATATCAACAGATCTAAATGTACTCTAGGGGGCAGATTCAGGAAAGGATTCCTACAGGAGGTGACATCTGAAGTCAAACTGGAAGGTTGAGGAAGAGGAAGCCAAGGAAAAGAGCAGGGAAGTGGGTTTCAGGCAGAGGGGCGAATGTGGGCAAAGGACCAGAGGTGAGAAAGGGAGCAGTCCTTTATTCAACGTCAGCAACCATTCAGTGAGCACCTGGTCTTGTGCCCAGCCCCATGCTGGATGTGCTGGGACACGGTTTGACTGAGACAGCTCAGGCTTGCTTTCACAGAGGTCATGGTTCTGCAGAGAACAAACCTGAAACGGTGAGGATTGTGATTGGGGGTGTCACAGACAGAGAGGTCAGGTACCTGATGAGGGGAGCCCAGGAAAGTTTTCTGCCACAGCCTAGGAAGAGAGGTCAGGGAGGGCTTCCTGGAGGATATAGTATTTGAGCTGCCCTCTGAAGGATATTTAGAAGTTAATACGAAGCCTTGGGTGGTGAATAAATGAGAGTGTGTTTCAGGTAGAGGGAACAGCCTGTACAAAGGCCTTTGAGAAAATGGTTAATGTGAGAGTGTGAGAGGAGGTCCAGGGGTCCACATGGCTGTGAGGAAGGACTAGAACTTTGTCCTGTGGGCCCTGGATAGTAGCTATGGGAGGGACAAAGTCAGAGCTGAGCTTTTAGGTACCTGAGGGTGCAAAGGGTCTGAGCTACAGGCCAGGCTAGATTTGGGAAGAAAATCCACCTCTCTGCTCAGAGTCAAACAGAAAAAAGGGAGGCTGGTACAGGCTGTCCTCTCCCTGTCTCAATAGCAGAGATCTTTGCTTGCTCCCAGTCTAAGGGGACATTCAGTCTTTTGCCATTAAATATGACACTAACTGTTCGTTTTTTGTAGATGCCCTGGATCACGTTAAGGAAACCCCCTTTCCTAGTTTGCTGTGGGTGTTTATCATGCATGGTATATCTCTCTCTGTGTCTCTGTCTCTGCGTCCATCTAAATCTTGTTTCTTCCTTTTCTCTCTGTCCTTATTCCTTGTCTCATTCTCTTTCTAGGTTTCTTACTTTTTTTTATTCTTTTTTGGGGGGGAGGGCGGTGGCTGGCCAGTATGGGGATTCAAACCCTTGACCTTGGTGTTATCAACACCACACTCTAACCAACTGAGCTAACCCACCAGCCTCCTTCTAGGTTTCTTGTCAGTCTCATTCTCTGTCTTTCTGTTTCTTTCTTTGTCTCTCTCTCTCTCTCTGTCTGTCTTGCTTTCCCTCACCCAAAGGGGTGTGGCCATGGGAAGTTGAGTTTAGGGGGTGGTTCCAGTGTCCTGGTTCCAGCCAAGGCCACCTCAGTAAACACAGGACATCCTGCAGGCCTTGGGAAGGAGGTGGAAGCTTCTCCTCAGGGACCACCCTCTCTGGACCCAGTCTGAGCCAAGCAGGAGCCTTGTCTGCCCATCCCAGCACTGGGCCTCACCCAGTCCAGCTGAGGGAAACTGAGGTCTCCCTCACCACCCCGTTCAGGCCTGCTCCTGCTCCACAGCCTTCTCTACTGAGCTCCAGTTCCAGAAGCCAAGCAGCTCTGCTGCCTTCCCCTGGGTGTCCCCCCAGCCCCTTGCACATATTGTGTCCCTTCCCAGCCTCAGCATCCAGACTCCAGAGGACTGGGGTATATTTTAAGGGCCCGGGGATGAGGAAAGATGTGGTCAGACTTACCTTTTACATAGGGCCAGGCACATAAATAGGTAGTCATAAATCTTTGCTGAATGAGGGAAGGAAAGAAGGGAGGGAGGGGGGAGGGAGGGAAAGGAGGCCAAGGACAGCTCTCCCAGGTTTCAGGGAGAGAAGTGTGTGTGTTTGGTGGGGGTTCCTGTGAATGTGGAGGGGAGCTGGCCAGGGAGGTGTCGTGGCTGGAATACACAGAAGATCTATGAAGAACAGCGGTAGTGCCAGGGTTGGCGGCTCAGCTAGGAATGGTGTGGGCCCTGGAATCTGCTGGCCAAGGGTGGGGTGGCACACCAGAGCCAGGAAGCCTGTGCAACCATCTGGGGTCAGACATGGGGAGAGAGGAGCAAGTCCTCAAGCAAGAGCCATTCGTAAACCTGAGGGCACCAGAGAGATGGGAACACGGCCAATCTAGCCCATATGGTGCTTTTGTGCAAAAGACATGCCCCTTCCTCAAGGCTCTTGACCTCCATCTACAAGGAAATTGCATGGTACCTGGGACATTTGTGGCAATCCCTTAAATATGGAGCTTATGTGCAGTGCAACTGTACATAGAGGCTCTGGGGAGAGGGGGACATCACTGGCCAAGCAGGCACCAGGGAAAGGGGAGTGTTATTGACAGATGGGTAGGCTGTCTGCAAAAGCAGTTATCACAGATTACCCTCCAGTTTAGCACTCAGACATCAGAAACAGACAGTACTGGGCCAGCCCGTGGCTCACTCGGGAGAGTGCGGTGCTGATAACACCAAGGCCACGGGTTTGGATCCTGTATAGGGATGGCCGGTTAGCTCGCTGGCTGAGCGCGGTGCTGACAACACCCAGCCAAGGGTTGAGATCCCCTTATGGGTCATCTTTTAAAAAAATAAAAAATAAAAAATAAAACAGACAGTACTGTCAACAGACGGTACTGGTGATCCCACACTGAGGGTCTCCTTGATCACTGGCAAGATCTGTAGGGAACTTAAGGTGGGAGTATCAACAGAGCCCTAGACTGGGCACCAGAGGGCATTGCTGAGCTCAGCCTAGGCTCCCAAGGACTGAGTCTGGGGCAAAACCGAAACTGAGGCCTATTGCCCAGGGGTTGGAGTCACCAGGGGTTGGAGTCAGGCATCTGAAAGACCCTCGCCTAGGCACCAGCTCCCTACAGGCCATTTCCACTCCCTTCCCTGGCCCGCCTCATCTACTTCCAAAAATGGGCACAACTTCCTCTGTCCCTCCAGGAAGCTGCATTCTGCCCGCCCCTTCCCGCCCATGGGGCCAACCTGAAGCTCCCCTTCTCCCCCAGCTCCACCCCAACCTCAGCCTCCCTGAACGTTCCGGTCAGAGGGGAGGCACTGGGGCCCAACGATTTTGGTGTCCCCTTGTCAGCGTTCCCCTCATTCAAGGCCCAGTTGACCCTCAGATCCAGCCCTCTGCTGCTCTCTCTCCTCCCTCCCCCCTCTCTCTGCAGCTTTCTTGTTGACTCTCCCTCCCTTCCCCGGCACCCTGGGCTCTACCCTGCCCCCACGGCTGCCAGGAAGGACGCAGCCTGGGTCCCGTGCCAGGCCTCTGAGTGTGCGGCTCCTCCCAGCCAGGCCAGGAATGTGGCTGGACAGCGGAGGCGGCCGCAGGCACCCGGCGCTCTGGCCAGCCCTATCACACGGCCAGTCAGGCAGGTGGCCCTAGCTCGCCTGGGCCTGAGTTTCTTCTAGAAGGAAAACACAACCGCTTGTCCCTGAAGGGCCTCCCTTCAGCCCTGCCACTATGCCTGGTAGCTTTTTTTCAGAGACAGCCTCCAAGCTGCCCTATCTTTTACCCAAAGAGCGATTTGAGACTGGTAAGTGTTTTATTTTAAAAACTGGCTTGACCCTTTTTTTCACCATTTTCCTGGAGAGCTGACTCTCAGTACTCTTTGGAGAGGCTCTATCCAGCCTCCAGCTTTGTTTTTATTTCTGGGACATTCTGAAAGCTCCCTCCCCCTCTCCCCTGAAGATATACAGGTAGACTCCAGGCAAGGACTAGATTTCATTTTTAATAAGTGGCCCTGGTACTGCCCCCCCCCCCCCCCATACACACAGAAGCACAACAGAGAAACCTGGGGAATTTGTCTCCAGAGCCAGTTACCAGACCTACATGGTCTTTTCAGGTCAATAAAGCAGTGAAGTTCATAATTTGAAACCCACCTCCTCAAGTTATATCTCTGGAGCTTCAGTTTTCTCAACTGTAAAATGGGTATTACAATAATACCCGTCTGGTGGGGTTGTTATGGGATTAAATGAGTTAACATATGAATAGTGCTTGGAACTGTGCCTGGTTCACAGTCCATGCTCAATAAATGTTAAATGTTATTATCTCACCCTCGCATTTGCCCAGAGACAAAGAAGCACACAGACTTGAGATTTCCCAGGATTGGTTTTAATTTGAAAAAACTGGTTGGGGTCTCTTCCCATATCAGGGAAGAAATACCCAGGCTATGGCTCCAGCGGATTCAGTCCAGCAGGGGGCCTGGCTCAATCATGTTCCAGTCACCAGACCCTGTCATTCCATCGCTAGGGTCCAATCCCAGACTCCCCCACCAGCCTCAAGACAACAGGATGGATGTGAAGTTGCCCAGGACTGGATTCTATCTCTCCAAAGTGGCCCAAGCCACTCTCTGTACTAGGGAAGCCAGCTGTGTCTTTCCAAGGAGAGTTGTCCAGTCACCAGGCTCAGTTCAGACACTAGACAACCATCTCCACCCTAGAGGTCAGCGCCCAGGCCCGGGCGACCGCTCCAATGCCTGCGTGCCCACCAGAACATCCATGAGGTAGTCCAGCTCAGCTTCGTCCAGCTCTGGAGCTTCCTCCTTGCCTGGCCCATCCTCAGGGCCAGGTTTGAGGCCCTCAGAGGCTGGAGCCCAAAGTTCACTGTCATACATGGAGGTGTCAATGTCCTCAAACAGGCCCTCAAGCCCATCGTCCAATAGACAGCCAGTGGCAGGGCCCAGCAGGTCCAAGGCACCCAGGCTGGGTGGGGCTCCCCCAATGGGGCGGCCTGGTGGCCCCTCGTCCGCCAGGGGTTGGGGAGCCTGGCTCAGGCCCTCGATGTGGCTGAGGTCCTCCAAGAGGCTGGCCATGGAGGCTGAGAGGGCGGCGTCTGAGCTAGCCAGCAGGTTGTCAGACACACTGGGGGCTGCGGGTGGGTTGGGCACAGGTGGCAGGGCAGCCGTGGGTGCCATGGATGCCTGGATGCGCCGCAGTGTGTTCACCACCAGCACCAGGTGCCGCAGGTCGGGCTCACTCTGCCGCAGGCTGTGGTGAAGCTTGAGCACCGAGAGGTCAAAGAGGGAGTTGGAGGCCACGGCTGGGGGTGCCTGTGCCACTGCTGGGAGGCTGGGATCTAGCCACCAGGCATCAACTGTCAGGGTTTCCTTCTCCTCCTCCTCCTCCTCCCGCTTGCGCTTCAGACCCTTGCTCAGCATCCTCTGCAGAGAGGGAGGAATCATTCAATTACAGGAAGCAAATGTTAAGTTCAAACCCTGGCTCTAACAACTGCTGCAGGTGTGATCGTGGGCAAGTCCCTTAACCTCTCTGAGCCTAGGTTTTCTTAGGGAACTTTTAAGATATGGATGATAATAATATCTATTGGGGGGCCGGCCCGTGGCTCACTTGGGAGAGAGTGGTGCTGACAACACCAAGTCAAGGGTTAAGATCCCCTTACCGGTCATCTTTAAAAAATAAATAAATAAATAATATAATAATATCTATTAGGATTTAGATACTATTAAGGATTTTTAGGATTTTAAGGATTTAAAAGTTTTGAGGATTAAATGATAATAAACAAAAAGCACCTACAATGCCTGGTACACAGTAATTACTCTTACTAATAACCACTTAGTAACATCACTTATTCAATGAACCATGTGGAATGGCCAATATTCAACCTTTTTTTTTTAACCTACAAAAGCAGCTGTTTCATATAGTTTAATATTTATTATCTACTATGTATCAAACAATAAATAAATAGAGGAAATGTACAGATACTGATTGGAAAGTACAACAGGTCCTGGAGATGGTCAGGGAAAACTGTAAGGAGATGACATTTGAACTGAGCACTCAAGCATGAGAAGTCAGCCATGGAAGAATCAGGGGAAAAGCATTCCGGGGAAGAGGGAACAACAAAGGGCAAAGAAAGGCTCGGAAGCTGTTTGAACTTGAACTGAAAAAATACCAGTGTGGTTGGTGTACAGATAGTGACAGGGTGGGAGACCAGGTGGGGTAGGAGAGCAGGCAGAAGCTAGCTCACAGAAGGCCGCATAGGCAGACGTTATTGTGTGTGGTGGGGAGTCACTGAAGAGGTTTCAGCAGAGAGGGGAGTGGTGGTGTGAGTTGATTAGCTTTCCAGAAGATCCCTGCTGGCTGCTTTGATTGGAGGGGGCGGGGGGGGGCGCGGTACGTGGGCCTGAGACCCATTCGGAGGCTACTGTACTCGCTGGGATGGGCAATGACGATGGTCTGGAGCAAAAGCTGGTAGTGAATATGGAAGGACATTGGTCGATTTAGGATTTATTTGGGAGACAGAGTGGACAGGGCTTGCCAGGGAACCCTGATGGGCACGGGGGTCAATCACTGATAGAAGTTTGAGGACCCACTCTCTTCCCGGGGAGGGGAGGGCCTGGAGTTTGAGACCCTTGGCCCAACCTTTGTGGGCCAGGAAGACTGCAGGGTCTAGTCCCCGGGACCGTGCCTAGCAAGACCTTAAGAGTGACCCACTGGGTCTTCGCCCCCTTTCCGACAGATCCAGCAGTCCGGAACCGCAGGAATTCAGCCCCCACCCGACTCCGCCCCCAAATCCCGGCGCCCTCTAGCGGCACTCGGGCCGGCTTTCCCCCCGGGGATTCCGGCCCCTTCTGACCCCGGGACCCTTTACACGACCCCACGTCCCGGTGGAGGCTCCTGCCTGCCGCCCTGGGCCGTGCAGGCTGGGACCCCCGGGCGGCTGTTCTGTGCTCCCGGCCTCCGCTCGTTTCCGGAAGGCAGTGGAGGCGGCTCCTCCCGAAGCGGCGGCGGCGGAGGCGGGTGAGTCACGCAGCCGGAGCCAGGGAGCCGGCGCCTCCGCCCCCTTCTAGGGCTGCGGCGTGATTCACCCGGCCGGGCCAGGGCTGGTGGCACGTAGAGGCCCGCGCGTCTTGATTCCGGGTAGCCCCAGCGCAAACCTGCCGGACCCGGGGATCAAACCCGCAAAAGAACCCGGCCACCGGTACCCCTTCGGTTCCCAGACCCCTTCATTTACATACCCAGCTCACCAGTTGCCAATCAGAGCGAAGAGTGAACTACCCACAGCCAATCAGGAAGCGTCAGCGGCGGCAGCATCGCTCGCTTGCTCTCTCTCAGGAACCGGCGCCTAGGTCGGGAAACGCAGTTGTGACTTCGGCGCACGACTCCGGGCTCTGGACTACCCTTAGCTCCGCCCACTCCCGTGGCGGCTCCGCCCTCCGCCCCAGGGATTGGCTCTAAATGGTGATGGGCGGAAACTGCAGGGGGCAGGTTCGGAAAGGAGGGGAGGTTGGCTTTAGGGCGCATGCCTGGGCGGCTGTTTGAGAGAAGAAAGGAGAGAGCGGTGGTTCTTTGCCCTGTGGGACGGTGGAGGGTAGGGGCTTTGCCTGTCAAAGTACACGCCCCTCACACACACAGCCATGCACCTGCCAAACTCCGCAATTGAGCTTCTTAAGCACCTAGACCCAACAAGGGTCTACACTCTAGGCTAGATAGGCCTGGGTTCAAATTCTGGCTCACCATTCACTCCATGCGTGACCTTGGAAAAATGCTTTAATTCTCTGAGCCACAGATAGACTGTTAAATGGGATCTTCTTGCCTACCGCTTGAAAGTTAGGAAAGTTAAAAAAAAGATCGTATCTGTAAGAGCACTATACCAGACTCAGCAAATGCTGGACAGACAGTTGGACTCAATTGTGGTTAAAGGCAAGTGTGAGGTGGGGGTGGGACGGCCCCGGAGTCACATCCTGGGCTCCATTCCTTAAATAGCTGTGTGATCTGGGGCAAGTGTTTCAAACCCTTAGGATCTCAGTTTCCTCATCTGTTTTTTTTTTTTTTTTTTGGCGGCTGGCCAGTATGGGGATCTGAACCCATGACTTTGGTGTTATAAAGCTGTGCTCCAGCCAACCGAGTTAACCGGCCAGTCTCCTCATCTTTAAGATGTGGAAAATAGCAGCGTCTGTCTCAGAGAATTGTTTTGAAGATTAAATAGAACAATTCGTGCAAAATGCTCAGAATGATGTACAACGTGTCCTTTTGTTAGTAGTAACAGCTGTTGTAATAAGATGAGCACTTATGGGTTCGAATCCCTGTATAGGGATGGCGGGTTAGCCCACTTGGGAGAGCATGGTACTGACAACACCAAGTCAAGGGTTAACATCCACCTTACCGGTCATCTTTACAAAAAAAAAAAAAAAGATGAGCACTTAGTTCAAAGTGGGGAGACACACTGGATGGGGCTAGAAACAGGAGTTTAACACATGTTTGATAAACTGGCAGTGGGACTTACCTTCTTCAAGTAGCTCATTTGCTAACTCCAGAACTGTGGAAAAGAACTGTTAGTTGTGAATAAAGCTCTTGGCCAAAGCAAGCTCTCAAAAATGCTGACTACAGTAGTTGATTCAGGCAGTGATAATCAATGGATGCTCTAAACTTTGGGTGAAAGGTTAGTAGGAAAAGGATCTTGACAGGCTCCAAAGCATCACCCAAAGGTTACTTGCTAACTGCAAAGGGGGAAATATCCTTTTATGATATGGCGCTCACCACCTTAACCATGTGATGAAACTGCGTCACCAATAGTGGGACATCCTGACACTGGGTGCCACCTGCTTTAAGAAGTACACAATATTCCCTGTGGAGTCTTTCTGTTAAATTGCACAAACTGATCTCATCAAACCTCTAGACCTAATTTTTAGCTTATAGGAGGAGGTAGGAACAAATTAAACACTAACAATCTGACAAATCGAAAATGTGGGACATTTTACAGCACAAGTGGACTGTTCTACCAGAAATTCAATGTCAGGAAAACACAAAAAGGGATTGGTGGAACGTTAAAGAATAAAAGATACTCTGTAATTTCTTTATTACAACCAAATTAATATGTGAACCTTTATTGGATCCTAATTTGGAGGCAAAGAAAACAACTATAAAAGATATTCTTGGATCAATTGGAGAAATTTGAGTATGGAGTGGATATTAGGCGATGTTATGGAATTCTTAATTCTCTTAGATGTGAAATAATATTGTGGTTTGTAGGTAAATGTCCTTATTCTTAGGAGATGCCTGCTGAGCTATTAAGGGTAGAATGTCAAGATGTCTGCAAGTTACTTCCCAATAGTTCAGCAAAAGAAAAAGTAAACATATATACATATACATATGTAGATAAAGGCAATTTAGCAAAAATGTTAACTATTAATTAAATCTAGGTGGGACGGTATTCAAGTGCTCAGAATACTTTTCTCCCATCTTTTCTATATACTTGAATTTTTTCATAAAAGAGGGTAAAATGCTAGGTAGAACCCAGGCCCCTGCTAGGCAAATTCACATAATTCCCTGAAAACCCAGTTTTATAGATTGGCAAAAAAGAGACTTAGAGTCTCCAACAGGCTTGTTCTAGGTCATACAGTGAAGCAGACCTCATAGGAGTCATTTGGTCAACATGTATTTATTGAGCACCTACTATGTGGTGGGCACTGTTGTAGACAGTGTGGGGACAGCACTGCATAAAACTCAGTCTCTCACGGATCAGGGGAGTGAAGAGAGAAAATATGAAAAATGCATTCAGTGATTCACGAACATTCATGTATTGAGCCCCTTCTGTGTGCCAGACACTATTCTAGGCACTGAAGATATGGCAATGAAATTATAGATAAAAATCCCTGATGGGAGGAGGTGGATAATAAAAGAAATTACACAGTACCTTAGGAGCTGATAAGTGCAAAGGAAAAGAATAAAGCAGAGTGGGAGGAGAATAATGAAAGGTTATGTGTCTTTAGATGAGGGAGGGAGGGTTCTCTGAAGAGGTGACATTTGAGCAGAGACCTGATAAAATGAGAGAGGTGGCAAAACTCTGGAGGAAGAGTGTTCCAGGCAGAGGAAAGAGCCAGTGCAAAGGCCCTGAGGTGCTGTTTGCCAGGCGGCAAGGCCAGTGTAGCTGGACTGGGAGCTGCAGGGCAGGAGCTCAGAGAAGTTATCAGGCCTTTTAGACCTCTGTGTGGACCTTTGTTTTTTACTCAGAGTGGGATGAGAACAGCCTGGAAGATGAATACATGAGAAAAATAATTTCTGCTTCTGTTCAGTGACTTAAAGAAAACAAAATAGGACTGCATAACAGAGGTCTGTGGTCTGCCTACGGACCACCTGCAAAAAAAAAAAAAAAAAAAAGTAAAAGTAGAGGCCTGGGGAGAGGTGCCTGTAGCCAGGGTGGTCGGAGAGAAACTTCCCCAGGAGGTGACACTGGAGTTGGGACCAGAAAGTGGAGAAGGAGCCAGGAATTCAAAGGCAGGGGGGAAGGGAGAAGGAAAGAGGACATCAGGCCTTGGGAAACGAAACCAGAAATGAAGCCACCAAGCCCGGCAGGCCTCTGCCAGCTGCGGAGGGAAGGAGGCGGGTGAGGGGGAGCGTCCCGCCCCCAGCCCGCCGCCCCGCCCGGCCTCTGGGGAGGGAGGAGGCGCCAGGCAGGCTCCGGGCGGCGGCCTCCCCGGTATCCCGCCTGGCTGGACAGCCCAGGGCGGCGGGTGGGCGGCGGAGAGGGACCCTCCCCCGGCACGCCCATAGAGGTGGCAGGCCCATCCCCCACCGCAGGACCGCGGGGGAGGGCAGGTTGGGGAAAGTGTACTCTGCCCTCAGGGACTCGGTTCCTGCTGCAGGGCCAGCCTTTCCACTTCTTTGGCCAGTTCTTTAACAGGTGCGATATTAGGGAAGGAGGTGGGCCTCTCTGAGCTTCAGTTTGTTCATCTGGAGTGGGAAGGCTGCTCCTCATACCGGCCTCACTGCGGCACTAACAAGCTACACAATTCCCCTTCGCCTGGTGATCATTTAGGGCAGCAAAGAGCTCGAAGAAAGAGGTGAGTCAGGTCACAACCCTCCTGTGCTCAACACCCTCCCATGGCTTCCACCTTGCTCAAGGTAAAGCTGAAGCCCCTCCCTGTAGGACTCCCACAAACCCTACATGATTTGCCCCTTCCCTCTTTCACCTGGTCTCCTGGTGCTCTCCACCCTTGCTCACCCTGCTCCAGCCACGCTGGCCTCCTCCCTATCCCGCAAACACTCCATTCATACTCTGACCTCAGGGCCTCTTTTCACTGGCTGTTTCCTCTGTCTGGATTGTTCCCCTAGAGATCCATAGGGCTCACCCCTCACCTCCTTCAGGTCTTTACCCAAATGTCACCTTGCCGGTGAGGCCTTCCCTGGCCATCCCATCTAAATAGCAACACCTCCATCACTTCCCTACTTTCGTTTTCTCCACCACGTTTATCACTACCTGACAGAATATATGTTTTAACTTATTTTTCACGTTTATTGCAATCCTACACCACTATTATACTTCATGAGAGCAGGAATGTGACTACTAGATGAGTGCCAAGCACAGCAGGCATTCAATAAATTTGGACCATTATTGGAGTCCTCCGTGTGCCTCAGGCCCACTCACACACTTTGCATGCTTTGCTCTGTGAGGCAGGTGTTACACTGTGTTTGAGGAACAGCAGGGAATGGTATGGCTGGACCATAGGAATGAGGGGTTGTGTGGAAAATGAGTTCAGAGAGGTGGGAGGGAAGGCTGGCCACTGCAAAGTCTGCAGTTCATTTTTTAGCATCAAATAATTTGAGTGCCCACCTGTGCCAAGCGCAGTTCCAGGCCCCAGGCGCGGGGATAGTGGTGGTGGAGGATACAGCTGGGCAAAGACAGACACAGCCCCTCCCTGTGTTTCCAACAGAAGAGGCCAACCATTCATGGGTAATAAATAACTTGAGATTGGATAGGTGCTACTAAGAAAATCAAACAGGATGTGATGTGGTGGTGGTGCACCTGGGCATGTTGAGCTTCGAATGGCAGCAAAGATCTCTGAGGAGACATTTGGATTGCTGAAGTTAAGGGGGTTAGTGTCCTCTGGGGAGATTTAACACCAAATTCAAAAGCCCTGGACTGGAAACAAGCTTGGGATCAAAGGAGATCAGCATGATTGGAGTTGAGCAACGGAGGAGAGGATGGGAGATGAAACTGGGAAAGTTGTCAGGAGAGTAAGTCAGGCCTTGTAGATATCAGTGGAGTTGGGGTTTTATACTGAGTGTGACAAGAAGTCACTGGACTTCCTCCTCCTTAGGACACGATTCATTTGGCATCCAAATTGGGATGCAGACTTCCGTGCTTTCTTGAGATCCCCCTGACCACCTCCTCTCTCTCTCTCTGGATTATCCCTCCACTTTCTGACTTAGGAGCCAGAAACCACAGGCAAAATACCCATCCTTTCTTTGCCCGTGGACCATCCCAGGTATGGCTCCTCCTTGAGACCCCTCCGGAAAAGTGCCTAATGCTATGCAGGCTCACCTGCTCTGCCTCTTCAAAGGCCTTTGTGAAGGAAAAGCCAGTGCAGCAATGTATCACATTGCATCTCCCCTGCCTCCCTTCTCTTTTCCCCTCTCACCGGCCTGGGCTTGCACCCCCCAAATAAAGCATTAGTACCATAACTCTAACCTGAAGCAACGTAAACACCATGTAATTAAGAACAAGGCTCTGCAGGCCAACTGAGTTTGAGTTCTAGCTCCCTGGTCCTCACGCTTTCTAGCTGTGTGACCCAGAGCAAGTGACTTCAGGCTCCTCCTACATAAAATGTGATAATAGTACCTACTCCTATATATTCATGAGGACTAAAGGACTAAATTAGAAGTGGTTAGAACAGCACTCTTAACAAGCATTCAATACATGTTATGTACCATGATATACCTCTCCCAACTTTGGTAGGGAAGGGGTACCAGGTCCCTCCTATTGACCCGGTTTATTTCAGAAACTTAAGGCAAGAACATTGCTTCCAAAATACTTTTATTAAAAAAAAATTACAAACAATCAAAAAAAAAAGAAAGGCCACCACAAACCCCACCTTTCTTTTAAGTAACGCGGCATGGAGCAGTTTGGTTTCCACCCTATTGCACGTGGTCCGGCCTGGTTTTGAATCAGGAGGCTGCTGGGACTGGGGTCCTGCCAAGGGGTTCAGCCTGAGGAGAAGAAACCAGCCCCTCCCACTCCCTCAAGGTGCAAGAGGCAGAGCCTGGGTTTCCATAGCAACTTGGTGGCACATCCCTGTCATCCTTTGACAGGCCCAGCTTTATCTTCCCTGAGGCCCCAGTGGTCACAAGGAGAGTGGGAACTGGAGGGAAAAGTCAAAGAAATGTCTAAGTGAGAAATCAGACTCCCAGAAACAGAGTCTCATTAAGGCATTTGGAACAGATAAATTAATTCAGGAAGACCCACCTTCACAGAAGGCTGGGATAACCAGACACACACACATGCAAGACAGTTTGTGGAACCCTGAAATTGGAGGAAAGGAGGCCATAGTCACTGCTTAGATCCCCCACCAGAACACACACAGAGTTGCATCCAGGGATCCAGGCCACCGAGGATTAATCAAGAAGGATCCCCTGTCAAAGTTTTAGGACCCCAGAATGATTTCCATGATGTGATCTAGTTCATTCCATTCCCAGGACCCTGGGGCACAGAAGAGGTTGTGAGGAGGCTCTGGTGGGGCCTGTGCAGGCTCCTTTTCCACTGCAGAGGTATCAATGTCCATAAAGAAGTCATCCAGGCCAGAGTCTCCCAGGTACCTAGAGCTCAGAGCTTCTAAAAAGACTGGATCCGGCTGAGGCAGTGCTTCATTTTGGAGGCCTGGGGGAGCCACTGGATTCTGAGGGGGCTCAGTTTGGTCCATGGAAGTATCCAGCTCCCTGAGGATAGAGCCAATGGTGGCTGACAGGGAGAAATCCTCCTCACCCAGGAAGAGGGGCTCAGGGGGCAGGGCAGGTGCAGGAGCCAGGCGAAGAGCGGCCTGGAGCTGCTGCAAGGTGTTATGGATGAGGACATGCCTGCGGAGGCTGGGTGCTCGGGGTCCCAGGCTGCGCTGGACTTTGTCTAAGGAGATGCGGAGCAGGGCTTGCTGGTAGCTCCGAAGACCTGCTGGACCCCAGTCCCACTTTTCCTCCTCCTCCTCCTCTTCCAAATCTGAGTGTTTCCTCTTCAAGCCTCCCACCATGATGCTCTGTGAAGACAAGAGGGGTAAATCAGACATGGTAGGGCTAGGTCAAACCCTGCTTTCCTACGCCTGTATAGTTGTTGGTGATTTTTAATTATCTGAACCACAGTTTACTCAAATATAAAATGGAGATAGTCCAAATTCCACGAGGCTAAGGAGGTGAACAAATGTATGTGACTAAGAAAACAAGATCTGTTAAAAAAAAATTTAAAAAAAGGAAAGAAAACAAGATCTACACTTAAACGTAGCTGGGTCTGAATCCCACTTACTTGCCTGTTGTGACCTCAAATAGGTAATTTACATTCTTTTTTTTTTTTTTTTTTAAAGACGACCGGTAAGGGTATCTTACCCCTTGGCTTGGTGTTGTCAGCACCACGCTCAGCCAGTGAGCAAGCCGGCCATCCCTATATAGGATCCGTACCCGTGGCCTTGGTGTTATCAGCACCACACTCTCCCGAGTGAGAGCCACAGGCCGGCCCTGGTAATTTACATTCTTGAGAATTAATTTCCTGATCTGCAAAGTAAGGATCCTAACTCAAGTCCCTCTGAGTCTTAAAACTGTTTACAACACTCATTTCTTCAAACATGTCACACACAAAACGTGTGGAGAGCAGAGACCTGGAATGGAAGTAGGAACTCCTGGGTTTGCATTCTGCCTTAGACACTGCTCAAATGTGTGATCTTGGGAAGTGACGTGATGTCACCTCTCTGAGCCTCAGTTTCCTCCTCTGTAAAATGAGGACTGTAAAAATACTTCTTACCACATACTCAAGGAGATCCCATGTGTAATATGCACAGGGCCCACCACGCTGGAAGTGCTTAATATACAAGAAGAGTTAATTGCCATTTATTCATTCAATAGGCATCTATCCAGTGCCTACTAAATTCGAGCCACCAGGAGCCCTGTCAGGACACCTATTTGTCGAGACTTCTTTCACAGAGAGGATACTTCTGTCCACTCCCTCTTCCTTAACTGACTCTGAGAGCTCCTAACAGCAGGGAATGGAATGGGCCTTCCTCATTCCCTCTGCCCGCACCTTGAGCTTACCCCAAAGAGCGCCCCATAGGAAAACTTGCTAGAAAGCAACTCACGCCAAATCCCGCCCCCTGACGGCCCACCCAACCAGACCTCGGCGTCCCACAGGCCCCGCCCCTCACCGCTCTCTTTTCAGCATCCAGGAACGCCCCACATCGCCCCAAGGGCTTCTGGGAAATGTGGACCAATAGCCGCCAGGTACACGCAAGAACGTCGAGCCCGGCAAGCACTACAATCCCCAAGAGGGCTCCGCTCGGCCCTCGGACGAAACTCCCCCGCCCTCCCTTAAGGCATGCGCACAGGAGCCCGAGGTGGATGGGGGAGGGAACCCGGACGTCCAGCTGCCGGGTGCCTGCCGAGCCCCGCCCTCCGTTGCCTCCGGGGCTGCGGGTCTGAGCTCCACGCCCGGAACACCCCTCCCCCACCCCAAACTCCGATTGTAAAACTGCTTTCTCCGGATCCCTCCGACTCCTGAAGTCTGGGATTCTTCCCTAAAATTGCCCCCGGGTTCAAAGACCCAGGCCCTAACACATCGCTCAAAGACGACAAATGTTCTCCAATCTTCCCCGTTCGGGAGACTAGGTATCCCAATTTTGAGACCTGCCCCCAACTTTCCCCTATTCTCCCGACTTTCAAACGCTTCTAGACTTCACCTCCAAACTCACCGTCCGGCTCCAAGACCAGACATTAAACTCTCCCCAGCAACCGCTGCCCGCCACTGCATCTTCAAGTCAAAGATTCCTTGACCCTAGTTCTCTCGTTTCTTCAAATGCTCGGAATCCCAGCCCCAAACATCTTACAGCTTTTCTAGAACACTACATAGAGGCCCAAATTCACCCGTCCGGGAGACCCAATTGTCCCAATCTACAGATTCCCTGCTCCAAAAGTTCCTTCCCCTGGTTCTCTCGCTTCTCCAAGCACTCCATGTCCCAGCTTAAAACTCCCTTCACTTGAAAATCCTGCCCCAACAACCTCGCCTCCCGTCCTGGATCTCGAACTCGGTCTCCGATTCTCAGACCCTCCAAACCCTACCAGTCACCCTAATTCTGCACCCCCCGCTCCCGCCCAGACCCCGCAAATCCCGGGAGCGTACCTCCACCTCCCCCAAACCAAGGTAGGTCCCAGGCGGCCACTCCTCACCTCAGCTGCCAGGTACGCAACGACCACCTGGAACGCCTGGAGCGCTGCGACCCACCAGTGCTGGGTAGGACCTCGCTCACCTCTCCAGGGCCTCTCTGTCTGGCCTCCGGCCCACCCAGCTCCGCCCAGGAGCCAAGCCACAAGCCACGATTGGCTGGAGTCCTGCCCGCCACGGGACGCCGATTGGCTGGGCGGAGCCACCCGCCAGTAGCCAGAAGACGCCTGCCCCGCCCGCCCCTCCCTAGCGCCTCGGGCCATTTAAAGGATTCCGACTCGCCAAGGGGTGGGGCTACGTGTCCAGGGTGGAGGGAGGCGGGGCCGTGAAAACCGCCTCCTTCAACTCAGCTACGATCTTCGTCGCTCCGAGATCATCAGCGTTACTCTCTGCGGTCCCTTCAGACCAGGCCTGGACCACATCGCGGAGCAAGACAGGCTGGCACGCACCTCCCTACTCTGCTTTCCAGGCGGGCGGGGCCGACCAACTCGAGCAAATCGCGGAGGCCAAGCCCGGGGCCTTCCGAAGGCTGATGTCCGAGATGGGAGATGACGCGGCTAAAGACCAGCCAATAGTTTGGCGTGGCCTGTGTTGCCAGGGCAATCGCAACCCTTGTCCTTCCGCTCCACATTACGCGAAGGCCCCTTCTTAATCCTCGAGACTTCTTAGCACGTACTCTGGTGGTCCCTCCTTGATCCCCCGGCACCTTATTTTTCCTCAAAATGACTCCTTTGCTGCTGGAAATTAGTCCATGGCTCCCTACAGCCCTGGAGACAAAGTCCGAACTCGTTACTTTTGCCACAAAGCTCTTCGTGATCTGGACTGATGCACTTTCCTCCTAGGTCTCTCGGATCCTGCCGCACAGATTCACTTTTTTTTTTTTTTGTCGGCTAGTCGGTACGGGTATCCGAACCCGTGAACTCGGTATTATAAGGCTGTGCTGTAACCAACTGAACTAACCGGCCAGCTGGAAAAAAAATCTTAAATTCAACCATTTGAGTCGGGGACCGTCTGTACTCAAAAGTGAGAATGAAAGGCCTCTGGATCTTCATTGTTTTTTTGTTTACTTTTGTTTGTTTTCTTACTTTGGTTTTCTATTATCTTTTTCTGTTTTTCGTTTTTTTTAAAAAAATTTATTTTGGATACTTAAACTTGTTTCCTTATTCTGAAAAGTTACCCTCAGTTCCCAGGTTGCCTCTTATCGGAACTCACTTCAAAGATTTCCTGCTCTCAGAAGCTCTCCCTGACAATCCACGTTGGGTTAGGACTCATCCTGGGCCCCATGGCTCCCGTACCTCCCCCATCCCAGCCCTCCCCCACCTGTGCCTCCCCTATCCCAGCCCTCAGCTATTGCTATCTGGACTGTGGGCCCCCTGAGGACAAGTATCATGATGTCTCAGTCTACTTTGTGTTGCTACAACGATACCACAGACTGGATAATTTATAAAGCATAGGGATTTATTTCTTATAGTTCTGTTGGCTAGGAAGTCCAAGAGTATGGTTTCGGCATCTGGTGAGGGCCTTTGTGCTCTTTTATCCCATGGCAGAAGATGGAAGGGCAAGACAGGGTGAGAGAGGTACCAGAAGGAGGTTGAACCCATTCCTTTATCAGGAACCCACTCCCATGATAACTAACCCACTTCTGTGATAATGGCCTTAATCCATTCCCTTAATCTGCCCTCATGACCCAATCACTTCTTAAATGTTCCACTTCTCAACAGTGTTGCATTGGGGATTAAGTTTCCAACACGTAACTTTGGGGAACATATTCAAGCCATAGCATAATGTTAGCTCTGTCACCCACTGCTTGGTTTACAGCATCACCTATCACAGGGCTGGACACAGAGCAAGTACTCAGAGAAATGCTCAGGCAATGTGACCAAAAGAAAAATAAGGAGGGCAGAAATTTAAAAAACTACTAATGTCCTGAAAGCCTACACCAGTAATGCCCCACCCCCAAAACAAGTTTTCATTAAGGGGAGGGGGAGGCAGTTTTCTCTGGTCCACTGCTGTGAAGGAAGGTTTAAGTTTCCTTAGACCGGTTCTCACTGGTTGAAATTTGTCAACCAAGTCATCCTGCTGTTTGCAGTGTACCACAAGACTGGAAAGGATTTCTCAGGGGTTGTAGAGGGAGGGGGAATAGGGGAATGGGTTTGGTGGGTGGGAGGTAGGGAAAGAGGGGTGGCTCACCCAGGTCTGGGAAAGATGTCCAGGGGAAACAAAGGAAAGGGACAGTAGGATCCAAAGAGGAACATGATTAGTAAGGGGCAATTCTTCTCCTTCCCCCTCCAGAACCTGCCCCTCCTCCAGGGTCGCCCACCTCAGGAAAGCCCTACTGTAACTCCATCCACAGGTTATAGCCCCATGCTTCTTCCTGGTGCCTCCTTCCCCTCCCCCATGGGTTGCCCTGAGGGGCTCCTGAGCAGTCCTCGCACCCATTCCCTTCTCTCCTCCTCAAGGCCCCTGCCTTGGTCCAACTCCCCCTAGGCTATCAGCCTCCACTCTTGCCCCACTCCAATCCACCCTCACACAGTAGCCAAGGGAAGCTTTACAAAACACAAACTTCATATTGGCCAGCTGCCAAAAAAAAAAAGAAGTATGCATCTATATATATCATGCAAACCGGACTGTGCCCCCCCTCACTTCTCCTGCTCCACTCCTTGCCTAAAATTTTAGAATAAAGCTCAAACTTTTTACATAACTCTGCACAATTTAGCCTCCATGGACCAGCCTCTGAGGGCCAAACATCCTGACTTCAGAGTAGAAGTATTAACTGTCGGGGACAGATTTTAGTTCTCCAGAGGAGTCATGTGCCTTCTGGTCTCCTGGTCTTTGCTCATGTTTTTCCTTCTGTCGGGAATACTATCATACCCTAGAACCTTCTCTTGGCTTATTCCTACCACACCAGGTTTCTGGTCAGACATGCCCTCTTTCACAAAGCCTTTTTTGCTCCTCAGTATGGGTCAGGTGCCCCCTCTGGGCTCCTACAGCGCCCTGTGCTTCCTCTATCTGAGCTCTGCCCATTCTGGGTTGTCACTGTCAGGGCAGGGCTGTCTTCCCTACTAGACTATGAGATCTGTGAAAGCAGGGCTCCCAGTGATCTTGGCCACCCGTGGGTCGCCACTGGGTCCTTAGCACAGGGCTGGGCACAGAAGAGGGACTCAGTAAACTGTGACTGAACACACGAATGAATGAATATTCAGAAAATCTTACACAGAGGTAGATAGAGACACTGAAATACTTGGACAACAGCAGAGAAAGGAAAAGTCACAGTCAGGTCCTCTGGAATAATTTGAAGCTCTCGGGCTCAAGATTTATTGCTCCTTTCCTTTGTCCCTCATTTCCCAGAATGTCACTCTCCTAGATAGGGCCAGGGTCCTAGTTATAGTGGTGGGAGGGGTAGGTGCTGTGCCCGTCGTACTCATCGGTGGTGAGGCAGCGCAGCATGAAGTGGCCCAGGTCATGTTTGGAGATGACCCTCGAGGGCCCTCGTCCATCCAAGGTCACTGAATAGGCCCCAGTTAGTGGCTGGTCTCCTGTGAGGCAAAGACAGAGGAGCTGGATGAAGCAGATATCCTTTCCCCACTCCCAACATATAATTACTGGAAAGACCTTTTCAGGATGTCTAGTGGCTGGCCAGCCCAGTTGGTAGAGAAGTCGAGAATGTACTTCCCATGTGCAGATGCTAATCTATACCCTTTGCTTCCACCATTTGACAAATCCTTATTACCTATTGTTGGTCAGGTGCTAGGCACCCAGCAAGGGACAAAACAGACAAGAATCCCTGCCCTCAGGATACAGACATTCACTAGGAAAAGGCAACTAATACGATACAAAAATAAAATAGACATAAGCTTGTGTTAAGTGAAAAAAGAAAAGAAATAGACAATATGTTAGATGGGGAGGAATAAATCAGACGACAGCTTAACATCTATTATTAACCCTCTTTTACAGATGGGCAAACTGAGTCACATCCCAGGGCTGTCAAGGGTCACTTCCCAGAGGCACACGCTATATTTGCTCTGGGTCCCTCTCTCTGGACACCTCTGGGAGGACTGAGTGACATGTCCCAAGAGTGATCTGCATTTTACAGGCAGTGGAAGAGTAGACACATTTTTCCAATCTTATGAACAAGGAGTTGGTGTGTCCCAATGTCAGGGGTACAACTAGGTTTTTCTTAGTGGGGATAATGGACAGGCATAACCTGGCTGTTAAGAGGGCTGCACTATGATCATTAGAAATAATATCTGACAGTGACCAACTAAGGGATCAAACGCAATATCACCATTCAGGGAGAGCCTAGAATCATGAGCAATAAGGAACACACACACTCATCCATGTGGCATTCCTGCCCAAAATGTTTAATCTGAATCTGTGAGAAAACAATTAGAAAAATCCAGAATGTGGAACATTTCAAAAGTCACCTGGCCTGGTTAATGTTATGAGAAACTTTAAAAAAAAAAAAAGACATGGGGGATTGTTCCAGATTAAAGGTGACATGGCAACTAAATGGGATGCATGATCTTAAATTGGATACTGATTTGAGGGATGGGGGATAGGTATTTTATGACATTGTGAAAATTTGAATATGGAGTAGATACTAAACTATATGATAGAGTTAATGTCAGTTCCTTTAGGTCTGATAATGGTTTGCATGCAAATATCTTTTTTCTGGGAGATGCCTGTTGAGGTATTTAGGAGTGAAATGTGACAGTGTTGAAGCTTCCTCTCAAATGGTTCAGCCAAAAAAAAAAAATATATATATATATATATACATATTTGTATATTTATTTATGTATGTATATTATGTATATATATATACTGTATGTACAGCATATATATATTTATAATATATTCAGAAAAATATATACAGAGAGAGAGAGAACAAGGCAAAAGGCTAACCACTGAACCTAGACAAAGGGTTTATGGGTATTCATAAATCTTTAAATCCCTCAGCTTTTCTGGAGATTCGAAAGTTTGCACACACACCAAAAGACAAAAAGAAAAGGAAAAAAAAAAGGCCTAAAAAATACCACTCTGGGGCCGAGCCCGTGGCGCACTTGGTAGAGTGCTGCGCTGGCAGCGCGGCGACGCTCCCGCCGCGGGTTCGGATCCTATATAGAACTGACCGGTGCACTCACTGGCTGAGTGCCGGTCACGAAAAAACGACAAAAAAAAAAAAAAAAAAATACCACTCTGTGTTAAATAATTCTCAGGTGTGATCTCTGAATATTCAATTCAAGCCCAGAAAGTCAAAATAGAAAAAAGAAAAACAAAACAAACAAACAAAACAAACAAACAAAACACCAAAAAACAACCCCCCCCCCAAACAAAACACAAAACCTGGGAGGTCAAGAAGTGGTGTTACGGCCCCCACTTAGAGATGAGGAAACTGATGCTCAGAAAGTGAGGCCACTGGGCTGATGTGCACACAATGCTGGGGCTGGAATTTTCGCCTCACTTCTCCACCACACAGCTTCACTGCTGATTCAAAGCTTAGGATTCTGGTCCATGTCGGGTTCTGATACATCTCCCTTAGTTGAACCTAAACACTGAATTTTATTTGAACCTCTAAAGTGAAGGCCTCCTCTTGTCAGGGCTCCCAGAAGGCAGAAAGCAAAGCGGAATCGCTCTTCTGCCGCACTCCATCACTCTCTTGACTGTGCTTTACTGTTTCTTTATTCAACGTATCACTACTCAATATTAATATCTACCTACTGATCTATCATCTCTCCCACCAGACATGTAAGCCTCATGAGAGCAGGGACTGTATTGCCAGTGCTTGTAATGGTGGCCAGGCACACAATTCATATGTAAGAGGCATTTGTTGAATGAATGATTCTCTCCCTATATCTGACTCTATGTCTCTCTCAATATGAATTCCAGACCTGGGAGGGGAAAGAAGGGTGCAGGTGTAGTTTACTGGTTCCTTCTAAACCACCACCACAAGATATGGTTCCCCTATATTAGTTCATCCAACAACTATTTATTGAGCACCTACTACATGCCAGGCCCTGTTCAAGGCATTAGAAACGCAGCTGTGATCAAACAAGACAAAATCCCTGCCTTCAAAGCGTTGACATTCTAGTCAAGGAGATATACACTAAATAAGATAAAGAAAGAAAATATCTGATGTGTGTGGTTTAAATCCTCTGCCCTTGAATGTAGGCCAGCCCTAGTAACTCACTTCTAATAAACAGAATGCAGTGGAAGTAGCCACTGAGTGACTTCTGATAATAGGCAACAAAAGACAATGTAGCTTCCATATGATGCTCTCTCTTGAGACTCTTGCCCTGGGAGCCCAGCTGCCATGGTGTGACGAAGCCCGGGCCACATGGGGAGGCCACGTGCAGGTGTTGCTGCTGCTGGTCTGCATCACCCACCAGATGCATCTGTGAGGAAGCCTTCCACATGACTCTATGCCCAGCCACCATCTGACTGCATGATCGCATGAGACCCCAAGCAGGTACCACTCACTGCGCCTACTCAGCTCCCAGAACTGAGAAAGGCAATCGTAATAAATGACAGTTGTTTGACATTTCTACATTTCGGGTTGTTTGTCAAGCAGAGATAACCCAATGGTATGTTAGAAAGGAAATAAAATAAAGCAGGGAAGGAAAATAGAAAATGTGGAGGAAAGGTTTGCAATTTTAGGTGGTCAGAGGAGGCCTTGCAAATCTCACCAGACAGCGAGAGGCTGCAGGCTGGTGGTGACAGTGCACAGTGCTGCTGGGTCCCTGCCCCACTCACCTATGTGTGGTGGCATCACAGCCACATACTTCAGGCCCGACTCCTGTAGCACCTTGTGCATCCGGATGTGGTCATCAGTCACGTCCTGCAGTTGTGGGGGCACCTTGGCTGGGTCCCATAGCAGGAAGGCTGGGGGACACAGGGCAGGATCAGCCTGGGCTCCCTTGTCTTGGTGCTAAGACAAACCCTGCAGTGGCTCACTTTTGCCTTCCAGTTGCAAACGCGGGGGAGTCATCTTGACCTGTCTTTCACGCCCATGTAAGAGCGGTCAGCAGATCACAATTCAAATGTGACCTCTTCTCACTCCACCTGACCCTGTTTATTGTTATCTCTTGCCTGGACCAGCACAGCAGCCTCCTCTCTGGTCTCCTTGCCCCTGACCCCATTTGCAGTCAGAGGGACCCTGTGAACACCTGAGTCAGGTCACATCTGTGGCTCCCTCTCACTTGGTAAAAACAAAGTCCTCATTACCCATTTGAGCTGATGTCATCAGCTCTCTGATACCACCCCCACCACTCTCCCCTTGAAGAACATTCAGTCTTTGCAATTGCTGGTCCCTCTGCCTACAATGCATTTTCCTCTCACAGCCACGTGACTCCCTCTTTTCCTTGCAGACTTTGTTCAAAGGTCACCTTTCTGTGTGGCTTTCCCTGATTATCCTATTTAAAATTGCAAAAAAAACCCAAACAAACCAAAAAACCCTCCCTGGGCCAAGCATAGCCAATCACCTTTACCCTGACTGTTTGTTCCCTAGCACCCTTCTCCTAATACCACACCATAAAGTTACCATGTATCTTGTTTACTATCTTCTTCCCCCACTGGGAGTCAGCTTCACAGTGCAGAGGCTTTTGTCTACCACATTCACGGCTCCATTCCTGGCTCCATTCCCGGCCCTTTGAAGGGCCTGGAACACTGCAGGTGCTCACTAAATACTTGTTGGGCTGGCCGGTTGCTCAGTTGGGTAGAGTACGGCTTGGTTGTAACACCAAGGTCAAGGGTTGGTTCCCCATACCCGCCAGCAGCCAAAAAAATTTTTTTTGTTGAAGAAATTACTTAGTCTTGGCCAAGCTATAATACAAGCTGACATTTATGGGACACTTACCTTGTAGTAAGAACTATGCTAAATGTTTTAGGTGCAGTTTGGTGTAATGGTTAAGAGCTGGGGCTCCTCTTATGTTCTGGATCTACCACTGGGCAGCTGCTTCTGTTTCCTCATTTGTAAACTGGGATGATATAAGTTGTTGGAGTTAATGCAAGTGGTTATAACAAGGTCTGGTAGGCTGGCTGGTTAACTCACTTGGTTAGAGCTCGATGCCGATAACACCAAGGTCAAGGGTTTCAATCCCCCAACAGGACAGCTTCCAAAAAACAACCTCTGGCACTGAGTAAAACTCAATCAGAGGTCGCTGATTGTCTCATTGATTCCTAGGAAGCTGGATTCCCTCTTCACAGGTGAGAAAATTGAAGTTCAGAGTGTGAAGTGGTAGCCCAAGGCCACACAGCAAGGACCTTGGGGCCCACTTCCTTATTAAACATCGGCAGACTCCAGCCTGCACTCTCCAATCCAGTCTGTATCCCACCCTGGGTTTCTTTCTAATCTTCTCAGGTACCTCCTTGAAAATAGACCTCCCTAAGCCCTAATGTATAAACTCCAAGCTCCTTAGAAGACAAGGATCCTAGGGCCGGCCCGTGGCTCACTCGGGAGAGTGCGGTGCTGATAACACCAAGGCCACGGGTATGGATCCCGTATAGGGATGGCCGGTTGGCTCACTTGGGAGAGCGTGGTGCTGACAACACCAAGTCAAGGGTTAAGATCCCCTTACCGGTCATCTTTAAAAAAAAAAAAGAAGACAAGGACCTTTCTAATCTTTAACTTAGAAATTTGAATATGGAGGAAATATTAGAGTCTAATAATTAGAGGCTAGAAAAGAATTAGTTTTAATTTCCTTGGGTGTGACAATAGTACAATGGTCTAGAAGAGAAAGTTCTTTTCTTTTCTTTTCTTAGAAGCTGCTGAAGGTGTCCCTGGGTCTCCTACTCTATTTCAAATAGCTTAGGAAAATAAAAACACAAACAAAAAATATTTATCTGTGTGCATAGATAAACCAATTAGGATAAATATTAACAATTTTTGAATCGAGGTGGCAGAAATATTGGTGTTAACTTCACTATTTTTTCGCCTTTTCTGTTTGAAAATGTTCATTATAAAAAGTTGGAAAATAGGGCTGGCCAGTTGTGTCAGTTGGTTAGAATGCAGACTTATAACACCAGGGTCAAGGTTTTGGTTCCCCATACCAGCCAGCAGCAAAAAAACAAAAACAAGAACAAAAATGTTGGAAAATATGTTAAGGAAATACACATTGAAGTAAAAAAATGTGTGTGTTTGTGTTTGTATACAGAAAAAAGAGGGAAAGGGAAAGCTATATGGGTGTCCTTTCAACTTTTCCGTAAGTTTGAAATCGTTTCCAAATAAAAAATTAAAAAGTGAAAGGAATGGGCTGGGCTGTGGCTCACTTCGGAAAGCGTGGTGCTGACAACACCAAGTGAAGGGTTAAGATCCCCTTACCAGTAATCTTTATTTTAAAAAAAAAAAAGTGAAAGAAAAAAAAACATCCTGGCACACATAAGGCTTTAATATTTTTTTAAAATTCTAAACAAAAAAATTTTGAAAAAAAAAAGAAAGCAGATTAAATCAATTTTAGTTTCTTTCATGAAAGCAAAATTTGTTTTAACCACTCAAATAGGTCTCTGAGACATGGAAGAAAAAAAGGAAAAATTAAGAACAGACCATTCTAAAATTGTAGGTTTAGTATTAAACTTTTCCATTTCAAAGCTGGAGGGCAAAAAAAAGCCATAAATGACTTTGCTTCTTGTACTCCAGCGAGGTCTGGCCTCCAAGCCTTTGTACTTGCAGTCCCCTCTGCCTGGAGCACTATTATTGTCACCATGCAGCCCTCCTTCATGTAACTTCCTTCCCTGGGAGGCAATTTGTATGATGAAACATGGAGGTGAGGAGTGTGGACTGTGGAGACAGACAGTCTGGGTACATGTCCCAGCTCTCCAGCCACAGGCTGTGTGAACTCAGGCAAGCCAACTGGCCTCTCTGTGCCTCGGCTCCTGAGCTATACCATGGAGACAATAATAACAACAGCAGCTAGGTATTTTCTGAACACCTACTATGTGCCTCTCAGTGTAAGTACTCAAAGGAGTTTTGTGAGGATTAAGTGGCATTCATCCATAAAGTGCTCAGATAGCACCTACCACGCAGTAAGTGCTCAATAAAAGCTGTTAGCATTAACTGTTCCTGTTATGCACTCTGTAGCCTTCCTTTTGGATTATTTAGGACAACTACAGTATTTGTTTAATGTCTTTTTTTTTTTCTGGCAGCTGGCCTTTACCACGATCCAAACCCTTGACATTGGTGCTACAGGTGGCGCTCTAACCAGCTAAGCTAACCAGCTTTAATGTCCATCTCCTGGGTAAGGGTAGAGACTTGGTGTGTATTCACAGCTCTATCACTTCCTCTGGGAGGCTCTCCGTGACCTTTCTCAGGCAGGATCAGGTGTCTCGCCTGGGTTCTCATTGTCTAGGATTCTTCCATCCTGGCCCTCACCCCTCTGCCTGTGCCTCCTCCATCACAACCCTGATTATCTGGGATAGCAGTTTAATCATGGATCTGTCTGCCACCTCTCTCCCACCTGTGAGCCCTGTGAGTGCAGGGGCCAGGCCTGTACTGGTCACCACTGTGTCCCCAGCATCACCCAGCAAGGTTGAGGCACACAGTTGGTGCTCAATAAATGCAAACTAATTTGGAATGGCTTCAATGCTCCCTTTCTGAGGCCCTTGGGCTGCCTGTCCCTCACCCACCTCCCAGTTCAGCCCCTATCCCCGTAACCCCACCACCCACCCGAGGTGCAGGCCACGACCTTGTCCACACCATGAGCCTTCATGGCTGCCACAATGTTCCGGGCACCCTCGGACATCACTGTAGTGGGACCTTAGAGGGGACAGAGAGTGGCTGTCACTGGTGGGTGGCGGTGGCGGTGGGGGTGGCAGGGGTGGGGCTGGGGGTGGGGGTGGCGCCGGGGGCCGAGGTGCAGGGGAAGGCCGTGGGCAGAGGGGGGGCCCAGTACTGAGGTCATTGCCAGTGCCCAGCAGCACAACGACAGCATCCTGCCCAGCCACGGTCTTGTCCACATCGGCTGCCTGCCGAACGTCACCCACTACCACTTTGGCCGGCTGGGGTCCCTCCGATGGCAGCTTGGAGGAGTCCCGCACCAGCACTGTCACTTCATAACCTGTAGGCAAAGAGGAGCAGAGAGGTGGGTTGGTGGGCTTGTGAGCTGGCACACTTGGGTTCCAGGGGCTGGGTCCTGGAAAGAGCCATGAACCCCCATATCCATCCCCTAGGGCCCCTGTTCTGCAGCAGTGGTCTTCAAACATTTTTGCTGGCATACCCACAGCTGATGTTCAGCTAGTTGTTAAAATAGGGAGATACGTTAACGCCGATTCACAAATAATCTGCACTGAGGCTTCCAAGGGCTTCCCCCCCATGCCCCCACAGACTTCCCCACCCCTCAGCAACTAAAGGGTTAATGCCTGGCATTGCACTGGTCTATTCCCCCTAACAATGGTCCTGGAAGAAACTGAGGTACAGAGGAGGACTCAAGCTGTCCAAAGGTTGACTGGCGCTGGAATTGGCCCCAGACTCTGCCCCCGGCTTTACTTCTGGAGGGTCTGGCCCTCCCTTAGTGGTCATTAAAGAGCTTGAATATTGCCTCAGTATGTCCCCTTCCAAAAGAATTTTGGATAACTGTCTACCCCCAACCCCAACACACACACACACATTTTAAAGTTAGTAATTGACATATTTCTTCCTTTTAAATAGTGGTAAAGGATGTTAATATTTGGGGAATTGTAATGGAAATATTTAAAAAATAAAATTATTGTGGTTTCTGTTATGGCCTAAATGCCCCCCTCCCCATTCATATAGTGAATCCCTAACCCCTAATGTGATAGTATTTGGTAGTGGGGCCTTTGGTAGGTAATTAGGTTTAGATAAGGTCATGAGGGTGAGGCCCCCATGACGGCATCAGTGTCCGAGAAGAGGAAAAGAGACTAGAGCCCATGCACTTTATCTGCCTATCACTGTGTAAGGACATAGCAAGAAGACGGTCATCTCCAAGCCTAGAAGAGAGCCCTTACCAGGAACTAAATCTGTTGGCACCTTGATCTTGGACTTCCCAGCTCCCAGAACTGTGAGAAATAAATATGTTGTTTAAGCCACCCAGGCTATTGTATTTTGTTCTAACAGCCCAGGCTAACCATGATAGTCTCTAAAGATCATTCTCCTGAAAAATGAACCAGTGCTCCTTGAAGTAGCTGACTGTCATGCTGGGGCAGGGAAAGGGCAAGATGAGGCTGGAGCATCTGTTAGTGACAGCAGGTAAGGCAATGCTTAAAGAATGATGGGGAATAAATTAAAAAGAAAAAAGAAAAAAGAAAAAGAACAAAGGGGATATGTGGAAAGGACACAGAGCCACTTAAAGGGACTACCACTGGGCTAATCAGGGACAATATGACTGTCCAAAAGAATATTGATGGCAAAGAACTGAAACACATCAAATATATAAAAATCTGTGAGTTCATAATGAAACTAACAAAGAAACCTCATTGGTCACCATTGGCATCTATCAGAGGATTAATCCCTTACTCTGAAAATGATAAAGAAAAAGGAAAAAGAACAAAATGGTTCCATTTCTCTTGATAGCTGCAATCATCTATTTCAAAAACAGATAATTGGAGATTTTTACACTCTAGGGCAATGATGATGATAATGATGAATAACGTTTATAGAACACTCACTATGTGACAGCTGCCAAGTCTCTTACATATATTAACTCACTTAATCCTCAAAGCAATTTTGAATCACAGTCCTGCCACTAGCTAGCTATGTGACCCTGGCAAGTCACTTAATCTCTCTGGGCCTTAGGCTTTGATTTGGAAAGTGACACTAATCATAGTTTCTACCTTACGGGGTTGTTGTTGGTTTCAGTAATATGTGTAAAAGTTTAGTGTAGTCAGTTGATTTTCAACAAGGGTGCCAAGACAATTCAATGGGAAAGGAATAGTCTTTTTTGCAAATGGTGTTGAGACAAGTGGATATCCATATGCATAAGAAATGAAGTCAGAACTCTGCCTCATGCAACATGTACAAAAAATTGTTTCAAAATGATCAAAGACCGAAATGTAAGAGTTAAAATTATAAAACTGGCCTGGCTGGTTAGCTCAGTTGGTTAGAGCATGGTGCTGATAACACCAAGGTCAAGGGTTTGGATCCCCATATGAGCCAGCTGTCCAAAAAAAAAAAAAAAATATATATATATATATAAAATATATATCTATATTTAAAAAATATAAAGAACTCCCACAACACAATAATTAAAAGACAAATGATCCAATTAAAAATGGGCAAAAGACATGAATAGACATTTTTCCAAAGAAGATATACAAGTGGACAACAAGCACATGAAAAAATGGTCAATATCATTAGCCATTAGGGCAATGCAAATCAAAACCTCAACGAGATACCACTTCACACACACTAGGATGACTGTACTAAAAAAAGACAGATAAGTGTCAGTGTGCAAGTGGGGAAACAGGAACACTCATACGTTGCTGATGGCAATGAATTGAATAATGCAGCTGCCTTGGAAAACAGCCTGGCAGTTCCTTAAAAGATTAAACGTAGAGTTACCACATGACGCAGCAATTTTACTCCTAGAGATATGCCCAAAAGAAACAAAAATATATATCACACAAAAGGTTGCACGCGAATGTCCATAGCAGCATTATTCATAATAGCCAAAAAGTGGAAACAACCCAAACGTTCATCAACTCAAGACTGGATAAATAAAATGTGGTATGTTATACATAATATTATTTGGCAATAAAAAGAAATGACATACTGGTACACACACTACATTATGGATGATTCTTGAGAAAACGTTTTCTGCTAAGTGAGAGAAGCCAGTCACATAGAACCAATATTCTATGATTCCATTTGTATGAAATATCCAGAAGGGGTAAATCCATACAAACAGGAAGTGGATGAGTGGTTTCCTAGGGCTGGGGGAGGGACTGGGAAGGAAAATGGGGGGTGATTTCTAGGGGTTTCTTTTAGGGGTGATGAAAATGTTCTAAATTGATTGTGACGATATTTGCACTATTCTGTGAATATGCTGAAAAGCCATTGAATTGCATATTTTAAATGCGTGAATTGTAAGGTATGTGAATTATAGCTCAACAAGCTGGGTTTTTTTCCCCATCCTTTTTTATTTGGCCTGGCAGGTACAGGGACCTGAACCCTCACTCTTGGTGTTACAAGGCTGTACTCTAGCCAACTGAGCTAACTGGCCAGCCCTCAATGAACTGTTAAAAAATACAAAAACATGGTAGAGCCCAGCCAGCAAAAGTAAAACTAAGACAAATTAACAAAAGTTTAGGATAGTACTTGACACAGAAATGCGAGGGGTCTTCAAAAAGTTCATGGAAGGATTTGTATTATATTTTAATTCAATTTTTCAATGAACTTTTTGAAGTAACCTCATAAGCTCTATCTGGTTGTTTGCTATTAAAGTATTGTGCCTTTTATTCATCTCATGATTTTATCCTCTGGCCTGATTCAGCCCCGAGTCTCCTTCCTGGTCCCTTTCTGGGTCCTCTCTAGGTTCCTGGGCCCAGTCCTGTGCCCTCCAATCCATATTCCACACGGCAGCCAGACTAAGTTTTCCACAGTTATATAAGTGCCTCCTTGCTGAGATCCTTCCTGCAACCCCTCAGTGCCCTGCAATAAAGCCCATGTTCCTCATGACAGCCTTTGAGGGCCCTCAGGATCCGGCCTCTCCTCCTCTCCTGCCTCTGCTAGAGCTACTGCCCTCTTCACCCACGACACTTCTTTCAGTTCCTCAACCGCACCAAGCTGTTTCCTGCCTTCTGGCCTTTGCACGTGCTGTCCCCTTTGCCTGCGACACCGTTTGCTCTCTTTCCCCAGGCCCCCTGGTCACTTGTCTTTCCTCCTTACGCTGACCTGGAGTAAATCAAGGGCCTGCTGGTCCAGGAACCGTGTCATATTCCCCGTCATCTCCCTGACCCTTTATAAACACAAACGCACAGGCTTTACTGCCCCACGGACCTGGGTTCAAACTAGGCTCTGCCACTTACCAGCTGAGGAACCTCATGTAACACCTTCCCTGACCGGACCTCATCTTCGTCTCTGAAATGAGGATCACAACATCCAGGATCCCCATCCTATGTGACCACCTTTCATAAAGGAATGACACAAAATCTGTGCTGCCCTCACACGTTGGGGAGCGGTGAGAGCTTGTAGGGAGCCAATGTGGCCATTGCTTAATGGCCATGGTGTTGGCTAAAATGGACCCTAGTAAATTGTGGGTATTTTTTTTTTGAGAAACACGTTGCTATGGTCTGAATGTTTGTATCCCCCCCAAATTCATATGCTGAAACCTAATCAGAAAGGTGATGGTATTAGAAGGTGGGGGTCCTCTGGGAGTTGTCTAGGTCAGACCCCTCATGAATGGGATTAATGCTTTTATAAAGGAGACCCCTGAGAGCTAGCTAGCCCCTTCAACCAGATGAGGACACAGGTAGAAGGTCTATGAGGAAGCAGGCCCTATCCAGACACCACCACGCCTTAATCTTGGACTTCCCAGCCTCCAGAACTGTAAGAAATAAATTTCTCTTGTTTATAAGTTACCCAGTTTAAGGCATTTTGTTATAGCAGCCAGAACAGACTAAGGTACGTGTTCTTGAGGACAGTGAGAGCTTTGACACAGGTCCAGCACAAGGGTCCCCAACAGTATTACATTACTGGTGATGAGTGACAACATTTATGGAGAAACTTTTATGTGCCAAGGGCTATACAATGCTCTTCCCACAGATGAATGGGGTGTTTAAAAAAAAAATTAATACAACTCCCATTTAATCTTAAATTTTAAGAGCCACATGTGCCTAGCGGCTACCATACCAAACAACACGGTTTTAGAACTCACAGATTTTTTACCCTTTACGAAGAACAAGAATATTTGTAAGGTATTTTCAAACTTTTTTTTTTTTACAAATTCTTTATTTACATTTTTTTGTCTATTTGCTTTTGTTTTATCTCTCTCTCTCTTTTTGTGTATCTACATATTATATTACATGCATAATTATGTACATGTGTATATAAATACATTTATACAGATACATATGGAAATATATATATATATACACACACACACACACACACACACATAAGTTGTTCCTAACTATTTGAGAGTAAGTTGCGGAGGTCATGCCCCTTTTAAGCTTTTTTATCTCAACCCTCAATACAAAATAGATTTCACAGACCAACCCAGTGCACACAAACCTATATGTACATAATTGAAACAAGTTTCATAAAACCAATATTTAATGTGTGATAACTTTTGATACTGCTGTGAACAATTAAATATATTTTAGAACTCACTGTGACCCACAGTTTGAGAAGCACTAGATTGCAACAACCCTCCAAGGCAGGTACTATTTTCATGCCCTTTTGGAGGATGGGGAAACTGAGGCAATTTTAGGTAGCTGGGCCAGGATCACATAGCTAGTAGGTAGAGAAGGCTAAATTTTTACCTATGCAAATCTTATCCAGATCTTGCAGAATTCAATACTAGGCTATAATCTGAGTTCACACAGCCAAGGAGTGTTTACTGAGCACCAGGTACGCACTGGACGTGGTTCTAAGCATTTTCCATATATTATCTCATTTAATCATCACAAGAACCCCAGGGTAAGTACTACTAATTTCATCCCCACTTTATAGACATCTAGGTACACAGTACCAAGGCATTTGTCCAAACAGGTAGTAAGTGGCAGAGCTGGACTCTTAAATGTGGGCACGCGGGAGCCAGAGTCCATGCCTATCAGGACTCTTGGCCCTACAAAATCATTGAGGTAAATAAAACCCCAGTTAATTCAAGCCCTTCCTTTTTCTGATGGGGGCATTGAGTTGAGAGCTCTGAAGAGAGTTCAGAGCCATAGTGAGAAGGCAGAGCCTCCCCTATGCCCCAGCTCTCAATTCCCCTGGGTGCAGCCCCAGCTGTCACCAGCAGGGTGGGAGAGTGGAACTCGACAGAATTTGAGATTAAGGGGAAGGTAGTAACACCGCAATAGATTATTACTATGACTCAGCACCTCTCAACTTCTCCCTGCTTCCCTCCCCACTCTTCCTAAAATGCTTATCAGCAAATTGGTTTTTACCAGGGAAGCCAAGGGCTCTCCGCGACCCAAGTCGACACCCTCACTAGTTCTCACTGGGGAGGGGGAGAGCCATAGGCCTAATGAAATTTCACGCAGAGTCCCTCCAAGGGAGGGCTGAGCTGGGAGGCAGCAGGGAGTGGGATCCTGGCAGTCTCCACCCTTTTGGGGCACGTAGATAGTCAATATCTTTAGAGTCGCCAAAGCCCACAGGGGTGGGGTCCTATATCTGGAAGTCCCAGGCACGGCTGAGAGTTGGCAGAGTCTCCGTGGGGGTAGGGAATGATGCTGGAGGATGGTTATCTCCTTTCCTGCCCCCTCTCCTGGGGCAACTCCAAATTTGCAGCCCTCATTGACTTCCCCAGGACTGGGGGTCCCCAAGCCTTCACTTATCTCTGTGACCTCTTTCTATTAGGTACTCACAGCAACCTGACCCTCAACCTATTCAATTTCCAGCTCCCCTGACCAAGCCAAGGGCCCGTGGACTTTTGGTGGTTAAGTGCATGAGCTGGGTTCAAATCCCAGCACTGCCATTTACCGACTGTGTGATATTGGGGTAGTCACTCTTTGGGCCCCAGTTTTCTCATCTGTCAAGTGAGGTAATACTAGTTCTCATCCGATATGAGGATATAATACATGTGAAGAGAGGGCAGCCCTAGGCGGCAAGGTGGTGCCTGGCTTAGTAAACCCTCTCTGGGTGTGCTAACAACCACCACCACCACCAGCAGCACCACCATCACCACCACATTTCATAAGAGCCCTGGATTTGCACATAACTGTGTCACTGGAGTCCTCCAGGCTCCCATGGTAATTCCTATGCCTTGGACTAACTTAAAACTGGATCTCATAGCCTCCCCCATTTCTGCGCCCATGACCACTTGCTGTGCCCCCCCCCCACCCGAGTCCTCACACACCTGGTTGGAGCACTAATGGCCCCAACCAGCCCGGCCCAACCCCATGATGACCACTCCTAATGCTATGCCCGTGTACCCCGTGACATCCCCTGCCCGTCCCGATTCATGCCTGCTTGCACCGCCTGCGCCAGGGTGGTGAGCCCGGTCCTGCCGGTGGCACCGAAGAGCGCGATCTTCTTGACCGCCATGCTGCGGGATCGTGGGAGTGCAAGGCCTCAAAGTCTCAGGACGCGCGGGTACCCAATGGCTAACGGGCGGTGCTCTCCGCCTTTCTCTAGCCGGAGCGACGGGGCGGAGCCGGCTCGGAGGGCGCAGCCACAGATCCACCTAGCTTTGTCCCCACGCCCACTGCTCAGGCCAGGGGGCGAGGCTAAGCAGGCCACACCTCCAACTTGGACGAGTGCGGCTGGGCGGGGCAGGACTCAGCTCGCATTGGCTAACCCTCAGCACCGCCCTCTCCTCCCGCCACTTAGACTGGAAGGCGGGGCCAGGTAAGGCCACGCCTCCATCGAAGAAGAGCGCGAGTGTGTGAGGCCGGGAGAATTTGTCACTCAGAGCCCCGCCTCCGCGCTCTAGCCACCCGGAGCGGGAGAGGCGAGCGCGGGCCTCGCCCACCGGTCTCCTAGCTCACGCCTCCTCTCCCAGCGCCTCCAAATCCATCATCTGGGACTCATGTTATGCCCCATGGCCTCCTCGAACAAGCAAGGGGAGAAAGTGAGGGAGGACAGTGTAGGTGTGTGGGTGTGACACTGTGTAACTGCGTGTCTATGTACATGTGTGTAACCACAAGAGAGAACATGATTGTGGGTGACACCTTGTGCGGCCCTGTGTAACCCCGTCACAGTGTGACTGTGTATGACCCCATATGTGGCAGGCATTGATGCTGTTGTTTTGTGACCTTGTGGTGACACTGTATGTCAGCCTGTGTGATATGGTGTGAATGTAGGACATGCTTGAGGTATGCTATATGGAAGCGTGTGACTACTAGACTGTGACTGTGCGACACCATATGTGACATGTATGTGTGACATTGCGACCCCATTTGTGTTTGGCTGTAGGTGTTACTGTTTTTGTGATGCTATTCGTGACCCCTTGTAACTGTATGATGTATGAGTGTGTGGCAATGCAGGATGTGAGTGGGTGACTGGCGTGACAAGTTTGAGTGTGTAAAAGTGTGTGACACTGATTGTGAAGCTGTGCGTTGTGTGTGAGTATATGACACTGTGATCCCCTGGGAGTGTGTAACCATGTGTGTCATATGTGTGTGTGTGACAGCTGGTGAGGGCTGGTGGCCCTATTTCAGTATGTCATAGTACATGACATTTTGGGGCACTGTTCCGGTGTGGGACATCGTGTGGGTGTGTGACAGTGTGACCCCCAGATGAGGGATTTTTAAGGTCTGACCCTGTGCGACCCCTTATGAGGGGGTGACACCGAGTGAGTGTGTGGATGTGAAGAGTGTGTTTGTGACGCTGTCGTGATCCCGTGCGTGTGTGGCAGTGTGGGAGTGTGTGACCCCGTGGGAGTGTGTGACTGTGTGTGACGCTACCTCTGCCCCTCGCGAGTGCAGCTGTGCATCACACGCCGCGGCCGGGTGTGTGGAGGCGCGTGGGCCAGCGCTGCAGGGAGCCGGGGCTGCGGGGACGGCGGGCAGGAGGGGGTCCCGGGGGCGCGCCTAGCGAGAGGCGGCGGCGCGAACGGGGGGAGGCGCGGCGGCGGCGGCGGCGGCGCATGCGGATCTGGCCGAGCGGCGGGGCCGGCGGAGCCGAGCGGAGCTGGGCCGGGCCGGGCTGGGCCGCGGACGCCAACAGGAAGGGCGGCCCGGCACGGCCAGCATCTGGGACTACGGCGCCGGCGGCCGCGGGCCCAGGTGAGCGGCGTTGGGCCCGATAGCCCCTCCCCCCAGCATCTTCCCACCTGCCCGAGCATCCCTCCTCCGCGCGCGCGTGGCCATAGCCCGAACCCCCGGGATCTCCCCGGCTGGGAAGAGGCAGGGGAAGGGGAGGGGTCATAGGCAGAAGGATCCCCCAACCCCCAACCCAATCCAGCCTCCGCGCCATGCATGGGTCTTACCCCCAGGCCTTGTCCTTCCCAGGCCCCCTCCTTGGACATGGTGACTGGACCACAGGGAGAGAGAGGCGCGGCTGTGGAAGCGTTAAAACATCAAATGCCACCCGCAGCCCAGCGCTGACCAGCTTCTGCTGGCGCCCAGCAGGACACCCCTTCTCACCTCCCCCACAGCCTTCTCCTCACTTCACATAATATCCAGAGCTGTTCCCTGGCCTGACAGCTCGGAAGTGCTAAGCGCCTCCCCAAATGTCCTCCATTGAAGAAATAGTTGTGATCATCCTTTAACAGGGAGGGAAACTGAGGCACGGAGAGGCCAAGTTAAAGATAACAGGTTGAAGATACAGCAAAATAAGGCAGAACTTGAACTCATTTCTGTCTGACTCCAGAACAGGTACTTTGATTTGCTAAGATATGTGACCAGATCTAAAGAAAACTAGCAAGGAACACGTACTGAGGACATGCTGTGTACCAGGTGCCATGTTCCCTGCATTATCTCATTTCATTTTCAAACACTCCTAGGAAATGGGAACTATCATTACCATTTTACCGAAGAACAAACTGTGGCCTAGTGAGGGGAAGTGGCCAAGGTCACACAGATGGTAGGCAGCCATGTACCCATGTACAACTTTCCATGGAAGAAGGGAAGAATAACAATGGATTTTGGTGTGTCCACCAAAAGGGATAATGTCCATTACACTGACCAAGACCCTGGCCCTGCTTTCCTAGAATCTAGTGAATTGGCACTGTTTGGGTCTTTTGAGATGGGGACACTGATTTCTGAATTCTCTTTCTTAGTCTTAGAATCAGGCCTGGGGTCCTGGAGGGTGCAGGAGATGTATTTGATGTCATCCACCCCCTTAAATTTTATTTTATTTTTTATTTTTATTTTTTTAAAAAGATGACTGGTAAGGGGATCTTAACCCTTGACTTAGTGTTGTCAGCACCACTCTCTCCCAAGTGAGCTAACCGGCCATCCCTATATGGGATCCGAACCTGTGGCCTTGGTGTTATCAGCACCACACTCTCCCGAGTGAGCCACGGCTGGCCCACCCTGTTAAATTTTATATTTACAATCTAGCAGTGTTCTAGAGCATAGCTCTGGAGTCAGACAATATGTCAGTATAGCTGTTGCTACAATAATGCTGCATAACAAACACCCCCAAATCAGTGTCTTAAAACACTAAGGATTTATTTAGCCATGGAATCTGATCTCAGGGATTTAGGCTGGACTCAGCTGATGAGTTCTTTTGGTCTCTGCTGGGCTCACTCATATGTTGGGGTAGAGTGGGGGTGGTGTTGGCTTCTCTAGCTGGCTTTGGTTGGAATGATTGAGGCCTTGGACCTGGTCTAGCCCAGGCATGTTTTTCTCATGGCCACAGTCAAGCACACACAGAAACATACAAGGTCTCTTGAGTCCTAGGCTCAGAACTGGCACACCAGCACTTCCACCTAAATCTGTTGGCTAAAGCAAGTCACATGGCCAAACTCAGAGTCAAGGGGTAGGGTATGTCCCCCTCACCACCCAACACACACGCCTCTCACCCAAGCAGTCAGAGGACACTGAAGAGTTACATGGTCAAGGATGTAGCTACAGGGATATGGGGCCATTAATGCAATCATACTATCACATATTCTATGTTTGAATCTTTGTTACTTACTAGCTGTGTAACCTTGTGCAAGTGGATTAACCCTTTAGTGCCTCAGTTTCCTACTCTGTAAAATGGGCCCAATAATAGCCAATCATTAGGGAATTTAATTTGTGGGAATTAAATAAGAGAATGCATATAAAGTACTGAGCACAATGCAAGTGCTCCATAAATGTTCATTTTTGTTCTTACTGCATTATAGAGTTCTATTGATAACAATGTTATTCTGATAATGATAACAGTGATAATTTGCTGAACCCCTACCTTGTGCCAGATAGACACGAAGCCAGGTGCTTTACCACAGCGCTGCAAAGTGGTCAGGGTGAACATTATTATAATTTTTTTTTTTTTCATTCTCTCAACCCAGCTTTTCCCGACTTTGGGAAGAACCCGGAAGAGAAGCAGTTATCATTATTATTATGTCCACTTTTAAGACAGAGAAACTGAGGGTGAGAGAGGGGACAGGATTCAGAGCCAGTCACTGTTAGAAGCAGGACCTCTGAGGTGAGGTCCTTTTTCAAACCCTAACCTGTCTCTCCCCATCCCTAGGCCTCAACTTCCCTGATGGCACAGGTACCAGGGGAAGTGGACAACATGGAGGGCCTGCCTGCTGCTAACAATAACAACCCTGCAGCCCACTGGGAGAGTCCAGATCGGGGCTGGGAGCGGGAGCAGCCGGCCTCCTCCACCGCAGCCGCCTCGCTCTTTGAGTGCTCCCGGATCAAGGCTTTGGCAGGTAGCTAGCGGAGGAGAGCTGGGGTGGGACCAAGGGAGGGGAGGGAAGGGAAGGAGGAGAGAACTGCTGGGGTGGCATCTGTGCATCTTAGTGCCTGAGAACCTTGATGGCCTGGAGGGTGGGAAGGCAGTTACAGACCTAGCACTTGAACTTTTAGACTGGCACTGACCAAGAGAACTTTCCAGGATGATGGAAATGTTCTACAGTTGTGATCTTCAATATAGTAACCACTAGTATGTGTGGCTATTGAGCACTTGAAATGTGGCCAATGCTATTTGAGGGACTGAGTTTTAAATTTTATTTAGTTTTAATTAATTTAAATTTAAATATAGCTGCACATGACTTGTGGCTGCTGTATGGGACAGCACAGCCTTAGAACTTTAGAAATATATAATCCCAGAAATGCAGGACTTTATACACATATCCCCTTAGAATCTTGAAATGCAGAACCATCGGATCTTAGGACCTGGAATGCAATGGTCAGAGATTCTTCAAAACGGAGCCCATCAGAAATGGAGACCCTTGGAAATGTTCTTTAAGATCACAGACCTAAGAAATTTTAATAATAGACCCCTAGGATCTTAGGCCCTTAGAAACATAAACTCTAATACACATAGACTCTTAAGATTTTATAATTTAAACCTTTAGAGTTTCAGGTCAGAAATGTGGATTCTGAAGACTTTGAGGTGGAGTGACGAAACCTTCCTGGTTTTACCACTGAAACTGTCTCAGGCCAACTGGGATGGTTGGTCGCTCTCCTTTGATGTCTTAGAACAATATCAGCAAAGACCAGAGAACTTTATATAGGTATAGAGTTGCAGAACCTTAGACCTTCAGAACTGTAGAACTTTGAACCTTAGGACTTTATATTCATAGGGCTTTGGAACCTCACAAACATTAAATCATTAGCATTAAAACTCTATGAGGAGGGCTGGCCGGTTAGCTCAGTTGGTTAGAGCACAGAGTCAATGCTGATAACACCAAAGTCCAGGGTTCGATTCCTGTACTGGCCAGCTGTAACCCCACCCCTCAAAAAAAGATCTATGAGCAAAGACCCTGAGAATCCTCAGAGATGTGTAACTTTATAATTGTAACTCTTTAAAACATGAAGCCACTAGCATCTTTGACCCTTGGGACCTTAACATCTTAGAAATCTGGAGCACTGTGATCATAAAATATAGATTGTTATAGTCATGAAATCTTAAAACCCTAAAGTTAGAATCAGTTCCCTCAAAATCTCAGAACTTTAGTAACTCAGCAATTTATAACCATGGGATCTTTGATACTAAGATTCTAGGAACTTTATAAGATGTCAAGCAGGGGTGTCAAAAACAAAGGCTCTCTGGGAAGAAGGGGACATAAAGCAGTGGACTAGGGGCTGTGGTCAATTGGAGAACAATGTCCTGGTCACCAGCTCTGGCCGTGAGGAAATATGGGCCCAAAGTTACTTGCTCTGATATTTGCCTGGGATTTCTCAATTTGAAAAAAATCTGTATGTGCCACAAGGAATGAACCAGATTCAACCCATGGATTGCCAGCTTCCTCAGATCTAGAAACCCAGACTGATATGAACAAATACTCATGGAAACTGAGAATCATACTTTCAGACTTTTAGAACTTTAAAAAGGTGGGAACATATCAACTTAGAATTCTAGAATTTATTATTTCATCCAAAAATATTTATTTAGTGCCTGCTCTGTGCCTGGCCCATGATGGATAACATGAGGGACATAGTGGTGACTGAGCCAGCCCTGGTCCTGCCCTCACAGGGCTCCCAGTCCAGTGGGAGATACAGATTCAGCCAGACAATGATGACCCAGAGGAGTCAGGGTTAGGACTGGGGCTGGGGCCAGGACTGGTGAGGCACAGGCGGAGTATGTGATGAGGAAGCCCAGGGACTGTAGGAGCCCCGAGGAGGTGCCTGATCCAGCCTGGAGAATCAAGGAGGGCTCCCTGGAGGAGGAGATGACACCTAAAGGTGTAGAGAGTGGAAGAATGTTCTAGGCAGAGGGAACAGCATATTTAAGTCCTCCAGCAGTTGGAATGGCTTGCATGAGAAGGCTATAGGTGAGGAGTAAATGATGACGGGAGCTGAGCCAGTGGGAGCCAGATATTAAAGGGCCTCGTGGGGCACTGAGAAGCTACAGAAAAATGTTAAGCAGAGGTGGGGTATGGTAAAATGAAAATCAAGGACACTTCAAATCTTAGAACCACATTTCAGAGAGCATTTATCACAGAGAATGTAGAGGTCCCCTTTATGGAAAAATAATTTTCTCATACAATCTTTGTGTCCACTTAAATTAATGTAATTACAGTTTTCTTAAATGCACACAAATGCACAAATATCCCATGCCTATAGTTCTCCTATATCTCTACAACTGAAAGAGTTTGGTTTTTTAAAAAATTTATTTTAATTTATTTAAATTTTATTTGGGGGGGGTGGCTGGCCAGTACGGGGATCCGAACCCATGACCTTGGTGTCATAAGGCTGTGCTCTAAACAACTGAGCTAACAGGCCAGCCCCCCTAAAACAGGTTTATAGAGGACCTTCAGACCCAAACCTCAAAAACATTGAGCTTAACAGTAACTTAATGATGCTGCTATCCTGCTGAAACTACCTTGCTGCTCAAAGTGCAAATGTGTTGTAGACCACTATGGAGCATTTCTTTTGCATCCCTTTGCCCACTTCCCTCATGGTTTTTCTCTATTCAGACTAAAGAGAAACGTTTGACAAAAGTCGTCCATAATATGCTTTTGCATGAAAATGTTTTAAAAAATTGTCTGGACCCTCTTCTGAGACAGTTCTGTTATTCACCCTCCACAGTTTGTGGATTGCTGTCGTCATTTGTCTGTGTGAGGCCCCTCTCCTCTTTATTTGTTTATTCTTTTTTATTCCCATATTTCACACTGTTCCTTCACCCCTATAAGCAACCATTCAGATAGTTTTAATGTGAACCCTTTTCTTTGCATATGGATAATTTTGCAAAATGTGCATTGCTAATTAATTATATACCTTTATAATAAACTAGTACATGCATACAAAATGGCAGGTAAATCATGAGTGTCCAGTATTTCCACAAATCAGCACTCTTTTGTAATCAGCACCCATATGAAGAAACAGAACATGACAGCCCCAGAGAAGCCCCCTCAGGCCGCCTCCTTGTCACTACAGTCCAAGGGTAAGCACTCTCCTAATTTCTAACAGCACAGATTCATTTTGCTAAGTGTTTGAAATTCATATAAATGGAATAATGCATTCTGTACTCTTTTATGTCTGGCTTCGTTTACTCAACATTATGCATTTAAGATTCATCCATATCTTCCTGTACTTGTAGGTTGTTTCTTCTCATTGCTGTATGGTATTCCATGATGTGAATATACCCCAATTTGCTTATCCATTCACCTGTTCATGAGCATTTGGGTTTCTTCTTGTTTGGGGCTATTACAAATGGTGGTGCTCTCAACTTTCTAGCGTATTTTTTCGAGCATCAGCACTCATTTCCTGGTGACTTATACCCACCCAGGAGTGAAGTTGGGTCACTGAATAAGTGTGTATCTAACTTTACTAGAAAGTGCCAGTTTGGATTCAGAGTCCAGAGTGCTAACCATTATACCATGGAATCCCCGAAAACTGCCAGTTTGTATCATTTTACATTTCCACCAGCAGTGTATGAGCGATTCAGTTGCTGTGCATCCAACTTTTTTTTTTTTTTTTTTTTTTTTTTTTTTAAAAAGATGACCGGTAAGGGGATCTTAACCCTTGACTTGGTGTTGTGAGCACCACGCTCAACCAGTGAGCGAACCGGCCATCCGTATATGGGATCCGAACCCGGGGCCTTGGTGTTCTCAGCACCACACTCTCCCGAGTGAGCCACGGGCCGGCCCTAAGTGCATCCAACTTTTGATATGGTCAGTTTGGTTTTTTTGTTTTTGTTTTTATCTGGTGTCTGGCCGGTAAGGGGATCCGAACCCTTGATCTTGGTGTTATCAAGGTCAGTCTTTTTAGTATTAGTTATTCTGACGGATGTACATTCTGTTGTGGTTTTACTTTGCATTTTCCTGACTACTACTAACAACCAGTGAGATAGAATACATTTTCATATGTTTGTTGGCCATTTGGATATCCTCTTGTGAAATGCCCATTCAAGTCTTTTGCCCATTTTCTTATTAATTTGTCTGCTTTTTACTGGTGGTTTTGCTAGAGTACAAGTCCTTTGTCAGATATATGTGTTGTGAATATTTTCGCCCACTCCATGGCTTCGCTTTTCTTTTCTTTTCTTTTTTTTTTAGGATGGCTGGTAAGGCGATCTTAACTCTTGACTTGGTGTTGTCAGCACCACGTTCTCCCAAGTGAGCCATGGGCTGGCGCTTGTAGCTTCTCTTTTCACTCTTTTAATGGGGCTTTTTGATGAAGAGAATTTCTTAATTCTGTTTCTTAATGTAGTCTAATTTAATAATTATTTAATAATTATTTCCTGTATGGCTAACATTATTTGTGTCTTATTTGAGAAATCTTTGACAACTCCAAATCATGGAGATGTTCTTTGATGTTTTCTTCTAAAAGTTATGTTGTATTCCTTTCATATTTAGATTCGTAAGCCAAATGAAATTTATTATCTGTTATTGTATACAGTCTGGGTTGAAGTTTATTTTTTCTGCATATGAATATGTGGTTGAGTCAGATCCATTTATTGAAAAGACCATCCTTTCTTCAAGAACTGCAATGTCATTTTGTCATAAATCTTGGAACCGTATATCTGTGGGTTTATGCATGCAGGTATTGTAAATTGATGCAAGTTCATCAGGTTCTAGATTGCCTTCTTTTCTCATTCAGCACTGTACCTTAAGAAGTTCCCTGGTGGTCTAGTGGTTAGGATTCGGCGCTCTCTCAGCACTGTACCTTAAGACTCAGGGCTGGCTGGTTAGCTCAGTTAGAACATAGTGTTAGAATACCAAGGTCAAGAATTCGGATCCCCGTACTGGCCAGCTGCCAAAAAAAAAAAAAAACAAAAAAAAACAAAAGACTCATCTATGTGACTCTGAATGCATCTAACCTGTTGCTTCTAACTGCTGTGTGGGGCCTATGGTGTACACTCACAATATTTGACCCATTCCCAGTACAGGACAGCCAGGCTGCCTCCATCCCCAAACTTCCTACCCCAACAAATAGCACTGTGTCGAACCTCCTTGATCGTAGCTCCTTGTGAACCAGTGTGAAAAAAGTCTTTGGGATGTATATGCAGGGACCGAATTGCTGGGTCATGGGGGTATGCCCTAATTTAATTTGCCTTAGCAGTTTCAGATAGCTTTCAGAGTGGCTGTCCCAGTCTATACTCCCACAGGGAGACACAAAAGTTATAATATCCCCACATTTCTATCAATATTTGATATTCTTTGGCCTCCTAGCTTTTTCCAGACTAATACCCAAGCATATCATTTACATATTAAGTCTCTCTCTATCCTTTTCCCCTTATCCAATAATGGATAAAGGAGTAATTATTCTTCTGCTCTAAGAAAGCCTCAATGTATTAAGTATATGAATACATTAAAGTCTTATTCTGAGAAAATGTATTCCACTTGTGATTGTTGATTACCACAGTGGAGAAGAATATGTAAGTGGTAAAAGTAGTCAATATGAGCACAATGGCAGAGGCAGGACAACTGTCATTTGGCCTGGAGTCTTGACAACCCAAAGGTATCTGTGTCAGCTAAGGTCTTGGCGGGAAGCAGATGGCCCCCCCTCAAAGTGGTAAAACTGAGGAGAGTTTAATGAAGGAACTATTTACAGAGGGGTGGGCAGGGCTGAGGGAACCTACAAGGGCAATGGAGACCCCCAAGGACAGGGAAGAGAGTGGTGAGTAGGGAAAGAGGCCTCCCCAGCAGGAGCTGGCTATTAGGGAGAGGAACCAGGCACTGCCAGAGGCTGGTCAGGCAGAGAGAGAGCAAGAAGGAATAAATTCCTTGACCCTTTGTCTCTCCTCTGATCTCCTTCTGGCCACATCCAGCTGAAAGTCTGGGGGCTGCTCAGGGCTGGGGAGCCCATTCATACAGTCCACACTGCCAGCCTCCCTGGGCCCAGAGCAGGTGCAGAGGACTGGGGGTGGCACTGGAGGGCAAGCAGAAGACACCCGCACTGTAGCCAAGCACACTCACCAACACAGTAAGCATTCAGGGTCATCTCAGATCAGAGTGGAATTCTGAGACATATTTGGTTGCACTCCCACTGTGTTTTATAAAAATGTAAGTCAATTGCCAACATTTAAAAATAGGGAGATTTTGTTTTTTTAAAAATCCAGATTTTTGGCTCCTCATGTAATGTCACATGATACGGCAATACTGGGCCTCCGTCATGGTGAGGCTGCAATCCCAGGAGCTGTGTGGCCACTGCCCCCTTTCAGGAGGTCGTCATTCTCTCAATGTATGTGGCTTATGTGGCCTGTATGGGCATTTCAGTTCCTGACCCCTGCTCCATGCTAACAAGTTTGTAATAAATACCAAAATCTCACAGCATTGTCCTTTATGAAGTTGCCATCTGAATGGTCCAGGATATGTTTCTATTGATTTTCTTTGAGTATCATCAAAATGAAATTGCAAAATGAAAATATTGTCCTGGATCTCTCTTCCTCAAGTATAAGTTCTCAAACACCCAGGGTCCCCTGGAACCCACTGAAGAAACCCTGATCTTGTCCAAACCCCTCTTTTTACAAATAGGAAAATGGAGGCCCAGAGAGGAGAGATGACCTCAAGAAGTCACACAGCTGGTCATCAATAGAAGCAGGACTGAATGTCATTGTCTTTATTCTGGCACCACTCTGGGGATGCACTAAAGTTCCGTGTTGGCTTTAGTATTAGCCCAAATCTGCTATTTGGCATGGGCATTGGCCATTGGAAAGCAGAGTAAAAAACACCCAGTTTTTCTGCGGTCACTTCCTCATGTGTGATTGATGGTCAGGTGCTTACACAGGTTCCCACCCTATCTAAACAGCACAAAACCCACATTTGAACAAACAAAATATTTCATTTAAATTTACTGTTACTATCTTCATATTTGCTTTCAAATCAAAGGTAAATATTCAAGATACAACTTGAAGTAAAAAAAAAATACAGATCAATCTATATCTTTTATTTCTAAAGTAAAATGCAATACTTAATAATGTTATAAAAGGTAAATTTTATGAAAATGCTTTTTTTTTTTTTGGCAGCTGGCTGGTGTGGGGATTTGAATCCATAATCTTGGTGTTACAAGGCTGTGCAATTTTATGAAAAAATTAAGTGATTTCAAATGTTTGAAAAGGGAAATATGAGGGTATGTCAAAACGTTCATGAAAGGCTGGCTGGTTAGCTCAGTTGGTTAAAGCGGATTTTTTTATTTGTTTGTTTGTTTTAAGTTTGTTTATTAATATTATTATTTGTTTACATTCTATGATGTTGTGGAGCAGTTGAGAAGGAGAGAGAGAGAGCGGGGAAAGAGGAAGGAAACAGGGTGGGAGAAAGAGGAAGGAGGAGGGGCATGGTTGAGGCCTGTGGCACCCCCCTCTTTCCTACAGGGGAGAGAAGGGGGCTTACAGTGGTGGCTTGGTCATTGCTGGGCTGGGTGCAGATGTCAGGGGGCTGTGGCTGAAGCCCTCAGTCCCCCAGTGCCCTGGCTCGGGAGAGCCCTGGGTGCTTCCTGTGGCAGCTCCTGGTCATCACTGGGCTGGTTGTGCATGGGGGGGCATGGCCAAAGCCCCCAGCCCTGCCCACTCCCTGGCTTAGTAGCCCAGGGGACTTCCAGTCCTTCTAGATTTTATAGGTATTCTTTGCTGATGTGAGACCTTTATCAGTACATATCAAACTTTGTCTCTGGTTGTGGGTACTTTGCTTTATCTTTCAGTTCTGTGTTGGATTATTTGCTGTTCCCACCACTTAAACTCTGCACTGGAACTAATTTGTTGTCCTTTGCTTACTTCTAAAATGGGAGAACTTCCTGGGGGGACTGGCACTTGAGCTCTGTGGTTGAGCTAAATTGCTGCTTTGCTGCTGATTCCTTAGGGAAGGCTTTTTGTGCAGCTCAGGTTTTAATGGCTGACTGTACATACTTCCTTCTGGGTCTGGTGAGACCTGGTGCACCTGGGTTGTGTAGAAACTCTGGTCTGGACCTGAGTTTTTTCATCAAACTGCACCCCTTGCAGTTCTATATTCCTAACCAGTCTCCACTGAGTGGTCCTACACTGACTGGGGGACAGATCAGCTGTCCATGCTGTGCCCCAGTGTTCTGCCGGTGGGTCTGTCTCCCCCTGAACCATGCTCCAAACAATTCCCATGAGGTGGACTGTTTGCTGGGCCTAGCCTCTGAGTGGCTCCTTTTATTCAGTTGTTGTGGCTTCTCGCTCCTATGTGGGCCTGGGGCCATCAAGGCCCTCTCCTCCCCTGCCACCTCCAAGCAACTTCATATGAAGGGCACAGCTGTGGCTTTTGCCAGCTCTTGCTCTGTGCACTCACCAGCTCCAGCCTTGAAGTGGCCAGGGCTCGAAATGGTACTTTCTTTCTCCCATTGCGGCTTCTCCCGCCTTCATGCACTCTGTAGGTCTCTCCTCTTTTCCTGATCTCTAGTGGCCCCAGCTTGGCTGTCGTTGCTTTTTTTAAAAAAGATGACCAGTAAGGGGATCTTATCCCTTTACTTGGTGTTGTCAGCACCACGCTCTCCCATGTGAGCCAACTGGCCATCCCTATATAGGGATCTGAACCTGTGGTCTTGGTGTTATCAGCACCACACTCTCCCAAGTGAGCCATTCCTGAGCCAGGCCATTGCTTTTTAATAGTTGTAAATTGGTTGATTTGTGGGAGAGGGTGACACTCGGGACCGTCTATTTGGCCATCTTGACCAGACGCTCAAAGTGGATGTTGATAACACAAGGTCAAGGATTTGGGTCCCCATACCTGCCAGCTGCCAAAAAAAAAAAAAAAAGAAAAAGAAAAAGTTCATAGAAAGATTCATATTACTGGGGCCGGCCCATGGCTCACTCAGGAGAGTGAGGTGCTGATAACACCAAGGCTACGGGTTCGGATCCCATATAGGGATGGCCGTTTAGCTCACTGGTTGAGCGTGGTGCTGACAACACCAAGCCAAGGGTTAAGATTCCCTTAACGGTTATCTTTAAAAAAAAAAAAGAAAGATTCATATTACCTTTCTTTCTTTCTTTTTTAAAAAGATGTTTCAACAAATAGACTCAAATAAATTCAACAATACAGTGGCTTAAAGGAGATAGAGCATATTTCTCCTGGATAGCCCTGTGATGAGCAGCACAGCTAACAGGGAGATTCTTTTCCAAAGAGTCAACGCAGGTTCCAGATTCCTTCCATCCTGTGCTCTGTAGATCTTGGTGTTCCAGCTTATAGGAGTCAGGGGAAGAAAGAGGAAGGCCAGGCAGCAATTCCTTTCTTAAAAAAAATTTTAATTATAAAATAATTATAGATTTACAGAAAGTTGCAAAGATAAGGGCCAACCTGTGGCTCACTTGGGAGAGTGTGGTGTTGATAACGCCAAGGCCACAGGTTTAGATCCTATATGGGGATGGCCAGTTAGCTCACTTCAGAGAGTGTGGTGCTGACAACACCAAGTCAAGGGTTAAGATCCCCTTACTGGTCATCTTTAAAAAAAAAAAGAAAAAAGAAAAAAAAAGTTGCAAAGATAGTGCAGATGATAAAAAGACAAATAACCCTATTAAAAAATGGTCAAAGAATTTGAATAGACATTTTTCCAAAGAAGATATACAAATGGCCAATAAGAACATGAAAAGATGGTCAACACCGAAAACATATGTCCACACAAAAACTTGTACCCAATTGTTTATAGCAGCATTATTCATAATAGCTAAACAGAGGAAACAACGCAAATGTCCATCAGCTGATGAATGGACAACTAAAATGTAGTATATCTACACAAGGCAATATTATTTGTAGTTAATTTTATATTAATTTAATATTTTATATTAATTATAATATATAATATTAATTTAATATTATTTACCCATAAAGAGGAATAAAATACTAATGCCTGCTGCAAGATGGATGACTCTTGAAAACATTATGCTAAGTGAAAGAAGCCAGACACATAAACGGCCATATATTATATGATTCCATTTATTTTTTAATTTTTTAATTTTTTATTTTTTTAAAAGATGACCGGTAAGGGGATCTCAACTCTTGGCTTGGTGTTGTCAGCACCACGCTCAGCCAGTGAGCAAACCGGCCATCCCTATATGGGATCCGAACCCGTGGCCTTGGTGTTATCAGCACCGCACTCTACCGAGTGAGCCACGGGCCGGCCTATATGATTCCATTTATATAAAATGTCCAAAATAGGCCAATCCACAGAGACAGAAGGTAGATTAGTGGCTTCCAGAGGCTGGAGGAAGAGGGAGTAGGGACTGACTGCTAATGGGTATGAGGTTTCCTTTCAGGGTAATGAAAATGTTCTGATGTTAGATAGTGGTGATGGTTGCACAACTCTGTGAATATACTAGAAACCACTGTATTTACACTTTAAAAGGGTGAATTTTATAGAATGGGAATTATAGCTCATACTAAAGCCATTATAAAGCTATTAATAATAATAATAATAATAAAGGTAGCAAGAGAGGTCCTGAACAATTTCCTTGTAAGCAAGTGGGGCAGAAGTTGGACACCTTCTTCTGCTCCCTTCCATTGGTGAGAACTGAGTCACGTGCCTGCTCCTTGCCCCTAGGAAGGTGGGAAATGCAGTGTCTACCTGGATAGCCTTTTGTCCAACACTGTTGCTCTAAAGAAGAGATGGAGGAAACATGTTTCCTGCCTTCAGGGAGTGCTCAGTCTAGCATATTCCTTCCTCTTCTTCACCTCCCACAGCCAGTCAGTTGCATCTTACTTTTCATCTCTAAATAACCTCTGCTGGGGTCCTGTCTCTCATGGATCCCTTCTCCCATCTCCTCCCTGGCTGCCATGCTTACCTTCTCTGATCCTCTTCACACAGCAGACAAGAGATACTCCTGAACAGGACTCTCATCCTGTCTCTCACCCTCATTAAGCCCTCCATGGCTCCCCAGTGTTCGATCTGTGTTATCTGTGTCCACTAAACTGAGTTCTGTGAGGGAGGGGTCCTGTTTGTATTCACAGACCCTAGAACAGTGCCAGGCACGGAGTGGGCACTCAAATATTTATTGAATGAATAATTGGAACTGAGTGGAAAAAACAAACTGTTTTTCCTCTGCTCTCACACCGCAACAGTCAACATGGATGACTTCTGTGACCTCTGGTCACCAAGAAATGTGTGGGGTTTTCCCCCCACCAGCAACCAATCACTTCTATAGCAGACACCAGCTGGGTGTCCTCTAATTCAATTCAGTTCTGACACCACCTGGAGATAGCTTTAGATCCTACAGATTGAGGACCCAGTCCCACAAGACTGCCCCCTACTTCTGAAGCCAGTTGATTGCAAGCCCCAGGTTAGTTTGCCTGTGCTTCTGACTGACCAGCTATGAATCTGGATTCCCATAGCCTCTTCCTCATGTTCAATTAATTTCACAGAACTCAGGGAAACACTTACGTTCGCCGGTTTATAATAAAGAATATTACAAAGAATACAGACAAGGAAATGCATAGGATGCAGCGTGGAGAAGGGGCACGGAGCTTCCTTGCCCTCTCTGGGGTGTCCACCCTACGGGAACCTCCACGTGTTCAGCTATTCGGAAGCTCTCTGAACCCTGTGCTCTTGGGTTTTTATGGAGCATGGACCAGTGGTGACCAACTTAACCTTCAGTCCATCTCCCCTCCACTTTCAGGTGACCAGCCCCCATCCTGAAGCTACCTAGCTGTCAGCCACCCATCAACTCATTAGCATCCAAAAAGACACATCACTTTGGAGATTTCAAGGATTTTAGGTGTTGTATGTGGGGAGACAGGGACGACCAGGTATATATTTCACAGTTATCTCAAGAGCCAACTGAGGTAGCAAACAGGGAGGGTTTCCTGTGGATGTGATCTCTCAGGAAAACTTTAAAGGACAGGGAGGTTTTCACCAGGTTGGCCGCAGAGGATAGGGGAAGGCGTCCTTGGTAGGAGGAGCCGCCTGTGCAGAGGCTTGACTCTGGCAGGGAGCTGAGCTTGAACAGGGTTTGGCTGGATGGTAGAGGGCTGGAGTGAACCTGGAAGGGGGCATGGAGTGTCTGGGGTGGTGGAAGCTCATCAGGGCCTGTCCTCCAGATGAGCGGGAGGCCGTGCAGAAGAAAACCTTCACCAAGTGGGTGAACTCGCACCTTGCCCGCGTGGCTTGCCACATCGGGGACCTGTATACGGACCTCCGGGACGGCTTCGTGCTCACGCGGCTCCTGGAAGTGCTGTCTGGGGAGCAGCTGGTGAGATGGCCTGAAGGGCTGGGGACGGGGCGGCCCTGGGGTCTCAGGCTGTGGGATCGCTGGAGGGGCTGGACTACAAGCATGGGCCGGGCTAATGGAGGAGTGGAGAGTCCTAGAAAGGCCCTGTGGGTAAGAGGTCTCTTTTTTTTCGGATGGGTGGGACTGTGGCCCAGGAGTGGACCTTGGGTGTGAGGAGCCCAGGATCGTGACTTGGAATTGAAGCGGGATTCTGTTGAACCGGCTGGGTCAGAGGAGGACTTCGCTGGAGGGAGCGGGGCTCTGTTGGAAGGGGTGGAGCTATTGGGAAGGTGGGGTCTTTATCAGAAGGGACCGGCCTGGGGTATGAGGTGGCAAGGGGCATGGCTATAAAACAGGGGCATAACTCTGTTGCAGGGGTAGATGGATGAGGGTGCGGGGTTCTAGGCTGGAGAGCAGTGTTCATTGGTAGGGTAAGACCTAGGTCGTGGGGACGCAGATGGTGTTGTAGGGACGTGGCTTGTTGTAAAGGTTGGGGACGTGTTTCTGGGTTTGGGTGGGCCTTCTTCTCAAAGCGTGGGATTCGGATGGGGTAGAGATTCATTAGAGGACTGGAGCCTGGAGCTCAGGGAGTCGTGAGGGGCATGGCTATAGAATAGGGGCAATCGTAGAGCGGGGCTTGATTGGAATGAGCGTGCCTCTGGGCAGGGGCGTGAACGGGGGGCTGTGAGGGCTGCTGCCGCGGAATTAGTGGCAAAACATTGGTGGTCTGGGGCAGAGATCCAGTGTAAGGGGCGGGACTATGACGATAGGCCATAGGACTGGGGTTCCAGGTTGATGGGTGGTTATTAGGTTGGAGGTGGGGCGTCAGTGGAAGGGACAGAGCCAGGGACTTGAATAAGCCGTGAAGGAACGTGACTCTTGAAAGAGTCTGGCTAAGGGAAGGGGCCGGGCTTCCGTAGAAGAACTGAGTCCTGAGTTTTGATGAAACTGAAGGGGTGTGGCTTGACCTTGGACACTCTCGGAGGCGTGGCTCTGGAAGGGGCGGGGCCGAGGGCACAGTGCTCTTGACCAGGCTCCTGATGTGTCCTGTCCAACGCCCCTTCCGCCCTAGCCGAGGCCCACGCGCGGCCGCATGCGGATCCACTCTCTGGAGAACGTGGACAAGGCGCTGCAGTTCCTGAAGGAGCAGCGAGTGCACCTGGAGAACGTGGGATCGCATGATATTGTGGATGGGAATCACCGGCTGACGCTGGGGCTGGTCTGGACCATCATCCTGCGCTTCCAGGTGACCCTCAAGTGACCCCTGCCCAGCCCATGCTCACAGTGGGGCCTCAGGACGACGTCTCCCACCCATTTACCCATTCATTCATTCATTCCAAAAATATTCCTAATATGTTCCGGGACCCCTGTTCCAGGTAGTGGGGATGAAACTAATGATAAAAATAATTATTATCACTGCCATTACTATAATCATCATCACACACACACACACTCATATATATATATATAGTTTGCTCTGTTCCCAAGCACTGTTTTTTTGTTTTGTTTTTGTTTTGCACAGCTGGCCAATATGGTAATCCGAACCCTTGACCTTGGTGTTACCAACACCATGCTCTAACCTACTGAGCTAACTGGCCAGCCCCCAAGCACTGTTCAAAGCACTCGACTTTAATACACACAGCAACCCCATAAATTAGATACTATATATTAACCCCAATTTTCCAGTGAGGAAATCGAAACCCAGATAGGTGAAGTAGTATGCCCAAGGTCACACATAGCTGGTATTGGAGCTGGAATTTGAATCTAGGCAATCTTGCTTCAGTACAGAAACAAATAGACAAATGTTCTGCCTTTATGGAGCTTACATTGTGATGAGGGAGACAGACAATAAACAAATACATAAATACATAAACAAGACATGTATGGGAAAAGGACCAGCTCTAGGCAGAAAAGTAAAAAGAAAAGCTATGAGGAAAAGAATAGATTATGACAAAGCAATAAAAGGGATATGAAATATCAGGTTGGACGTGTTGAGATTTTAGTCATGGTGGTCAGAAAAGGGCTCTCTGAGAAGCTGATGGCTGAATGACATGCAAAGATGAGGGAGAAAGCACTCCAGGCAGGGGCCACAGCAGAGGCAAAGGCCCTGAGGTGGAAATGAGCTTGGCACGTTGGAAGTACAGGAGGAGGAGCAGTGTGGCTAGAGAATAGGAGGCAGGGTGGAGACAAGGAGGAGATGAGGTTGGAGGGGTTGGTAGGGTCTAAGGTGATCTGTGATTAGCAGTTTGGATTTTATTTTATCTGAGATGGGAAAGATTGGAGAGTTATGTCAGGGGGAGGGACATGGATTGAAATTCAAGTGCCCTCTGGAGAGCACCCTCACCGTGGGAGGAAGAGGGAGCAGTCATGGGTGGGATCAAGGTGGGCTTTCTCTGACTCTCATTCTTCTGGAACTGTCTGTTCATCTTGCAATGGCCTCTGTTTAGAAAGGCCCCTGTGGATTGGAAGTAGTCACAAAAATTGGGGGTCAAGAGCCCAGGGAGGAGACTCTAGTTAAACAAAGGTGGGCCTCTGGGGAGGCAAAGTCGGGATGGGTGAAGACGACACTCAGGAGTTGGAGTGGACAGTACATAGGGGAGGAGTGCAGGTGGGGGGAGGGGTCAATGAGGAGATGCAGAGCTCTGGCCTGGGGACTGGGGGATGATGGGGCTGCCCTGAGACAGGGCAGGGGATGAAGAGCAGGTTTGGGGAGGATGCTGAGGCCATGGTGGTTATGGGTCCAGGATAAAGGGGGGCGTGCATCTAGAAGTCCACTGGATGCTGGGGATGGAGCTCAGGGGACAGGGAGGGGCTGGAGACAGGTAGGACATTGTCAGTACAGAATCAGGGAATGAGACCATGGAGGTGGAGCATCACCGCTGGCTGCTGGAGCCCTGCACAAAGGGCTGGAACCTCCTTGGAAGTGTCTTGATTCTCCCTTGGAACCCATATGCCAAACCCAGTTCTTGAGTCCAGGACCCAAGTCTCAAATGCTCCCCTGAGGCTCTAGAACTCATTCTAGGTTCTGAGCCATTCAGAACTTTGTTGAACACCTCCTAAGTGGGATACAGCAGTAAACAAAATAGATAAATATCCCTATTATCCCAGCACTTTTACATTTTAGTGAGGGAGACAGTAAACATGATGAATACATAAAATATATAAGTGGTGATAATTGCTAAAGAGATAATAAAGCAGGGAAGGGGGATATGAAACTTGAGTGTGTGTTGAGACTTAGCATCAAGTGGTCAGTGAAGGCCTCAAGAAGAAGGTGACATGTGAGTAGAGACCTGAAGGAAGGGTGGAGCCATGTGGGGACTTGAGGAAAGGATGTTCTAAGCAGAGGGAACAGCCAGTGAGAAGGCACCGAGGTGGGAGGACATTGGTGATCCAGTGAAGAGACCAGCAGGTGTCTGGCGTGGAGTGAGCTGTTAAAGATGAAGGAGGTTATAGACTTACTGAAGGGAGAACATGAAGACTTTTGCTTTTACCTTGAGTGGCAGGGAGGCACGTGATCTGAGTTGGGTGTTTGCAGGGTCCCTCCCTCTGCGACGTGGGGAACGGACTGTAGGTGTAAGAACAGGGTGATCAGCATGAAGGCCACTGCACTACCCCAGGCAGGAGGTGAGGGTGTCTTGGATCAGGAAAATGGCCCAGACTCCCAGTTTGGAGGCTTCCCTGGAAACAGACCTGAATCCACAACCACCTCCCTCACTTTTGGATGTCCTGGCCCAGTCCGGAAGTCATCCTCACACTCCTGAACTGCCAAACCCAGCCTGAAGCTGCCTCCCCCATCTCTTCTGTCACCTGCCTCCCTCCCTGGTACCAGGATTGGTGAGGGGGGTCTCCCGCTTCTAAGCCCTTCAGGCCCCATTAGCTATTTTTTGTATCCTCACAGATTCAAGTAATCAAAATTGAGACTGAGGACAACAGAGAGACACGCTCAGCCAAGGATGCCCTGCTCTTATGGTGTCAGATGAAGACAGCTGGGTAAGCCCTGCCCACTCCTCACAGTAGGCAGCCCCTAACCTTTGGGGTTCCTTCTGGGACAAGACCTCAAGGAGCAGCCCATGTCCTCAGTGTCAGAAAGTTATATTTGAAGCTAATGAACTTGTAAGTAAAATATGTACACTTCTCGACCTCGACAAATAAACCTTCCTAACAAGCTGGAAGGCCAGATTCAAATTTAGAACCTCAGACTCCTCAGAGGTCACTGCTGAAAAGTGGTGGACCCTCCCCAGCCTGCTGCCTTCTCTCCATCCCCCACCCCATCACATCCCGAACTTCAAGAGATCTCATGGGCTGAGCTCAGGTGGAGTCCACCTGTTGTGGACTCCAGCTCTGTGTCCAAGTTCTGGCCACCCTTGTGAGCAGACACACCTCTGTCTAGGAGCACACACCAGGGCTCTGGCAGCCTAGGCAGGAAAGTTCAGGGTCTTGTTTACCTCCAGTATGGGATGGGGTGCAGGTTCTAGTGGACATGTCCACCTGGGCCCCTGACTCTCTGTGCTGCAGGGAGGGACATGGATTGAAATTCAAGTGCCCTCTGGAGAGCACCCTCACCGTGGGAGGAAGAGGGAGCAGGCATGGGTGGGATCAAGGTGGGCTTTCTCTGACTCTCATTCTTCTGGAACTGTCTGTTCATCTTGCAATGGCCTCTGTTTATCCATGTGTTGGTCTTTACTTCTGTGTCGGCTCTTCCTTGTACTGATCTATCCCTCCCTCCCTCCCTCCTTTCCTTTTCTCTTCCCTCCTGTCCCTCTTTCTCTCCCCATCTCTGTCTGTATCTTGCTCTCTCTCTCTCCTTCCTCCCTCTCGCCTTCCCTCACTTCTTCCCTCTGCCTCTCCTCCTCTCTCCTCTCCTGTCTCTCTCTCTTCATCTCCTTGGCTCTCCCTGTCTTTCTCCATCCACCTCTTTCCTTCCCTCCCTACCATTCTATCTCCCTTTCTCCCCCTCTGTATTAGTCCGTTTTTGTTGCTTATAACAAAATACCTGCAATTGGGTGATTTATAAAGAAAATGAAATTTATTGCTTACAGTTTCTGAGGCTAAGTCCAAAGTCCATCTGGTGGTGGCAACAGCGACCCAGGGGTCTCACATTGCAAGATGATGGAAGCAGAGAGAGCAGAGAGAGAAACAGACTCTCCTTTTCTTTTCAAGCTCTCATGGGCCAGCCCGTGGCTCACTCGGGAGAGTGTAGTGCTGATAACACCAAGGCCCCGGGTTCGGATCCCATATAGGGATGGCCGGTTAGCTCACTTGGGAGAGCGTGGTGCTGACAACACCAAGCCAAGGGTTAAGATCCCCTTACAGGTCATCTTTAAAAAAAAAGCGCTCAGAACCACGCCCCTGACCACCATTTTTAATCCATTCACTACAGCACGGGTCCTACAATCCAATCACCTCTTCAAGGCTCCACCTTTCAATTACCATAATAGGATTTCCCACCCTCTTAACAGTCACAGTGGGGGCTAAGTTTCTAATACATAAAATGTGGGGGATACAATTCAAGCTTCAATGAGTTTTGGGGGGACATAATTCAATCCACTACATTCCACCCCTGGCCCCCCAAAACTCTTGTCCTTTTCACATACAAATACATTCATTTTATCCTCAAAGTCTTAATTTGTTTCTTCAAAAGTCCAAAGTTCAAAGTCCCATCTGTGAAATCAATATAAGTTATCTACTTCCAAGATACAATGGTGGGACAAGTGTAGGGTACATACTCCCATTCCAAAAGGGAGAAATAGGCCAAAAGAAAGGTATAACAGGTCCCAAACAAGTCCAAAACCCAGCAGGGCAAGCATTGAATCTTAAAGCTGGTGAATCTTGACTCCATGTTCAACCTCCTCTGCACACTGATGTGGGGGTTGGGTCCCCAAGTCTTCTGGCACTTCCACTGCTATGGCTTTCCTGGTCTCAGGTAATGCTTTAGTTCTCACATGCTGGCGTTCCACACTAGTAGTTCCACAGATCTGGGGTCTCTATGGCAGTCCTGCTCTCACGGCTCCACTAGACATGGTGCTGTTGGAGTTTCTCTGCTGCAATTCTTTGTTTTTTTTAAAAAAGATGACCAGTCAGGGGATCTTAACCCTTGACTTGGTGTTGTCAGCACTATGCTCTCCAGGTGAGCTAACCAGCCATCCCTATATAGGGATTTGAACCCGTGGCCTTGGTGTTATCAGCACCACACTCTCCCAAGTGAGCCACAGGCTGGCCCTCTCTGCTGCATCTCCGACCCCACGTTTCCACTCGGCATTGCTCTAGTGAAGGTTGTCTGTAGTGACTCCGCCCCTGCAACAGATCTCTTCCTGGACCCCCAGACTTATCCATACATCCTCTGAAATCGGGGTGGAGGCTCCCAAGCCTCCACAGCTCTAGCATTCTGCAAGCCTGCAGACCTAACACCACGTGGATGCCGCCAAGTCTTCCGGTTTGTATTTTCCAAAGCCGCACATCCAGCCACACCTGGGGCCAATTTACCTACAGCTGGAGCAGCAAAAGCAGCTGGGGTGCTGGTGCTGGAAGCAGCTTCCCAAGGTGGCCCTGGACAGCGATCCCATGGAGGGTGCCTCAGGCCTGTTGCCCAAGACCATTCTGTCTCCTTAGGCCTCTGGGCCTGTAATGGAAGGGTTGGTCCCAGAGGCTTCTGCAGTGTCTTGGGGGCCTTTTCCCCCTTCTCCTGATAATCCCATTCTTTCATGTAATTCTCAGTACCACTGAATTTTTCTTCTGAAAATGCTCTCTGCTTCTCTACCACGTGGCTAGGCTGCAAGTTTTCCAAGTCTTTACTCTCTGCTTCCCTTTTAAATTCTGGCTTTATGTTATGCCTTTGCTGCCATAAATCAGTTTAGGCTGTTGCAAGTAGCCATGCAGCTTCCTTAATGCTTTGCCACTTAGAAATTTCTTCCACCAAGTACTCTGGCTCACAACTCCTAAGTTCCAGCTTCCACAAAGTTCTAGGGTATGGACCGAATGCAGCCAAATTCCTTGCCGGTTCATGAGGGTGATCTTTGCCCCATTTTCCAATAAACTCCTTATTTCTATCTGAGACCTCCTTAGAAGGGTCTTTACAGTTCATATTTCTATCAGCATTCTGCTCGTCACCACATAACCAGTCTCTAAGACATTCCAAACTTTCCCTCGTCTTTTTGTCTTCTTCTGAGTCCTCCAAACTCCTCCAACATTTGCCTAACACCCAGTTTCAAAACCGCTTCCACATTTTCAAGTACTTGTTATAAGCAACACCCCACTTCTCTGGTACCAATTTTCTGTATTAGTCCGTTTTTGTTGCTATAACAGAGTACCTGAGACTGGGTGATTTATAAAGAAAAACGACCTTTATTGCTTACAGTTTCTGAGGCTGGGAAATCCAAAGTCCATCTGGTGGTACATTGCAAGATGGTGGAAGCAGAGAGAGCAGAGAGAGAGAAAGACAGACTCCCCTCTTCTTTTAAAGCCCTTGGAACCACGCCCCTGACCACCATTTTTAATCCATTCACTACTGCACGGTCCTACAATCCAATCACCTCTTCAAGGCTCCACCTTTCAATCACCATAATAGGATTTCCCACCCTCTTAACAGTCACAGTGGGGGCTAAGTTTCTAATACATAAAACGTGCGGGATACAATTCAAGCTTCAATGAGTTTTGGGGGAACATAATTCAATCCACTACACCCTGCCTGTTCCTGCCTGACTCTCCATCTCTGCCTCTGTCTCTCCTGTCAACGCTGTCAGTTACCCTGAGGTAAACATCCAGAATTTCACCACCAGCTGGCGGGACGGCTTGGCCTTCAATGCCCTCATTCACCGACACAGGTACCACCTGGCCTGGGGCTGCCCAGCCCTCCCCTGCCCCCTCCCCCACATCCCTACAGATGCACACCTGTACACAGGTATATAGACAGATGACACACACAGACACAAGGACCCATGCCTTCACCCCTGCACACACACACAAAGTTGTTTCCCTTTATAAACATGCCCTTCACATTTACACACAAGTACACACACCTACCCAGACCCCTGTCCAGACCACGTACTCTGCACACACAGACACGGGTACCCTGTGGGTGGGTGCAGCACATGCAGGTACCCAGGCACACACACAGCCTGCACCTGCTGCTCAGATGCCCCAGGTGGGGCACTCACTCCCCTGAGGCCTGTCCACTCTGGTGTGTACACAGCACCTCCTCCTCTCAGAGAGTCCTTCCTCGAAGTGACCACTGGGATCCCCCCTCCTGGCTGTCTGCACACTCCCCTATTCATACCTCAGGGCCTGGTGCCAAACTGGCTGAGGGGCAGGAACCCACACAAATTATACTCACATGATTGTACCCCTGACAGCCGGGGGAAACTGAGGCCCAGAGGCTGTGAGGGCCTTGCTCTGGTGTGGCAGAAGCCAGAACCCAGTTTTTTCTGCTGTGGACACATGTTCACTCCCAGCTCCTGCCTCTCACACATATACACACTTGTACACACATGGGGAGACCCAGACCCACTCCCACAAACAGAAAACTCATGAACTGTAGCTGAGATAATGCTAACAATTGGTCACATTTACTGTTTTCTATGAACCAGGCATTGTTCTAAGTGCTTTTGACTAAGTCATTTAATATTCAATGACCCTGTGAAGCAGATGTGTAAAGCTAGGTGTTTTAGTCTGTTTTGTGTTGCTATGACAGAATTACCTGAGACTGGGTGATTTATAAAGAAGAGCGGTTTATTTGGCTTACGATTCTGGGACAGCTGCGTCTGGCACGGGCCTCAGGCTGCTTCTACTCATGGTGGAAAGTGGCAGGCAGCCAGCGGGTACAAGCAGGTCACATGGTGAGAGGAAGCAAGAGAGAGGAAGCAAGAGAAAGAGAGAGAAGGTGCCAGGGTCTTTTTAAGCAACGAGCTTTCACGGGAACTGATAGAGCGAGAACTCACCCCCCCCCCCCCCAGGGAGAGCATTAATCCATTCATGAGGGACCCGCCCCCATGACTCAATCAGTTTCCAACACTGCCACATTGGAGATCAAATTTCCACGTGAGTTTTGGAGGGGAACGACACATCCAAACTCCATCACTAGGGCTTACAGACCCCTCGAGTCTGTTGCACAGATTGGGCTACAAACCCTCCACACACAGGTCTGTGAGCTAGGTAATAGAAAAAAAAAAAGGTTCTGGGAGCCGTGGGTATAGAAAAATGAATGGGTTTTATTCAGATCTAGGAACACCTGTCCTAGTGGCTTGTCTGAGAGTTCTGAGAAGCACTGTGGATCAGAGCTGTTAGTCTTTTATACTTAAGTCCACAACCCTGGACACCTGGGTGCCCGTACACAACTTACATTAAGTAGTGACAAGGAACACCTGAGGATATGTACAGCAGATGCTGGGCAAGATTCTGAACATCTGAGGGGCCCTGACATTTTCCTATTTTTCCCAACAATCCACCCCTTCAGGGTCCCTCGCCATACAATCTATGCTATGTTCCCTTAGCAAGGATAAGTGACCCTTTATTCATACAACCTATCGTCTATCCAATATGCCTTAAGGCTTGTCCTTAAGGTTTGTCCTGTAGTTTTGTTCTTTCAATTATTAGCCACACATGTCCGGTTAGTAGTCATCATTGGTAAGAAGTTCAGTGTATATTCAATAAGCCAACACATCGGTCACACGAACGTATGTCTGTATCCAGTTGACTCTGGTGCCTGCAGCCAGAACACTATGGGCGAAAAGACAGAAGGGTTATGGGTACCAATAGGGGGAGTTCTCGCCCCTCTGGTAAGATACATGCTAGTTTGCCATCCTGGGAAAGGATGGTTGCAGGAATAGGTATCTTACCTGGTTTATGATACCATACATCATCTGCTAGTACTGTGGGATGTGGAGGTTCTGCATGTAACAGTGTAGGGGAACTCATAATGGGCCATAATGACAACACAAATGTGCCCTTTGGAAAAGAGCAATTATCTGTTCCAGGCCATGTTACCTTTACTTGAGGAGGCCAAGTACTTGTCACCCAAGGTGAAATTTGCAAGTCTTCTTCTAATCCTTTCCCCCAAGGCCCTATTAGGCCTACCCAGCATATGTGGGGGGCTTCTATTCTCCAAGGCCATTCCTATTGTACTGTCTGTCCCTGTTGTAAACAGGTTGGGGCTGGAAAGAGACTATTTCCATTCTTGCCATACCCTGGCTTCAAAAGCTTATCTTTAGTAGTGATTTGCATTTGTATAGGTGCTCTAGGCCCTATGCAACAGAGCTTCCACTGATTCCACAGGATTCCATTTAGAATCCTGACTGTTGGCCATAACCACTGTGTCCACCCCTTCAGGGATGGGGGTTGGCAGATAGCCTCAGTCCCTTGTTTAAAAGACCATTGTATCATTCATTCATTCTTGCTGCCTGGGGATGATATGGCATATGTAACTTCCATTGAATAGACAACTGGGAAGCCCACCTCTGAACCTCATGTCCAGTAAAGTGGGTTCCATTGTCACTCTCTATGACTACAGGCCAGCCATACATGGCCGTAAGGCTATTTAATGCCTTCACAGTGTTTACCTGGTCTGGGGCCTTCCAAGGCCATACAAACAGAAGACCAGTAGCTGTATCAACAGCAGTGAAGATGTATCTGAAATTCTCTGACCTTGGCAGTGGTCCAACAAAGTCCACTTGCCATCGAGTCAGGGGCACCCTTCCTCGAGTTACTTGCCCTTCTATATGGGGTATCGACCAGGGATGTGGACTTTCTTGAGCACATACTGGACAAGCATGACAGGCATTTACTACATCTTCCCATTTTATAGGCAAGGCCCATCTTTGAGCCACCATGCACATGGTTTTGCTGCCAGCATGCTGCTTTCATTGATGTAACCATTGGGCTACGTTAGTAGCTGGGGCTCTCTCCAGCCATCTCACCTTAGCCAAGGCATCAGCTTCATCATTTCCTGGACTGGCTAGGGGGAAATGTCCTGTGACATGAAAAAGGGTTACTTCTTTCTCATGCCCCAATTCCCATAACTCTTGCCAGATGGCTTGTCCCCACAGGGGTCGGTGGCCTACCATCCACCATTGATATTTCCAAGTAGAAATCCTTTGTACACAGCCCAGCTGTCAGTACCGATGGTTAATAGCCCAGGCTCATTTTTTATTACTATCCAAACAGCTCTCAATTCTGCCCATTGACTGCTTTGCCCTGTGCCATCTTCATACCACATAGTATCTGTTAAGGGCTAGACAGCAACAGCTGTCCATTATGCTGAGGGTCCCATGCTAGAGCCATCTGTATGCCAAGCTTGTTCTGTGATAGGTCCCTGTCCCTCATGGAAAGATGTAGCCTCACCTCCATGGATGAGGGTTATGTCAAAGTTTCCTCCATAACCTCTACTGGGCCTAGCACAGTTTGCAACTCTTTGGATAGAGGACTCATTCGCACAGTGCTTCTTTGTTCTATATATGCTCCCCATTTAGACAGAGTGGGAGTCTGAGCTACACCTGTTTTAGGGTTGGTGTCCCACATGCACAGCCAACCTAATATGGAATATGTTGTCCTTACTAGGATTTTGGCAGTTCCTGTGATAGCTTCAGTGGCCATCAAGGCAGAATATACAGCTGCTAGCTGTTTTTCTGTTAGAGAATAGTGTACTTCAGCACCCTTCCAGAGCTGAGACCAGAATCCTACAGGTGTTCAGAATCAGTCTTGTCTCTGCCACAGACCCCATCCTAACCCCTCTTGGGTGATATGTATGTCTAATTCAAAAGGTTTAGTGGGATCAGCCACTTGTAAAGCCTGTGCTTGCTGTATTGCCCTTTTTGTAGCCCAGTAAGCCTGTTCCACTTCCTCAGTCCAATCCCATGGTGCTCCTTTCTTTGTTAATGCATATAGTGGGTGTGCCATTTGAGTCATATGGAGTACAAAAGCTCTCCAATACCCCAGAAGTCCCAAATATGTCTGTAGCTGAGCTACAGTTGTGGGTCAAGGGTATGCCTATATCTTATCTACAATAGCTTCTGGGATGACCCTCATCTTACCCGATCAGAACATTCCTAAGAATCTGACTGACAGCCCAGGTCCTTGTACTTTGGCTGTGTTCACGGCCTACCCACATTGTTCAAGATGGCTTAGCAGTGTTGGAGCTGCCTGGGTTAAATCTGTAAGAGAATCAGAGGTTAATAACACATCATCAATGTAGTAAAACATTGTAACTGTGCTGGGTTTTGTCCACTTGGCTAGGTCCCCAGCCACTAAACCATGACAGATGGTTGAGTTATGTAGATAACCTTGGGGCAATACTTGAAAGGTCCACTGCCTCTCTTCCCAGCTGAAGGCAAACTGATCTTAGCTATCGGCTGAGATTGGAATAGAGAAGAAAGCATTTGCAAGGTTCAATACATAATGATAAGTTCCCAGCTGAGTCATCAGCTGATCCATCAAGTCATGAACCAAAGGCACAGGTGCATGCAAAGGAGGCACTACTTTATTTAGTTCTTGATAGTCTACAGTCATTCTCCAGGTACCATCAGGTTTTTTCACTGGCCATACCAGAGCATTAAATGAGCTTTGAACTGGACGAATAATGCCAACTTTTTCTAATTCCAATATAGTGGCACCTATCTTTGCATGTCCTCCTGGTAGGCGATACTGCTTTACATTAACTACACATCTTGGCTGGGGTAACACCTGTGGGTCATGTTTAGCATATCCCCGTAACACAGGCTTTATTGTCCGTATTCATAGCTGAAACTCTTCAACTGTTGTTTGCAGGTGCAAGCCATAAAGTACATCCAGACCCAAGATGTACTCAGCTACTGGGGATATGTATACAATATACACTCTAGGGGGAAATCGTCCTATGCTTAATGGCAGTGACACAGCTTTGACTTCAATAGTATGTCCTCCATATCCATCTATATGAACTGTGGCCCCTGGAAACTTACCTGGGTTGCCATATATCAGGCTACATTCTGCACCTGTATCTACTAACGCCAATACACGCTGCACATTAGTCCTTGACCAGTGTATTGCCAATTCAATGTGAGGCCTCCGGTCCTCACCTGCCCTCAAAAGACGAGTACCTTGGCCTGCTCCCTAATCAAACTGGAACATTTCATCCGCCTCCTCAGAAGCAATCAAAAAATCCTTTAAGTCCACCAAGAGCACTTTGCTACCTGTTTCCGGACATTTAGTGAAATGCTGTTCAGGGCGTAATTGCTGCCACAAGGCAAACAGGACTGCATTTGGCTGCTGGCCAATTTTCTCGCTATCAACCCCTGCTGCAAGCAAGTCAAGCCACATCTGCTTAAGGCTAGTCTTGCTTGGTCCCCTCAGGATAAGATTCTGATCATTTCTTAGGGGTTGGGCCTTAGCCACCTTCCGGACCCCTTTTGCTTGCCTGCTACCCTCTGCTTCACCCAGGCTGGCAATCATGGTCATTACTTCATGTATAGGACGACCAATGTTTGAGGCCAGTTTGGCCATCAGTGACCCAAAGGATGTTGACGGGGCATTTTGCAGCACTATGTCTCTCATGCTGCCTGTAAAATTTTCATTGTCTGGGCCACGGGTGTTCACATTAAACATGGACTGCCTCATCCCCAGCTCCCGAATTATTTGAACCAAGTCAGTATATGTTTGCCATTTACTCACAGTCTCAGGCAGTTCTCCAGCATTTGCCCACATGGTTCAGGCAGCTGCACTCACCCATTCCACTAAGGAGTGATTACCTGGCCCTTGTGCATATCTGCGGTTATTCTGCAGCCGCTGCCTCAGGGACGGGTGCTTGGTGATAGAGGCCAGTTTTCCATCTCCTCACCAGAGCGCATCACACTATCCACCCCTGGGTCCCATAACCGCAGCGGCCAAGCAGCTAGGGGCTCCCCATGTTTCTGCTCAACTGTCTCCCTAAATCAACTAATTCAACCTGGGTATATGGGACATAGGTAGTGAATTCAGTTACCTGCGGATCACCCTCCGGTTGTCCTCCTGGTCCTATAGGCTGCTCGTGTTTCAGTTTCTGGTGCACAACAGGTCGTGCCTGGAGATGCAAAGTCTCCTCCAACTCACCACTGGGTTTGTCATTCTTCCAGGTGTGAGAGGCAGGGGTGCTCAGTCGCAGCACGTCATCCTCCAGACAGGTTATCCGTGCTTCCAACAGCTCTGCTTTCTTCTTTAAATCTCGATCAGTTTGTACCATAGTGAGCAGTAGCCAGGCTCCGGTCAGCAGAAAAGTAGCCACCGGCCACCATATACTCAAGGACAGCCACATTTCCTCCCCCTCCCAAGGGGCTCTCTGAGGCCACACTGCTTCATGGAGTGCCTGGTCTATGCTGACTTGTAGTATAGCAAGCAGCAACCAGATCCCGGTCAACAGGAAAGTGGCCAGAGGGCACAACATGTTCAGGAGTAGCCACATTTCCTCCCTTTCCAAGGGGCTTTTGGCTCCTGTACCTGCTCAAATATCCTGCTGACTATACCAATTGTAAAGCTACGGCTTATAGACCCTTCGAGTCTGTTGCACAGATTGGGTTACAAACCCTCCACATGCAGGTCTGTGAGCTAGGTAATAGGAAAAAAAAAAGGTTCTGGGAGCTGTAGGTATAGAAAAATGAATGTGTTTTATTCAGATCTAGGAGCAACTATCCTACTGGCTTCTCTAAGAGTTCTGAGAAGCACTGTGGATCACAGCTGTTAGTCTTTTATACTTAAGTCCACAACCCTGGACACCTGGGTGCCCATACACAACTTACATTAAGTAGTAAGAAGGAACACCTGAGGATATGTACAGCAGATGCTGGGCAAGATTCTGAACATTTGAGGGGCCCTGACATTTTCCTCTTTTTCTTAACAAGATGCTATTATTATCCCTACTTTACAAGTGAGGAAACCAAGGCACAGAGAAATGAAGTAGCTCATCCAGAGTGATACAACCAGGAAGTGACCAAGCTGGGGCTGAACCTACATGAGCCAACTCCAGACCTCACTCTTCTAACCACGACATCATACAATATATAAACACACCCCAGTAGACACGTGTGTGTCAGACATACACGTGCCTTCACACAATACACATTGGGCTACACACACTTGTATTGTCAGGTAGTTTCATAGATACACACAGGCAGGCACCACGTGGCCTCATTGTTAACAAGCACCCACAGGCTGACCCACTCACATGTCTGTGCACACAGACTGGCTTACATGTGCCTGGTAACAAATGCACATGCACACACGTTCACAGGAACCCACAGAGACGTATACAAGCCTACTGTAGTCCAACCACAGGCAAACACTGCACAACCACACACAAGCGCAGGCTTTCCCCTTCGATGGGTTGTGCCCCTCCTGCCCCTTGCCCTGGGTGGGGCTCAGATGGGGACGTCTTTTCACATGCTTGCTCACCGGCTCTGGAGACTGCCTGCTGCCTGCCCACTCTGTGCCCCTGCCCAGGCCCGACCTCATAGACTTCAGCAAACTCACCAAGTCCAACGCCAACTACAACCTGCAGAAAGCCTTCCGCACAGCCGAGCAGCACCTGGGGCTAGCACGTCTGCTGGACCCTGAAGGTGAGCCCTGCATGGCCCTAGCCCAGACTTTCTCTTTGGGGACTCTCAACTCCAGTGCCATTTCAAACTCAACTTCAACCTACCCAACACCATCCCAAATCCCAAGGTTATTCCAAATCTCAACTCTCTCCCAACCCCCTCTCCTTCCTCATGTCGAATCCCTCCCTCTTCCCATCCTCACTTCTCTTTCTCTCTCCATCCTCAAGCCCAACAACATCCCAATTCCCATCTGAACATAACCCCTTTCTCTTCTACCTCCCAACTTTCCTCCCCATCCCCAACTCTCTCTCCAATCCCATATTCAACCATCTACCCCAAAATTCACCCCTCAACCCCAGCCCCAAGCTCAACACCATTTCCAAGCCCATCCCCACCCCTAAACGCCAGTACCATCTTCAACACGATCCCCACCCCCACCACATCTTCAGCTCCAGCTCCATTCCTGTCCCCATCCCTATTCCCATTTCCAAATCCATTTCTATCCCAGTCTATCACCACATCTATCCCCATCTACAGCTCTCTCCTCATCCTCAGCTGCTTTTCCATTTTCCATCTACCCCCGCCCCCCATGCCTGACTGCAGCCTCATTCCCAATCCACAATCACCCCTAACACCAATCTCCCATCTCTGGAATAAAAGCTGCTCCCTTCTGAGCATCTACTATGTGCCAAGCACATGGCTGGGAACTTTATCAAATTTCCTTCTCACCTGTGCACTGACTGGTTGGGTAGAATTTATGAACCCTGTTTTAAAGTGATGACAGTGAATGCTCAGAGATGTGGTCACTTGCTCAGCATCACACTGAAAATCAGTAAACAGGACTTTATGACTCCACATTCATGGCCTAGATCATTCCTCCGCCCTGTCTCTTATAGCTGTATGCTCAGTGCCTGGCACATGGTAAGTGTTAATGGATGTCAGTTTCGTGAGCTAGTGAAGAATAAGGGCCAAGCATAATGTTGTGCATTCAACGGGTGAATTAGAATGATATCGGAATTTGTTGAGTGCCTCTTCTGTGCTAGTATTCTAATACAGTGTTCCTAAGAGGTAGGAATCATGATTATCCTTATTATAACAATGCGGAAACTGAGGCTCAGAAAAGTTAGACCCATTTTCTTTTTTTTTCTTTTTTCTTTTTGTTTGTTTGTTATTTTTTAGATCAGTTTTCTAAAAACATACAGTGATTAAGTGGTTGAGCTATGATTCAAGCACATGCTGTTTCCAAAGCCCATGTTCTTGACCTCAAACCTCATACACCATTCATGCACTCACTAAATTTTTATTGAGGTCCTACTATGTGTCGGGCATGGCAGGAATCATGGTAAAAAAAAAAAAAAGGCATAGTCCTTGTTTTCCTGGAGGTTAAACTCTAGATAATGACAAAATCACATAAGTGAATATTTAATTACAAATTGTGATACTTTCTGGGAAGGAAATGACAAGATATTAAGAGGAGGATAACATGAGGAGACCATCTCTAGACAGAGTGAACGTGGAGGCTTATCTGAGGAAATTTAAGTTGAGTTCAGCCCTGAAGGATGAGTGGGAGTTGGGCACATCAAAGAGGGAACAGTGTTTCAGACAGAACAGCACGTGCAAAGGCTCTGAGGTGGAAGGTAGAATGGCATGTTCAGTAAATAATTTTTGATAATTTCTCTATGGTGGTTTTTATATGTCAGGTACCATTTAATCCCATGAGGCAAATCCCCATTTGGCAGATACAAAAACTGAAGAACAGAGAGGTTAATTATCTTGCCCAAGGTCACACAGCTAGTAAGATTGGGTTTTCTCTCACTCTACCCGATACCTTCAGTCCCTCTGTTAGAGTGCCCACCATCATGCTCCCATACTCCTCTTTTCCCCCCAGATGTGAACATGGAGGCTCCAGACGAGAAATCCATCATCACCTATGTGGTCTCTTTCTACCACTATTTCTCCAAGATGAAAGCTCTGGCTGTGGAGGGGAAGCGGATTGGGAAGGTATGAAAGGCCAAGGAACGGGGTGGGCAGGAGCCCGGGAACCACCTGCAGGCCTATGGGGGATGAGGTGGATCCCACCATCCTTTGCTGGGTCAGGTCCTGGATCAGGTGTTGGAGGTGAGGAAGATCATAGAGCGCTATGAGGAGCTGGCGGCTGAGCTGCTGGCCTGGATCCACCGCACCGTGGGCCTCATCAGCAACCAGAAGTTTGCCAACTCACTGAGTGGGGTGCAGCAGCAGCTTCAGGCTTTCACAGCCTATTGCACGCTGGAGAAGCCCGTCAAGTGAGCCCAGGTCAGGGGAGAGGGTGGTAGGCGATGGCATGGAGGCAGGGCTCCTGAGCTCATGCCTTCTTCAGGTTTCAGGAGAAGGGGAACCTGGAGGTGCTGCTCTTCAGCATCCAGAGCAAACTGCGTGCCTGCAACCGTCGCCTCTTTGTGCCTCGGGAGGGCTGTGGCATCTGGGATATTGACAAGGTGAGGCTGGAGATGTGAGGGAGAGACTGGGTTGCTCTGTGGAGTTGTGTAGGTTGTACACTGCTCAAGCAAGCCGTTTACATTGTAGACATCATGGACTGGGTATACATTCTGACAGTTTTCCAGAAGTACAATGTCATAAGGAAGCAACGTTTTTTTCCAGTTTGCAGAAAGGTGCTTTAAATGTTATGAGTGGCCCCAGAGAAGCAAGACCATTAAACTGTAGGGAGTTGTTGGAGTCTGACTGCTTCCTCCTTTCTCCCCCAGGCATGGGGCCAGCTGGAGAAGGCAGAGCATGAGCGGGAGGCTGCCCTACGGGCTGAGTTGATCCGGCAGGAGAAGCTGGAACTACTGGCCCAGAGGTTTGACCACAAGGTGGCTATGAGGGAGAGCTGGCTGAATGAGAATCAGCGCCTGGTGTCTCAGGTACAAGGGGTAGGGCTTGGCTCCGGGGCAAAGGGATGGAGGTGGGGCTAATGGCCCTGGGACCAGAGAGGAAGACTTGATCTCCTAAGCAACAGAGAAGGGTCGGATTATTCTCTTAGGTGATAAATGAGGGCGGGAAGGGAGAATTGGTCTCCTAAGTGATTGGTGGGTAAGGGGAGTGGGCCTGAACTCCATGGTAACAGGAGAGTGAGCTGGTCTCTCGGTAACTAGAGAAGGCAGAATTAATCTCTTCAGAAATAGGAAGAGTGTTTAATTAGACTCTTAAGTGACAAGGGAGGTTGTATCTGGTGTTCAGGGTAACTCAGGAGGATAGAATTGGTCTCCTAAGTAACAGAATAGGGTAGACCTGGTCCCCAGTCTCCAGGGCAATAGAAGGATGGTGCTTGTTTTCTGGATAACAAGTCTAGAGTTAAAGATGTTAACAGAGGAGCGTCATCTCCAGGGTCACAGGAGAGGTGGGGACTGGTCTCCAGGGTAACAGGAGAGGGTGGGACTGGTTTCCAGAGTAACGAGAGGTTGAGACTGATCTCCAGGGTAACAGGAGAGTGTGGGACTGATCTCCAGGGTGACAGGGGAGGGTGGGACTGATCTCCAGGGTAACAGCAAAGGATGGGACTCATCTCCAAGGTAACAGGAGAGTGTGGGACTGATCTCCAGGGTAACAGGGGAGGGTGGGACTGATCTCCAGGGTAACAGCAAAGGATGGGACTCGTCTCCAGGGTAACCGGAGAGGGTGGGACTGATCTCCAGGGTAGTAGGGGAGAGTGGGACTGGTCTCTGGGGTAACTAGAGAAGATGAGGCTGGTCTCCTAGTAAATGGGGGGTAGTTTCCAGGGTTACACAGGGTCAAGGTAACAGATGAGCTGCTGAGGCAGTGTGGGTGAGTGTCTGTGGCCTGCACCGCCCCAGGACAACTTTGGGTATGAGCTGCCAGCAGTGGAGGCAGCCATGAAGAAGCACGAAGCAATTGAGGCAGACATTGCAGCCTATGAGGAGCGGGTGCAGGGTGTGGCAGAGCTGGCCCAGGCATTGGCAGCTGAAGGCTACTATGATACCCGGCGGGTGGCAGCCCAGCGTGACAGCGTCCTGCGCCAGTGGGCCCTGCTGACTGGGCTGGTGGGTGCCCGGCGGACACGACTCGAGCAGAACCTGGCCCTGCAGAAGGTCTTCCAGGAGATGGTGTACATGGTGGACTGGATGGAGGAGATGCAGGTGGGGGCCAGAGCAGGGCCTGGGATGAGGGTGGTGTGCTGGGGGAGGGGGAGGGATGTAGACACTGACAGAGTTAACAGAGAGGTGGAGATGGAGAGAGAAGGAGAGAGACGGAAAGAGATCAAAGAAAGCCAGGGAGACAAGAAAGAGAGAGAGTGAGGGAAAGATACAGAGACAGAAAAGAGAGGCAGAAAAAGGAAGACAAAGAATAAGAGATAGAGACAGATGGAGAAACAGAGAAAAAGATACAGAGATATAGAGACGGAGAGAGCCAGGACAGAGACAGAGAGATTAAGCCAGAGGAAGATTTGAGAGAGAGAGAGAGAGAGAAATCAGAGAGAGAGAAAGAGACAGAGCTAGAGAGGTAGACATTGAATTGGCAATGGAAATCTATATGGCTACAGAGAAAGACACATGGGAAGATAGAATCACCTTGAGGAAGAGAGAGACCTACCATAGGTAGATACAGAGATGAAGACAAGAAAGATGGAAGCAGAGAGAAATTCAGACACCAAGAGAAAAAGATAGGCTAGAGATGTAGACAGAGAGAGAGAGGCAGGAAGAGATGGTAACAGAGAGGTGTAGACAAGAAAGAGATGGAGGCAGAGAGAGGGGAGACACCATGACAGAGAGGAAGACAGAGCCCAGAAATGTGGAGACGTTGAGAGATGGAAACATTAAGAGAGGGACAGAGACAGAGAGAGGATGACAGAGACAGGGAGACCAAGAAGACCAAGACAGATCAGAGTTCAGAGCATTGATGTAGAGCAGCAGAGGGCTGGCCTAGGTGAGGGGGGAGAGGTGAGTGGCTCAAGGGCCAATGCCAGAGGTGTGCTCAATGCCAGCTCCCTCGTAGGCTCAGCTGCTGTCCCAGGAGTGTGGGCAGCACCTGGTGGAGGCAGACGACCTGTTGCAGAAGCATGCACTGCTGGAGGGAGACATCGCGGCCCAGAGCGAGAGGGTGGAGGGACTCAACGCTGCTGCCCTGCGTTTTTCCCAGCTGCAGGGTGAGTCTGGGGAAGGGGGTGGAGGTGGAGAATCTCGGGGCTGGTGATAATAGAGGCAAGAATGACTCATGAGAGACAGAACGAAGGAGTGAGCTCCCTGTCTGTGGAGGCATCTAAGCAGAGCCTAGGATCACATTCCGTCAGGGAAATAAAGGGAGTCATTAGTGACTTGAGTGGGGAAGTTGGGCCATTTGACTTCTTCCTGCTTTGAGATTCCACAGTAACAGCTTACATTTATTGAGCATTTGTTATGTGCTAAGCCCTTCACAGCCCTATCTCAGTGATTACCATTAAAAAAAAATTGTGTAAAGTAATGTATAGTCAGGGCCTGTTCAGCAGCAAGTGAGAGAAATTCAGTTCAATTGGTTTAAGGAGAAAAGAGGTACTGGCTCATATAACTAAAGTGTCCAGGAAGGGGTGGATTTAATTTCAGGCATGGCTGGATCCAGGGATGGTTCAATGATACTTGAAGACTCCATCTCTCATCTCTATGTCACTGTTGGCAATGTCTCCGCTTGTGATGTAAATCTGGGATCAATCAGTCCCCATGTTTACATCCCAGCAGCCTAGCAGACCCAGCAGGAGACAGGCCCCTTTCTCCCAATAGTTCTGACAATAGGTCCAAGAACAGCTTTCATTGGCCCACTGTGGGTTCCATTCTTATTGCTCAGCCAATCATTGTGGCCCCCAGGGCATGCAGTGATCTAATGTGCCATGTCAATGTGACAGCTCACCGTAGGGCCTCCAAAAACATAGACTGAGAAGGAGGAGGGAGGAAAGCCCTTACCAGAAGTAGGGGCATGGGCGCTGATAGCCAAAACCAAGACGGGCTCCAGTAAGGTTCCTATTTTACTGATATCAGTGCCTTTCAGCCAAAGACCACCAGGAATCACTCTGTAGTCAAACCAGGCTGGGTTTGTTGGCTTTTTGCACATACAATGGGGAACCGTAGGGCATCTCAGTAACACACTATTTCGAGGGGCTAGTTATAGGCTTTGGACTTGTGTTAGATGATTTGGAGGATGATTCAATGTAGTGTGTTTTGCTGTGGATTGGATGCTGTCAAGACATGGGAGTAATTAGATGATTGAGCATCTTAATAATTTCTATTTAGGTGGTGAGAGAGGAACACAGGGAGGCTGTTGCAGTAACTGCAGCTGTCATTCACCATAGCCGGGTGAGGGGGATGTGCAGTCATTTTTGTGGTTTGCACAGTGACCTTGTTTGTGTGTGTGCTCAGGTATGATTAAGGAGTGGGCTTGGTTTTGTCCTAATCAATCACGGTCACAGAGTGGCCTTGGCTGATGTTGGTGAGATTGTTTGTGTTCATCAGAATACCACGGCTAGCTGTGAGTGCTGACAGCAGTCAGGGCTGCTTTTTTCTCTCTCACTGATGAGGAAACTGAGGCCCAGGCCACAGAGCCGAGAAGAGGGTTTTAAGGCTGGTTTGTGTCTCTCTATTTAGATGTCTCCCTCCTTTATCCAGAGCCACGGCCCTTTGGAGTCCTGGAGCATTGTTAGAAAAGGAAGAGCCTGCCTGACTTGCAGGATGGAAGAGGAGTTTCTCACCCTCATGGGGCTGGGTCGCATCCTAAGGAGACACTGAGGTCTCCTCCAGAGCCCCAGTGTGAACATCCTGACCTTGGCTCAGCCCCCTCTCATCCACATCCCAGCTCCAGGCGAGGTTGTTGGTTGGGACCCTCTCCTTTGTCTTAGGGATGTTTTTCTCAGGAGGCTCCCTCTGTCTCCTCCTTGTGGGATCTTGGCTCCTGGTGATGACCAGCAGCACCGAGAATGCAGCAAAGGGGCTAATATGGGGTGTGCATTGTCATGGTGATGAGAGGAAGAGCTGCCTGAGTGGTCCAGAGTGTTATCTCCTGACCGGCCACTTCTTAACTAGGGCAATCCTTCCCTTCTCTGAGCCTCTGTTTCTTCATCTGTAAAATGGGGCTAATAAGGATACTAGCCTCATAGGATGGTTGTGAGGATTAAATGACATTGTCAGAGTAAGGGCTGGATACTTGGGAGCTGCTGTTATAACTGTTATTCAGTTGGATGCCCTGACATTTGAGTCGTCATCAGTGAATGTCCAGAATTACAGAAATCTTACATTGCACCTAGGGCATGGCCTATCACACTTTTTTGATCCAGTAAGAAATACACTTAACTTATGACCTAGAGTTCACATGCACACATGCACACACACACACACACTGACACAAAGGTTTTGCAAAACAATACTTCCCCTTACCTTATGTGTTGCATTCTGATATTTTCTGATCATTCTATTCCATTAAAGAAGTGCTGGTTGTGACCCATTAAATTAGTTTCACAGTTCTCTAGTCACAAACTAGAGATCCAGGAGGAAGGTGAAATATTTGAGGGAAAAAGGGAGTTCAGGACATCACTGACATTAATAGATAAGACAACAGAGGATGAGAGAGGGAATTCAGAAACGTAGCTTAAGAGCAGAGAAGTTTCATCTGGCCCAGTTCTGACCGGAAACACAATTTGCACTCAAATATACAGGATCAAATATACGGATTCAGAGATGCTCTGCCTCTATCCATCATTTGGTCAATAACTCACCATATTCACTAGGCTACAGCTCTGGGCTCCACCCTGTGCTGGGCAGTGGTGGGGGATACTGTGTGACTGGGACAGCCCCAGCTCCTGCCCTCATGGAGCTCCCAGACCAGTGATGGAGACAGAACAGGCAATGACAGTGCAGAGTAGTCAGGGGTGGGATGGGGAAAGCAGAGAAGCCTGAGAGGGCCCACAGGAGACACCTGCTACAGCCTTCGGGTGTCAGGCAAGGCTGCCTGGAGGAGGGGACTTGTGACCTGGCACCTGAGGAAATCAAGACAAGAACAGGGTAGGTAGCCCGCCCGTACCGCCCTCTCCTGGGCGCCTCCTGGCCCGTGCCCAACCTAGCATCCTCCCCTTCTCCTGGCCCAGGCTACCAGCCCTGCGATCCACAGGTCATCTGCAACCGCGTAAACCACGTGCACGGCTGTCTGGCTGAGCTGCAGGAGCAGGCGGCACGGCGACGCGCAGAGCTGGAGGCCTCGCGGAGCCTGTGGGCGCTGCTGCAGGAACTGGAGGAGGCCGAGAGCTGGGCGCGCGACAAGGAGCGACTCTTGGAGGCCGCGGGCGGCGGCGGCGCGGCGGGCGCGGCGGGCGCCGGGGGCACGGCGGGTGGCGCACATGACCTGTCCAGCACAGCGCGCCTGCTGGCGCAGCACAAGATCCTGCAGGGCGAGCTGGGCGGGAGGCGGGCGCTGCTGCAGCAGGCCCTGCGGCGCGGCGAGGAGCTGGCTGCGGCCGGCGGTGCCGTCTGCCCGGCCGCCGAGACGGTGCACCTGGCGGGCCTGGCGGAGCGCGCGGCGAGTGCGCGGCGCCGCTGGCAGCGGCTGGAAGAGGCGGTGGCGCGGCGCGAGCGGAGGCTGCAGGAGGCACGGGCGCTACACCAGTTCGGCGCCGACCTCGACGGGCTCCTGGACTGGCTTCGCGACGCTTACCGCCTGGCAGCTGCGGGTGACTTCGGCCACGACGAAGCGTCCAGCCGCCGCCTGGCTCGCCAGCACCGCGCGCTCACCGGGGAGGTGGAGGCGCATCGGGGGCCTGTGGGCGGCCTGAGGCGCCAGCTAGCGACACTGGGGGGAGCCAGCGGCGCCGGGTCTCTGGTGGTAGCGCTGCAGGTGCGCGTAGTGGAGGCCGAGCAGTTGTTCGCCGAGGTGACCGAGGTGGCCGCGCTGCGGCGCCAGTGGCTGCGGGACGCGCTCGCCGTCTACCGCATGTTCGGCGAGGTTCACGCGTGCGAGCTGTGGATCGGCGAGAAGGAGCAATGGCTGCTCGCCATGCGTGTGCCCGATTCACTCGACGAGGTCGAGGTGGTACAACACCGGTGAGCATGCCCTTGTGGGACTCGTGGGTGCCCTGCCTCAAGCATCCATTCTCGCCCTCGTTGGTTCAATAATTCCATGTCCGCTCAGCTAGAACTAGGGATTCCAATCTCTGCTTCATCCTTAACTAGCTTTGCAACAGTTCTGCAACTTGCTAACCCTCTGAACCTGTTTGCCCATCTGTAAAATGGGGGTGATGTTAGTCCCCACCTTGCAAGCTTGTGGTCAACAGTAAATGAGTTAATACATGTAGGAAACGTAGGAAATGCCTGGGGATACTGGGAGCATTCCATGAGCATTTGCTATTATTCCTAAGAGGCTTATATGTTCACCTGGCACCTAATGACCCAAGCTGCTCTAGACACACCCCAGCCTGGCCCCTCTCCTGGGAATTCCTCTGCCCCTTCTCAAATGTCACCTCTCTAGCTAATAAAATAGCTCTGACCCTTATCATTTTCTGTTCCTTCATCCTGCTTTACGTGTCTTCATAGCATTTATGACTCCATGACACATTACTTACCGATTTGTCTGTTAGCTGACTTAGTAATGAGTTGTTGAATTAGTGCATGAATAGTATCTACTCTCCCTGTGAACCTCTCTGTCTTTGAGTATCTTGTTCATCCATTTAACAGGTATTTAACAGATATTTACTGAGGGCCTGCTCCATTTAACTGAAGGCCTACTCCATTCTAGGTCTTGGCCTGGACATTGCTGGAAAAACAGGCTTGCTCCTCGCCTTTATTGTGCTCCCAATTACCCAATTGTTTTAAATATTGTTTTTAACAAAAGAGGGCCATGTCCACCTTAAGAAAGATCTCCCTGGCTGCCATGTGGAGGATGGGTTGGAGGGGAGGAGAGAAGTGGCTGGGAACCCAGAGAGGCATGCTAGGGTGGGGACCTAGATGGGAGGGGACAGGACTGGACCAGGGTAGAAGGCCAAGTGGACAGGCCATGGGGGCTGATGGGCTACGGTGTTTTCCAAAACAAGGCTCAGGGGTCAAGATTGGGGGATAGGGGGGCTGTCCCTGAGATGGAGACCCAGAGGAAGAACACATTTGAAGGGAGATGCAGAGGTCACTTTGAGTCACACTGAGTGTGAGAAGCCCACAGGAGGAATACAGCAGGCTTTGAGGTAGAAGACAGGTTCAGAAGGAAAGAAGTTGAGGCTGGAGACTGAGACGGGGAGGTCATGAATCAGGGGTGGGGACTGAGGACATGGGGATGAGTGAGATGGCCCAGAGACAGTGTGAGGGAAAGCTCAGAGGGTCCAGGACAGAGCACTGAGGCACCTAACATTTAAGCAGCAGGTAGGAGAGGAGGAGTTAGCCAAGGAGCCTGAGGAGTGAGGCTGGAGTGTTAAAAGTGGAATCAGGAGAAGGCAGTTTCATAAAAGCCGAGAAGTAGGAAAGTTACTGGGGTGAAGACCTCTGAGCACCTCCATCCTTCTGCAGATTCGAGAGTCTGGACCAGGAGATGAACAGTCTGATGGGCCGTGTTCTGGACGTGAACCACACAGTCCAGGAGCTGGTGGAAGGAGGGCACCCCAGCTCAGATGAGGTGCGCTCCTGCCAGGACCACCTCAACAGCAGGTAGGTGGGGCCCGGGGCTGGAAGTCCTTCCTGGTATCTCACACCACTTCTTCCCATCGTTCTCCTTCCACCTTTACTCAGCCATGGAAATCAAAGATGTGCAATTTCAAACCCCTGAGATGATAGTCTTTTTTTGTCTTTTTTTTCTTTTTTTTGAGCAGCTGGCCAGTATAGGGATCTGAACGCTTGACTTTGAAGTTACCGTGAGATGATAATGGCCACCTGATAAATCAGCAAACTCTTGACAAAAAAGATAATACCCAAAGCTAGTGATGATGTGGTAAAATGTGGATATAATACATCTCAGTTGGCTGTTCATTTATTTGTTCAAAAAGGATTTATTGATTATTTACTATCTGCCAGGAATTTTTCTTTTCTTTTCTTTTCTTTTTTTTTTTTTAAAAGATGACCGGTAAGGGGATCTTAACCCTTGACTTCGTGTGGTCAGCACCACGCTCACCCAGTGAGCAAGCCGGCCATCCCTATATAGGATCCGAACCCGTGGCCTTGGTGTTATCAGCACCACACTCTCCCGAGTGAGCCACAGGCCGGCCCTGCCAGGAATTTTTCCAAGCACTTTATATACCTTTTTTTGGCTCCCAATATCCCAATTTCTGTAGTAAAGTTTCCAGAATTCACAACTCTTTAAGAGTAGTAAGAAATTAGGCCTGGCCCGTGGCTCACTTGGGAGAGCGTGGTGCTGACAACACCAAGTCAAGGGTTAAGATCTCCTTACTGGTCATCTTTAAAAAAAAAAAAAAAAAAAAAAAAACGGGGGCCGGCCCGTGGCTCACTTGGGAGAGTGTGGTGCTGATGGCACCAGGGCCGCGGGTTTGGATCCCTATATAGGGATGGGTGATTAGCTCACTTGGGAGAGTGTGGTGCTGACAACACCAAGTCAAGGGTTAAGATCCCCTGGGCCGGCCCCCAGGCTCACTTGGGAGAGTGCGGCGCCAGTAACGCTGAGGCCATGGGTTCAGATATAGGGATGGTCGGTGCGCTCACTGGCTGAGCATGGTGCAGACAGCACCAAGCTGAGGGTCGCGATCTCCTTTCTGGTCAAAAAAAAAAAAAAAAAAAAAAAAAAAAAAAAGATCCCTTACCGGTCATCTTTTAAAAAAAACAACAAAAAACACTCGATGAAATGGACATCATTATCCCCATTTTCCAGATGACGAAACTGAGGATCAGAGAGAGAAATGATTTGCAGAAGGTCACATGACAAATATGGCTAGAGCAGAACTTGAACTTGGGTCTTTCTGATTTCAAAGTCCTAATCTTTGCCCTTGTGGTGTGTCCATTGTAGATGGGGCAGAGACAGTTAAATAAATAAGTGAATAAGATATTTAGAGAGTCTTAAGGCTTTATACAAGTAATAGTATACAGTGACCTGAGGTTGGGAGTGATCTTAGATCTTGTGGTCAGATATGACATTTTGAGCTGGATCCTTTGGAGGGTATCAGAAGGAACCAGCAATGAGAAGAGTACATGTGTGGAAGGGGAGGGAGGGTACGGAGCATTTCAGGCAGGGAACACAGCCAAGGCAAAGGACCTGAGGCAGAAGAGGGCTTGATATGTTCTCAAAGACTGTCCTCATTCAGTAATAGTAGCAAACAGTTATTGTTTGAAGCACTTTATGAATCATAACCCATTTGACTTTTATGACACCCCTGTGAGGTAGGTGCTGTGCTTTGATTGTGTCTATTTTACCGATGGGGGAAACTGAGACACAGGGAAGGTTACTTGCCAAAGGTTGAACAGCTTGGATTTGACCACAGGTAGTCTGGCTCCAATTCTATGCTTGCAATCTGGACCACACACTGCCTAGGAAGGGTAACTGAGGCCCAGAGAAGTATCATCACTTGCCTGAGAGCACAGAGCAATACATAATTTTTCCTATTATTATTATTATTATTATTATTATTTTTGATGGCTGGCAGGTAGGTACGGGGATCCGAACCCTTGATCTTGGTGTTATCAGTGCCACGCTCTCCCAACTGAGCTAATCGACCACCCGTTTTTGTTTTTTTTTTTTAAAGATGACCGGTGAGGGGATCTTAACCCTTGACTTGGTGTTGTCAGCACCACGCTCTCCCAAGTGAGCTAACCAGCCATCTCTATACAGGGATCTGAACCTGTGGCTTTGGTGTTATTAGCACCACACTCTCCCAAGTGAGCCACGGGCCAGCCCCTTGACCACCCATTTTGAAATAGAACAAGTTTGCCTTTGCACCACTATATCCGCAGCAGCTGGCTCATGGTAGATGCTCATAACTATTTGTTGGACCCAATATATTTGATGCTGTAAGCCAGAGGTTCTCACACTCTTTGGTCTTAGAACCCTTTGCATTCTTAATAAAACTATAAGACCCCAAAGAGCTTGTTTTAGTGGGTTGTATCTATCAATATTTACTGTATTAAAACTTAATACTGAGAAATAATAACAAACCTATTATATATTAACATAACTAACATATTTTTATGAAAAATAACTACAAACAAAAAAATGCAGTGAGAAGAGTGGTGGTGTTTCGCATTTTTATAAATCTCTTTAATATCTGCCTTAAGAGAGGATCTGCTTCTGCATTCAGTTTCTTATGCGGCCTCTGGAAAACTTCATTGAACACTTGGAAGAGAACGAGAGTGAAAAAGGAAATAGCGTCTTAGTATTATTATGAAGATAGTTTTGACCTTGTTCCGATTACACGTTGAGAACCGCTGCGTTAAGCAAATGTGCCAGGTGGGGTTCCATTTACATAGGCAGAGACTGGAGCTCAATGTGATAAAGTGACTTGCCAAGGTCACAGAGTACCTGGGTGGCCAGCGCCTGGATTCTACCCTGGGTCGGCGGGCCCTCCATACCCAAGTTGAGTCCCTATCCTCTTCAAGTCGCCCTCTTTCCCCTGGGCAGGTGGAACCGCATCGTGGAGCTGGTGGAACAACGCAAAGAGGAGGTGAGCGCGGTGCTACTGGTGGAGAATCACGTGTTGGAGGTGGCCGAGGTGCGCTCCCAGGTGCGCGAGAAGCGGCGGGCGGTGGAGAGCGCGCCCCGCGCCGGCGGCGCCCTGCAGTGGCGCCTTAGCGGACTAGAAGCCGCTCTGCAAGCGCTCGAGCCACGCCAGGCGGCCCTTCTGGAGGAGGCGGCCCTGCTGGCTGCGCGTTTCCCGACGCAGGCGGCGCGGCTGCACCAGGGCGCGGAGGAGCTGGGCGCCGAGTGGGGCGCGCTAGCCAGCGCGGCTCAGGCCTGCGGCGAGGCGGTGGCGGCGGCTGGGCGCCTGCAGCGCTTCCTGCACGATCTGGACGCTTTCCTGGATTGGCTCGTGCGCGCCCAGGAGGCGGCGGGCGGCAGCGAGGGGCCCCTGCCCAGCAGCCTAGAAGAGGCGGACGCGCTATTGGCGCGCCACGCTTCGCTCAAGGAGGAGGTGGACCAGCGCGAGGAGGACTATGCGCGCATTGTGGCTGCCAGTGAGGCGCTCCTGGCTGCAGACGGCGCCGAGCTGGGTCCCGGCCTGGCCCTCGATGAGTGGTTGCCGCACCTCGAACTTGGCTGGCACAAACTGCTCGGCTTGTGGGAGGCGCGCAGGGAGGCGCTGGTCCAGGCGCATGTCTATCAGCTCTTCCTGCGTGACCTACGCCAGGCGCGTGCGGTGCTGCGCAACCAGGTGCCCGCTCGGGATGCGCGGGGGTACGGGACCGAGGCCGCCGGGGATTGCTGGGGACAGAGAAATGCGTGGGCGTAGGGGTGGGAGTGGGGTGGTGTTTGCCGGGACCTCTGGGTTCATGGTTTATCTGAGATGGGTGTGAGTTAGGAAGGTATCCGGAATGGATAACTGAGTTTCTGGACCATCCGGTGTATGTGAAGGCGTGTGTGTGACAGAATTTGAGAATTATGATGGGTGGTGTGAGTTGGTGTCTGATCGCAGGTGAAAAACTGTTTGTGGGCTATCCCGAGTAAGTAATGCCCTTGGATATTTGTTGGAGTGGCTTCCTGAGTTTGTGGATTATCTGGAAGTTAAATGAGAGTATGAGGGTGATTGGTGATAGTTAAATGTTATTCAAAGAAGATATTGGGGTAGAGAACAAAGGATTAAGATTATGGAGGCAGGTAACAGACTGAGAGGTTATTGGGGTCAGTAAGTGATTGTGGATTACATGATTGTGGGTGCCTACATTAGCAAATTATCTTCATTATTGAGGATGACAACTTGTGGATTCTGTGGAGAAGGTAACTGTGTTTGTGACTTGAAGAACCAAGTGCGGTGGCTATTTGACAATAGCCGATCCAATTTGAAGATCATTCTGGGACGGGAATCAAGTTTGAGGGTTTGGGCAAGATAGAACACCCAGTTTTCAGATAGTCGGAGGGTAGATACCAATACTTGGGCATGATCTTAGAAAGGGTGACCCCCATGCAGGTTATCTAGGGGATAATGTACAAGTTTGAGGATTATCTGGGGGAGAGGGACAGACAGAGAACTGCTGAATCATGAGTTATTAAATATGGAGCTGAAGTGGCCTTGAGAGACCCTTTCTGACTCACCCATTCTACCAGTTAGAAGACTAACCACAGAGAGGGACAGAATTTCCTTGAGGTCACACAGCACCCAGTTCAGTCTTCAACAGTTAACCAAATATTTGCTGAGTGCTGCTTCTGTACCAGGCACTATTTTGAGGATGAGCACACTTCAGAAAACAAAACACAATATCCCGTCCTCATTGGCTGACATTCTAGTGTGTGTGTATGTGGGGGAGGAGACAGTAAACAAGTAAGTGCATATATTATATTGTCAGGTATATGTTATGAGAAATAATAAAGCAGGGTAAGTGGGTATAGCTGGAGTGGGGGTTGATGGTTTTGGCAGGGTGGACAGAGACCCGAAGAAAGCGAAGGAGCTTGCCATGGAACTGTATGTATGTATCTTGGGGCACAGATTCCAGGCAGAGGGACCAGAATGGGCAAAGGTCCTGAGGTAGGACCATGTCTGGCATGTTTGATGCTGGCAAGGGGGAGGAGAGTGGTGGCAAGCCAGGCTGGCAGCCTCTCCCGAGTCCTGGACTGGAGTGAAGCTCACCTTTGCGCCATCCCTCCTCCTCCCCAGGAGCTGGCACTGTCTGGTGTGGAGCTCCCAGGCACAGTGGAGTCAGTGGAAGAGGCATTGAAACAGCACCGGGACTTTCTCACCACGATGGAGCTGAACCAGCAAAAGATGCAGGTGGCTGTACAGGCTGCGGAGGGCCTACTGAGGCAGGGCAACGCCTATGGGGAGCAGGCCCAGGAGGCTGTGACCCGGCTGCTGGAGAAGTAGGTCCCCCAGGCCCCAGGGGTCACAGGGGAGGAATGAGGGAGGCCAGGGCCCCGTTCCTTTCCATCACAAGTATTATTTCTCTGCCACTTTCTGATTTCTATTTCATTATTTATTGTTTTAAATTTGATTTAAATGGATATTTTGTGAAAAGGTGACAGGAGGTTGTACACCCGAAAGATACAGAAGGATATACAATGAAAGTTTCTCTCCCAAGCCTGACAAAGCTGGACCTGTTCTTAAAATGTGAACATACTTCCCTAGATGCCCCAGCATCCTCCTTGTGGCTCTAGGCCCTCCCTGGGAAACCCCAGACCTCCCCAGATTCGGCAGCTAGAGGCCAGGCACAGGTTGTGTTCCAGCTTTCCAGATGGAACGTGTCCCCTGCTGTGCTGCTTGTCAACTATTTTGAATAAGCACTCCTTCCTGGCCCCAGCCACCTTGTTCTCTGGGAAGCACCCAGAGTGCGTGTCTGTGCCTCTTTTTCATGCTTTTCTTGCATCGTTCTCTGCTTCTGTCACCATCTCTCTAACCACTGCCCTCTCATCTGTTCTTGCACTAATCAAGCCAAGACATTTATTGTGTGTCAGGCAGTATTCTAGGCCCTGAACAAAACAGCAGTACCACCACCACCCCAATCCCAGCCCTTATGGAGAATCCTTTCTAAGGCCTCCTGCAGGCCCAGTTCTTTCTCTTTGTCCCTATCCCTGTTTCTGCCCCTCCTGGTGACCCTAGCTGTCTCCTCTCTGGCCCTCTGGCTCTCTCTGGCATGATCCAGGCTGGGAGAGGGATCCTTCTGTTTTCCTGTCTCCTAATGGAAAGCATACCTGGTCACTTCACTCCACCACCCACAACTCCAAGACCTCAGCTGCTTTTCTGTCTGGGGCTCAGGCATCCTTTCCCCTAAACCCTTCTGGGACAAGGCTTGAGGTTTCTAGGGGAAACTTTTATGGGGATTTTGGTCCTGAAGAGGTGAACTCATCATCCAGTGCCTCTCTCTCCATGCCCAGACCCTTCCTTCCTTTGTCCCACATTTCTCTCTCTCTCTCTTTTTAATTTTTTTGCAGCTGGCTGGTATGGGAATCCAAATCCTTGAACTTGGTGTTATAACACTGCACTCTAACCAACTGAGCTAACTGGCCAGTCCTGTCCCACATTTCTTGAGCACCTGCTGTATACCAGGCTCTGCAGAATGAACAGGAGGAGCCCGGGGACTGTTCATTTCATGATTCATTCATTCATCACATTTTAGTCATTCATTAGTTGCTCCTTTCATTCTATTGTTTATCCACTTATTCTTCAGCCCATTAAACATGTACTGAGTGCCTGCTGTGTTCCAGGCCCTGTGTGGGGCAATGCTGGGCACACAGCAGTGACCAGGACAGAATATGATTCCTGCTCCACAGAGCTTCTACATTATCTAACTAAGATGGCCTGGGATGGTCGCGGCCAGGATGGAGGAAGCACAGGCAGAGGGGTCAGAGCCTAGATGGGAGAAGTGCAGCCCAGAGAGGGTGTCTGCCCCATGTTTGTGCTGGGTGAGGTGGGGACACAGCAGCAGTTGAGACAGACACAATTCCTGCATACCAGGGTCCCAGTCATTTACTTGTCTAGGGACACACTTCCCACCCCACGGGAATGGTGAGGGCAGGAGGCTTTCCACACTCATGAAGGGGGCAGAACCATGCAGAGCTGGGGTCCTGGGGTCAGACAGGGTCCCAGATCCTAGTTCTGGCTGCACCCCTCAACATGTGAGATTCAGGGCAAGTCACTCAGTCTCTCTGCGCCTTGCCTCACCTGGAAGCTCACCTAGAACCTGGCCCAGCCCTGTGCACGAGGTGCTCTTCTTATCTGTATTTCTTTTCGTACATGAGGCTCAAAGAGGGGAACCAACATGCCCAAGGTCACAGCCAGGAAGTGGCACAGCTGGGATTTGAACCCTGTTGTTTACTTACCTTTACAGAGAGGAGAGATTTTCCTCATTGCTAGGACTTTCTTCATTGCTTGACAGTTTGCTGGTGAAGGCCTGGAGAGATTGATTTCAGCTCAATTTCAGAGGCATTTCCTGTTTCCTGGCTCCTGAGCTGAGTTGGGGCAGGAGGCACTCCATACTCTGCTGGCTTGTTTCAGGCCCTTCCTAGGCTTTCTTTCCAGCTTTGCCTCCTGTTCTCTCTCTGGAATTGTCTCCCACATGTTCTGTCTCTTTGCCTTCATCTCTCTGTCGATTTCTGTCTGTTTCCTGCTCTCTCATTCTCTCTCTGTTTTTCTCTTCCTCCATCTGCATTCTCTAACCTGTCTTTTCTTCTGCCTCTCTCTGTCTCAGACACTTTACTTTGTTTCTCTCACCTCTTTATCTCTGCCTCTATGTCTCTCTTGCATTCATTCATTCAGCAAAAATGTATTGATCACCTACTATGTGCCAGGCCCTTTTCTAGGCACTGGGGATACAGCTATGAACAAAACAGACAAAAATCCCTGTCCTCATGGAAATGACATCCTAGTGTGGATACAAACAAGACAGATAAATAACATAGTATGTTAGATAGTGTTAAGCGCTAAAGAGAAAATTAAAGAAGGAAGGGAAGCCAGAAAGTGTTGGGGAGTGGTCAGAAGGGACCTCACGAAGAAGGTAACATTTGAGTAGACATTGGGGGAAGGAGCATTCCAGGCAGGGGGAAGAGCCAGTGCCAAGGCCCTGAGGTAGGAGTGGCTTGTTTGAAGCACAATGAGAAGGCCAGTATGGTTGTTGCAGAGGGAGCAGCAAAAGTGGAAAGAGGAGAAGAGTTTGGGTAGGTAGGTGCAGGGGAGAATGCATAGGGCCTGGAGGTCACAAAGGACTCTAAGGGAGACCTTGGGAGGACAGGCTCATTCTCTCTTGGTCTCTGTCTTCTCTCTCTCCCTGAGGGAGAGACTGATAGTGACAGGAAAGGCATGCATGTGAATTGATGTGGGATGCCCCAGCTCCCTCCATCAGGCCTCTTGGGCACTTTGCCATGCACTGCACGCAGGAGGCCAGGCTGCCTGGGATTGTGGTCTCCAGCTGGCTCTGGGATGGCGGGGCCTGGGTCCAGCCTGGCCAGTTCATTCAGGCCAAGGGCCTGCCCTTCCTGCTGGAGCACCCACTCCAGCCTGGCTGTGACTCTGGTGCCATCTCTCCCCTCACCTGCTCTGTTTTCTCTCTCCAACTCTGTTGCCCTTTTCTGTCTGTCAGGCTGTGTCTTTTACTGGCGGCATCTTGCCACTTCTTTGCCTGTCCCTCTCTGGGCTGTCCCTGCCCTGGCTCCCCCTGTCACTTTCCCTCCCTCTGCCTCCTTCTCTCTTTCCTTGTCTACTGCTCTCTATTTCTCTTTCTGTCTCTCTCTGGTACCGCCCCTCCTCCATTTCTTTCCTTATCTCTCCCTATTCTCTTTCTTTCTGGGTTTCTCTTTCTGGGTCTCTGCCAGTTATTCCCTCTTGAGGTGTTTATCTTTTTATCTTTTTAATTTTTTTTTTAAAGATGGTAAGGGGATCTTAACCCTTGGCTTGGTGTTGTCAGCACCACGCTCTCCCAAGTGAGCTAACTGGCCATCCCTATATAGGGATCCGAACCTGTGGCCTTGGTGTTGTCAGCACCACGCTCTCCCAAGTGAGCCACAGGCTGGCCCAAGGTGTTTCTTTATCTTTTTGTCTCTGGTCCTGTGTGCGTATGTATGTGTCTGTTTATTTCTTTCTCTAGATCTTCATCTCTCTCTTTCTCGTGTCTCATTCTCTTTCGGTTTTTGATTATCTCTTTGTCTTTCGTTCTCTGTTATCTCTCTCTCTCAGTTTATGTCAATCTCTCTGTCTCTGTCTGCATTTCTTTCTCTCCCGATGCCTGTATGTCTGTCTCTCTTTTCCTCTGTTTCTCTCTCTGCCCCCTCCAGCCCTGTCCCTGCTCCTCTGAAATTTTTTTTTTTTACCTCTCCCAGGCTGCCTCCCTCCCCGTTCCCACATTGGTCTCTCCTTCTCTGCACTCCCCTACCCCTACGCAGCCTGATTCCCTCACAGCTCTACTGCCAGCGCACCCCAAACCTGGCCTTTCTCCAGCCCTTATCTCCTCATCCCCAGGAGCCGAGAAAACCAACTGTGGGCCCAGCAGTGGATGCAGAAGCTATACGACCAACTTGGGCTGCAGCACTTTCTCCGAGACTGCCACGAGGTAGGACCTCCAGGTGTGCTGGGGACAGTGACGCTTCTCTGGCAGAGGTGGGGGCGGGGACGCCCCGTCTAAGTGGGTCGCGGAGCGATGCTCACTCTGCGCCGCCAGGAGGCGCGCGGATCCCGGTCTCAGTGCGCATACTCCGCAGGTCCCTTCCCGCCCACGCAGTCTCCGGGGCTGGGGGGGGCTCCGGCGCCCTTGGCAACGGCGCGCGTCCGCTCCTACGGGTCCCGCGAGGACGCGCGCTGATCTCACCTTTCTCTGGGGATTTGTGAGAAGCGCTCTACTCTGGGAGAGGGGCAGTGTGGAGTGGGTGGGGAGGGGCATGGGTGGACAGGTGGTCCTGAACCAAGCCTTCACCCCATTAAAGATGTCCAGGAATCAAGCCCCTCCCCCTTGGGGATGACCTATACTCCTAAAGATCTCCCCCAATCAGGGATGGTCCAGGCCCCCTTCTCTATTAGAGGCGGTTCCAGAGACTCCTTTACTCCCCCGCCTTCCCTGGCATTCCAGAGAAACTGCTCTGGATTCTGACCATATTAGAGATGGCCCAGTAAACATTCTCCTAACCCCCAAAATAGAGATAGTCCTAGCCCCGAGCTCCTCCATCTGTGTGACCCAGGATCATCCCCTCCCCCCGTGATGACCCAATACCTAAGTTTCTTCCAATCAAGGTTCAGGAACCACCTCCCTGCCCTCCCACCACCCCGCCATTGAAGGTGGCTTGACCCTCTCCATGTTGAACCTCCACGGGAGATTTTTCTCCCCACATATGAAATAGACAAGGGCCTCCATACTACCTCCCCTGCCACACACACACACAACTGAGGTAGGCCGGGACTCAAGCCCATTATAGATGGTCCAGGAACCCGGTGTTCCCCCTCTCCCCTATCGGAAATTGTTCTGGACTGAAGTTATTATAAGAGATATTCCAGGTTTCCCCTCCCATATTCCCTACCCTCATATGGTAGACAGGAACCCGAGCCTCTTTCCATTAGAGATGGTTCAGGAGGCCCCTCCAGCCCACTCCCATACTTTCCATCTTCACATAGCTGAGGTAGCCCGGGATCCAAGGCCCCCTCCCGCCGTTAGATTTGGTCCAGGACCACTTCCCCCCACCCCCGTGAGATTGTTCTGGACTGAGTAGCAATCATCTGAGATGGGGCCCCCCACTCCATGCTTTAGGGAGGGTGATGAGTTCTCCTCCACCTCCATCTGGGGCCCCCCGCAAGGAGGCGGGCGGGTATGAAAGAACGCAGGCAGGGGGCGCGCGCGGGCGGGCGCGCGGCCGCGGCGCGGGGGAGAGGGAGGGGGCGCGCGTCCATTGGAGCCTCAACCGTCGCCGCCGCTGCCGCCGCCGTCGCAGTGGAGGGGCGAGCGCCCGCCCGCTCGCCGCAGGGACGCCTCGCCAGCGACGCCGCTGCTTCAGGTCTCGGGGTGCCCAGGGGAGGGGGCTGGCGCGCTCCCCGCCGAGATGGGCGGGGGAGGGGGCTCGGGCGCGGGCTCGCCCGCCGGCGCCGCGGGAGGGGAGGGGGCAGCGCGGGGGCGGGCCGGGAACGCGCCTGGACCCCCGCCCTGGGGGAGGGGCAAAGACGCCGGGAGCTGTCCGCGGTGCTGGTGCGGGCGGGACTGAGGGGCTGGGCCCCAAGGGAGGGAAGCGGAAGGGGGGGGTGACTTCTAAGGCTACTCATAGTCTGGATTTGCCTTCGGTGTTAAGGGGGTCTCAACCTTTCTAGGGAGCTCTTCTCTGGATAATGGTGAACCTGAGACTTGCCCTAGGGTTGGGGAATTCTTAACCTTTTGGGGGGGTTTCTTCCTTCCTTCTTGTGGAATCTGTGTCAGCCTTGGATGATGAGGGTAAATCACTTTTGGGGAGCTCTGTCTTGGGCGATGAGGCTCTTGGATCTGCTCTGGATCTGAGGGACTCTGTCTTTTGGGGGCTTTTCCTTGGTTGTTGGGGGGTCTGGCTTTGCCCTCACTGACGGGGGGGCAATCACTTTTGGGGGGCTTTACCTTGGTGACTGGGTACCATCTCCTTTAGGGGCTTTGCCTTCACTGTAGGCTGTGGTTGCCTTTGGACTCTTCCCTGCGTGGTCGGGAATCTGTGAGTTGAGTTGGGGGATTCAGCATTTGACTTGGCTCTAGTGTATGTGTATGAGGGAGTGTGAAGCTGTCCTGGACCCCTGGGGAGCACATGCTCGGGGGACGTGGGGTGGGGTTTGGCCGGCTCGGGATTTGTCCTTGGTTATGACTGCATTTGCCTCCCGGGACCGCTGAGCTGGAGTCCGGTTTTTTTTTTTTTTTTCTTTGCTGAAGGGAGGAGGAGGATCTTGTGACTGGAGGGGGTGGGGAGAAGAGAAGAGGGAGGAGCAAACTGTCCCAGGTGCCAGGTTTAGTTGAGAGTGTGGGGGAGGTTCTGGCTTGGGGTACAGGACTCTTTTTTAGGGGGGGGTGCTCAGAAAGAAGCCTTGTGATTGGTCCTGCTCAGGATAATGAGAGGGGCCCACTCTTGGTGCTTGCATTCTGGATGACGGGTTTCGTTGGTGAGTGGGAGGACTAGAACTGGCTCTAGTCTGAGGGTGGGGGGCTGGCTTGAAAGGTTTGATCTGGCCCACATTGGAGAGTCTGGGACTAGATTTTGGGGTGAACTGGTTTGGGAGCCAGAAGGCCCATGGTGCCTGCATTTGGGGGGTTGGCTTTGGTTGGAGGCTAGAAATGGCCATGGTTTGGGGAACTGTGGTCTTAGAATCCCAGGAATGGGGCCGGCCTGTGGCTCACTCGGGAGAGTGTGGTGCTGATAACACCAAGGCCACGGGTTCGGATCCCACATAGGGATGGCCGGTTGCTCACTGGCTGAGCGTGGTGCTGACAACACCAAGTCAAGGGTTAAGATCCCCTTACCAGTCATCTTTAAAAAAAAAAAAAAAAAAGAATCCCAGGAATGGACTTGGGGAGCTCTGTGGGCTCATTAGGGGTACTCGATTTTGGTTGTGGGTGAGGGGTCTACTCCAGGTTGGAAGGCTGGTTTGGAGAGATCTAGGCTTGGCAATAGTTGGGAGGTTGTTTGGTGGGTTGATCTGGCTGTATTGGGGGACTGGGTCTAGGTATGATATCCTCAGTAATGGACCTTGAATTAGTCCTTATTGGGATGGCTAAGACTGAATCAAACGATCTAAGTGTTGTTATGGGGAAGGGTCTTGGGCTACATCGGAAGTTAGCTAAGTTGGGTTGGAGAGCTTTTGGGGGGGGTTGATTTGGCCTCAGATGGGAGGAGGCTGACTAGCCCAGGAGCCCTGCTTTGGGAGCTTCTGGGGAGTAGAGGAGGGCTGCCCGAAGGACAGGGGTGTCAAAGGATTGAGCATACTGGTGACCCTTCCATCTACACTCCACCCAGAAAAGAGCTTGAACTGCTTCCTCCCCTCCCCTGCCCCAATATAAAGGCCTCACTTGCAAAGGTTTTTCCATCCCTTCCTTCCCACTCACCCCTCAACCCTACAGCCCAGGCCCTGAACCTGGGACTTCCTGGAGGAGATGGGAGGCTTGTGCCATGTTGGGGGTACCAGCTGAGCCCTCCTACCCTGTCCTGTACAGCTGGATGGCTGGATCCATGAGAAGATGCTGATGGCGCGGGATGGCACGCGGGAAGACAACCACAAGCTGCATAAGAGATGGCTCCGGCACCAGGCATTCATGGCTGAGCTGGCTCAGAATAAGGAGTGGCTGGAAAAGATCGAGAGGGTAAGGATGTGAAAGGCCCCTCTGCCCATGCCATGTGCTGGAGGCCTCCTCCTGCAACACCCACTGTGATCCTGCTGGTCTCACACCCCTGAACTGGTTCAAATAAGCTCCATGTCTGCTCCTAGATATATGGCCTTGAGTGATTTATGTCACTTCTTTGGGTCTCAGTTTGCCCATCTGTAAAATGGTCAGCATCTCTTCTGAATGGTGCCATATCCTTCTGGTTGTTAAATATTTTGCCCCTTCCTATAACTTCCCTCACCAGGCTCGCTTCTATATCATTTGGGGCACTTAAGATGGAAGGTCAGGGAGAGGCTGGGGCAGCTCTGGGAAGCCCGAAGTTAAAGTGAACTTTGGATTCTTACAGCCCTGAGTTCTAACTGTGCCTCTACAGCTGTGGGTCTTGGGAAATTGTGTTAACCTCTTTGAGCCTCAGTTTGCTCTTCTGTAAAATTAAGGAAATAATGAATATAGCTACTTCCCTGGGCTCTTGTGCACATAAAGTGCTTAACACAAGGTCAGGTACCTAGGAGCTGTAATTACTATGGTATTGTGATCTTTAATACGTAATGTAATATATGCAGCTCAGGGCCACCAAGGAGGTTAGTTTCAGTCTTGAAAGGAGGGAGCTAGGCAGATTTTTACTGTAAGCCTCAACCCTCATAACTTCCCTTTCTCTGGCTAAACCAGTAGACCTGCTGCCCTGGATACCCCCACTCTTCCAACTCAAACAGAGACACCCAGGCCTTAAACCCTTAAATGGCCATTGATGCCCTGTAAATGGTAGCATGTGGCAAAGCCAGTCTTCTTGACTTTGAGTTTAATGGAAGTTTGTTCTCTCTCTGCCTCTCATTGTCTATCTTCTGTCTTTGTCTATGTGCATGTCTCTATGTCCATCACTCTATGACCATCTGTCTCTCCCTGTCTCCTCATGTCTCTGTTTGTGTCTGTCTTTCTCTCTCCCCACCTTTCTGTCTCCTTCCCTTCTCCTTTATCTCTCTTTCTCTTTCTTCTTGTCTTTCTTCCTTGGTTCTTTCTATCTCTGTACCTATCTTTGCATCCACCCCTCATGTCTCTATCTCCCTGTGTGTCTCCAACTCCATGCCTCTCACACCAAATCTCTCTCTATGTCCTGTTTTCCCCCTCCCCCATCCCCACATATTTCTCTGTACCTTCCCACCATCTGTCCCCTTCTCTTGCTGGGGCAGGAGGGCCAGCAACTGATGCAGGAGAAGCCAGAGCTGGCAGCCTCCGTGCGGAAGAAGCTGGGTGAGATCCGGCAGTGCTGGGCAGAGCTGGAGAGCACCACCCAAGCCAAGGCACGGCAGCTCTTTGAGGCCAGCAAGGCTGACCAGCTGGTACAGAGCTTCACTGAGCTGGACAAGAAGCTCCTTCACATGGAAAGCCAGCTGCAAGATGTTGACCCTGGTGGGGACCTGGCCACTGTCAATAGCCAGCTCAAGAAGCTACAGGTATGGTCTGGCTGGTCCTGATGGGAACTTCCTACAACACAGTGGGTCTGGATCAGAAGCAAACCCCACTCAAGGTATTTCAAACATGGGGGATATAATATAGGGATTTATTTTAATGTGCAAGGGGCTAGAAGAGCAGAAAGGGAATACTGAGGCAATCCAGTTAGTAGTAATGGTTGGAAGCAGCCAACACCCATAGAGCATGGGGTACAAGGGAAGAGGAAGGATTAAGAGCCAGGAAGGTAGGTAAATAACCGGAATGCTGAAGGTTTCTCAAGACCACTGACACTTGTTCCCTGGATGGAGAAACCAAGGCCCAGAGGTAGGGGGATGGCTTTGCACAGAGTGACATTCATTAAGTGCTTCCTCTATCAGTCTCTGGGCCGAGCACTCACTGACTCTTTCCAGCAACCCTTGGAGATAGGTACTATTATTCCCCATTTTGCCAATGGGGAAACTGAGGCATAGAATGTTAAATGCCTGGCCCAAAGACTCATAGCTAGTGAGTATCTCCCTTGTGAAACAGGAGGTTCTTAGCGAACAGACACAGTGTCTGCTTTATGTCCATTCCCAGCGTGGCAGCTGGCTGATGATAGTCAGTACATGAGAGTTCACACGGAATGACTGGAGGTGAATGTAGATGTTGCTTCTCTCCTTGCAAGATGTAGCAACTCCTGCCTTTCCCTGTCAGGAACAAGGCCTGACTATGACCGATGGAAAACCAAAGCTCCAGGTGAACTTACTTGCTTAGAGTAGCAAGTGGCAGAGCCTAGACCACTGCTCCTTTTTTTTTTGGCTACTGGCCGGTACAGGGATCTGAACCCCACACCTTGGTGTTATAACACCGTGCTCTAAACAACTGAGCTAACCTGCTAGCCCACTGCTCCTTTTTCATATACTTCCTGCATAGTTGTGCTTATAAAGTGCTTGGCATCATATGTGGCAAACGAAGTAGACTAATAATAAAAGCATGACGATACTGGATAGTATTTATTCATTCATCTATGCATCAAGTACTCACTGGGCACCTACTCTGTGCTGGGCGCTTTTCCAGCAGTTGGAAGATGGCAGTAGGCAAAATGGATGAAAAGTCACTGCCTTCATGGGGCTCACTTTGTCGTGGGAGACAGGCAAAAGAGCAATGAGAAACAGATCTGAATGTCATGGCCAGTGAGGTCGTTACTTTATCAGTACACCAGCGGTTCTCAAATATCTTGGTTTCCAGGACCCCCTTGAACTCTTAAAAGTTATTAAGATCCTCAAAGAGATTTTGTTTGTGTGGATTAGACCTATCAATATTTATTAAAAATGAAAACTGAGAAAAAAATAAATAAAAATGAAAACCGAGAAACATTTAAATTGTTGATTCATTTTAAAACAGCTATATTAAATCCATCACGTATTAACCCAAGTAGCATTCTTTTATGAAGAACTGTATTTTCCAAAACAAAACAAAAAAATGTGGTAAGAAGATTGGCATTGCTTTCATTTTTGCAACTCTCTTTCATGACTGGCTTAATAAAAGAAAGCTGGCTTCTCACATCTGCTTCTGCATGCAATCCGTTGCAGTAGCATGGGTCGTGTGGTTTCTGGAAAACCCTGCTGTATACCTGAGAGAGAATGAAAATGAGAAAGGCAAATAACACCTTAGTATTTTTATTAAAATAGTTGTAACCTTGAGGACCCCTTGAAAAAACATGAGCGTCCCCTGGGGTTCCTAGGCCACACTTTGAGAACCACTGATGTATGCTGTGTGCCAGGCATGGTTAACCCGCTTCTCCTCCCCAGCAGCCCTATGGGGGAGGTTCTGTCATTATCCTCACTGTAGCCATGAGAAAACCACAGCAATGGCTGTGTGGCTCTCCCGAGGTCACAGAACCACCGAGTGGCTATTCAGTACCATATTTAAGTGCCGTGCACCTCTTCCCTTGATGCTCCCAGACCACAGTGAGGAAGGTGACTCTCTTGCTGGCCTCTGAGAAATTAAGTGCCTGCCTGAGATCGGGACCCCACTGGCTGGATGGCAATGGACACATGGAGATGATTTGGCCCCAAGTCTGCCCTGAGGGATCTCACAGAATATGGGCAGAGATAAGATTGATCAGTGGCCTAGAGGGTCAGAATGAGGAGGAAGCAGCTGGGGGCCAAGTGACAAGAGGCTGGGTGGTAGGGGCAGACAAACTTGGGTCCAGATTCCAGCCAGGGCAAAGGTCTAGTCCCTCCCTGAGCCTCTGTCTCCTCACTTAAGTAGGACTCTATCAATGCAGACCTCCCAGGGCCAGGTGAGGTTGTGCACAAAGAAAGACCCACTTTGCACAGTGCCTGGGATGTGGTGAGCTCTCAAGAAATGGAAATCTGTGACTGTCAGGGTCCCAGCCAGAAACAGAAGATATGCTCAACTGAGAAAACTCTGAGGAGGGCTTATAAAATGCTTTTGTTTGTTTGTTTTGTTTTTTGTGGTGGCTGGCTGGTATGGGAATGTGAACCCTTGACTTTGGTGTTGTGACACCGCGCTCTGATGATAAAGGGTCTTTGACAAAGGTGTGAGCAGGGCATGGGGAAGCCACAAGGAAGAGTGTGGCATCATGGGACTAACAGCTGAGAGCTTTTACCTCCCCTAGCCCAAAGAGGAAGGGCAGGAGAGGTTATTGAGCTTGGAAGGACAGAGTGCCAGACAGAAGTTGGGACCCTTAGTCAAGAACAGCAGCCAGCCCATGGCACCGCTGCAGAGAAAAGCTAAGGAAATAATACCCAGTCTCATTCTCCTCTCAGTCTAGTCTCCTGCTGGTCTTCCCTGAGTCCAACCAGGGCCAGCTTCATGGGCATTTGACTGTACATTTGCACAGGGCTCTGCACTTAGTTTAATGCTGTGCTGTTGCTGTCTTGAAATTCGTAATATTTGAACAAGAGACCTTGTGTTTTCATTATGCCTTGGGCCCTGAAAATTATGTAGCCAGCCCTGAACCCACCCCACCTGGAAGCCGGGGAGCAGGAGAGCCAGCTCATGGTGTTCATACAGGCCAGCATCCCCCTCCCAGGGGCACAGAACAGGGTAGAGAAGCTCACGTCGGGGTCAGAAGGGGTGGACATCCCACACAGCAGCAGCTATAACTAGGAGTATTGTCTTACCGTGGTTACTAATTCCTCCCCAGCAGCCCATTGCGTAGTTAAAGGCACAGACTCAGGACTCAGGCAGTTCTGGGTTTGATTCATCGCTCTGCACTCACTGGCTGTGTGATGTTGGGCAGGTGGCTTTGCCTCTCACTCTGAGCCCCTGGTGCCTCATCTGTTCAGTGGGAAGGACCCTGATGGCTAGCCCACTCACTGACAGCAGGGCTGTGGGAGGTAGCATGGTATCACAGTCAAGGACATGGATGCTGGAGCCGGCTGCTGGGGTCAAACCCTGGCTCTGAGACTTACTAACTGGGTGGCCTGGAGAGGTTACTTATCTCTTTGAGCCTCAGTTTCTTCTGCAGTAAAATAGGCTTAATAGTCCTGACCTCATATGGACACATTTCAGAATTGCTGACCCAACAAATCTGAGATTCAATATTTGTTTACAGGTCTTTAATTTTAGTTGTCTTCAAGCTGAGGGTAGATCATCCCTGTACTGTGTTCAGAAGTTAGGTATTGCCCTGCCTTTGCTTTGGTTATTTTATTTATGTGATATAGTTATCTCACTGATTTCTGTTCATATTCCATTTGAGCCATTTCCTCCTCGCCATGTTGCTTTTTAAAAATATGTTTTGGGGGGTGGTATATGAAATATTAACATAGAGTTAAAAGTCAGAACTATCTTCAGTTCACTCGATCTTGCCACATTTCTTGCCCAAGTCCTCATGCTGATTAATGCTCACTCTTCAGCATTGAATGTTAGTTTCCTGTTTCTTCCCATCCTTGCCAACACTTGGTATCATCAGACCTTTTAGATTTTTCCCAGTCTGACGGGTGGAAAGTGATGTCTCACTGTGGCGTGTGCATTTGTGTTTTTTTCGGGATGCTTGAGCATCCTTGTCCCTCATTTTGGCCATTTAGGTTTCAGAGGGAGGATTTGGGGCCTCCTGCTTTAGCCAAAGTGCAGGGTCAGCTTTCCGTCCCATGGGGGATTTAGTCCCAACCATAACCAGCAAACCACGAGATGGGGTCCCCATTGTGCAAGGGAAAGGCTGAGGATCAGAGGGGACAAGGGACTGGGGTCACACAGAAACGGGTACCAGAGACAGGCCCCAGCAGAAGACTCCTGGGCCCTTTCCCCAGCAGAGGGAGCCTTAGGCAGGGAGTGACTCAGTAGGCCAGATGGAGCCCAGCTGGGACTCAGGAGCTGCTGTTGAGCAGGGGAGGGGCCTCCCAAGGCCCTGCTGTCCCGTGAGCCCTCCTGAGCTCCCAGGCGCTGGGCATATGCAGGAGGGAGAGTCAGCTGCCATCCAGCCTGGCACTTTTCCTGGTGGCCCCACCCCTCAGGCTACCAGGGCCAGGCTGGGTTGAAGGAGGTGCGGGCTGGGGTCTGAGGGGGTGTGTAGGTATGAGCGATCTGTCCCCCTCTGCCTTTTTCTGGCCCTGTCTCTCAGTCCTTCTCCCCAAGTCTCTCTGTGTCTCTGTTTCTCTTACTGTCTCTTAGCTTCTGCCTCTCCCATCCCTCTCTTTCTCTCTCAGTATCTCTCTCCTTCTCTGTCCTGTCTTCATCTCTGTCTCTCTCTCTTTATCTTTATTTCTCTCTATCCTGCTCTCTCACTCTCTTCTGTCTGTCTCTCCATCTCCACCTCCCTCCTTTGGTCTCCTCTTATCCCTGGGTGTTCTCTTTATGCCCAGGTCTGCGCCATGTGACCCAGCGTCCTCTCTTGGGGCTTCCTGCCCAACTGTCCTTACTGGCCGAGGGGCCAGATGGTGGAGTCCCAAGCCCCCACTTCCCAGCCCTCAGGGGCCCAGCCAGCTGGTCTGGCTCAGCTCTAGGCTCCTGCTTGGAGGGGTGGGGGCTGGTCTCCTGCCATCTGTTGAGGACCAGCCAGGGAAAAATGCAGTGGAGCCTTTGCAGCTGCTGAGCTGAATCCCTGGGGACCCCTCACCACACCCACATCCACCCTAAGTAAGGCTCAGTAGGCTCTTTCTCTAGCCACGGGAACACCGTCCTCTCCACTTTCCCTTCTCTGTCCCAGTCTGTGCCTCCAGCTCGGCATGGCTGATTCAGGAGCTATACAGTCCAAGGTTTGAATCCCCCCCAACTCCACCACTGTGTGGCTGAGGTAAAGTGATCCCACCTTTCTGAGCCCCACTGTCCCCAATTATAGAGAAGCAGAGTGGCCGAGAGATTGGGTTTTATGTTCTTGTGGCCCTCAGTTCAAATTCTGGCTCTGGCAATTTTTACTGGGGACCAGTGACTGCTCCTCTCTAAGCCTTGGTTTCTGAGACTGGAAAATGGAAGGGCAGCAAGGCAGATCCCGATAGGACTCAGGTGGATCTCGAGGTTAGGGCTTGCTGCATCACTACCTAAGAGGTGGCTAGCACCTGGGGCTGTTTTGGAAGTAGACTCTTCTGTTGTTGTTTTTTAACCTTTGATACATTTTAAAAAATTAGTGTGTAATTCATATACCATAAAATGCACACTTTTAAAGTGTACAGTTTAGTGGTCTTTAAAATATTCACAAAGTCAAGCAACCCTCACCACTGTTTAATTCCAGAACATTTTCATCACCCCATAAAGAACCCCATACCCATTAGCAGTCATTCCCCATTTCCCCCTCTACTGATCTAGTTTCTGTCTCTGTGGATTTGCCTGTTCCAGACACTTCATATAAATGGAATCACACAATATGTGAACCTTTGTATCTGGTTTCTTTCACTTATGTTTTCAAGGACCATTCATGTTGTAAAATGTGTCAGTGCTTCATGGCTCCTCTGGTTTTAGTGTTTAAAGCTAGTTTAATTTTTAAAAATTTAATCTCTAATACTGCCCAGCTAAGAGAAGCAGAGTAGCACGATGACTGATCCAACAAAGTCAACACCCATTTACGGAGCACCTATTTTGTGTCAGGCAGGGTGCTAGGCGCTGGGATCCAACTGTGAATGAAACAAACATCCTTGCCTCCCCTGACCTCATATGTGCTGTGAGAATTATTTGAGTTAATCCTTGTCAAGTTCTTTGAGCAGTGCCTGGCATGGAGCAAACATCAGAATGTGTATTAGTCTGTTTTCGTTGCTTATAAGAAAGTACTTGGAACTGGGTAATTTATAAAGAAAATGAAATTAATTGCTTACAGTTTCTAAGGCTGGGAAGTCCAAAGTCCGTCTGGTGGTGGCGACAGTGACCCAGTGGTCTCATATTGCAAGATGGTGGAAGCAGAGAGAGCAGGGAGAGCAAGAGAGAGAGAGGAAGACGGACTCTCCTCTTCTTTTAAAGCCCTCAGAACCATGCCCCTGACCACCATGTTTAATCCATTCACGACTGCAGGGTCCTACAATCCAATCACCTCTTCAAGGCTCCACCTTTCAATTACCGTAATAGAATTTCCCACCCTCTTAACAGTCACAGTAGGCATTAAGTTTCTAATACATAAAACTTGGGGGACACAATTCAAGCTTCGAGGAGTTTTGGGGGAACATAATTCAATCCACTACAGCCACAAAAGGCCCTCCTGGCTGGAACCTTGTGGCTTGTGGGCTTCTGGTTAAATGCTGACCAGGGATGAAAGGGGCCTGAGGGGGTCTGTGGGACTCAGCAGCTCCTCCCCAGCTCCCCAGCTCCATCTCAGCTACCTAGGGAGGCACGGGAACCTGTGTCCCCAGGAGTGAGATGGCACCAGCAGTCACCCAGGTGTGCAGAGAAGATGGTGGTCAGCATACTGGCTTCTCCTGCGCTCTGGGCTGGAAGTCCTGCTCTAACCCAGTTCCTCTCCCTGCATGTGGCCGTGGTGTGACATGTGACCACAGGTGGTGGGGCCAAACCTTGCCAGGAGGGTATGGCTCCTCCCTGACTCCCTCGTAATTCAACTGAACATAATTCAATCCACTACAGGATGTATTACCTATTGTTGCTGTTACAGCAAGAAGTTTAAACAGAAAGGTGTAATGTGAAGAGTAAAAAGTCTTCCTTCCTCTTCCACACACATAGTCCCACTCCCCAGAGGCTAACTGCTCTTAACAGTTTCTTCTCTATCCTTCTAGAAATATTCTATGCACATACATACACATATACATGACCTGTATGCATACCGAAACTTGCCTTTTTTACTTGGCAAAACATTCTGGACATCCTCTCTTGTCACAAAATATGGGAATACCCTGTTCTTTTAAACTGTTGCGTAGTTCCACGGAGTGGTTTGACAGTCTGTCTTTAACCAGCCTTCTCTTGAGAGACCTTTGGGATGTTTCCAATCTGCTGCTAGTGTAAATAGTGCTGCAACAGATATCTCTATTCATATGTATTTGAGCGTATGTAAAAGTATTTATGTAGAAAATGGTACTCAAAGTAAAATTTCTGGGCAAAAAGGTATATCCACCAAAATTTTTGGTAGCTATTGCCAAGTAGCTTCCTGAAAAGACAGTGGATACACCTGCTATGTGACAGCAGCCATCTCCCTGTGTATTCACCATCATTAGGTACTTACTATCAAGATTTTTCATCTTGTAGTTATTTTAATTTGCATTTTCCCTAATGTTGAAGTAGGCTGAACATCTTTTTGAGTGTTTAATGACCATTGTACTTTTGTATCCTTTACCCACGCTTGCAGAACAGGATATGCTTTAAATAGGTGTTCAAAATACAGGGCATTTTTTGTAGAAGTAGGAAAATTTTCCTACTGGAATTATTTCCTTTCAGGTCATATGGTCACTTGCTGGAGATGCTGTGGAAGGCTTTCATCTAATGGGGAGCTAGAACTTAAAATCCTGACATTTCAGACTATCTTTAAGAATTTCTTGAATTCTAATGTATTTTGGTTTTTCTACACATTACTACAATGATTTTGTAGGCAAAATGTTCTTCATGAAGGAGGTTATGGGATGACTTATTTTTCTTTGATTTCTGAAGCTCGTAATTGTGCCATTTTAATTTACAGCTTACATAGTTTTGACTTGTTATAATGTTTTATTTTTACCCATTTTTATAACCCCTATAGATTGTGAACTCTTTTCAGTCAGGATTCTTTAGGTTACAATTCATAAGAACTCTAACCCAAATTGACTTAGTCTAAAAGGAGACTTTACTGGCTCACATAGCTGAAAACTCCAGCAGGTATGCAGCTTCAGGAGTGGCTGGATTCGTTACTCAAATTTTGTCCTCAGGAATCTCTCTGACTCCATTTCTTTCTTTCTTACTGTTTTTTTTTTTTTTTTTTTTTTTTTTTGGTAGCTGGCTGGTACGAACCCTTGACTTTGGTGTTAAAAGACCACACTCAGGGGCCAGCCCATGGCTCACTGGGAGAGCGTGGTGCTGACAACACCAAGTCAAGGGTTAAGATCCCCTTACCGGTCATCTTTTAAAAAGAAAAAAAAAAAAAAAAAAAAGACCACACTCTAACAAACTGAGCTAACTGGTCAGCCTTTTGTGTCTCCATTTCTTCTTCTTTTTTTTTTTTAAAGGTGACCGGTAAGAGGATCCTAACCCTTAGCTTGGTGTTGTCAGCACCTGAGCGAACCGGCCATTCCTATAAAGGATCCGAACCCGTGGCCTTGGTGTTATCAGCACCGCACCCTCCCGAGTGAGCCACAGGCTGGCCCTGTGTCTCCATTTCTGAGTCCTACTTTCCTCTATGTTGGCCTCTTTGTCAGGGGATCTCTTCTCGTGATGGCAAGATGGCTCCCAGTGTCCCAGGCCTACCAGCTTAGAACCCCATGGGAAAGAGAGCACCTCTTCTGTGCACACTTTTCCAGCAAAAGTGAGAAGTGTTTTCATTGGCCCGTTTTAGGTCACACGCCCATCTTTGACCCAATCCTTATTCAGTGTTCTCATTGGCCAGGCCTGAGTCACATGGCCATTTATGAACTACTGAGTTTCATCAGCCCGGCAGGAAGCTGGAAGAATTTTCATTGGTGTTGTAGTCTGTTTTGTGTTGCTATAACAGAAACATCTGAGACTGGGTAATTTATAAAGGAAAGAGGTTTTGGCTTATGATTCTGGGACAGCTGCATCTGGTGTGGGCCTCAGGCTGCTTCTACTCATGGCCGAAAGTGGCAGGCGGCCGGCGGGTACAAGCAGATCACATGGCGAGAGGAAGCAAGAGAGAGAGAAGGTGCCAGGGTCTTTTTAAGCAACCAGCTCTCACAGGAACTAATAGAGCGAGAACTCACTCATTAATCCCCCCCCCAGGGAGAGCATTAATCCATTCATGAGGGATCCGCCCCCATGACTCAATCAGTTTCCAACACTGCCACATTGGAAATCAAATTTCCACATGAGTTTTGGAGGGGACAACACATCCAAACTCCATCAATTGGTAACATGACCATCTCTGAACCAATCCTGGTGGCTGGGGTGGTTCCTGTTTTCTGATTGGCCAGACTTAGTCACGTGACCACCCTTGAACCTCTACCTTTCATTAGTTCCTCAGGAAGCTCAGGACCCGAAAGTGGGGTTTGAGGTGCTTGGAATGAGAGGATGGATATTGAGCAGGCAAAACTAACAACTCTGCAATACAGAGCCTTGGAACAAAATCTTGAGTTGGTTCTTGAGTTTTGATTTGCAGTCATTTGCCATAATCTGTAACCACTTAACTTTATTATTTTGTTTTCTTCTCTAACTTTCCTCCATCTGTTTATAATCACACAAGTAATATATAAATATATTCTTTTGGTAAAAGATCTTAGTACCCTCGATGTCTTCAGTAAAACATTGTCTCCTTTCAACCCGCCTCCCAATCCCACACCCCAAAGGGAACCTCAATTATTATTTGGTGTGCATCCTTCTAGACTGCTTTCTATGCATTTTCAGGTGCACCTATATGGGTTTTTAATGTTTCTATTTTTCTTCCATGTTTACATTTTTGAATAGGGCTGGCCCGTGGCTTGCTTGGGAGAGTGTGGTGCTAATAACACCAAGGCCAAGTGTTAGGATCCCTATATAGGGATGGCTGGTTAGCTCACTTTGGAGAGCGTGGTGCTGACAACACCAAGTCAAGGGTTAAGATCCGCTTACTGGTCATCTTTTGAAAATGAATGAATGAATGAATGAATGAATGAATAAATAAATAATAAATATTTGAATAAAAATGTTTTATGGTTCAGTCATAAACTACAAGTATATAAAAAATTCTGTGTGAAAATTCTCTCCATCCCTGTTTCCCATTCACTAAGTTCTCATCTCCCCAATAGGTACCAACTATTACTAATTGCTTGTTTACCCTAGGGATTAATATATTTATACGTAGGCTCTAAAAATTTTTTTTCCTCTTAACATTAACTCTTGGCTATTATTCCATACTGCTGTGGATTTGTTAAACCATTTCATTCGTGATTGGTACTGAGGTTCTTTCCAATTTTTTCCCATTACAAACTCTGCTACAGTGAACATCCTTGGACAAGCATCTTTGTGCATGTGTGCCAGTATTTCTTTAGATATATTCTTAGAAGTAGAAGTGCAAGTGCTAGGTCAAGCATATGCACATTTTGCATTTTAACAGGACCTGCCAAATTGACTTCCAAAAAGACTTTACCAATTTACACCACCGTCAACAGTGGCTGAGTGTGCCCATCTCCCTGCATCTTTGCCAACAGTAGATACTATCAATCTTTTACATTTTTGCCAATCTGATTAATAGAAAAGGATATCTTGTTTTAATTTGCATTTTCCTGCTGAGAAGTGAGACTGGGCATCTTTTCACATGCTTATTTCTTCTGTGTGTTGCCTGTTCACATGTGATGCCCATTTCTTTTTTAAGCAGTCTTTTTCTTTGCTGGTATCATTCATTCATTGAACAAATCATAATTGAAGGTTTGAAGGCCCTATTGTGTTCAAGGCACTGAAGAATAGAGCAGTGAATATGACATATCCCCAACACTCATGGGGCTCACATTTTAGAAGCAGGAGACCAATAAAAAACATGAGTGAAGTCAGAGTTGTCCAATGGTGATTAAGTGCTGTGGAGACAAAGGAAGGAGGATAGAGGGGAATTCTTTGATGTTTAAGAAACTAGTTTCTTTCTCTAAAAGGTATCAAATATTTTTTTCAGTTTGTCATCTGCCTTCTAACTACATATGTGAAATTTTGGTCAATGTAGAGTATTTTTATTTTTATGTGGTCAAATTTATAAATCTTTCCCTTTATGGTATTTATGCTTGGAAAATTTTCTCCATCTCAAGATTACAAAAACATTTGCCCAGGTTTTCTTTTAGTGCCTTATGGATTTACTTATTCCACTTAAGTCTTTAATCCATCTGGAATTGTTTTCAGAATAAAGAGCAAGGAAGGGATCCAGCTAAATTCGTCAGCCAGTTGACCCATGATCATTCATTAAATAATCCATCTTTTTCTTGGGTATTTGAAATGGCAACTAAAAACATAATTCTGTGTATTTGGGTCTGCATTTGCACTTTCTGCCTACCCCTGTGGCACATTGACCATCCAAATGACTACAGATCCATAGTTATCTTTGATATCTGGAAAGGCTGGCTCTTTGGACAAATTATTTAACTTTTCTGGGCCTCAATTTCCTCCTCTGTAAAACACGGATACTACCAATCTTGAAGGGTTGTTCTGAGAATTAATGAATTAATGGACAACTTTAGTCCCAGGAGACAGGTAAGTCTTTTGAGAAGATAATATTTGGTTTGAAATCTGACAAGGAAGAGCGTGCCTAGTAGAGGGAACAGTAAAGGCAAAGGCCCTGTGGCAGGGACTAGCTTAGCATGTTGCACGATCATGCGAAGGGTTGCGCTTCTGGAGAGGATTGAGCACCGGGAAAATGGAACGGTGGGCCGCGGTTAGAAGTTTGCCTGTCACCATGGGGGACTGGAGAGCCACAGCAGAATCGGGTGGGAGGGTGGGGCCCACTGACCCTCCGCTGTTCCCACAGTCGATGGAGTCACAAGTGGAAGAGTGGTACCGCGAGGTGGGAGAGTTGCAGGCACAGACTGCGACGCTGCCGCTGGAGCCGGCGAGCAAGGAGCTGGTGGGCGAGCGGCAGAACGCGGTGGGCGAGCGCCTGGTGCGCCTGCTCGAGCCGTTGCAGGAGCGGCGCCGCTTGCTGCTTGCTTCGAAGGAGCTGCACCAGGTGGCGCACGACCTGGACGACGAGCTGGTGAGGCCCTGTGCGGGGATCTGGGGCCCGACCAGGATTGTGAGGAAAGGGTAGTGCAAGCATGGGACGGGGCGTGAGGCCAGGGGCAGGCCAGGGGCAGGCCAGGGGCGGGCCAGCGGCGGAGAGGGTGGAGACCAGGGCGGGTCGGAGGGTGGAGAAGGCTGAGACCCTACCACTGACTGATATTCATTTACTCACTTCCAAGTACTCATCGATTCATTCATGGTCATTCATTTACTTATTCATACATTCATCCTTTATTTACTCATTCGCTCATCTATTCATTTACTCAGTCACTTCCTGATTTTCTCAATCATTCATTCACTCACTCGGTAATTTGCTCACTCACTTGATCATTCTGAGCCCAGCCCTGTGCTTGGATGATACTGGGGTTACAGGGGTGACTAAAGCAGACCCCGTTGCTGCCATAGAGGGCTCAGAGTCCAAAGGGGAAAACAGACTTGCTCCCAGACAGTGACAACACAGGGTAGCTAGGGCTATGATGGGGGAGTCTAGGGGGCGTGGGAGCCCAGAGAAGGCAACTGGCCAAGGTTCAAAGTCAGGGAGGGCTTCCTGGAGGAAGGGATGTGTGAGCTGAGACCTGAAGGAAGAGTACAAGTGAGCCAGCTGAGGGAGTAGGAAGGGAATTCCAGGAAGCAAGACCTGCAGTGCAAAAGCCACTGGTACAAGTGAGCCAGCTGAGGGAGTAGGAAGGGAATTCCAGGAAGCAAGACCTGCAGTGCAAAAGCCACTGGTACACATGAACATGAACCTGGGCCAAGTGCAGAGAGTAGGACAGAGCAGGTCAAGAGAAGAGGCTGAAGATGTGTTGCCCAGGCTCTTAGGCGAGGAAGGGCCTTGGATGCTGTGCAAGGGTCTTCAAATTTAGTTGGGATGCAGGGGCCCTTGGGTACATTCCCTCTTGACTTGCCCCCTGTCTCCTTTCCAGGCATGGGTTCAGGAGCGTCTGCCACTGGCCATGCAGACAGAGAGAGGCAATGGTTTGCAGGCTGTCCAGCAGCACATCAAAAAGAACCAGGTGAGCAGAGTCAGGTGAGGGAGTTAAAGCCAAAAAAGGGAATTTATTGGCTCTTGCAATTGGAAGGACTGTGGACAGCAGGTACAGATGCATCCAGGTGCTTCCAGATATACTCATGAATCTTTCAGCTCTGTTTTCTGTTTTTTTTTTTTTTTTTTCCATGTTAGCTTTGTTCTCAGGCCAACTCTCTTCTCCTGGTGGTAAAGGGCCTCCAGCAGACTCAGGTTTATATTCCACCAGGAAAACTAAAGGGAATTTCCCTCTCTCAGTAATTTCAGCAATAGTCCCAGAAATAACTCTTATTGGCTCAACTTGAGTCACATGTCCATCCCTAAACTAATCATGATTGTTGGGGATTTGCAGTGCTTTAATTGGCCTAGCTTGGGCTAAGACCCACCCCTGGAAGCTGCTGGTGGAGTCAGCCTTAACTTAGTTGCTCAGGCTGAGATGGAGGCAAGGGGGTTCCTCAAAGGAATCAGCATCCTGTGACTAGAAATAAAGGGAATAGCTAGCTATTGGGCAAGGAAAAAGTAAAACAACAAACAAAAACTCAAAACACCCACAGGGAGAAAGGATGGATAATCAGTAAGGGGATGCTGACTTCTAAGCTGAGCAAGGTGGGAGAGGGGGCCTTTGAGCCCCTGAAATCTCTAGATCTCTTTTCAACTCTCTGGGCCTCAGTTTCCACATCTAAATAAGTAGAGTTGGTCTAGAGCAGTGGTTCTTAAACTGCTTTGCAGAGGAACCCTTTGGTCAAAGCAACTCTTTCACCAAAGCCCAGAGTAAGACACATAAAAGAGGAATAATAATAATAATGCATAATGCATTGATTAAAGACTTACAACCCGGGCCGGCCCGTGGCTCACTCAGGAGAGTGTGGTGCTGATAACACCAAGGCCACCGGTTCGGATCCCATATAGGGATGGCCGGTTTGCATGGTGCTGACAACGCGAGTCAAGGGTTAAGATCCTCTTATGGTCATCTTTAAAAAAAAGAAAAAAAGAAAAAAGACTTACTACCCTGTACCAAAAAAAAAAAAAAAAAACAAGAAAGAAAGAAAAAAGACTGTGTGCTAGGTATTGTCCCAGGAGGTTATAGGTTATACTGATTATTTAATTTAATCCCCTCAGTAACCCTGTGAAGTAGGTGTTGTCATTATCCCTATTTTACCAAAAAATATAAATTGGGAGAAGAGGACACAAGGATGTTGGGGAGTTGGGTCCACAAATTATTTTGGAAGATTCATAATCACGCTGCACTCGATGGAGTTCTTTAAGAGACTGGAGTCTTTCTTAGATTTTATTTTTCTATCCTGATGAAAATACTCTTGGCTGTGTACTGTGTTGGGAACAAATGGAACTGGCCCATCATTTTCACCATTGAGGAAACCAATCAATACACTTAATGCTTAAAATGGGGAGAGCTCAGCTGTGTGTGCCATGAGAGTGCTGGATACACAGGGACTGTTAAACAAACGATAGCAGCAAATATTGATTGAGCATTTACTGCATGCCTGGCACAGTTCTAAGTCCTCCTTGGTGTTTCATCTTACATTACCCCTCAAGGTAGTTATTTGCGGGCCACCACTAGCCATGGGACTTTGGCAAGTTCCTCACCCTTTCTGTGCTTCAGTTTCCTCATCTGTAAAATGGGAATGATGATGCTATCTGGCTCCTGGCATTGGAGTGAGAAGGAGATGCGTGGCTACATTATGTAAAGCCCCTACTTAGCAAAGTGGCTGGCAGGTAGCAGGCACTCGAAGTGTTGTTGGCTGTTTATTATTCCATTTACCAGTTTATAATTTATTATTCCATTTACCAGTTGAGGAAACTTAAGCATACAGGAAGTTGAGATACTCAGTAAGTACGGAGCTGGTTGAGGGAAGCTGTGGGGAAAGGGGCCATGGAATGTTCCACATCTTGATCTGGTTACACCGGTGTATGCACGTATAAAAATGTTGCGCTATACACCTCCAATCTGTGCACTTCACTGTATATAAATTATACCTCAGCTGCTAAGCAGCCTGATTCTCAGGACTGAATTTCAACCGTTAGGTCTTATCTTGGATCACCAGGCTTCTTGGTTCAGAGTACAGTCTCTGGAGCCAGCCTCCTGTGTTCAAATCCTGTCACTCTTTATTAGCTGCTTGCTCCTGGGCGACGTATTTAGCCTCTCTGTGCCTGTTTTCCTACCTGCAACATGGGTGGCATGAGTTAACGAGTCCGGCCAAAATGCTTACATGGCACCTGGCTCACGGTCAGCCATCCTTGGGTGTTTGTTATTGGCTCCGTGTGCCATGCCAGTCTCAGAGGACCATGCGGTCTTGCGGGGCCTCGGAACGCTCCTCTCCAGCCACATCCCTCCTCCTCCTCCCGTCCCTAGGGCCTGCGGCGGGAGATCCAGGCGCACGGGCCGCGCCTGGAGGAGGTGCTGGAGCGCGCGGGCGCGCTGGCGTCGCTGCGCAGCCCCGAGGCGGAGGCCGTGCGCCGCGGTCTGGAGCAGCTGCAGAGCGCCTGGGCCGGACTGCGGGAGGCGGCCGAGAGGCGGCAGCAGGCGCTGGACGCCGCCTTCCAGGTGGAGCAGTACTACTTCGACGTGGCCGAGGTGGAGGCGTGGCTGGGCGAGCAGGAGCTGCTCATGATGAGTGAGGACAAGGGCAAGGTGCGCCCGGGCTGGGGGAGTGGGAGGGCCTGGGGGCGCTGGGGCCCAGGGCCGGCCACTGCCGCCTCATCGCGGGTGCCGTGTGCCCCCAGGACGAACAGAGCACCCTGCAGCTGCTCAAGAAGCACCTGCAGCTGGAGCAGGGCGTGGAGAACTACGAGGAGAGCATCGCGCAGCTGTCGCGCCAGTGCCGGGCGCTGCTGGAGATGGGGCACCCGGACAGGTGGGCGGACGGGGCCAGGTGGGGGAGGGACCGTTTCGTAAGGAGTGGTCCAGCCGGATGTGAAGCTTCGCTATGGGAACTTGGGGCAGGGCCAGAATTGGACACTGGGGTGGGAGGGGCAATCCTTGCCGCCCCCGGATTTTGGCAAGCGGGTGGGGCTGGAATGGGGGGCACTGAGCAGGGATGGTTGAGGATGGGCCCAGGAGTGGTGGCGTCTGTTGGGGGGTGAGGGGGGAGGAGATGATGTCAAGGACTGAGTTAGAGAAGTGATAACTCAGGTCAGGCAAAGGTCCTCTTTCTACCCTGTATCTGGGCAGAGTCTGGGAGAACAGAAAATCCTGGAGTGCCGATAATTGGGTATGGGGGCGGGGCCTGAGAGTTCCTGGACGGTGGGTCGGTATCAGCTCACTGAGGTCAGGAGTAAGGATGGCTTCTGGGAGGCCTGGGTGGGATCTGAGGGGGGGGCACAGGGTGGAACCTCTGTCTGAGTGAGCCCAGAGATTGGGACTGGAGGTGTGGCGGATTGGCTGAGGCCCCAAGTCGGGAGACTTGAGCCCTACCCAGATCACTGGAGGGTAGAGGCATGAGACCCCAGATAGAAACTGGGTGAGGCTGGGGTGGGTATGAGCTTATTAAGATGGGGAAGCAGAGCTTTCCCTGGGGTGCTGAGTTGCAAGTCCCGGATACTGAATCCAGACTTTCAGAAAACAGAGCCCTGCCCGAGGGAATCTGAGGAGACATGACCCTGCCTAAAGATCCAGAAGAACACAGCCCTGCCCTGGGAGTGGGGTGTTAGGGGGTCGCAGCTCTGCCCCGGAAGTCTCAGGGGGTTCCATCCCTGCCCCTCCCTGTCCCACTCAGTGAGCAGATCAGCCGGCGGCAGTCTCAGGTGGATCGCCTGTACGTGGCACTCAAGGAGCTGGGCGAGGAGCGCAGGGTGGGCCTGGAGCAGCAGTACTGGCTGTACCAGCTCAGCCGCCAGGTGGATGAGCTCGAACACTGGATTGCGGAGAAGGAGGTGGTAGCCGGCTCACCCGAGCTTGGCCAAGACTTTGAGCACGTCTCGGTGAGCATCAGTGGTAATGACCATGATACCAGCGGCCACTGTGTATGCTACTGAGCTCCTCTGGCCTCAGTTCAGTTTCTTCCTTTGTAATATGAGGATAATAATAGCACCCACATCATGGTTGTGTTGTGAGACGAATGAAATAATATAATGTAAAGCGTTTGGGACCATGCTTGGCATACACAGTGTCTAATACAGTGTTAGTTATTAATATTATCTTCTTATTTTATTGTTGTTACTATTATTGCTGCAGCATAAGTGCTTAATAGTGTTAGATGTTATATTTTATGATGATGATGCCTATTACTGTTATGACTCATACTTGCTACAAGGTGGTGGGTTGGAGGGGGGTGGTCTGTGCAGCACCTTAGCCCACTTTGCTGGGACCCCGCCCTTCCTGGTGGCAGGTGCTACAGGAAAAATTCTCAGAGTTCGCCAGCGAGACGGGCACTGCAGGGCGGGAGCGGCTGGCAGCCGTCAACCAGATGGTGGACGAGCTGATCGAGTGCGGCCATACAGCAGCGGCCACAATGGCCGAGTGGAAGGATGGACTGAATGAGGCCTGGGCCGAGCTGCTGGAGCTCATGGGCACACGGGCCCAGCTGCTGGCCGCCTCTCGGGAGCTGCATAAGTTCTTCAGTGACGCCCGAGAGCTTCAGGGACAGATCGAGGAGAAGCGGAGGCGGCTGCCCCGCCTGACCACCCCGCCTGAGCCCAGACCCAGTGCCAGCTCCATGCAGCGGACCCTTCGCGCCTTTGAGCATGACCTGCAGCTCCTCGTGTCCCAGGTGGGGCACCAATGGTGCGGGACTGCATGGCCGAGGGATGTGGGCAACAGAGCAGACAGAAATCAGGCTGTTGAGCAGGACAAAATTAGGCAGTGGAGCAGATAGAAAGCTGACCACAGAACAGGAAGAATTTGGATTATGGGGCAGATAGAAAATGGACTGATTGAAATCAAGTAGTGGCAGAAAAAGTGGTGCAGTTGGTCTGATAGAAATGAGACAATGTTTCCAAGAGAGATTAGGAAACTTCCTAAAACTGTGAAGTGAATCTTACCTAAATCCAACAGTGGGTCTAAAGGGAATTGCGAGATAGCTAAGAGAAATTTGGCTGTGGGGCAGATAGAAATTAGACAGCCGGTCTCAGATAGAAATCATATGATTTTTCTGAAAGAAATTTGATGGAAAAGGTAACAGAGCTCATAGAAACCAGGCAGAGAGGGACTGGCTGCTTAGCTCAGTTGGTTAGAGCACACAGCCTTATAACACCAAGGTCACAGGTTTGGATCCCATACCAGCCAGTTGCCAAAACAAAACAAAAAAAAAACAAACAAAAGAGGAACCAGGAATTGGGAGATGTACCTGAAAAATCAGATGGCAATGAAGCTGCGGGCTTAATAGAACTGAAGACACAGGGCTGAAGGAAATAGAGCTGCAGTTTTAATGGAAGGTAGAAATTGGATGATCATTTTTATAAATCATACGGATAACTTAGAAATTGGGCTGAGAGATTGATAGTGATTAAGTGGCTGATGTGACAGAAATGGGTGGTCACCCCAAAAGAAATCAGGTGATTGAACCAATGGAGAATGAACAGCACTCGCACAGTAGAACCAATAGAAATTGGGCAGGAGATTGTAATTGAATAGCCATTGTTTTCTTTTTTTTTTTTTTTTTTTAAAGATGACTGTTAAGGGGATCTTAACCCTTGACTTGGTGTTGTCAGCACCACGCTCACCCAGTGAGCAACCAGCCATCCCTATATGGGATCCGAACCCGTGGCCTTGGTGTTATCAGCACCACACTCTCTCGAGTGAGCCATGGGCCAGCCCTGAATAGCCATTCTGAAGGAAAGTGTAGTATTAGTAGGTAGTGGGTCTGAAACAAATTGACTGAAAAATATTGGACAGCATGTCTGATAGACATCAGAGTGGGAAAGGGTTTCCTGAAAGAAATAAGATCTCTCTGAAAGAAGATAGAGGTGGGCCTGCCTGAAGAAGTAGGTAACAGACCCTAAAGAAATATAGCTCTCAGACCAGAAGAAATCAGGCAGTGGACTGAAAGAAACCTGGTCGTAGATCTAAAAGAAGTCAGAACGCAGGTAAGTCAAAGAGAAACCAGCCAGAGGATATGAGGGAAGCTGGGTTGTGGGATTACAGGGTGCAGGCTCCTCACCTCTTCAGGTTCTACACTTGGTCAGCAGATGGGGGAAAGAGAGGGTGGAGCCTGGACCCTGTGGAGGGCTGTTGCCCACCTGGCATGCCCCTCAGGTGCGGCAGCTGCAGGAGGGGGCAGCCCAGCTGCGGACAGTGTATGCGGGCGAGCATGCTGAGGCCATCGCTAGCCGAGAGCAGGAGGTGCTGCAGGGCTGGAAGGAACTACTGACTGCCTGTGAGGACGCCCGCCTGCATGTCAGCTCTACAGCCGATGCCCTGCGCTTCCACAGCCAGGCCCGTGACCTGCTCTCCTGGATGGATGGCATCGCCGGCCAGATTGGGGCAGCCGACAAACCCAGGTGCCCCTCATCCCACCTTGGGCTTCCTACCTGCCTCTGGAAGCCTGCTCCAGCTGCCCCCATCCTGTTGACAGTCCCCTTACAAAAGAAATCACAACAGCCAATATCTGTGTAGCACCTCTGTATGCCAGGCACCGTTCTAGATGCTTCACGTGTATTAAGACCCCTTGTCAGGCCTGGCACTGGGGGCTCAGAGCATGGGACACCCTCCTGCTCTCTGTCCTTCCCAATTATCCACTACTGCCCTCCCCATGGGGTTGTCACAGCATGGGCTGGGCTAGAGCCAGGATAGGGGCAGGGAAGGTGTGGGACTGTATGAGGCATCTTGTGTGTGTGTGTGTGTGTGGCCAGACAGTATGAGGGATCTCCAAAATGCTCATGGAAAGATTCATATTCTCTTTTAATTCTATTTTTCTACGAACTTGTTGAAGTACCCTCATATTTTTCAGGATGTGCGAACAACTATAACAAACATTTCCAGCATCTCAGTGGCTTAAGCTAGTAGGCACTGATTTATTGCTCATATAGCGGTTTGATGTGATTGTCTAGCAGAAGCCTGTTGTTCGGTGATTGGGAACCAGGGTCCTCCTGTCACTTGGCCCTCTGTGTCATTTGCTGGACCCTCTGCATCCAGCTGCAGAGGGGGAAAAGACAGCCAGGAGGGTCACGCACGAGGTTTTAGGGACTAAGCCTGCACTCACAGGCTGCTGGGCAAGTGGCCCAACCTGTCTGCCAGGAAGGCTAGAAATTTAGTCTGGCAGTATGCACAGAAAGAAAAGAACCCAGAGAGTGGTGGACACATGGCATTGTTTCTGTGACTGTGGGGCCTTGAGCCTACATTCATTTACTCAGCAAATATTTATTGAATGCCTATTGTGAGCCAGATCGTGAACAAGGCCAAGCCCTTGTCCTGAGACAGCTTACATTCTGAGAGTAGAGACAGGTAACAAATAAACCCCTAATATTTTTATCAGATAGTAATAAATGCTATCACGAAAAAATAAAGTGGGGCTGGCTGGTTAGCTCACTTGGTTAGAGCATGGTGCTGATAAGGCCAAGGGCAAGGGTTCAGATCCCTGTACGAGGTGAGGTAAGGGAGGAGACAATAGCTGTCAAGGTCTCTCTGAGGATGTGAGATTTGAGTGGAGACCTGAATGAAGTGATGGGTGAGTAGGGTAGTTTTGGGGGAAGGGTTTTCCAGCTGGAAGAATCAGCTAGTACAAAGGCCCTGGGGTGGACTGTAGTTAGGCATGTTTGAGGGGTAGTGATGGAGTGAGTGAAGGGGAAGGTGAAGAGTGGTAGGAAGTGAGTTCAGGGCCGAGCCCGTGGCGCACTCGGGAGAGTGCGGTGCTGGGAGCGCAGCAACGCTCCCGCCGCGGGTTCGGATCCTACATAGGAATGGCCAGTGCACTCACTGGCTGAGTACCGGTCACGAAAAAGACAAAAAAAAAAAAAAAAAAAAAGGAAGTGAGTTCAGAGGGGAAGTAGGGCCCTGGAAGCCACACAGGGTGAGGAGTGTGACTTTTCTCTGAGTAAGATGGGAGCCATGGGAGAGTTTAGAGCAGGGAGTGATGTGATAGGAGGTACATTTGAGAAAGATTGCCCCAGATGCCTTGTGGAGAATAGACTGTGATTGTTCACTTAACTTGAACGACCATCAACATTTGGCCAGTCTTGTTTCTTCTACACTCCCCCTCCCCCTCCACCCCTACTGAGTTATTTTAAAACAAATCTCAGACTTGATATAATTTCACAGAGTAGTTTAAGTGTTCAGTCTTGACTGATGGGTTGGTTTCAGGGGCTAAGGGAAAGAGAAAAGTCATGGATGAATGACATGAATTTACTGAGACAGAGCGGAGAGGGCATGTTTATGGGATGGGGAGAATCAGAAAGATCATTCTAGACATTAAAATTCATTACAATGTGGGAGCTTCAGAAATAAGTTTGGACACATTAAGTCTTATGAAGCTGTAAGCACTAACTGGTGGAACCTTCAGACATTTGGAATTTGTTTTGGACGTACAATGGCTTAGAATGGCACTGTTTGACAGTTATATAACGCAAGCCACAAATGTGAGCCACATATATAATTTAAAATTTTCTTGTAACCACATTAACAAAGTAAAAGCAAGTTAAAAGTAATATATTCTGTTTAATCTAATATACCCAAGATATTATCACTTCAACATGTGGTCAATATTAAAATTATTAATGAGATATTTTACATCCCTTTTTATGCTAAACCCTCAAAGTCTGGTGTGCACTTTATACTTTAACACATCTCAATTGAGACTAGCCAAGTTTCAAGTGCTCAATTGCCATACACATCTAGTGGCTACTGCATTGGACAACACAGACTTGGGAGGTTAGAATCGCTGGCTAGTGGAACCTTCAGAGGCATAGTTATAGAAAATTAGAAAAATTGGGTCTTGAAATACTAAGAGGTTAGAATCACAAAAGTATGAATTTTAGCACCTTGTAAAGTTGGAATCATTAAATTGGTGAAGAACGTTGGACCTCGGAACTTGGTCATAGAAGGTAGGTGTCCCTGAGGACATCAGCCTCAGTGATTTGGGCTTATCAGGAGCTGCATATATGGGGTGGACAGAGGGAGGCTGCCTATGGCTCAGATCCCTGCCCACCACCACTGCAGGGACGTGTCGTCGGTGGAGGTGCTCATGAACTACCACCAGGGCCTGAAGACCGAGCTGGAGGCACGAGTGCCTGAGCTGACTGCCTGCCAGGAGCTGGGGCGCTCTCTGCTGCTCAACAAGAGCGCCATGGCTGACGAGGTGGGAGTGGCATGGGGGGGTCCCCCTCTGCCTCCTGGGCACATTGGGGTGGGAGCCACCCTTGACACCTCTCCCACCCACTCACCACTCCCAGATCCAGGCACAGCTGGATAAGCTGGGAACCAGGAAGGAGGAGGTGTCGGACAAATGGGACCGCCACTGGGAGTGGCTACAGCAGAGTGAGTGGGGGCCCAAACTACATGTGGCTTACAGGTGCAGGGACATGCTCCAGCATGTCTGGCCAAGGCCCAGAGGGTGACACGAGCATGCGTTGCACACTGCCTATGGATCCCCAGAAGCAAACATAAGAGCCTGGGAGGGTGGACAAAGGGTCTGCCTTGTCATCGAATCTCTGGTGGCAGACATCTAGGAGAGAAACTGGTGCCCTCAGAAATAGCTCCAGCTTTTGTCATTCCGGCAGAGCGTGAGTGGTCAGGGCTGGGACAGGGGGAGCCAGAGGGGTGTGGAAAGCCAGAGAAAACAGCCACTGCCCCAGGAAAGGCCCCAGGCGGCCCAGTGCCATTACCCTGCATGCCTACCTTCAGTGCTGGAGGTGCACCAGTTTGCCCAGGAGGCGGTGGTAGCTGATGCCTGGCTGACGGCCCAAGAGCCACTCCTGCAGAGCCGGGAGCTGGGCAGCAGCGTGGATGAGGTGGAGCAGCTGATCCGGCGACACGAGGCTTTCCGCAAAGCGGCTGCAGCCTGGGAAGAGAGGTTCAGCTCTCTGCGGCGCCTGACCACGGTCAGCACCCCAGATTCTTCCCATCCCCGTCCCCTGCGGCCACCACACCCATCCCTCTATAGGAGGCAGACATATTGGATTTGGTACCCTATCCTGTGTTGAGTGAGAGCCGACAGACCCTTACTAGACTGGGGTGGGGGGTAGGGGGGCCGGGTGAACTTGTCACCAGGCGGTGACAGCCCACAGTGATCAGGAGTGTGATGAGGGAAGAATCGGGGCTGGGGTCAGGGAAACCCAGGGGGCTGGGGGAACCCAGGAGGGCTTGTCCTGGCCTGGGGGGGTCTGATTTGAGACTTGACGAATGAGGTGAAGAGACCGTCGTAATAAAAAATCTTAAGGTCCTAGGTAGGGGGGACATTAAGGAAGGAGGAAATGGGGGTCAGAAAGGCACCTAGAGAAAGCAGTGATTTAGCCCATTGTTAAAAGAGCGATAGGTGCTAGCCGGAGAGACTAGGAATTGAGTTCTTGGTAGCGAGAAAAGCATGATGAGCACAGGCCTGGACAACCTTGCTTTTTCAAGGACTAAATTGAGTGGTGAGGCGGAAAACCCGCAGCCCTTCGCAGACCTCTCCCTCGCCGCCCACCTCCACCCCTCCAACCTGACCGTAGTCCCTCCGTCCCCAGATCGAGAAGCTCAAGGCGGAACAGAGCAAGCAGCCGCCCACCCCACTGCTAGGGCGCAAGTTCTTCGGCGACCCCACGGAACTGGCAGCCAAGGCGGCGCCCCTGCTGCGGCCGGGGGCCTACGACAGGGGCTTGGAGCCGCTGGCCCGCCGGGCCTCGGACACACTGTCGGCAGAGGTGCGGACCCGGGTGGGATACGTGCGCCAGGAACTCAAGCCCGAGCGCCTCCAGCCGCGCATTGACCGGCTGCCGGAGGTGCCGGGGAGGGTGGAGCCCGCGGCCCCGCCGGCCGCACCAGAGGACGCGGCAGAGACTCTCGGGGCCCCCGCGGCGGCGGAGCAGGTCCGGCCACGGCCGGAGCGCCAGGTGTCAGTTGATCGTGCGGAGGAGCTGCCCAGGAGGCGGCGGCAGGAGCGCCAGGAGTCGGCCGATCAATCCGAGGAGGCTACACGGAGGCGGCGGCCCGAGCGGCAGGAGTCGGCGGAGCACGAGGCGGCACACAGCCTTACCCTGGGTCGCTACGAGCAGATGGAGCGGCGGCGCGAGCGGCGGGAGCGGCGGCTGGAGCGGCAGGAGTCCAGCGAGCAGGAGACGCCCACCAGAGGAGACCTGGCCAAGGGGTGAGGCCCCCTGTGATCAGAGAGTGAGAGGAGCGGGGAGCGGCCAACTAGAGCCGCGCAGACCAGTGGAGGGGCTTCAGGGCTCAGAACTGCCTAGGGAGGGATATACTGCTGTGGTACTCGTTTTACAGAGGTGTAAACTGAGGCTGGAGGAGTGCAGGAGAGTGCCCATTGTCCCACAGGGGCAGCTTTTTCTGCTGAACAAAAAGGTAGAGTGCCTTCCTCCAGGCTCAGGCTCTCAGCCACTGGGTTCTGACTCCAGCATCAAATCCCCTGGGTGCCCCTGGGCAGGGATTTTGTCCTATCTGCACCTTAGTTTCTCTACTGGGCTAATGATAGAACCATCACCTCCTTGACTGTAGAGAAGACCCTTTACCACAATCTCTCTCAATGGCCTTATGAAGTGGGGGTTATCATCTCCAATGTATGGATAGGACAAGTGAAGCACAAAGAGGGCAAACCCCTCAGCTTGAATGAACCAGCACTGGAACCTAGCCCTCTCCGAATCCAGAGTTAACCAGCGTGTATTATGCAGATCGGCCCAGTCAGCTGTGTCCCCAGAAAGAGGCCTTTGATTGGGAGACAATGACTTCTTTTTTCTTTTTTTCTTTGACAATGACTTCTTGACCCTTTTTAAATTTCATATTTCATGAACGTTTGCTGAGTACCCACTCTATGCCTGGCATTTACTGGGGACAGCAGTGGCTGAACCAGTCCCACCCCTGCCTTCATGAGATTCATGGTCCAGTAGGGCAGATAGACTTGTCAGCAGATAGTGATGACCCAGAATGATTAGAGCTGGGATGGGGGAAGCCCAGGGGGCTTGGGAGCTCAGGGGGTGGGTGGGGAAAGACAACAGTATGTTCAAAGGCTTGAAGGCACCAGTTTGCATTTTGCTCTTTGTGCTGCTTAAAACTCAAAGGGCGGAAAGGTTAGATCCTCCATTCAGCAGGCTTGTCCTCAACACCTGTAGTGTGTAAGGTGAGCATCTGAGAGACAGCTGCAGAAGTGGACAGGGGCCTGGCATTTCAGATTAAGAGGTGGAGGCTCCTCTGTCCAGCCAGGCAGGTCCCTGGGAGAAGGCACCCCAGTTCCATTGGGTCTTTCTGTTCCTCCCTCCTCCAGGAAGGCCACCTTGGCTGACATTGTGGAGCAGCTGCAGGAGAAAGAGGCAGGCCCAGGGCTCCCCGTTGGGGTAAGTTGAGCCTCCGGATGGGTGGGGGTATGGGGACCCTTTTCCTCGGAGAAGGAGTCAGATCTCAGATACAACCAGTGGCTAGCCCTGGGCCCATACCCCTATTTGGATCCTGCAGAGACAGCATAGACTCTCAGGGCCCCCAGATGCCCCCCACATGTGAAAGTTTTTTCCTTAGATAGATGGGGACACTGACCCCTACCCCCCCACACACACACTCCCACACACTCCAGATCCTTCCCTCATCTGTCCTGGACATATTTCTCCAGTCCAGTGGGGTCCCAAATTTCCTTTTAGACCGCCACACACACACACACATACACACACAGAAGGAAGCCCCAGATTCCTCATATAGACAGTTGGGACACCCACTTGCTTGCACCACCTCCACCTTCATAGATGTAGTCACCTCCCAGGATCGAGAGGGATTCCAAACAACTGAATCTAAGAGACTTATTCCCATGACCCATGGGGCCCCTAAGAGTTGGGCCTCCAGCCCTGAAGTCCTCCAATATTCGCCTCCATCTGTCTTGGCCCTACAGACAAAAGGGACCCCAGGCCCATGAGCTCCCCAGACAGCCCCCCACACCCCATGGACAGCACCCCTCTTCCCCCTCCCTTCACACAGCCGTCGCTGCCTCAGCCTCGCGAGCTTCCCCCCGGTCGCCTGCCCAACGGGCTTGAGCCACCCGAGCGGACACCTCGGCCGGACCGGCCGCGGGCGCGGGACCGGCCGCGGGCGCGGGACCGGCCCAAGCCGCGACGGCGGCCGCGGCCCCGAGAGGGTGGTGAGGGCGGGGGAAGCCGGCGCTCGCGCTCCGCCCCAGCCCAGGGCAGCTCCGCCCCCGCGCCTCCACCTCCGCCCACTCACACAGTGCAGCACGAGGGCTTCCTGCTGCGCAAGCGCGAGCTCGACGCTAATCGCAAGTCGTCCAACCGGTGAGCGTGTGGGCGGGGCTTTGGAAGGCGGGTCCCAAGCTCAGGGTGTCCAATGAGTGAATAGGTGGCCCTGAGGCGGGGGGTGGGGTGGGGCCCAACTTCAGGACCTCCAACCGGAGGGGTGGTTGGGTGAGGCCAGAGGAGGGGCGGGGCTCAATTTCAAGAAATCCAACCAATGAATAGGAGGGGCGGGGCCTAAGCTTAGTGAGCCCGGTAGCTGAGTGGGCGGAGTTTAATCCGGACGGGACAAAAACGTTCTGGGAGTGAATAAATTGAGTCCGGGATCTCAGAGCAACCATCCCAGGAATTGACTATAACTAAATAGCGAACTGAGGGTGGCGTCTATCCTAGAGGGTTGGAATGGCATGTGAGGTGGATCATGAAGAGGTCATCCAACCCATGAGTGGGGGATGGGTCTACCCATGAAGTTTCGAACCGGGGGAGGGTTTCAAAGGGGGCAGAGCTGAAATTCGGGGTTGAATGGGAAGGAATCTCATATAGCTTTCCAATAAAGGCCTAACCATGATGCGTCTACTCTTGGAATCCAGTTACTAGTTGTCTAACCCCTTTTTGTCCAATTGGGAGGTAGAATCTAGGAATAGGTGGCGCCAAAGAGGGTAGAACTGGCTAACTAGTGGATTGAGGCCTAGACCCAAGACGTGAAGTGAGCGGGGCAGGTTCAGATTTTGCTGGTAGGGTCTGGAGGTAATTTTTCTTTCCTGTATCTAGGCCAAGGTGGGAATAAACTGGGGCACCTAGTGTATTTTGCTCTTGAGGGACTTCCTCCTGGAATGGGGACAGGAATTCCTCATTCCAGACAGGAGACCAATAGATCTTCCTTGAGGGAGCTGAGTGAGGGATGGAGTTGGGAGGAATCAGTGAAATAAAAAGGCTTATGGAGGAGACAGCTTAAGTCTTGCCTTCAGGAAATTCAGTATGGGAGGGGTTAAGGAAGGGAAACCTCAGCAGGGGCCAGCCTGGGAGAGACTTGACACTTCCCTCAGCTTAGGAACAACCATAAGGAGAACATTCAGGCAAATGGCCCAACTAGGGCACAGGCCTAGAGGTGGGAAGGCTCAGGTATATTCAGCCTGTGAAGGTGTTAATGAAGAGTACCCAGGGCAGAGTGCTGCAGCTCTGCCTTGATCCCTATTTCATCACTTCAGGTCGTGGGTGAGCCTGTACTGCGTGCTCAGCAAGGGAGAGCTGGGCTTCTACAAGGACTCCAAGGGCCCAGCATCGGGGGGCACACATGGTGGGGAGCCACTTCTCAGCCTGCACAAGGCCACCAGCGAGGTGGCTAGTGACTACAAGAAAAAGAAGCATGTCTTCAAGCTCCAGTGAGCCCCCAGGGGGCAGGAGGGGTGATTCAAGGCCCAGCTTCCCCCTTCCAGCAGGACCCTGGCTCCCCTGGAGGACAGTTAGTGGGTGGGTGGGCTGGGCCCCTTTCCCAGATTCCCCAAGTCCTGTGTCTCCTCCTGCAGGACCCAGGATGGCAGTGAGTTTTTGCTCCAGGCTAAAGATGAGGTGAGATCTGGTCTTTCCCTCCCCTTGGTGGACCTCAGGAATGACCTGGCTACCTGGCCGGCTGGTTCCTGGCCCAGAGTGAAGGGGCTATGAGAAGGGAAGCACAGAGGCCAGAGTTATCAGGGCAGTAATGGGAAAGCCACAATCAGTAAGAGCCCAGAGGACGTTCCTAAGGGGGAGGGGGCGAATTCAAGGAGGGCTGCCGGGAGGCCCTGAGGGCAAAGTCTAACCCCCTTGCCTTGGCCACTCTGGTGAGACTGGGAAGATAAGCGGAAGGAGTTAGCTTTAAAAAGGGGTGATCCAGGTAGGGGGAACTGCAAGTGCAGAGGACCAGAGGTGCTGAATTGCAGAGATACCTTCTGAAGGACAGAGTTCAAGGAGAAGGGTCTGTGGTCCCAGAAAGGTTCCCAGGGACTGGATCTCTCAGGACATTATAGGCCTTTCAGAGGAGGTTGGATTTTATCCTAAGGGCACTGGGGAGACATGGCAGGGTTGTGATAGGGTAGCCCATTGGCTACCACGTGCAAGGTACATTGGAGGGGGTGGAAGTGGAGGTGGGGAGTCTAGGAATCGGCCATGGCAGGAACCCAAGTGGCTGGACCAGGCCCACCTGTGGGAAGAGAGAAAGAGGTAGACGAGAGAGAAGGGAACGTGAGTGGACCTCAGGACTGGGGCTAAGGGGAGGAAGAGCAGGCATGGAGATGTGGTTGGAAGAGATGTTGAGAATAATAACATTTGTTATCTCCTTCAGTCTTTACAAGAGGTTATGCAGTAGTTCTTATTCTCTTCATGCCTCCTTTTACTTATCTGTAAAGTGAACCTAAAAATTTCTTTTTATAGGGTTATTGTGACAATTAAATAAGTTGATACATGGAGAGCATTTAGCACAGGGCCTGCTAAACGTCAGTGCTTTATAAGTGTCTGCCCATATTATTATCATTGTTTGGCTGTTTATCTCTGTGGTGAGAATTATAATAATCCTATTGCATAGGTTTAAGTGAATTAATCCACACACAAGTGCTTAAAACAGAGCCTGGTACATAGTAAGTGCTGTGTAACTGCATCATCATCGTCAGCACCACACCCCATTTAATAGATGAGGAAATTGAAGTTCAGACAGGGCAGTCTGACTTGAGATTCATCTGTCACTTGAGCTCCTTTCTTCCAAATGCAGACTCCATGCCTTCTTTCTTCCCCCTAGGAGGAGATGAACGGCTGGCTGGAGGCTGTGACCGCCTCCGTGGCGGAACACGCCGAGATCGCCCGCTGGGGCCAGACACTACCCACCACGTCGTCCACAGACGAAGGCAACCCCAAGCGGGAGGGTGGGGAGCGCAGGGCCAGCGGGCGCCGAAAGTGACTACCCACCCCCAGGGTCTGACATATCTCCCCGCCCCTCCTCTCCTCCGCACTGTGGGCACAAAGACACTTTCTCTAACGCAGGGGCAGGAGCTCCTAGTTCCAATACTGCGGACGCTCCGTGACGGGCACTGGAAAGGAGGGGACTTCTTCTGCACCCCAAGAAGTGGTGAGGGGATTGCTGCCCCTATAGCCATATCTCGGCCCCTTCCCGCTCTCCACCCCCACCCCAGGTGCTGGGGCTTCATTATTTTTATGCAATAACTGAGTTTGGTGGGGGCGGGCAGGGGGCCAGTTGAGCCAAGCCTTCTGCCCCAACCCGCAGATCTTGCCCCAAGAAGCTGGGGTGGTGGGGGCGGTAATTCCTGTTCTCACCCCCTGCCCTAGGGATGGGCATGGGGGCGCTGGTGAGGTCCCCTGGACCATCCAGGGTGCTAGGGGGTGGGGAGGGGACACCCCCTCCCTGCCTTTACCTCACTTCCAATGCTGCCTTGATCTCTGTCTGGGAGGGGCGAGTGAAGGGGCCCTAGCCCCCGCATTCCGCTGCCTCAGAGCCATGCGGTTAATTCTGACTTAGTTTATTTTTGCAAACGTCGACCTCTTCCTCCCCGCCCCAAACCTGCGAAGGCTTTTAATGGGAGGGGCGTCAAAGCTCAAAACTCTTCCTCTCTCCTCCCCCCTCTAGCTGTTAATGCCACTTCAGGGGAGGGGTGAGGGGAAGCCCTCCCCCTGCATGCTTCTTGCTGGAGCCCCTCCCTGGGGAGTGGGGGAAGCGGGTTGTGGGCAGCCCTCACGGCCACCTGGAGTAGCCGCTGGGGCCCGCGGGTGTGGGGCGGTGTGGCGGGCGCACACTGTATGTACCTATAATAAACCTTTTGGCTTTGACGGTCTGTGCTGGTTTGCTCGCGTTTCACGGGCAGTACTCGGGAGGTTTAAAGGGAGGGCTGTGGTAGTTGGGGTGGGGTGGGGGACGTGGCTGCGGAGACCATCTAGATGTACCCTTTCAGTGTGGAATTTCGGGGTCTAAACACATGTCCCTCGACGAAGCACCTGGATGCCATACACAAAATGGGAACCCTAGAGGGATGAGGAATATTTTGTTATCCTTCGGTAATTAAACTTCCTCAAGGGAACCGCCGGGCCCGCCCCGTCCAAGCCAGGAAAGGCGGACCTCTTGAAGAAGGCGGAGGATTTAACTGCGAAGGGCGAGCGCTCTGTCCAATCGCTGGCGGCTCAGGGAGTCTCCTACCCAATGAGCAAGCGGGGGGGGAGGGGTCCGGGTGTACACCCGGAAGCGAGCACGGGCCAGCCGGCTCGCCCGGGGGCCATGGCAGCGGCGGCGAATGCAGCCGAGGGGGTCTCGGGTCTGGGGCCTCCCGGGCAAGTGATTCATCTGAACGTCGGAGGCAAGAGGTGAGTGTGGGAGATTAATAAATCCACTCCCTCGCGGGCGGGGAGCGGGGGTGGTAGTACCCGCCTCTCCTCGGGGAAATCTCTGTCCATCAAGGGTTGCTCCGCCCCCTGCTGGAGGCGCGAGAGCCTGGAAAAACGCTGGGGGAGGGGAGGAAACTGGATCCTCACCCTCCCTTTCCCCATCACCTTTTGCGTCCGCTTCCCTTCCCCGCTCAGATTCAGTACCTCTCGCCAGACTCTCACCTGGATCCCAGACTCCTTCTTTTCCAGGTGATCGGGAGAGCGAGTTTGGGGCGGGGGGTAAGCAGAAGGAGAGGGTGTGGGGAGAGACCTAATTTCTAGCACCCAGCCTTCGCCTCGGCTCGTGACACCTGCTCTGCGTCCCCTCCCTGTAGTCTTCTGAGCGGACGCATCTCAACGCTGAAAGATGAGACCGGAGCAGTGAGTAGGGGAAGAGCTGAAATAGGGCGGCCGGTCGAGGGAGGGACAGGACCTCCAGTCAGTCCCACTCTTTGCTCCGTACATCCTCTGCCCCCTTTTCCTGCAGATCTTCATCGACAGGGACCCCACCGTCTTCGCCCCCATCCTCAACTTCCTGCGCACCAAAGAGTTGGACCTCAGGTTGGCATGGATAAAAGGGAGGGAGTCCCCCACCGTCTTTACCCCCTTGAGAAGTCTCTTCTTCTCAGAATGTCCACTTAAGCTCCATTCTATTAGAATTTTCATTCAGAACCTAGATCATATTAAAATTATATGTCCTTAGATTTTTCCCTAAACACACACTCATTTTCACTGCCCATATCTTCTTAGAATCTTGATCCTGTCAAAATTGGCTACTCCTGGACATTCTCTGTGCAGTTTCGAAAATTTCCTCCTCAAAGTTCTCTGCTCATTCCCCCATCCCAGACCTTGACCCCTAGTCAATTCTGCCACCCAGGGGTGTCCATGGCTCCAGCCTCCTCCATGAAGCCCAGTTCTATGGGCTCACTCCTCTGGGTAAGTGAGGTCCCCAATTGTCATCCTCATTGCATAGAAAACCAGCTCTCTACTGTTGGCTCCTGAATGCTCCCTGCCCTTCTTCCCTGTCTCTCCTGAAAGAGGGTTGGATTAGAGTTGAGAGCACTAGATTTGGCCCTGGGTCTGAGAGAAGTGGTAAAAGAGATGGGGAAGAGAAAAGGGATCTGCCTCAGTACCCCCCCAAGTCCCAGCGTTTTAGTCCTTCCGTCACAGTTCGTCGCCTGCAGCTGCGGGAGGAGTTGGATCGATCTTCTTGTGGAAACGTCCTCTTCAATGGTTACCTGCCCCCACCAGGTGGGCACTCCCAATGGATTGACGGGAGGAGGGTTTGAACTAAAGACTACACTTCTCATGAGACGGCAGCCCTTGGGTGCCTGTGCTGTGGGCCCTGAGACACTATGGGAGTTGTAGTTGTATATCAGATGCTTGGGCTGATGCTTGGAAGGGAAGTAGGAAACAGCATTTCCCATGAGGCAATGGGCCCGCTAGTTCTCCTTGAGGCTCAGAAGTATGCCATAGGGCCTAATGGGAGTTGTAGTTCAGGTTCGATTTCCTCGCGGGGAGGATTTGGAACAACTGGAGTCCTTTGCATGGAGGGGAGAAATATCAAAGGAAACTTCTTCACTATAATCCCGGAGAGACCTCGGAGCAGCCAGCCCACTGCCTATGGAAAGTATGTCCCAGCAGTTATTAGGAACTGTAGTCCACTAGGCTTTGCTGACTGGTAGAAAGAACAAGGTGGGGAAATTTAATCTATAGCTTTCTTTTCCTGACCTCAGTCATTACCTACTTCCTTTGTAAAATTTGCCAAATATAGAGACCTGTACTATTATTTTCCTAACTTAGTTTTACCCCGTTTTCAAAAAAATCAACTTAAATAGAAATTTTGTAGCACTGTCACTATACCACAAATACAAAGTAAACATGAAAATAAAACCCCCCAAAGCATAAAAGAAAACAAACAAACAAACATAACAGTGTTATTACACTCTGGCTAGATGCTGTTGCCTGCCAAGGGTGCAGGCTTCCATTTATTAAAAGGGAAGATTAGTAAATATTGAAGAAGCATTAACATCATAGCAGAACTGTATTAAACTGAGTCTTCCTCTGTGAGGGGCTCAAGGGAATAACTCTCTGTGTGATTCAGTGTTATTTAATGCCATATCCCTGCACCACCTAAAATCTTCACCAGGAGGCTATGCTTCACACGTGGGGAAATCAGTATCTGTCATATTTAAGTGCTTACTACATGACAGCCATGTTTACAGCTATCGTTACTCTGCCTCTCTTACTATAGTGTTCCCGGTGAAACGACCGAACCGGCACAGCCTGGCAGGGCCCCAGCAGGTAGGGGGACGTCCAGCCCCTGTTCGACGGAGCAACACAATGCCCCCCAACCTGGGCAATGCAGGGCTGCTGGGCCGAATGCTAGATGAGAAAATCCCTCCCTCCCCCTCAGGTACGTTTCTATCTCCTAGGAGGTCGGGGCAGCCAGTGGGGCCCTGTGACCCTGCCCTGATCCCTACTCTTCTCCCCAAGGGCAACCGGAGGAGCCGGGGATGGTGCGCCTGGTGTGTGGACACCACAACTGGATCGCCGTGGCCTATACCCAGTTTCTTGTCTGTTATAGGTGCTCAGGGCGGGGGTGGCAGGAGGTTCTGAGCCCTGTTGATGGGGAGGGCTTAAGGTGAGGGTTGATGGTGTCCCACTAATCCTACAGGCTAAAGGAAGCCTCTGGCTGGCAGCTAGTGTTTTCCAGCCCCCGCCTGGACTGGCCCATTGAGCGATTGGCGCTCACAGCCCGGGTGCCCGGTGGGGCTTTGGGTGAGCACGACAAGATGGTGGCAGCGGCCACAGGCAGTGAGATCCTGCTGTGGGCACTGCAGGCAGAAGGCGGTGGCTCTGAGATAGGTATGGCCCCAGGCCTTTTCCAGAACCCTCTGCCTTTAGAATTCTGTGGGCTATTAAAATAACTCACCTCATGAAATTCTCAAACCCATACAAAATCTCTGCCCTGTTAGATTTCTTTGCCTCATTAGAATGCTCCAACCCTTCAGAATTCCATCCTGTTAAAATTCCTTGGCCTGTTAGAAAAATGAACCCATGTGCAATTCTCTCTTTCATCAGAATTCCCTGCCCTGTTAGATCTCTTTGCTTTATAAGAATGCACCATGCCAATAAAATCCCAGAGGCTGTAAGAATCTGTGTTGCCATTAGAAATCTCTTGACTTGTTAGAATAATCTGTCCCTAACAAATCCTAGTCCTCTGAGAATCCTCTGCCATCACTAGAGTTTTTTTGCCTGTCGCAAATATCAGCCATGTTAGAATTCCACACTCCGTGGGAGTCCCACACTCCACCAGAAATCTGGCCCGTTGTAATCCTCTATAATTCCTGCTGCAATCCTCTATCCTGTGAGGATTCCATGGCCCAACTGAATTGTCTGTCTCTTGGAATTCTTCCTGCCACCACTCTCCTCCCCACTTCATCGGGGAGGAGAGTGGTGAGCCCTCCTTGCCCTGTAGGAGTCTTCCATCTGGGGGTGCCTGTGGAGGCCTTGTTCTTTGTTGGGAACCAGCTCATTGCCACAAGCCACACCGGGCGCATTGGGGTGTGGAATGCTGTCACCAAGCACTGGCAGGTCAGAGTTCTGGCCAGCCTGGCTACCTTCTCCCCACCTGTTGGGACTGTACAGACCCAGGGAGGGATTCCTTTCTGTCCCCCCACTCCCACCCCAGAGAAAGCCAGAGAACCCAACAGTGGGCCAGACATGGGGATGTGTGCAATAAAGGCCTAAGGGGCATCAGGGAGGCCTTCCTGGAGGAGGAGCTGCAGAGTTGACGTGAGGGATGGAAGAGTTTGGAAGGGAGGAGAGAGGAATCTCCAGGCACTTGGTTGGGGAGCAGGTGAGGGGAGATTGTATAGGAGGCAGAAACCCAGAAAGAGATGTGCGAATGTCCATCACTCTCTCTGTACCCACCCCAAGCCATGTCCAAACTGAAAAAAAAAAAAATCTACAGTGTTGTTTTTATCCTACTAAAGTCTGAGTGTTTGGGAGAGAGACAGACAGACAAAGGCAGACAAAGAGATTGAGATAGAGGGAGAGAAACAGACAAATAGAAATAGAGAAAATCAGAAAGAGGTGATGGAAGGATGGACAGAGTGAAACCAGGGCTGAATGACTGTGGTAGATGAAGGGACACAGAGAGATAGAGGTGAGTTATTTTGGGGGGTGGGTGGGTAGTAGGGTGGCTGTCGAGTATGGGGATGTGAACCTGTGACCTTGGAATTAGAGTAATGTCAGAAATCCAGAGTCAAGGTGTTATAACACCAAGGTCAAGGGTTTGGATCCCTGTACCAGCCAGCCGTCAAAAGAAAAGAAAAAATGACAGAGTCAAGGAGAGACTGAGACCCACTCAGAGACAAAGAGACAGATGTACAAAAGGGAGTCACAGGAAGAATGGGATGAAGAGAGATAGGCCAGGCATAGGTAGGTAGGCTCTGGATCAGGGAGGAGAGGGCATGCTGTCGGGGGCTGCAGAAGCAGAGGCATTGGAGGCTCCATGGCCACAGCCTGTCCTTCCCTGCGCCAGGTCCAGGAGGTGCAGCCCATCACCAGTTACGATGCTGCAGGCTCCTTTCTCCTCCTGGGCTGCAACAATGGCTCCATCTACTATGTGGGTGAGCAGCAGCCTATGCCCTGGTGTCTGAGAGACTCCCCCAGGAAATGGGAGGGGAGGGGACAGGATGGGGCACCTTCAGCAAACCTGCTCTACCCTCCCTACCCTCCCCAGATGTGCAGAAGTTCCCCCTGCGCATGAAGGACAACGATCTCCTTGTCAGCGAGCTCTACCGGGACCCGGCAGAGGACGGGGTCACTGCACTCAGTGTCTACCTCACCCCCAAGACCAGTAAGCTATGACCTGGCTTCCCCTCCTGCCATGACCAGCCAAACCAGCCTCAGCCTGCAGTTGTCTCCCGACTTGCATAGCATGACACAGTGGGATTTATCAGGAGGAGGGGCAGATTCCTCTCTCATTTAGTCATTCATCAGTAGTTAGTCTATGTTTTCTTTCCCACTTCTGTGATTAGGTCGTGATGTTTGCATGTTTGTAAAACAGAGGATATGTGTTTTACAGTGGCTGAAGCTGACTTCTCTTACTTGGGACAGTTTTTCTGTTTTCTTTTTTTTCTTTTTTGATAAAGCTCATTTTTTCTAGCAGGAATATTTAATAATATACCTAACTTCACAGCACATTATCACCTTTTTTCTACATAAGGCTCCTTTCTCAGTTCATTTATTTATTCCATTCCTCCCCATCTCCCTCCCCGCCACATGCCACTATTTTGTCATGTTGAACATTTATCTTTTTATTTGTATGTTTCCTTACAAAATGAGTATTGTGGACACGTTTTTGAATTTACATAAATGTCATTGGGCATATATCCCAGTTATCCTCTTACTTTTTGTCCATCCATGTTACTACGTGTAACCCTAATCCATTGCTCGTGACTGCTGCACAAAATATAAAACCACATCTTAACTACCCACATTCCTTAAGATAGTCCGTTAAGTTTCTGACAGTTGCAAAATCATTTTTCCCCTATGGAAAGTTGGCCAGGGCGGAGAATCCCTCAGATACACTGGGTTACATTTTCCCGTCTTGCTCTTTGTCTGTTTATGTCTCTTCCTACGTTTTTCTGTCTTTCTAATTCCACCTCTCTATGTCTCTGTCTCTATATCCCCCCATGTGATTCAGATTCTTGGTTCCCTGTGTCTGTTTCTCTATTTTTCTGTTTCTCTTCTCTCTCTTTTTAGCTCCATTTCTCTCTCTATCTTAATTTCTGTCTCTGGGTCTTTCCTTCTCTGATCTGTGCCTTCATGTCCCTGTTCTTCCATTCCCCACATCTCCCCCACACCATGTTATCTCCCTTTTTCCCTCTCTCCTGGATTTCTGACTCTGTCTCTGTTCTGTGTCTGTCTGCCTCTTTCTCTCTGCCTTGGTGTCTGTCTGTCTGTGACCCAATCCTTGTCTTCATGTTTGGTCTCACCAGGTGACAGCGGGAACTGGATCGAGATTGCCTATGGCACCAGCTCAGGGGGTGTGCGGGTCATTGTGCAGCACCCTGAGACAGTGGGCTCGGGGCCCCAGCTCTTCCAGACCTTCACCGTGCACCGCAGCCCCGTCACCAAGATCATGCTGTCAGAGAAGCACCTCATCTCAGGTGGGCCTTACTGGGCCAGCCCAGGTGTCCGTCTCTCTGCAGGAGAGACAGCTCAGATGGCAGCATGAAGCCAGGTGGATGAGGATTTCCACTGGAGCAGAACATTTTGTAGGGAGAGAGCTCTATGGGAGAGAGAATTGACTTTGGACAGTAATTGGGGAAGTGAGAGAACACCGTAAGGGAAGAAGTCTCAGGGAGAGTGCATTGTGGCGGGAAGAGGAGAAATCATTAATTCAATAAGCAATTATTAAGCATCTACTGTGTGCCAGGCACAGGGGATACAGTGATGAACACAACAGGCTACATCCCTGCCCTCACAGAGCTAATATTCTAGTGGGGATGGCAGACAATAAATAAATATATAAAAATATAAGTCAACATAGGTGGTGATAAGGACCATGAATAAAAACAAAGCTGTGTGTGGCTGGAGAGTGCGTAGGTCAGGGAAGGCCTTTCTGAGGAAGGACCTTTGAGCACAAATGAAGGAACGAGCCATGCAAATCAGTGGGGACGAGAATTCCAGGCAGAGGGAACAGGCATTGCAAAGGCTCTGAAGTGGGAGGATGTTTGATGTGTTTGAGGAAGAACAGGGAGCCCCCCGTGCCTGAGCGAGGGGGAGAGTGGGAGGAGATGAGGGCAGGGAGGTGCTGGGTCAGGAGCCATGGAGGGCTCCAATCAGGGAGGGGCTCTGAGCAGCAAGACCAGACTCAGGTCTTCGCAGGCTCCCTCTGGTTGCATGTAGGGACACACTGTGGGAACAGGACAGGAGCAGTGGGACCAGGGAGGAGGCTGCTGCAGTGGTCCAGGCAGGAGACAAGATGGACAGGACCAGGGTAAGGGCTGTGGACAGGATAAGGTGAGATAATGCTCTGGAATGATTTTGGAGGAAGAGCCAACAGGATTTTTGACCATTTGGAATTCTGGAGAGGAGAGAATTCTCTGAAAGGGAAGCATTCAGAGGGGCTGAATCCTTATATCTCTGAAAGGGGGTCATCCTGGGGCTCAGGAAAATGGGGTAGCCTTGATGCCACAGCCAGGCATGACCTTCTGCTGTTCTCATACTCTTCAGTCTGTGCTGACAACAACCATGTGCGGACATGGTCTGTGACTCGCTTCCGAGGCATGATTTCCACCCAGCCTGGCTCCACCCCACTTGCTTCTTTCAAGATCCTGGCGCTAGAATCGGCCGACGGGCATGGTGGCTGCAGTGCTGGAAATGACATTGGTGCCTCCTGGCCCCTGGCCCCCACCCCACTGACCTGCCCCCCACTGGCCCACACTGACCCCCTTACCTGATCTCTGTAGACCTCTACCGACCCACCCAACAGACCTGGCTGGCCTTCATTGACCTCTACCTAGGCACCCTCCCATCCCCATTGACTACTGACCCCTGTAGACCTCCACTGACCTCTACCTGACCCTGTTGACCTCCATTTACCCCCATTGATTCTTGCTGACTGCCACCTGACCTTGAACCCCACCTTCACTGATGTGCACCTGACCCTGATGTGCCTGAGCTCCACTGACTTTTGGGACCCCCCAACCCTCTCTGACCCAGCCCAACTCCAGCAACCTGGGGTTGGGACCTAGGTCTGGGAAGGGGTCCATTAGTGTGGAAGGAAGAAGAGCCTTGGGGTCTGAGGGCCTGGGGACCCCAGCTGGCCCTGACCGTTGCCCCTGCCTGGCCCAGGACCCTACGGTGAGCGAGATGACCAGCAAGTATTCATTCAGAAGGTGGTGCCAAGCGCCAGCAAGCTCTTTGTGAGGCTTTCATCCACTGGTCAGCGGTGAGGACTGTCCCATCAAACAGGGAGGGTGGTCAGAGGAGAAGGCAAGACACCAGCTGGGTCACTGAGGCCAGAAAGGTGTCCCAGCCAAGGGACACTGAAGGAGCAAAGGCAGGGAGGGAGACAAGTGGCCTGGGCTTGGGGGCTAGAGTTATCAAAGGTATGACAGGTATGGGTGGGAGTGAAGGTGGAGAAACCTCAGGCCCCTGTGCTGGATCTCATGCAGAGATAACCAGTGTAGTCAGTGCCAGGATGGGGGAGGCCCAGGCAGAGGGGTCAGGTTGGGATGGGGAGGTGCAGGCAGAGGGGTCAGGTTGGGATGGGGAGGCCCAGGCAGAGGGGTCAGGTTGGGATGGGGAGGTGCAGGCAGAGGGGTCAGGTTGGGATGGGGAGGCCCAGGCAGAGGGGTCAGGTTGGGATGGGGAGGTGCAGGCAGAGGGGTCAGGTTGGGATGGGGAGGTGCAGGCAGAGGGGTCAGGTTGGGATGGGGAGGCCCAGGCAGAGGGGTCAGGTTGGGATGGGGAGGCACAGGAAGAGGGGTCAGGTTGGGATGGGGAGGCACAGGCAGAGGGGTCAGGGATGGGATGGGGAGGCACAGGCAGAGGGGTCAGGGATGGGATGGGGAGGCCCAGGCAGAGGGGTCAGGGCCGGGATGGGGAGGCACAGGAAACTGTAGGAGCCCAGAGGGGGTGCTTGCTTCAGCCTGGGAAGTGGCCCGGGAGAGTTTTCTCATCGAGGGGACTCTGAGCAGACACCTGAAGGATAAATAGGAATGAGCAGAAGAAAGGAGGGAACAGGGTGCCACCTAGCTGAGGGAAAAGCATGTGCAAAGGTTGGGACGGGTCAAATAGGGTTATGAGTGAAGTGCATGGGGTTTCTCTGGCTGGAACATAGAACCTGAGGGTGGCGGGGGGTGTGCTGCAGAGATGGCCAGGGCCTTGTCAGTCATGTGGAAGAGCTGAGACTCGGTTCTGAATGCACTGGGGAACTGTGGCCACTGTGAGGGGATGCAGTGAAGGTTGGACAGTACACCAGAACACAGGGAGGAGGTGGGACAGGTGTCTGGTGGGAGATGGGCACAGGGATCCTTGCGAGAGACATTCAAGAGGCTGATAGGTCAGGGAAGCACGTGGATGAGACTCAGGCCTTTCCTGAGATGGGAACAGGGAAGAATGGCAGATTTGGGGAGGATCCTGAGGCCCAATTGGAGGCCAGGGATGTCCAAGAGGCTACTGGACCCCTGGGGCTGGAACTCAAGACATAAGTAGAGTGGGAATGGATAAGGATTGGGGGTGATCATCGGAGGTGCAGAAAGTGAACTCATAATGGTAGGGACTGTGACCCAGGAAGGGTATGGGGATAAGAGGGACCACGCTGGGCCTTGGCGTGACTGGGGTGACCCTCTCACCCTCTTGCAACCCTTAGGGTGTGCTCTGTGCGCTCGGTGGATGGCTCGCCCACAACTGCCTTCACGGTGCTCGAGTGTGAAGGCTCCCGGCGGCTTGGCTCTCGGCCCCGGCGCTACCTGCTCACGGGCCAGGCCAATGGCAGCCTGGCCATGTGGGACCTGACCACTGCCATGGACGGCCTTGGCCAGGCCCCTGGTACTCACTACACCACCTCAATCCCTTCCCAAGCCCCATGGATTTGCTCAGAACCCCTATCCACAACCTATGTCACCATGATCTCTTTTCCTAAACCCTTGCCCTCTGAGCCCTTTCCTTCTCCTTTGACCTTTTTTCTCTGCCCTTCCAAGCCCTCCTTGCCATTGCTTTTCAGCCCCTCTCTCTTAGCCTCTGATCCCTGTCCATTGATCTCTGCATCCTTTCACCTGTCCCAACCCTTGATGCTTACACTATGACCTCTGTCCCTTGCCCTGTGATCCCTGTCTTGCACCCTGACTCCACTTCCTTGCCCCTCAGCAGGTGGCCTGACAGAGGAAGAGCTGATGGAACAGCTAGAGCAGTGCGAGCTGACCCCACTGGCTTCCTCACGGGGCTCTCTCCCCAGCCCCTCACCCCGCACCTCTCTCACCAGGTAGCCAAGACTCCGCTTCCCCTTCTGTGCAGTGGGTGGAGAGGAGAGCATGGGGCCCTTGGGAGGGGAGGTGGCCCAGGTGCCCCATGCTGACCTGCAATGACCTTCCCCACCCCCTCAGTCTCCACTCAGCATCCAGCAGCATCTCCCTGTCTGGCCGCCATGGGAGTCCAAGCCCCCTGCAGGCTGAGGCCCAGCGCCGTGGGGGAGGCAGCTTCGTGGAACGCTGCCAGGAACTGGTGCGGAGTGGGCCGGAGCCCCGACGACCACCAACACCAGCCCCCCGGCCCTCCACAGGTCTTGAGGCTCCACTTACACCCCCCAAAGTGAAGCTCAATGAAACTTCCTTTTAAACACAACTGCCATTGTGCCTTTAAACACCCTGGTCCTAGGGAACTCAGGTGCCTCCCTGCCTCCTGTCAGAGCCTTGGGTTCAGGGCCATGGCCTCCTTGGAATGATCATTGTTACTAGGCCCCCACCTTCCCCCTTTTCTGGAAGCCAAAGTCTCCCTCCCCAATAAAATCCTCACTGCCAACACCTTGTTTGCATTCTTAGTGGGTTCGGGATCCCCACAGAAGGGGTAAGGGAGATGTGGGGCCCAACCAGGTCCCTGGTAGTAGATTCAGGAACATCTGTCTCTCTGGATCCAGGGGTTCAAACACTCACCCAGAATGTCTTTCCATCTCTTGGCTTTGCTTTCTTCTGGAATGTATCATTTTTGGTCAAGTTTTCCTCTCTCTGTGGCAGGATGACTTCAGGTAGCTCCTTGGCAACTTTTTTCTCTTTAGCAGCAGCAAAAGTCACAGGACTGATTCCTACTGGCTTGCGCTGAGTCAGATGGCCATTCCTGAATCAGTCACTGTGGCCACTGTGATGAATGTCTTCCATTTTTCCGGCCTGGGTCATGTGCCCTCACAGGCCAGGTGATGAGGTCAGTCCCGCGGGGGCAAAGTGGAGGAGGAGTTCCTGAGAGGAGCACCAGGGAACTGTTCCCTCAAGCAGGGGCAAATGCTACACGTAGGCAGAAGCACAGGTGCTGGCTAAGTGCTTGCCGTATCCTTAACACATGTGCCCAACACCTTGCCGCTGCAAACACCTTGCCCAGGATCCTGGCTACCCTGTCTCTTGTCCCTTTCCTGCCCAGACCAGAGATGGTGTGTGGGACAGCTTCAGCTCACTCCAGCCCGACATTCGTGGAATTTTTCTCTCTAATGATGCCTTTTCCTATGGTGCTTCCTCAGGGAGGTTTTCTGCATCTATTCCTTGGGCCAATGAAGAGGAGACAGAGTGGACCAGACTAGGAGCAAGGGATTTTAGAATATGCTAATTCTAGAATTCCAGTTTCTGGAATGTGAGAGCTTCTGAAACATAGTAGAGAGGTATCTAGAATATTAGGGAATGTGGAAGTGCTAGAGAATTAACGATATTAGGTTTCTCCCTTGCATATCAGAAAATCCAGACTGTAGATGTTTCTAACAAAAGACCTGGAAAATAACTGATTCTAGAATAGAGGAAGAGAGAGAGCTGGAATGTCAGCAAATCTAGAACAGTGAAGAGGGTTTTTGTTTTGTTTATTTAATACTAGGAATAAAACAGTGTGCATATGGGAGCACACAAGGTGGGGGGAAGCTTCTGGAATGCCAGGGGTCTAGAACTCTGAGGGATTCTGATAGGTTGAGATCAGATCAGATACAAGGGATGACAGACACTACCCCTGGGGAATCATGTCTCTGATAGGGAGGGAAGTGGGGACTCCAAATTCTGGGGGGAGGGGAAGCCAACGCCATCCCCGGAAGTCGCAGTGGTGAGCCAGAGGTTGTTGCCTAGCAACGAGCATTGAAGATGCCCTGGATCCCAGGCAGAAGGGAGAAATTTCGGCAGCGCCCCCAGCAAATGCTCCAGCCACAGGGTAGGAGGTGGGGAGGGAGGAAGGGGGGCAGGGACACGTTGTCCCTCAGGGCCATGTGAGCACAGATCTTGGGGCTGACTCAAAGACAGGTACACGGAGCACATTCACGGGCATTCCATGATCATGCTGGGACAGCGCACGAATGGCCGTGAATGGGGCGAGAATGCCGTCGTCGGTGCTCCAGGGGGCTGTGTATACAGTGGGTGGACACAGATTTCTAGGTGTCAGTGTGAAATGGAGGCATGGACTGCTGTAGGTGGCACTAACAGTGTGAGTGTGGCTGTGTGACTCAGCGCGTGTGTCTCACTGTAAGGGGAGATGAGAGGGTCCCCTGTCCATCCCGCACACCCTCCATTGGAAGAAGGAGCAGAAGTGGGGGATGGGAGTGAAGCTGGATCAGTTGCTGTTCACAGTGGGGTGTCCTGTCGTCAGGGCGTTGTAGCTTCGTACTGTGAGTGGGTGGAGCCTGGGATCCACTGGGGGCGGGACTAACTCTACAGAACTGCAGAATCGAACTTATGTGAGAGATGGGGCCTGGAAACCCCAGAAGCCACGCAAACATGAAAGGAGTGGGGCTTTGGATCCTAAGTATTGGGGCTGCGTCCCAGTTGTCTGTGGGAAGGCGTGCGGCCTTTAATTCAGAAAAAAGAGATGGCTAGGAAGAGGTATCTGAAGCTCTAGGAACAATGCCATTGGGAAAGGAGAGTCAGGGTTTGTAATTTGGAGGAAAGAAGGTGGGGCCTTGAATTTATAAAAAGGGAAGGAGCTGGCTTGAGACCTTGTGAGTTTGGAGGCTGTGAGCAGGACTTGGAGCCTGGAACCTACTAAAGATGTGAATGGGGTCTAAGGTAACTTGTGTCCTTAGGGCCACAATGGTGGATCTTGAGGCTCCTAATGGTGAGATCCTTTAGAAGGTAGGGAATTGTAACTCTCTAATGATAAAGTCTGCAATTCTGGGGGTGGGAGGTTGCTCTTGGGAGCCTTTCAAGATTCAGGCAGGAAAGAGGGTCTGGTACTCTTTAGGGGCGACAGACAAGGATGCAGGAAGGGGCGGGGCTGGGACCTCTCCCAGGAGCGAAGTCTGTGGATCAGGGACGGAGCCTGGGCCCCCTGAGGGGCCGGGCTTCTGATAAACAAGCTTTTGCAGATGGTGAGTTTGGACCCTCTGAAACACAAGGCCTTGTGAAGGGGCAAATCATTTGGGAAGGCCCAGTGTGGGCCTGGGACCCTCAGTGGTACAGGACCCGGGGACTAATGCAGGATTAGCGCTTCCAGAATCCTCAGTCCCTCGCGTGGGAAGTGGGCACTCGAGGGGGACTTCCAGCTTCGGCACCAGCGAGGGAGCTAAATTCTGACCAAATTCTCCCAGAACTGTGAGCGGAGGGATGAGGCCTGCGAACAGGAGTCGAGCTTAGGAGACCCTGTTCACCGGCTCCACATTCCTCCCAGCTCTACGCACCCCCACACTTGAGGCCTCTGCTTCACGAGAGGGTTCACTGAGTCAGTACCCGACTCGCTCCTGATTTCTCTCTACCGCATGGATTGCTCGAGACCCCAGCGCGCCCCGCCCGGCACCTGTCCCGGGAGCCCCTCCCCTCCCGTCTCCCGATTGGCCGCGCGGGGAGCGCTGGCGGCGCCGGGCTCTGATTGGCGGGAAGTTCGCAGCCCGCGGCTTGGACCGTGGAGAAAGTGAGTCGGCCTCGGGCAGGGGCGGGGGTGGGGGCGGGGGCGGGGCCGCGCCCAGCCGGACCCGCTGGACTGACGGCCCGCCTGGAGCGGGACTTCGCGCCGGACACGATGCGGCAGCCTGGCCCCCGCGGCCGCCGCCCCCTTCTGCTGGTGGGGCTGCTGCTGCCGCTCCTCGCAGCTGCCGACAGCGCCACCTCCGCTGCCAGTCCCAGCCCCAGGCCCATCCAGGCCGTCGAGGTCGCGGTGGTCCCGGGCCGACCGGCTGGGTAAGCCCCGCTGCACCCGTCCTTCCTTCCCTGTGCCCCTTCCACTCAGTAAGTCTGGTGGTCCGGGAGGACCAGGACTTTCGGATTTAGGGAAATACGGACTCACTGCTTCGGTGTGGGGATGAAAGGGTCAGGGCCCTTGGGTTTATTAGGGGTCCCTAGTTTACAGGGGTTAAAATCCGGGGAGTGCTGAGCTTTTGAGGGGAGGGAGTTCTCTCGGTGTGGTGGGGATAGAGAAGGCTGTAGGGCATCCTGGGGTTGATTCGGGGAACGAGCGCCAGTTTATGGGGCGGGGGAGGCGGATTTGAGTTCTCCTAGAATGATAGATGGGTGGGGCCCTCGAGCTGGGATGGGTTCTCCAAGTTTCTTGGGTGCTTAAGGAGGGAGGGTATTGGGAGGTTCTGAAGGGACTTTATGTGAGAGTTGAGATCTCCTGGTTTTCTAGGGTTTGGGGGCGCTGGATTAATGAAAAGCGACCTTTGGGCTTTTTTCTAATAGGTTAGGGACACGTGGACTCGGGTTGATGGCGGAGGGGGTGGTGGAGAATTGTGTGTTTGGTGGGGGCGTCCTCAGGTCTCTCGAGGGTTGGGGATGCTCTAGTTTCCTGGAATTAGAGGACTCCAGGATTGAATGAGGTACCAGTGATTTGGCGCCGACAGATCAAGGATTTCCTAGAGATTTGGGGGTTATAGCCATCCTTCCTGTCTGAGGGTGACGAGATCGAAGGAAGCAGTCTGCCCAGCACCCCCACACCCCGCCCGGCGGCCCAGCGCTCCGTTACAAAGGCCCCGGGCTCCGCTCCCGCCTCGGTCTCTGCGAATGCGTTTAGTAACCCGAGCCGCGTCGGGGGCGGGGCCGGGAAGGGGTTAACCCAGAGAAAAGGCGGGAGGGATGACGGTAGGATTGGGGTCCCAGAGGCTCCCCCCGGACGGGCTCCTCCTTCACTGGGCTCCACCTGTCTGGAAGGGACCCACGCGCTGGACCTCCCCTTCTCAGCACCCCCCCACTGCTCTCATCTCGGGGCCTGAGCACGCGACCTCTTCCCTCGTCCCCCCTTAGCCTCGGGACAATGGACTTGTCTGGGGGGCCTCTTGGTTGCAACGCACTTGCACTGGAGCTGGAGGCTCAGCCACCGAGACTCTCTGGGCGCGGAGATGTCTCCAAGAACGAATCTTTCCTCCTGGTCAGTCGGGAAACAGGAACAAAGACAAGGAGACGCTGGCTCCAGGACACACAGCGTGGAAGGGCAAGAACGGGCTAGAACTCAGGCCTCGGTATTCCCAGTGCTGGACTGTGACTCCTGTTTCCTCCTCCACCTCAGCACCCTGCTGGACCCAGAGTCAAAGGGGAGACCTCCCTCCCCAGCCGCTGAGGTCTGTGGAAGTGGCGCCACCTGCTGGCCACGCTCAGGATGGCGGCTGAGTCCCGGACAGGGACTTGCGAGAGGGCGGGGTTCTAGATTCCCAGAGTCTGGACTTAGCGCTTAGAAATCTACTTTGAGTCTTTTTTTAAAATCATTTTTGAAAATCCTTTAAAAGACTTTAAAATATATTTTCCAATGAAATCTTACCTCCAAAACCACTTTATAAGACAAAAGTAAGATCGCTGTGGCCTTTCCCCCTAGTGAGTCTAAGCCAATTTGCCTGCCGTTGTACAAATGGGGAAACTGAGGCACGGAGAGACGTGACTCAAGCTAGTTACACATCTGTTTCGAGTTCCCTCAAGCCTTATCTTGGTCCCCCCCCCTTGCCCTCCTTTGGGGAGTTCTGGGGCATTAGGGGCCCGAGTGACTTTCACCCCCCTATTGATAGCATTGCTGTTTGTCGCTGCTGCCCAAGCCAGACATTGAGGAGGGTCCGCTGCATCCCAGGTGGGTTCTTCTGGGCGGGGTATGGGTAGGGGGCAAAAGAGGGTAGGAGCAGAGGTGCTAGGGGCTCCCTTCCCTACTCCTCATCCCAGCTGGAGAGCTGGATGTATTTGATGGAGAGAGAGACTAGGTCCCCTCCTGCCCCACTTAGTCCTTGGCTGTCTCCAAAGCCTCCTGCAGGGTCCAAAGCTGCCAGCCCCAAAAGTGCACAGGCCGCCAGAGGTGCCTGACCCCAGTGCCTCCAGCTCCGAGCCCCAACCCCAGTGTGAAGAAGAGACAGGTGTCCCTCAACTGGCAGCCACTTACGTGAGTGTGCAATAACTCCCTACCAGATCCTCCCTCAGGAACACCCAGCTTTGCTACCATTTCTGCCTGTTCTCTGGGTCTTCTCTCCCTTTCCTCCTCCTCCTCCAGTCTCTCTCTCTCTCTCTCTCTCTCTCACTGTCAGCCTGTATCTCTGTTTCTATTTCTTCTTTCCCCCGCTTATTTCAGTCTTTATCTCTCTGTATCTGTGTCCCTCTGTATTTGTTCTTCCCATCTCTGTCTGTTTCTGTCAGTTACCTGTCTCTTTCCCCACCCCCTCTGTCTTGCTGCCTGTCTCTGTCTCTAAGTCTCTCTCCTTCGTCATCTGTTTCTCCCATGGTCTTCGTCTTTGTTTCTCTCCAGGTGTCTAAACACTCAAGGCCTGGTCCTCTTAAACGGGTTGGTGGGGGTGGAGGTGGGCAGAGCAGCTACTGGGAGACATTTTTTTTTGGCATGGGAGGCCCTTTGGAAGGGGGGTCAGCTAAATTGCGGTGACAGCAGCTTCTATGCCCCCTCCCACCCAGGCTGCAGGAGGCCCGGGCTCTGCTGAAGCGACGACGGCCCCGCGGACGGGGGGATCGGGCACTACTGAGAAGGAGGCCCCCGCAGCGCGCCACCACTGGCCAGGCCCGGGGTAAGAACATCCTCCCTTCCTCTGCCTGGGGGCGGGGGTGGGGTTGTGGTGGTTCCGGGCCAGATAAAGCCGTCTGGTTCCCACGGTCCAGCTGCCACTTACCCTCCCCCCCACTGTAGCTCAGCTCCCCTTCTCCGGGACGCGGCCCCCGCTAGGGACCCCGGCGTCCGGCAACGCGAGGTGAGCCCAGGACAGGACCAGATATGGGCCAGAGGCGCTGACCCGTAGGGGTGGGGCCGGGAAGCCAGGCGTCCGGGCTCCCCGCGGCCGAAGAGGGGGGCGCTGGCCCGGCAGAGAGCTGGGCTGAACCAGCCCAGACAACAAAAGCGATTGTGCGGGTTGGCGCCTGCATGGGCACCGAATGCCCAAGATTGCCGGGCGGCTGGGGGCCAAAGGCCTCTCCCTGCTTCCCAGACCCTGCCCTCCTCCCACTCCAGCTCTCGACACCCTAACTAGAACACCCCCTAGTTTCAACCACCCTCAAAAGTCTCCTTTCTGCTGTGGTCTTCAGCCTACATATGCCCCCTCCGCCCTAAAGTCTTCCAGATGTGGGCCTCAGGCCAGATGTGAGGACCCCTGTTCACAGCTTCAATTCACTGCTTCCCCTTATCCATTCTGACTTCTCTCACCAGGTGTGGGGGGTCCTGGCTAGATGTAGCTGCCTTCTTCAAATGTGTCCCCCTCAGCCTCCTGCCCAAGACCCAGACACCCCTATTTTTTCATGCACCTCCATCGACCCTTCTCCTCTCCTCCGGATGTGCTACCTGGCTGCCCAGATTTGATATGATAGCCCCCTATCTAGATGAAGCCCCTTTCTCTGTGCCTAGGGTAGAGGATCAGCCTTTAGCTGTGTCCCTAAATGAGGCCCCCACTACTGTTTATGCATTTCCTCTTTACGGATTTGCTCTGTCTGGGGGGAAACCCGCCCGCCCCCACCTGTTCCGTTACCCGCCGCTCCCCTGCGGGCCCCATCCACTTGTTGGTGTGCGGGTGGGGGAATGAGGGGCGCCCCCCTTCCCCCTACGAGTCTAGCGCCCAGCCTGTGCGCCTCTGGCTAAGCGCCCAGCCCCACGCGCCCCCGCGCGGCCGCCGGGGAGGGAGTGGTGGGGAGGGGGGGCCTAAGCGGGGGCGCGGCCGCCCTCCCCCGCGGGCGGGCGGGCGCGGCCGGGCCCCTCGGGCGGGCTGGGGCGGCGGCGCGGCGGAGCGCGGCGCTGCAGCCATGGCGGGCGGCGCGCGGCTGCTCTGGGTGTCGCTATTGATGTTGCTGGCGCAGCTCGGGCCGCAGCCCGCGCTGGGCCGGCCCCGAGAGCGTCTCCGCGTGCGCTTCACCCCGGCCGTGTGCGGCCTGCGCTGCGTCCATGGGCCCACCGGCTCCCGCTGTACCCCGACCTGCGCGCCCCGCAACGCCACCAGCGTGGACAGCGGCGCGCCCGGCGGGGCGGCCCCGGGGGGACCCGGCTTCCGCGCCTGTGAGTGCGGGGGGGGGTGGTCCCGAGAGAGGGTTTCCAGTGGGGGAGGAGGTTCCCGCGGGATGGAGGGGATAGTCCCCCAGGGAGAGGGAACCCAGGTTCCGTGTGCAGTAGTGCTGGGGCATCCCCCGGGTATTTTAGGAAGGGGGCCTCAAATTCCTGGCTTTAGATGTTGTATCCCGAAGGTGCCGAATTTGCAAGCAATGAGGACTCCCAGGGACCTGTGGTGTCCAACGTGGGGAGCTTGGGGCCAGCTATTATGCCTTTGAGTCAATGTGGGGATCTCAGAATTGAGGGGCCTGGGAACTTTTGGGAAGAGCGTCAGAATTCTGAGACTCCTAGTAAGAAGTCCCCAGGGACCAAGGGAGTGTTTCAGGCCGCGTGGGGGAACGTCTCAGTTTCTGTGTCTTTGGGTGGGAGGGATTAGGAAAGTCCGATATCGGAGTGCCTGTGAGGAGCGGGATTGAGGAAAGTTGATCCGGAGAGCTAAGAAGGAAAGGGCCCAGAGAAGGGGAATGTCTCTGCAGGACCTGAGTTGCAAGGGTCCCACGTGCGAGAAAAACCGAGATAGGAGGCCTAGGGGAAGGGGCGCCCCCTGGGGGCGGAGGGGACAGGAGGAGTGTGCGCACCAGGCACCGCTAGAGATGGGGAGCCCTCGGGGGTTCAGGTAAGGTGGGAAAGGTGCGCCACCTGTTGTCCCAGGGTGCGGGGGGGTGGACAGGCTCTCCGGGGTCGGGGGCTTCCCTGCCCCCCACCCAGCAGGACCTCCGAAGTGGGGAGTGGGGGCCCCTGGCGCCGAGAACTCGCCCAGCCTGGCCCCCAGCCAGCCCAGCCCCGGCCGGCGTGAGCTCATCTCCCGCCTGAGCCCCCGCCCGCAGCCACTCCCTCTCTCCTCCCCTTCCTCCCTCCTTCCTTCACTCCCTCCCGGCCCAGCCCCAATGCGCCCGTGCCAGGCGCCGTGCCCGGGCAAGTGCCAAGCCCCTGGAGGTGCAAGGAGGGGCATGTGAAGGGGGGTTGACCTCGGCGGGACCCCGATGTCCTCAGCTCCCCATGGGGCACGGAGTTGGCCGTGCTGGTCTAGCAGCCTGTCCCGCGTCTGGGTGCCCTCAGGGACCTGGGCTGGGGGCCTGCTTTCAGGCCAAGTGAAGACAGACAAATGCCCCTAGAGGCTGGGAAATGCCCCCAGACCTGATTGGGTTCCCACCACCCGCATCAGACACCCTTCCCATCTTGGAATCTTGATTCCTAGTTAAGCCTCTCCTAGGCCTTGCCACTCAGTTAAGGACACCTCCCCACCGCCCAACATTACAGCGTCCTGGCGTCCTGGCCTGTTCTCATAACTAGGGGAGCCCAGACCCTCTGCCCTCAGACCCTAAGCCCCCTCCGCACCCCTGTCAACAGACTCCAGAGACAAGCTCCTCTGAGGAAGTTGTCTACCATTCTTCTAGGTAATCCCCCCAGACTGTGCCCCTTTACCAGAGAACTCTGTAGTTTTATCTCTCAACTACCTCTCCCCACGTCCAAGAGAAACCCCAGATTACCAGCCCTATACGGTGGTAACTCCCCTGCCCAGTTGAATTCTCCTCCTACAAAAGACTCCCATTTGCTTATATTTCCAACTGTGCCTACCCCAGTCCCATCAGATTCCTGAGTCTTGTCTCCCCAAATCCTGCTCTTCCAGCAGAACCACCTCCCCAGGAACTTCTGATACCGTCTATCGTCAGAGAACCACAGAGTTGCTCTTGATCAGCTGATTCTCCCAAAAGGACTCCAGACACTTTGTTCCCCACAGGCAGCCATCAGTCAGAAGACTTGAGCACCTAATCCCTTAGCTGGGAGGGAAGGGGTGTCTACAGCATTTTGGGGTCACAGCCAGTTGAGGCTCTTATGTGCTGGGATTTCCAGGTATCCCACTTCTCCATCTAAATTCTGTTCTCAGCATCCTCAAACTGGCCATCCCATAGAAGGCACTAGAGTCCTGTATTCTAGATAACTCTCCTCAAAAGGACTTGAGGGACTCTGTTGAAAGGGTGCCTGAGTTTCCTCTGAGCTAGGCTGCCTCGTCATTGCAGAAACCTTGAACTGTCTTTGAAACCTAGAGAACTCCCCTCCAGCAGATTTTCTCTCAGGACTCCAGTTCCCTTACCCTTCTAAATTGAGGTGGCTTTCCCTCTACAGTTGTCTCAGAATCCCACTCACGCCTCCGTGGACGGCCCGGCCGCCTGCCCCCTCCTTCCCCTCTGTACAGCTGTCTCCAGCTGTTCTCGGCAGCCCCGGGGGAGGTGCCTCTCAGGACACGTCCAGCCTCCTTTGGCTCGGAGGTCCCGGGGCTCCCCAAGGGTTCGGAATGCGGAGCCGCCGCCCTGCCCCCGCCGCACCCCTCTCTTTGTTTACCCCGCCGCACAGCTGGCAGTGCCCCGCCCAGAGGTGGCCTGGGGCCTAGCGAGGGCGCGCAGAGGAGAGAGAAGGCGCGTTCCCGCTCGAGGCCCCGCCCGGGTGCTAACAGAGGAGGGAAGACAGAGCTAGAACTCTGGAGCTCGAGTCAGAGGGGAGGTGGGCGGGGCTAGATCGCCGGGAGGCGGAGTGGGAGGGGTGTGAGTGAGTGAGTCAGGACAAATCAGAGTGAGGAAAGGAAGGTGGGCAGGGCTAAAGGTGGCAGATTTGACGCCTTGATAGGCGGAGTTTAGAATCCCGCGGGTAGAAGGTGATGTGGGCAGGGCTAGAGGGGGACGCATGGCCAGTGGGCGGCGCTAGAACGTCGCAGACTAGGTCAGAAGGAGTGTGGGCGGGCGTAGAATGCTGAGACAGAGTTGGGAGGGGGGAGTTGTGCCAAAGAGTGGCTAAAATGTGGTTTGAGCCAATGGAAGAGACGAACGCTGGGTCGAAGAGGTTGGAACAGCAAAGGACCCAGCCTGACGACGGAACGGGAGGAGCTAAATGCTAAGGGAATAACTAGGGTAGGCGTGGCTGAGCCAATGGGCGGGGAAAGCGCTGTCTGGGCGGGGCCGAAACGCCGTGGACTCGGCCGGAAAGTGGTATCAGCGGGACCCGAGTAGTAGAGTGGGGGCAAGTAAATGAAGAGCCAGAGGGCGTGGCAAGCCGGCCTCGTGGGCGGGGCTATGCCATAGAGGGCTGAACGACTGCCCTGCCAATCCAGATGGCCAGAGTTGGGGCGGGGCCACAAGACACCTAAGGGCGGAGCGATTTAGAAATGAGTGATATCTTGGGCCGAGCCCGTGGCGCACTCGGGAGAGTGCAGCGCTGGGAGCGCAGCGACGCTCCCGCCGCAGGTTCGGATCCTATATAGGAATGGCCGGTGCACTCGCTGGCTGAGTGCCGGTCACGAAAAAGACAAAAAAAAAAAAAAAAAAGAAATGAGTGATATCTTGAGGGCGTAGTTATAACGCTGGAGACTGAGTTAGCTTGGGTGAGCTGGCCCCAGTGGTACGTGCTAGGAATGGTGCCAGGCGCTGAGTGTCCTCATTCTCCCCCCAGACCTGTGTCCCTTGATCTGTCACAACGGCGGTGTGTGCGTGAAGCCTGACCGCTGCCTCTGTCCCCCGGACTTCGCTGGCAAGTTCTGCCAGTTGCACTCCTCGGGCGCCCGACCCCCGGCCCCGGCCATGCCGGGCCTCACCCGCTCCGTGTACACTATGCCACTGGCCAACCACCGGGACGACGTGCACGGTGAGGACAGTGTGGCCAGAGTCCCTCCAACCCTTCTGTCAACCATCTCACCAGTCCTCTGACCCCCAGCTTTCCCGTCTTCCCAAGTACCCTTCCCCAAATCGCCCTTCCCCCATTTCTAATCCCAGTCTGTAAGAGCCCTTGTAGACCTCCCCTTGCCCGGCCATGCCTTCCGCCAGGCGTAGCGTCTATGGTGAGCGTCCACGTGGAGCACCCGCAGGAAGCGTCGGTGGTAGTGCACCAGGTGGAGCGTGTGTCCGGCCCTTGGGAGGAGGCGGACGCCGAGGCAGTGGCGCGGGCCGAGGCAGTGGCGCGGGCGGAGGCGGCGGCGCCCTACACGGTGTTGGCACAGAGCGCGCCGCGCGAGGACGGCTATTCGGATGCCTCGGGCTTCGGTTACTGCTTTCGGGAGCTGCGTGGAGGCGAAGTGAGAGGAGGCCGTTGGGGAGGGGCCCGGAGCCTGCCTCCACGCGGGGGCGCGCTCACCCAACACTTCCCCACAGTGTGCGTCCCCGCTGCCCGGGCTCCGGACGCAGGAGGTCTGCTGCCGAGGGGACGGATTGGCCTGGGGCGTTCACGACTGTCAGTCGTGCTCGGAGCACCTGGGTAAGTCCCAGTTTGTCTCGGAGGTGCTTGGAGCTGGGGAGGGGTGAGAACCTCGCCGTTCCTCCTACTCAGCCTATAGATAAACCCCGGTCATAAATTTTAGCCTCGCCTACTTCATTGTGGAAATCATCTCCAGTCTAGATCTATCTATACCGGTCTGGGACTATGCACTCCATTTTCTGACTTTGGCCACTGTTCTCACCCCGCCTTTGTGCCTTGGCCCCACCCATGCACTTTTGGAGCCTCCTAAGTTACCCACTACCAACCTAAGGCTGAGCTTGCATTCAAACCACACCCAACACTTTTTAGTCCCTCCCATCCCATATTCATCCCCACCGACCCCATTCTTTCTCTGCCTACCCGTCCTTGGCCCACCCCTCTCCTCTCTCCACAGGGAACTCTGACCGAGTGGGCGCCCCAGATGGACCTTGTCCAACAGGCTTCGAAAGGGTTAATGGATCCTGCGAAGGTGGGGCAGGGGTGGGTGGGGCTTGGCTCTAGAGCGGGGCTGGCAGGAATCAAGTCCCTGACTCCACTGTGACCTCCCCAACCCTCGCAGATGTGGATGAGTGCGCGACAGGCGGGCGGTGCCAGCACGGGGAGTGTGCGAACACGCGTGGCGGGTACATCTGTGTGTGCCCGGACGGCTTCCTCCTCGACTCATCCCGCAGCAGCTGCATCTGTGAGCTGCCAGGAGGGGGCTAGCCTGGGTCCCATGCCCGCCTTGCCCTCAGACCACATCCAGAGCATCCCCGGGTTTTTAATTCCCTGAGATCTCCCAGATCCTCTCAGATTCCCAAGTCCCCCTCAGTTGGTCAGAACTTCTCAGATTCTCATACACCCTTAGACTCCTTGGACCGTCTTCAGACCCTCTCTAAGAACGCAAAACCTTTGGATCAAAATCCCTTCAGACTCCCAGACTTTCTTAAGCTCCTCTTAGACCCCCAAATACTCTTATCCCCCTCGACCACTAGACTTTCTTTCTTTCTTTTTTTTAAAAGATGACTGGTAAAGGGATCTCAACCCTTGACTTGGTGTTGTCAGCACCACACTCTCTTGAGTGAGCCACGGGCCAGCCCCCACTAGACTTTCTTTAGATGCTGAAATCCTTCTCAGATTCTCTCATTCACCCCTCAGATTCCCCTCAGGCCCCAAACCTCTCAGACATCCAGAGATCCCGGCTCTCCTTTAGACCCTCTCAGCCGTCTCCCAAATGCCCCTCACACCCACCAAACCCGCCCTGGGACCATTCCCCTACCTTCCAGATCCCTCGGTTCCGCTGCTTCCGAACCCCGCCCTGAAGAATTTCTTCCCTCTCCCCCAGCACAGCACGTGATCTCGGAGGCGAAGGGGCCCTGCTTCCGCGTGCTCCGCGACGGTGGCTGTTCGCTGCCCATCCTGCGCAACATCACTAAACAGATCTGCTGCTGTAGCCGCGTGGGCAAGGCCTGGGGCCGGGGCTGCCAGCTCTGCCCGCCCTTCGGCTCAGGTGAGCGCCTTCTGCCCCACCTAACCCCAGACACGACACGCACAAAGCTCACTCTGGGCCCTGTCCACTGACCCTGAGGATCACCGCCCTCAAATCAGGCTGGGCCCCAGCCTTGGCCACGCCCCCAGCCTCTGAGACGCGCTAGCCTCAGAATGTACGCCGTGCAAGGCCCCAACCCCCACCCTTAGCCACACCCACCCGGGAGACACCCCCTGAATTCAGGCTGTATCTCCTGAGCATCAGTTCCAGCGCCTGAGATTTGCTGCCCGCCGAACCCTGTCCCCGAACTTTACTCGAGTCGGCAGCTCCTGAGACACTGCCTTCAGTTCAGGTTCCCCCTTAGGCCCCACACTAGATACGCCCCTCCCTGAGATACCTCCCTGGTATTGTAATTTCTGCCTAAAACTAAACCCCACAACTGAGCGACTTCCTGGCCTCAAACTCAGTCCCTGTAGACCTCATTTTAGATCCTGTCCTCAACCTCTGTCGGTCACCATCCCACACGGGGAAAAATACCCTTGGCGGCATGTTTAGCCTTGCGATATCCTGTTCTTTGGCTAAGGCACCACCCCATCCCAGCATCCAACCCAAACCCCTTACATACACTCAGGCCAGGCCCTGACCCCAACTGAGGCAAGCCTCTAAACTAACCCCCTTTGTTTCTCATTCCCTCCTGCTCTCTTGCCTCTTTCTACCCCTCTCCCTTTCCTGTTCCTAGAGGGTTTTCGGGAGATCTGCCCCGCTGGCCCTGGCTACCACTACTCAGCCTCTGACCTTCGCTACAACACCAGACCCCTGGGCCAGGAGCCACCCCGAGTATCCCTCAGCCAGCCACGAGCCCTGCCAGCCACCTCTCGGTCACCCACAGGTGAGCTGGCTCCATGAGGAGGGGGTGTCCTCTTCAAGGATCTTTCCAGAGGGAAAGGAGAGGAGTGGGGACACCGAAATCCAGGTCTCCACTCACTCATACCCCTTCCTTACCAGGCTTTCTGCCAACCCATCGCCCAGAGCCCAGGCCTGAGGCCCGACCTGAGCACCGGCCTGGCCCTGAGTTTCCCTTGCCCAGCGTCCCTGCTTGGACTGGTCCTGAGATTCCTGAATCAGGTGCGGTAGAGAGAATTAAAGGAATTGATGCGGGTATTACAGGTGGGGATTTGGGGGAAGAGGCTCCAAGGTGAAGATACCGGGATAGAACAAACAGGGATATCATGGGTAGAGGCATTAAAGAATGGGTGGGAAGAGGTAAGGATTTGAAAGATTGGGTGGTAGATCCAGAGCTGCAGTCGGACTTGGGCTCAAATTCTCAGTTGAACTAATTGTTTAACCTGAGACTCAGTTTTCTCCTCTAAAATGGGAACCATCGTGAGGCTTCAACGAAAAGTCTCTGAAATTTCTGGCACATAGTAAGTGCTCAGTTAATGTCAGATAACTATTTTTCACGGAGGGCACTAAGAACGTATCTCAGGCAGAAAGATGAAGAGCAGGGCCGAGCCCGTGGCGCACTTGGGAGAGTGCGGCGCTGGGAGCGCAGCGACGCTCTCGCCGCGGGTTCGGATCCTATATAGGAATGGCCGGTGCACTCACTGGCTGAGTGCCGGTCACGAAAAAGACAAAAAAAAAAAAAAAAAAAGAAAGATGAAGAGCAAAATATTCAAAAGTGGGAAACTGGGGGTGGCATTATGGGGAGATTCAGTCAGAGGATCTGATGAGAACGTTCCATAGTAAGGGGGTCCCCGTACCGACCTGATACAAAAAAAAAAAAATAGAAAGTAAGTATAAGGTAGAAGAATGGGTTCAGGGAGAGGACATCGATGCAGGGGTTTTAGGCATAGGCCATGAGGGGATTGTACTGATGAAAGGGCTAGAGGATTCAGAGATGCGGGAACCCTAGCTGACTGGACCCCTAGGTCCTTCCTCGGGCGTGTGTCAGCGCAATCCCCAGGTCTGCGGTCCAGGACGCTGCATAACCCGCCCCAGTGGCTACACCTGCGTGTGCGACTCCGGTTTCCGGCTCAGCCCCCAGGGCACCCGCTGCATTGGTGAGCCGGGCGGAGGAGTGGACGTCGGCGGGTTGGGGGTTGTTCCCGATCATCTTGTGACCAGCCCCTTCCGTGCTCTCAGACGTGGACGAATGTCGCCGCGTGCCCCCGCCCTGTGCTCCCGGGCGCTGCGAGAATACACCAGGGAGCTTCCGCTGCGTGTGCGGCCCCGGCTTCCGAGCCGGCCCGCGGGCTGCGGAGTGCCTGGGTGAGAAACCCGCTTCACCCAGCTGCAGCCCCACCCTTCCCTGGGTCTCGCTTCTGCTCTTTCCCCAGAGCCGCTCCTGCCCTCCCAAGCTTCCCCACGCCGGTCCAGACCTACTGCTGCCTTCCCCTGGTCCCGTCCTGCCCCGGACCACCTCGGGCCCTCCTTTGGGCTCCCCCGCTGCCCCGCCCCCGGAACTAGCTCTGGTCCTGGCCCTGCCGGTGCCCCGCCCACGCCCTGGCTGCTCTCCTCAATAGGCCCCGCCCCTTCCCTATCTTAGACTAGCCCCCTCCAGGCCCGACCCCTGTCCAACAACTGCTTCAACCAGTCTCCTGACCACGACCCTTTTATTTTTGGAGTCGGGCCGGCGTGGGGATGCGAACCTGTGACTTTGGTGTTATAAGGCTGCGCTCTAACCAACCTGACCACGACCCTTGATTCCACCCTGCCACACCAGAGCCCAGTCCCCAAACTGCCCCTTCCTTCTCTAGCCCTGCTTCTGCCTTCCCTTTGCTCGGTCCCCAGAGCTGCCCTTCCTGCCCTTCCTGCCCTTGCCCTGTCCGCTCCAATTTGCCCCCTCTCACGGTCACCCTCCCCTCCTGTGTCCAGGCGGGGCCCCCAGCCCTTGTCCCGCCCTTCCCGCTCAAGCCCCACCTTCGCCTTAAGCCTTCCCACTCCGAGCCCCGCCTACCGCCCCTGGCTCCCGCCCCAAGCTTGGCCCCGCCTCTGCCCTCCCTCTCTGTCCCACGTCCCCGCCCCCTTCGTCTCTCCGGGGGCTATCTGCCCCAGTCTCAGCCGCCCGGTTTGTGCCCACAGACGTGGACGAATGCCACCGCGTGCCGCCACCGTGTGACCGCGGGCGCTGCGAGAACACACCAGGCAGCTTCCTGTGCGTGTGCCCCGCCGGGTACCAGGCTGCGCCGCACGGAGCCAGCTGCCAGGGTGAGGGACTGGGAGGAGCAGAGAGGAAGTGGGTGCGGGGGGAAGGGTACAGCGGCAGTGGAGAGGGTTGGAGAGACTGAGCAATGGGGCAAAGGGAGACTGATCGATGGGAGACAGAGGCCAGTTAATGAGAACCAGACGAGTGGCCTGATGACTAGAGAAAGTGACCTGGGGATGGAGAGGCCAAATGATGGGAAACAGAAGGGCTGAGTCATGGAGGACGGAGAAGCAGAGTGAGTGGGATGGAGATGTCAGTAACAGGGCAAGGGGGGCAGAGTTATGGAGGACGGAGGAGAAGTAGGCCGACTCATAGGCACTAGAGAGGCAGAGTTCTAGGAGCCAGCCGGGCAGCTTCACAGGGATTGATGGAGGTTGGAGAGTGAGAATGATGGGGGACAGAGTGGCAGAATGACGGAGTGTGGAAAGTCATAGTGATGGAGAACAGGGAGGCAGAGTGTGGGGGACAGAGAGGAAGAGTGACCCCAGGTCTTGCCCCATGCAGATGTGGACGAGTGCATCCAGAGCCCCGGCCTCTGCGGCCGAGGGGTCTGCGAGAACCTGCCCGGCTCTTTCCACTGTGTTTGCCCGGCTGGCTTCCGGGGCTCGGCGTGTGAAGAGGATGTGGATGAGTGTGCCCAGGAGCCACCACCCTGCGGGCCAGGTCGCTGTGACAACACGGCTGGTTCCTATCACTGTGCCTGCCCTGCTGGCTTCCGCTCCCGAGGGCCGGGGGCCCCCTGCCAAGGTGAGGGTGCTTAGTCTCACCCCACTCCACCACCATTTGCCTTGGAGACTGTGAAGAGACATTTGTGAGGCACAGAGAGGAAGAGTGATGGGACTCAGTGATGGAGGACAGGGCAGAAGGGTGGGGTACTAGGGCCGGCCTGTGGCTCACTCGGGAGAGTGTGGTGCTGACAACACCAAGGCCACGGGTTCGGATCCCATATAGGGATGGCCGGTTAGCTCACTGGCTGAGCGTGGTGCTGACAACACCAAGTCGAGGGTTAAGATCCCCTTACCGGTCATCTTTAAAAAAAAAGAAGCGCGAGGTACTGAGAGAGTGGGGAGGGTCTGATTCCAGAGTCTTCTCCCCTTTCTCCAAAGTAAGACAGTGCTGGCAGGCGTTGGTGGTATAGTGGTTAGCATAGCTGCCTTCCAAAGTAAGACAGTGCTCCACATTCCTCTTCCCTTGCTGAATGATACTCCTGTGCTTGTGGGAGCCTTGAAGAGGGGACAACGGAGGCAGGGAAGGCAACATGGAGGAGGTGGTGCCTTAGCCTCACTCTGGCCGCCTGAGCGCCCATTAAATGGGGAAACAAGGAAGGGTTCATCCTCCTCGGTGAAGAAAGCAGCCTGGGCAAACTCCAGGAGGCTGGCTCAAGACTGGGATGTTGGGGTGGGTGGCGATGGCAATGGGGATGGGTCCAGGCCCCTTCCTCAGCCTGACTGGTCCCTTCTGCCCCAGATGTGGACGAGTGTGCCCGTAGCCCCACACCCTGCACATATGGCCGATGTGAGAACACGGAAGGCAGCTTCCAATGTGTCTGCCCAACGGGCTTCCAACCCAATGCTGCTGGCTCCGAGTGCGAGGGTGAGGCCGGAGAGGGAGGGAGGAGTGTGCATGGGTGAGGGGGGCATTGGGCCGCTCCTTCAAGGCCACCTTCTCCCCTGCCCCCCAGACGTGGATGAGTGTGAGAACCACCTGGCGTGTCCTGGGCAGGAGTGTGTGAACTCACCTGGCTCCTTCCAGTGCAGGGCCTGTCCTTCTGGCCACCACCTGCACCGTGGCAGATGCATTGGTGAGACCAGACCCTGGCTGTGACCTTGGACCTGCATTATGACCCCTGACCCAGATCCTGACCTGACCTATAACCTCCGACCAGGACTTCAATCCCCTCACCTGAACCACATCCCCCAGAGCCTGACTATGACTCTGACTAGACTGCGGACTCCCGACACAGACTGTCATCTTTGACCTAAACCACAACACTTGACTCTGCATGTGACTCCTGACTCTATGACCCATGAGTATTCAACTTGTCTGTGACACTTGACCCTAACCATCACCCTTGCTGATAACCCCTGACCACAACCCTGATAGCAGTTGTGACCCTCCTGACTCTGACTGTTCCCTGGCCTTAAATGTGGCCTGTGACCCCTGAATTTGACTGTGACATTTGACGCTAATCATAACCCTTGACCTTAACAAAACACTGTGTGTGACTCTTGATCCTGTCTCTTTCACTGCCCCGCCCCTTTTCAGAATCTCTTCTCTGGAATCTGATTGGATTCATGATTCCTGACCCCGACCCCTGACTTGAGGCAGAATTCTAAACTCTTACTGTAACCGCTGACCCTAACTGGTCTCAGATTCCTGTCACTGACCCGTGAATCAGCAGAATCCCATTCAATGATCCTGTCTTATAATACTTGACCCCTTATCCTAGTTAATTTCTGACCCCTGTCCCAATCCAGAGTTCCTTCCTCTGATACCAGGATCTTGGCACAGGGAGTTCCCAGAAACCCACACCCACAGAACTCCCAGTCATGGTCCTCAGAACCAGAAAACCTTGGTCTGCCCTAACCATCTCTGCCATGGGGCCCTCACCCCGTCTTTAACTCAAGACACTTCACACCACCTTCCCCAGACCCCTCTGCTCCAAGGAGATGCGTCCTGTGTGTCCCTAGATAGGACCCCTTCTGAAACCCCTGCTCCCACAGATGTGGACGAATGCAGTTCGGGCTCCCCCTGCGGTCCCCATGGCCACTGCACTAACACCGAAGGCTCCTTCCGCTGCAGCTGCGCGCCGGGCTACCGGGCGCCGTCCGGTCGGCCCGGTCCCTGCTCAGGTGGGCAGGATGGGGGCCAGACGCAAAGCCTGAGGGTGGGACCTAGCTAGGAGGTGGAAGCCGGACTAAGGGGCTGTGGGTGGAGCTGGCCATGTGGGGTGTGGTTTGGAGGCTTTGTGGGCGGGGCTCAGGTCGGGTGGGGACGGGTCTAGTGACCCCGCAGCCCTGTCTCTCGCGTACCCTAGACGTCAACGAGTGCTTGGAGGGCGACTTTTGCTTCCCCCACGGAGAATGCCTCAACACCGACGGCTCCTTTGCCTGTACCTGTGCCCCCGGCTACCGGCCCGGACCCCGCGGAGCCTCTTGCCTCGGTCCGTACCTGGGCTGTGCTTGGACACGGATAGGGTGGGCTTATAGCAGGAAACGGCGGGACAAGGGGAAGAGGGCGGAATGAGGAGTGCGAATTGTTGGCCGGGGTCTTTTGGCATCGTGGGGGCGGAGTCTTAGGGCGGCCACCAGGCAGGGGCGGGGTATGGCGAGGACAGGGAAACGACGGAGTCTGCAGAGTCGGAGAGTGACTGGAAAGGACTTATCCTAAACCCGTCGGGGAGCGGGACTTGCAGGGAAGGGAGGAGCCCACGGCAGAGGGGGGAAGGCGTTAAAGGCCTTGGAGCCAGGAGGGGCGGGGCGGGGGCAGTGGAGGGGTGTGGCCTGGAGTGTTAAACGGAGGAGGAGGTGGCCCGGCTTTCGCACACCCTGTCCCGCAGACGTGGACGAGTGCAGCGAGGAGGACCTTTGCCAGAGCGGCGTCTGTACCAACACCGACGGCTCTTTCGAGTGTATCTGTCCCCCGGGGCACCGCGCCGGCCCAGACCTCACCTCCTGCCTCGGTGAGAGGCCGTCCCCGGCCCGACCCCTCCCCCTTTCTGATTCCCCGACTCCCCCGTTTGCCTCCCACCTCTGCCTTTCCTCTGGTGCTTCCTCCCATCCCCTTTCCTGCTAACCCCGCTGCCCGCTTCTGACTCTCCTCAACCCTCCTTGACTCCCCCACCGTGCCTCCCTGCCTCCCCTGCTTCCCCCATCTGACTGCTCTGCTTCTCTCCTCAGACGTGGACGAATGTCGCGAGCGGGGCCCTGCCCTGTGCGGGTCTCAGCGCTGTGAAAACTCCCCCGGCTCCTACCGCTGTGTCCGGGACTGCGATCCTGGCTACCACGCGGGCCCCGAGGGCACCTGTGACGGTGAGACTACTTCTGTCCCCTCCCTCAGCTCCCAAGATAGGCTGCTGGAGTCTGCGCCATGCCTTACAGACTTGTGGGAAGGGAAGGGCACCCAACCGAAACACCCTTTACCCCCTTTCATCGCATCTCCGTGGTGGAAATGAGCCACCACTGTGGTCTTGTATTTTCTTGTGGAGGTAGGGGTGGGGTGGGGGGAGATACTCCTATCAGGGACCAGGCTAAGCCTAGCTTCCAGAAGCAGCTTATGCCCCCTCTGCAGCTAGAGCCATACCCACATTTTAGGCTATATCCCTAAAAAGATAACTCCTAACAGTGAGAGCTATTAGGCCCCACCCTTTCCAGTTGGCCTATGGATTAAAAGTCCCTCTTCAGTCTCCTTCTCTTCCTAATACTGTAAATTTGGAGGGGCCCTCTCCTCACCCTCCATCACTAGTTCTACTTTCAGCTGTCCCTCGATAGAGGCCCAACACTGGCTTCCCTGGGAACCATCCTTTCCCAATGTGAAATTCACCAAAGTTTCTCCAAAGGCTAATTCCTGTCCATTTAAGTTCCATCTTCCCATTCTCCATACTCTGTCCTTTCCCACTTCTTGGACTTCTCCAGCTCTTCTGGACATATAGGCCCACCCCTTCCTGTCTCTGTTCAGCTTTCAGACCCACACCTTGACTACTCTTCTCATTTTCCATGCCTTCCATGAATATGCCTTCCGGTGTATATATTGGGGGTGGAGTGGGTGGGTATGGCTCAGCATTTTGTGGAACACATGAAATAAAATGACCATGGGCTACCTTTGGCTCTCTAGGTGCTAAACCTCTGACTCATGGAAGCCTAGTTTCATGAGATCTCATTCACTAATTCCACAAGAATTTATTAAGCACCTTCTGTGTGCCAGACACTGAGGGTGCAACAGGAAATGAGTTATCAGCTTTTTTTTTTTTTTTTTTTTTTTAAAAGATGACCGGTAAGGGGATCTTAACCCTCAACTTGGTGTTGTCAGCACCACGCTCAGCCAGTGAGCAAACCGGCCATCCCTATATGGGATCCGAACCCGGGGCCTTGGTGTTGTCAGCACCACACTCTCCCGAGTGAGCCACGGGCCGGCCCAACAGGAAATGAGTTAAACAAAAACCTTGCCCTCATAGAGCTAACATGGGGGGTGGGGTGGGGGGTGGGAGGCAGACAACAAATATGTAAATACATTCAAGATTTATTCAACAAATAATTATTGGGCATCTACTACATGTGAGGCACAGTTCTATGCCCTGGCGATGTAGTGAGGAATAAGGCAGACACAAATCCCTGCCATTGTGGAGTTTGGATTCTAGGGAGGTGATAATCAGCATACCAGTAAGTATGTGCATATAATATAGTGTCAGGTTTAAGAAGAAAAACAAAGCAGGATAAATGTTGAGATGAGAGGGCAGTGGGGGAAGGAGTGCTAGGAGGGCTTGACCTAGACACCTGAGTGAAGTGAGCGAGGGAGCCATGCTGATAGCTGAGGGTAGAGTGTTCCTGGCAGAGAGAAGTGCAAGTGCAAAGGCCCTGGGGTGGGACCATGTGGGGCTATTTGAGAAACGGCAATGAGGACTTATGAGTTATCAACACTTGATCTTTGGAAGCTCAGACTCCTAGAATAGCAGATTCACAAGGACTTCTCAGTCATGGGACTGGAAGTGGCATTAGGAAGCTGTGAATCCAGGCCTTTGACTCCCCTCCCCTCCATCCCCTCCTCTTTCTCCTGCAGATGTGGACGAATGCCAAGAATACGGCCCTGCGATTTGTGGAGCCCAGCGCTGTGAGAACACCCCTGGCTCCTACCGCTGCACGCCAGCCTGTGACCCTGGCTATCAGCCTACACCAGGGGGTGGATGCCAGGGTGGGTGTCCATGGAGCACTGGGGGAGATGTGGAGGGGGTAGAAGGTCCAGAAATGGTCTGACTCTCTGGTGGTTGCAGATGTGGATGAATGCCGGAACCGGTCTTTCTGTGGTGCCCATGCTGTGTGCCAGAACCTGCCCGGTTCCTTCCAGTGCCTCTGTGACCAGGGCTACGAGGGGGCGCGGGACGGGCGTCACTGCGTGGGTACGGGGCTCCAGGGGATGGGTGGGACCAGGGAGGTGTGGGGAAGAGGTTGGTCAGGCCGTTCTCCTCTTCATAGATCTGAACAAATATTAACTTCAGGGTTGTGGAATTTAGACCTTGGAACATAAGATCATCTCCGTATTGGTCAGAAACTGTTCTAGTGCCAAGTGACAGAAACCTTACTCATTCAGGTTTTATTTTTGTTTGCATGCTTTAAAAAATGCATAAGGGCCAGCCCATGGCTGACTTGGGAGAGTGTGGTGCTGATGACACCAAGGCCATGGGTTCAGATCCCTATATAGGGATGGCCATTTAGCTCACTTGGGAGAGCGTGGTGCTGACAACACCAAGTCAAGGGGTAAGATACCCTTACTGGTCATCTTTAAAAAAAAAAAAACTGCATAAAGTATGTAAAGCATGCTAATCTTAAGTGTACATAAACATTATTTTTTCCCAACATTTTATTCAGAAAATTTCTAAACATACAGCAAATTGAAAGAAATGTAGAATGTATACCTGCATACCTATGATCCATACTGTATTATTATTTTATTATACTTGCTTCTTCACATATCTATTCATTAATCTATCTACTTTTTTGGACAGATTTAAAAGTAAATTGCAGGCATCAGTATACTTCTCCTTAAACTTTTCAGTATACATATCATTAACTGGAGTTCAATATGTGTTTACACTGTACCGGCCAACTGCCAGAAAAAAAACGTGTTTACAGATATTTTCATTTGAGGTTCAGCTTTCATACAGTGAAGTGCATGAATCTTAATTATACATTCCCTAACTTTTCACAAATGCAAACACAACAGGCTTTACTTCTTAAAATGGATATAAAACTGCAAAGTCCTGGGATATATCTGAACTTCAGGCATAACTGGATCCAGGAATTTTAACAAGGCTATCTCTATCTCCTCCTCTCAGCTCTGCTTTTCTCTGCTGGGTTTATTTTCAGGCAAACTCTTTTCACAATAATAAAGATGGTCCTAACACCTCTAGCCTAACATCCTCAGCTTGGCAACCCTAGAGTTAAAGAAGGAGGCTCTTTTTCAATATTTCTAGCAAAAGTCCCAGAACTGGCTTTGACTGTCCCAGCATGGTCACTGCCTATATCTGAACAAAAGCAGTAATCTGTTTGGTTGCTCCTAGGGACTGGGCCCACCCCTTGGGATAGATTTAGCCCTACTCAAAACAAATGGGTTGAAAATGGAAAAGCACAGGGTTTACAAAGAAAATTCAGGGTTTGTCACCAGAAGAAAAGTGGATGACAGAATCTGGGCTATTAAAAATGCCAATTATATTTGAAGCTCAGACTTTTATACCTTTGGAATCACAGAAGTTTATAACCGTTGACTCCCTCTCCCCTGTTGTCTCCTGCTCGCAGATGTGAATGAGTGTGAAACACTACAGGGTGTGTGTGGAGCTGCCCTGTGTGAAAATGTTGAAGGCTCCTTCCTCTGTGTCTGCCCCACTAGCCCTGAGGAATTTGACCCCATGACTGGACGCTGTATTCCTCCACGGACTTCTGCTGGTAAGGCTGATGTGTGTATTTAACTGAAGACTGCTGGCCCCATAAGAAAATGATGTGGTTTAACCATTTCTGACGTGGACAGATGTCATCAGTTAAATGCCATATTTTAAACAACAAAAACCTTCAGAACATATGCGTTAACATGGGTAGTGAGACTCTATCAGGAGAACTTGATCCTGACCCAGACTCTACCAGATTCTTTCATTCAACAAATGTTCACAGGGCATCCATGGTGTTCAGGCTCTATTCTGGGCACTGGGGACACAGTAGTGACCAAGAAAGATCACTCTCTCGGGTCGGCGCTGTGACTCACTCAGGAGAGTGTGGTGCTGATAACACCAAGGCCATGGGTTCGGATCCCATATAGGAATGGCCGGTTGGCTCACTGGCTGAGCGTAGTACTGACAACAACAAGTCAAGGGTTAAGATCCTCTTACTGGTCATCTTTAAAAAAAAAAAAGAAAGAAAGATCACTCTCTGTCCTCGAGAGGTTCACAATCTAATGAGGCAGACAGATATCACCAGATAGTGACAACCCAGAGACTTGAGAGGGAGGAAGCATAGGCCAGAGGTAACAAGGCTGTGACGGGGGAAACCTAGGATGTTTTGGAGGAGCTGTCTGGCCCAGCCTGAGAAGAGGGTTAGGGAAGGCTTCCTTTAGGAAAGGTTGACTGAACTGAGAGCAGCAGGATAAGTAGAAACGAGCCAGGTGAAGCGAGTGAGCAAGGGCAAAGGCCTGGCAGAGCAAGAGAGTATTTGGCATGTTTGAAGAACTAAAAGAAGTTCAACATGGTATGATTTAGAGAGCAAAGGAAGGGGTGGGGAGAGATGAGGCCAGAGAAGGAGACAGGAACCAGACTATACTGATTTACCATAATCAGAGGTTGGACTTTTCCCGAGGGCACTGCGATGCCAAGGAAGGGTGTGAACAGGAAAAGGATATATTCAGATTTTAAAACCTCTGTCTGGCTGCCATGTGAAGGCGATTGAAGAGGGTGACACTGGAGGGTGGAAGCCTAGGGAGCAGGCTGGGGCAGGGATCCAGGCAGGAGAGGAAAGGCTAGACCAAGGCAGGGGCCATGGGAGGGAAGAAGAGGGACCATGTGGACAAGATGTGGGGCTGCCTGGGTGGGGAAGGTGTGTTCAGGATAAGGCCTAGGTTTTGGGATGAAGACTCTGAGCCAGTTTGGGACACACTGGATGTGAGGACCCAGGGAGGCACACAGAGGCCAGGGAAATCCCCTCTCCGCCCACTCCAAACTGTAGCTGCAATGATGGGAAAGTGTGAGGTGGGGAGGCAAGAGATGCAGAAATGACAGTAGGTGAGAGAGGAAGAGAGATCATGATAGATGGGTGAAAGGTGGGGAGTCTGGTTCTGCCACTGAGGGCTGGTGCCCTCTGGGCTTCAGTTTCCCCATCGATGACATTAGGAGCTGGGGGCTCAGCCTATCCTGGGCTAAAATCCCTTGCCTCCCCAGGTATGTTCCCAGGCTCACAGCCCCAGGCACCTGCCAGCCCTGGTCTGCCAGCCAGGCCACCTCCACCACCCCCACCCCGCCGGCCCAGCACACCTAGGCAGGGCCCTGTGGGCAGTGGGCGCCGGGAGTGCTATTTTGACACAGCAGCCCCGGATGCATGTGACAACATCCTGGCACGGAATGTGACATGGCAGGAATGCTGCTGTACTGTGGGTGAGGGCTGGGGCAGTGGCTGCCGCATCCAGCAGTGCCCAAGCACTGAGACAGGTAGGCATGGTCTGATGGCTGGACAGAGGGCTGTGGGTTTGGGTAGAAATAGGGGGATGTGGGACTGGGAAAGGGGACACATTTGGACACAGGGCTGTGATGCTGGTACTGTCAGGGCAAGAGTGAGCTGCCAGCCAGGTGGGCATGTATGGGCATGAGGCTGAGGGGTGGGCACAAACAGGCAGGGGCCTGAGGACTTGGGCATGGGGCAAGAGTAAGCACTGGGATAGGTGGGCACGAGTGGGCCCAGTGCCCAGGGCCAGGGCTGGGATTTGGGTGTCTGGGCTCAGCCTTGTCTCTGTGTGCAGCCGAGTACCAGTCATTGTGCCCTCATGGCCGGGGCTACCTGGTGCCCAGTGGAGACCCGAGCCTCCGGAGAGGTAAGACCAGACTTCAACTCCCACCCTCCCTCAGCCCCAGGCCCAGCTCTGTCTCTTTCTGTTTTCTTTCTCACTCTCACCTTACCTGTTTTTCTGTATCTATCTCCCCCACCCCACCCTGTCCTCTGTCTCTCTGTCTCCATCTTTTTCTTTTTCTGCTGCTGGGTCTCTGTTGTATCTCTCTGTCTCTATCTTCCCTGGTCATAATCCCGCCCCACATCCTGACCCGCCCCCCATCCTGACCCGCCCCCATCTCTCTCCACCCTTTCTGCAGATGTGGACGAATGCCAGCTGTTCCGAGACCAGGTGTGCAAGAACGGTGTGTGCGTGAACACAGCCCCTGGCTACTCGTGTTATTGCAGCAACGGTTACTACTACTATGCACAGCGGCTGGAATGCGTTGGTACGAGCCCCACCTCCTCCACGCCCCCCAGACTCTTTCCAACTCCAGCCCCTCGCTGGAATGTGGCCAGCACCAGCGGGAAGTCCTTCCTGGAGTCTAGACTTCATCTCTCACGCTGTCAATGAGCTGGGGAGAGAAACGGGAAAGGGTGGGGGTTTGGGGGGGGCTGCCTCTTAACCACCCGCTCCACGCCTCCCTAGATAATGACGAGTGCGCCGACGAGGAGCCGGCTTGTGAGGGCGGCCGCTGCGTCAACACCGTGGGCTCTTATCACTGCACGTGCGAGCCCCCACTTGTGCTGGACGGCTCTCGACGCCGCTGCGTCTCCAACGAGAGCCAGAGCCTCGGTAGGCCCGCCCCCAGACCCGCCCTGCCCCGCCGCTTCGACACGCGCTGGCCCCGCCCACAGCGCTCCGGCCCTCGCTCCTTTCGTCGGTCTCACACCCGCTCGGGCTCCACTTCGTCCTTCTGTTATCTACCTCTGTGTCTGAGAGGTGGGCTGGCCTGGTGGTTAAAAGTGATTTTAGAGGCAATCTGCCACTTACTGGCCGTGTGGAGACGTGCATGCTGCATTTCACTTTTTGGACTCCAGTTTCCTTCTTGCATATCGGGCGATTAGCACCTACCTTGTAGGGTAGCTGTGAGACGTTTTATTTTTAAGGACGGAATGGAGCCTCGTCTTACTAAGTGCTAAATGAGTGCTACCTGTTGTTTTTTCTCTGTGTGTCTCTGAGTCTCTGTCTCTTTCCAACTCTCTGTGAGTTTCTCTTTTGGTTTTTCTCTGAATTTCTGACACTCTCTGGATCTGTCTTTGTGTCCAGGTCTCTGTTTCTTTTTGTTTCCCTTTGCATCTGTTTTCCTGTTTTCTTTGAGTCTTTGACTCTTTGGATGTGTTTGTCTCTGTCTCTTTGGATCTTTCCTTTTTCCCTCTTTGTCTCTATCTGACTCTCTCTCTTGCTAGGCCTGTCAATCTCCCCTGAGTCTCTGTCTCTGTAACACACTGTGTGTCTCCCCATCTCTTTTTTGCTCACTGGCCCAAACTCTCTTCTGCCATTTCCTATTCCTACAACATCCCCCCCACACACCCTGAGACTTCATTCAAACAATGCTGAGAGAAGAAAAGCAATTGCCTTGAGGTCACATAGCCCTCCAGAGGTCAGAATTGGGTAGACCCTATCTCTCCAAGACCCTCAGACTCCATCTCCGTCATTGGATCCCTTCTGCCCTCTCCTCCTATATGACAGCCTCATACCAGAACAAACCCTGTTCTCAATCCAAAACCATGGAGCTACCTCAGAGGACTTCTGGGAGTTGGATCACAGCTGATGAGAAGGATTTGTTGATAGGCACAGGGTAGCTGGACTGCCCCAGCAGGGGAGGAAACCCAGCATTTGAGAGTGCCAGTCCTGAGTGCCAGTCCCACACTGATGCATGCTATTTCCACCACAGATGACAATCTGGGAGTGTGTTGGCAGGAAGTGGGAGCTGACCTTGTGTGCAGTCGCCCTCGGCTGGACCGTCAGGCCACCTACACGGAGTGCTGCTGCCTCTATGGCGAGGCCTGGGGCATGGACTGTGCCCTCTGCCCTGCCCAGGACTCAGGTACTGCCACTGGCCTAGGCTGCACTCAGAGGCCCTGCCCCTTAGGCTCCAAATCCAGGCCCTCAGACCCCCAGACTCACAACCCCCAGTTCCTCCCTGATTAGGCTCCTCAGATCCCCATGTTGAAGCCCATCCTAAAATTTTGATCCCACATCATATCCCAAAGACTTGCAAGTCTCAACCACGGAAATGCTAAGACGTGACAGCATATCCCATAGTGCCAGCCCCTATAGGCCCCTGAGGTCTGGTCTCTTGTACTCTCAACTCCTAGTCTCTAAAATCCCAAGACACAGCCTATCAGATCCCTTCCCCCAAATCCTGGACCCTCAGACTTCAAATACCATTTGTTCAAACCTCACCCCAGAAGTCCAAGTCCCATTGCCTTTGAACACCCACATCCAGCTGCCTAAGACTCCAACACACAGCCCCAGAGATCCCCGGATTTTGGCTCTTAAAACCCCAAGTCTCCCAAACCTCAGCTCTTGGGAACCCAGTCCCAAAGACCCCAGTCCTGGGTCCTCAGACCTCCAGGTCAGTGGCTCAGACCCCCTCCAATGCATCGTGGCCCCTCAGGGCCCCAGTAGCAATCCCTGGGATTCCCCAGTCCTCGTCCATAAAACACCTCCATCTCATTTCTCCAGATCCCTAGTCCTAGTTCCTCTGGTCCCCCAAATTCCACCACTTTGGACCCTAATCTTAGCTGCAGCCTTTAGTACCCTTTATCCCAGTACCTCCAGATCTGAGTCTCAGCCCTCAGACTCTCAATCCTGGTTCCAGAAACCCCTGGTCCTGCCCTTCCAATCCAGCCCCCTCCTTTCAAGCTACCCCCGTGCCTCAGCCCAAGGCCCTTCCACCCCTTCTTCTGGGCTGCTCTTCCCAGAGGGGGGATATGAGTGATGGGCGTGGAGGTGAGCAAGGGCTGATTGCTGGGCTTGGCTCCTGTTCACAGATGACTTTGAAGCCCTGTGCAATGTGCTACGCCCCCCTGCATATGGCCCACCACGGCCAGGTGGCTTTGGACTCCCCTATGAGTATGGCCCAGACTTAGGTTCGCCTTACCAGGGCCTCCCGTATGGGCCTGAATTGTACCCGCCACCCGTGCTACCCTATGACCCTTACCCACCGCCACCTGGGCCCTTCGCCCGCCGGGAGGCCCCTTATGGGGCGCCACCCTTCGACATGCCCGACTTTGAGGATGACGGTGGCCCTTATCGCGAATCTGAGGCTCCTGCCCCACCTGGCCTGGGCACCCGCTGGCCTTATCGGTCCCGCGATACCCGTGGCTCCTTCCCAGAGCCTGAGGAATCACCTGAACGTGGGGGCTATGCTGGTGAGTACTGCGGCCCGAGTGATGGAGACTGGGATGAAGGAGGTGTGCAGAGAGATAGAGACGAGGGGAGGGAGGGAGGGAGATACAGAAACGATGAGAAGACAGGAGAGACTGGGTCAGAGGGGAAAACAGATACAATGCGACAGAGAGCAGAGTAGCGACGAAGATTAGAGAAATACCTGTAGACCGACAGAGAGAGATGGGGACAGAGGGAAAGCTATGGAGAGCTGAACGAGGTGACACTCCTGGCCCCACAGCGCCCCCCTACAGCCCTGGAACAGATCGGACAGTTTAGAATGAGACATGGAAACAGGTGCGCGCACCCACCGTAGAGGGCTAAGGGACAGGGCAGAGACCTCCAGTCACTGGGTCTCCATGTTCTCCTCAGGCGCCCTGGCTGAGCCCTATGAGGAGCTGGAGGCGGAGGAGTGCGGGATCCTGGACGGCTGCGCCCACGGCCGCTGCGTGCGCGTCCCTGAAGGCTTCACCTGCAACTGCTTTGATGGCTACCGCCTGGACATGACCCGCATGGCCTGCGTCGGTGAGGGGCAGGCTCCGGGGCTAGCACGCATGGGGAGAAGAAGGGCTTGACCAGAGAGAGGGGAAGCCCTGATTAGATGTGGGTGGTCAGGGACCTCCGGAAAACGACCTCACTATAGGGGACTGAACAGCCCAAAGGAGTAATTCTTGTGGGGGAGGGGGATGAAGGGGGGAGGGGAGTTAAGAAGGTCGGGTCAGGCTAAGAGGAAGGCAGGGCTTGACCACAGGGGTGCAGCTGGGCCTTGAAGCAGGATAGAGGGGTAGAGTCTTGCAGATGTGATTTCTAGGGATTCCCAGTGCTACCTTGGCAATTTGCATGGCCTCTTTGGAGAGCCTCAGTCTTCCCTTCTGTAAAATGGGAATATTGATCATGTCTGCCTAGTTTAGGGAGTACTAAAACAGATTGATTACAATCAACAACTCTGAGGGAATTGGACAGACCTCAGGCTCAGTCCAGCAACTTGCTGTGTGACCCTGGACAGGTCAGGCAGTGTTCCTTGCTTAGTTGTCCTCAACTCAAAAATGTGCATAGTCAAACAATCCATTTCCTCGAGTTGTTGTGAATTTATTAACACTAATTTACAGTAACACTGAGGCCTATGTGTAAATCTAGGCTCAGAAAAGAGTATTGAGTTCCCCAAGGTTTCACAGCCAAGAAATAGCAGGGGATTGGGCACCCAGAGACTTGTAGAGCTGTCCTAAGAACCCGCCCGGGAGAGAATGTCTTTGCTGTGGAGGGGTGACATTGGGCAAAGGGCTTTCCCACGCTGGGCCTCAGTTTGCACATATTTAGAACCCTGCTTCATAGGGTTAGTAGGAGAATAAAGTTGATTCTCATAATGCACTTAAAACAATGTCCTGTATAGAGTAAGCGTTTATTGTTGATCTCATCATCAGTATTATTTTCCTAACAAAACCGTAGTGACGTAGGGGCTTCCATACCCATCTTACAGAACAGTAAGCTGAAGCACAGAGAGGTTAAGCCACCTACCCAGGCTCACACAGCCAGCAGGTGGCAATGGCCGGATTCAATTCCAGTCTAGTGGCTCAGCTCCAGTCAGTTACTCCTGCGCCCCAAGTGCCTAAGGGGTCGGAGAGGCGGGCTTCTGGGTCTCCGACCGTGAGCAGCGCTCCTTGTCCCGCCTCCCAGACATCAACGAGTGTGACGAGGCTGAGGCGGCCTCGCCGCTCTGCGTCAACGCGCGCTGCGTCAACACTGATGGCGCCTTCCGCTGTGTCTGCCGCCCGGGATTCGCACCCACGCACCAGCCGCACCACTGCGCGCCCGCTCGGCCCCGGGCCTGAGCCCTCGGCCCCTCTGGCCACCCACCCACGCCTGCGCATGCGGGGTCCCTGCCGCACCCCTGCTGCCCGCTGTGCGCATGTGCGCAGCGCCCCCTGCCCTGCCGGAGGCGCCGGGACACTTGGAAGGAGCGACTCTCTTCTTTGCTCCCGCTGCCGCAGCGCCTCCCAACGACGCCGCGGGCCCAGGCCTAGCCTTCACGTTCCTTCTCCCTTTTATAAAATTTTCAATTAAAAACACCTATTTTGTACCAATTGCCTCTGCCTGCCTTTCTTTCTCTCAAAATCTGGCTCCAGAGTTTCTTTGAATCGCTAAATAACACTCCCCTGCTCCACCTCTTACTGAGGCTGCGTCTGACTCTCAGTTTCCATGACTACCTTGCTTGGTCGCCCTCTGTCTCTCTTGGTTTCTTTCTCCTCCTATCTCTGTTTTTCTCTTTGTCGTTCTATCTCTGTCTGCGATCTCTTGTCTTTCTGCTACGTTTTCTCTGTCCAATTCTCTATGTCTTTTTTCTTTTTCGTATCTGTCTTTCTGTGTTTTTCTCATTTCCCTTCTCTTTGTTTCATTGTCTCTAATCTCGAGCGAGATCTACTGACCCCTCGAGCCCCCTCTTCCCCCTGTGTGGGGCTTCAGATAGGGACGGAATGGGGCAGCCTCCTGGCGCTCCCTCCTTTCTTTCTTTCTTTCTTTTTTTTAATAAGATGACCAGTAAGGGGATCTTAACAGTTCCACGCTCTCCCAAGTGAGCCACGGGCCGGCCCAACTCCCTCCTTTCTAAGCTGGAGGGGTGCCCAGATTTCCTCAACTTCCCCAAGAAATCTTAAGCCATTCTGGGACAAGTGGGGCACGGACAGGAGGCAGGAGTCCCTAAAGGGGTGATCCCAGACCTGAACCTCCAGCTGGAAATTGGCTGTGGACAGAGTAGGGTGTGGCAGCCCTGGTGGGTGGCCTGTGCAAGAACCACTGGGGCTGGGGGCGGGAATGAGATGTGTGTGTGGGTGATGGCAAAGTGCCCGAGCACGGAACCCCGAGTGCCCCCTACCCACTTCCTGGCCATGCTGGGGAAAAACAAAAAAAAGGCTGGACCAACATAAACTGGGGGCGGGGCGGGGCGGGGCAAGGAGGGGCCCATTGGCAATGGGCTGGGCTGAAAAAAATGAAAAAGAAAAACCTACCTGTTAGTGCATCTCTCCCCAGGGTTCCAAGCTCAAATGCTTCAGGGGCCAGACAAACGATGTCAGAGGGAAGCAGGAACAGTATAAAATCAAAGCACAATTGACATTCTGCCTAACAGTTGGGGTGGAGCAGGAAAGGAAATCCCCCCATTTTTAATAATAATGTATGTTTTATAACCAGCCTGTGGGGCTTATCTAGCCTGTGAAGCACCAGTTTTAATCCTCCAGGTACAGCTCAAAGTTGCATAAATGGGGAGTGGAGGCTCCTTCTAGACCTGCCCCCTGCCCACCTCCTGAGCTTCAGGAGGGGTCATAATCTTGAGAGCCTGCGGTACCACGTGGGGATCATACTGAGTGCCTATTGCACAGAATTGTTGGTGCCGGTTAAATGAATCATGATATATGTCAAATGCTTAGAATGACACCTGGCACATAGCAAGCATTCCGTCACTGTTCTCCTAACCCTGGGCCTCCTGGGACATGTTGAGCCTGTGGCTGGTCAGAAGGTAAGGGCAGATGGCCAGTCTTGTTCTTTACCAATTCTCCCTCCCAGGGTGAAGGAGGAGGCCAGACTCTAGCCCCTTCAACAGGACAATGAGAAGCACCTAGCACAGGAGCCTTGGTGGAGGGTGAGAGGTGTCATACCACGAGGGGCTCAAGGCTCCACAAAGGGGGTAATGGTTGCACAACTCTGTACTGAAACCATTGAATTATACACTTTAAATAAAGCCATTAAAAAGAAAAAAAATGAACTTCTATAAGGGGGGGGTCAGGAAGTTAAGCTCCAGGGAATTCGACCCAGACACCAACCCCTCATTCATTCATTCAACAAATATTTCCCATAATATCTGCTTTGTCATAAGTTAGTGTTGGGAACACAAAGAAACTTTAACCCAGCCTTAGGGAGTGGGAGCTAGGGTAGGCTCCTGGAGGAGGAGATGTCTGAGCTAAGACCAGAACCATGCAGGGAAATGAGCTGGATGAAGCAGTGGAGAACAGTGCTCCAGGTGGAGGGAAGAGCATCTGTAAAGATGTAAGAAAGGGAAATATCTTCTAAATACCTTTCTTTTGGTATGTCAGTCCTGTGCTGGACAATGCTGGTGACATTTTGGTGCCTAAGAAATCCCTGGCCCCTGCCTTCATGGAGCTCCAGTTGGGGACACAGACACATTGCCACGCACGACAACCTCTACTGTGAAGGGGAAGGCACAGGCAGAGGGGTCAGAGTTTTGGGGGGAAGGTCGGAGGCTGTGGGTACTCAGAGGAGATAGCTGATTCAGTCCGAGGGAATATCTGGGAAAGTTTCCTGGAGAAAAATATAGAGCTCCAAAAGTCTCTATTTAGGGTTCTAGATCCCTTTGAGAATCTGTTGCAAGCTGTGGACATTCGCAAAAGAAAAATGCACACAACAAACGTTGTAGGCAATTTCCAAATATCCCATTTCCTCTCTGGGGACTCCCGTGGGCATCCCATTCTCTCCACAACCACCGTGCCGCATAAATGTCCCAGAAATGGAGACAGGGTTGCCAACACTGCTGGAAACCTTCGAGGTCGAATTTCAGTATCCTGGGAGTGGGATGGGGTGGGAACTGTCTTCTGAGAAGCCCACACATCCCTCTCATCCCCCGCTGGGCCTGGAGGTTGTGCAAAGGATCTAGTTTTTATACTGCCTAGGTCCCCCGCACTATTCCCTAGCCTGGCGCTGGGGCTTTTGGCACCGGCCGGGATCGACGCGTTCTCCTCTGGAATGACCAGAGGGAAATAGTACAAGAGGCCACCTCTCTCGGCGGCGGGTGGGGGGCGGGTCGGGGTGGGGGCGAGACAAGTGCCACAGCGCCCCCTGACGGTCACCGTGCGCCGGTGCATCCCAAGCCGGCCGCGTCCCCTAGTGGCCTATGATCATACAGTCATCAGCGAGGGCCGAGCTCCTTCTGCTGAGTCAGTCTCTGGTCTGCAGGTTGAGGTCGTCATCTTCATCGCCATCATCATCAACAACATCTAACACAACTAATAAATGGCGCTTCCTACGTGCCAGGCACTACGCTGCTTTATACATATCGCCTCATTTAATCCTCACATCAGCCCTATGAAATGGGTACTGTTACTATCTTCATTTTCCTCATTTGAAGCACAGAGAGGTAAGGAAACTTACCCAAGGTCACATAGCTACTAAGTGACAGAGCCTGAATCACACTTAGGGAGTTTGGCTCTGGCGTCATTTTCTGAAGCATTCAAAAATAATCATAAAGTGAAATGATATGATGGCTAGGGTTTGCTTCAAAATAATCCTATAGAACAGCTGAGCCTCGAGATGCAAAGAACCCGAGTCCCTGGATGCTCACACTGCCAGCCCGGATCATTCACCCTGCAGTATTTTTATTTAAGCCATCATCTTTTGAAGTCTCTTTGTTACAGCAGTTTAGCTTATACCCTAAATGAGCCCACCAGGATCACCTGGATGGCTCATTAAGACACAGATTGTTGGGCCCCACCCCCAATAGATCTGGAGTGGGGACTGAGAATTTGTATTTCAAGTAAGTTCCCAGAGGCTGCTACGGCTGCTGATCTGAGGGCTATTGAAAACCATGACCCTTACCAGTGCAGCCCAGCATTCATTCTTTTGCTTACGGAGAATTGCCTTCTTCACTCTCAGTTCATGTGGCTCACGTGGAGCTGACGCTACCGGAAGACTCCAGGCCTGGCCACCAAGGGACTCCCTTCCCCTCAGCCTTTGCAATTGGTTCAGGAATGGGCATGTCTCCAAAGCCAGAGTGATGAGAGTCAGCTCTGGGACTGTTGCTGGACTTAGGCTTACTGTGCTGGAAGGGCATAGGCCTGGAGCAATGGGAACTTACCTGAGGGAAGAGCTGGCCTGAAATGAAACCAATGCAGGGGGAAGCAGGGCTGGGGGAGGGATAGAGAGACTATGCCTGACACATGGCCATCTGCACTTGTGGGTCCAGCCATTCCCCAGAACTCTCTAGTCATGTGACAGTTTTCTTCATATCCTACATCAAAGCTGTCAGCAAATTCTGTCAGCTCTACCTACAGAAGGTGTCTAATTCTGTAGTGGAGGAGAAGTGATGCTATAAATCAGAACATTTTTTGGGTCAAATGACAAAACTGAAATACAGATAAGTAGATTAGGAAAAAAATCATGAGGGCTGGCCTGTTAGCTCAGTTGGTTAGAATGTGGTGCTGATAACACCAAGATCCAGGGTTCGATCCCCATACCAACCAGCTGCAAAAAAGCCACAAAAAACAAAAAACACCAAAAGCAAAAAAAAAAAAAGAAATTCATGTAGTAATGTTAAATTTACTATAGTTGATCACTGTATTATGGTTATATAAGAGAATATCCCTATTTTTAAGAAATACACACTGAAGTATCTAAGGCTAAAGGGCCATCCATGTTGTGTGCAATTTAGCATCAAATGATTCAGAAGAAATATATACACACACATACTGGACAAGGAGAGAGCAAATGATAAAGTAAATGAGGTAAAAGTAAGAATAGAAATGGTGCACAGATTCCAAACTAGTAGAGAGAAAAGAAAGAGACAAAACCAAACCAAAAATGCAGCCAATCCAAAGAAGCCTAAATGAGAGAGGAAAAAAGCACAGGAAAAAATGAGGATGATAGAATCATAAAGGAAGATGGTAGAAGTAAATAAAATACATCACTAATCACATACACAAAAAAATGTATTCAGAAAAAAAAAAAATGAAATGAGAAGAAAATGTGTTCTGAGTCCAGACACTTCTCACTATCTCCACCCTAGTCGCACCCTCCTCCCTGGGCATCTGGCTCCCACTGCTGCCACCATGATCTCTCCGCCTTATGCAGCTAGAGGGACTCTGTGAATGCCCAAGTCAGATCAAGTGCTTCCCCTGCTCAGAACATTCCTGTCGTTCCATCTCACTCAGAGTAAAAACCAAAGTCCCCACTGTGGCCCATAAGACTCTGCACCATCTGCTTCTTGTTCCCTCTCTGACCTCATCTCGCAGCATGTCCTCCCACCCCCTGCTGTGCTCACTCCTCTCCAGTGGATCTCCTTGTGGTTGCTCTAAAATACTAGACATGTTCCACCTCAGGACATTTGCACTGGCTGTTCCCTCTGCCTGGGGGACTCTTTCCACTTGGCTCAACCCCTCACTACCAGCAGGAGAATGGATAAATAAACTGGGCATAGTCCCACAATAGAATCGTGTGCTGCAATGAGAATAACCTATAACACACAACAAACAACAACTAGAACGAATTTTTTCAGGGTGTTGAGTGAAAAAAACCAGACACTAAAGAGAAAATATTTTAAGATTCCATTTATATAAAATTCAAAACAGGCACAATTAATTTATGCTATCAGAAGTCAGAATGATGATGACCTTGGAGGGAGAAGAGGGGACTGAAAGGAGCCACAAAGGGGCTTCAGGGGGACTGGAAATATTTCTTAGTCTGGGAGCTGGTGACACAGGTTCATTCAGTTGGTGAAAATTTATCTAATTGTTATGCTTACAGTTTGTACTTTTCTGCATGTGCATCTGCTTTAATAAACAGTTGCAAAAAACAAGGAACTGCACCCTGTGTTCCCACTACCCAGCTTAAGAAACAGGACATTCTCGCCCCCGGGTCCCTCCCTCCCATCACAATGTGCTTTTATAACCACAAGGGCCCTGCCCCCACCTCAGTTCCTTTTGCCAGCTTGCTAAGCATGTCACACGTGTTCCAGACAGCCCTGTGGAGGTCCCCAGAGAGAAGTCGGGCAGTGGGTGGGGGTGGGGCTTCCAGGTGGAGTGGCAGCAGGGGAAGGTAACCTTTCTGCAACACCCCGTACTAAGTCCTGACTGGGGAGGGGGGATGCAGGGCTCCCCCGAAGTGCTCAAGGCCCTGTGTCTGAGGGGCTGGTCTCCTCTGTCTCGGTTTCTCTGTCTGCCTGTCTCTCTCCCTGTCTCCCTCCCAATCTCTTCCTCCCCAAGAAGAAAAAAAACTCACAATTATTTACATAAAATTTTATTATATCAGACCGTAACCAAAGGATCGAAGTTCTAACTTTGAATTTTTCAATAAACTTTGAATAAATACTAGTGCTTTTGCTTTGGGTACTGTAATGTTTATTTTTAAACTCTTTTTTACTGGCAAGACTTTATACATGTGAGGTTCAAGAAAAGAAAATGTTCACTGTTCGCGTTTCTTTTCTGGCCATTCACACTCTTTGTCTCATTTCTCCATTATTACTGGAAACAGTTTTGTCCTGTAAGGAAGGGAGGTGCTTGGCAGACTTCTGTGTTATCCCTTGGGATATGGGAGGGTGTGCTCAGATTTAGGAAGCCCCCTTTGGTGGCTGGGTGGGGGTGGGTCTGAGGAGATACAAAGGAAAGCTGGAGCCCAAGGAAGAAGCT